>NC_091963.1:116375042-117575042 GCF_031021105.1 Erythrolamprus reginae
AGAATGTGAGAAACCCATCTTACATAAGCTTTCTGACACTACAGAACATCAATAATGAGTCTCATACTAACACTAAACACTAACACTCATACTAACACTAAACACTAACTTTTGCAATTAATTTTTCATTGTCTTTAATTATTTAATCAATCTTTATGATGTAAAGTTCTTCTGTTGTTATTACTAGCCCTCTAAGGGTAGTCCTCAATTTATGACTATAAAATTTCCCTTGCACAAAACAAGGCAGGTTTGCCCCATTGCGCATCCTCTTTTTTTTGCCACAGTTATTAAGCAAATAATCACATTTGTTATGTGAATCATGCAGTCATTAACTGAAATTGGCTGCCCCATTGATTTTGCTTATTGGAAATTAGCTGGGAAGATTACAGATAGTGATCACATGACCCCAAATCAGTGTGAATATATAAATACATGCCCATTATTAAGTATCCAAATTTGGATGGGGAAGTTACAACAGTTGTATTTGTGAAAAATGATCACAAGTCACTTCTTCAGTGCCATTGTAACTTTGAATGGTCTTTAAATTAATGGTTATAAGTCTGTGCTTTGTTCTTGGTTTCACAGATCAGCTCTTCCCATATTTATATTTTTATATATTTTTGTCCAAAATAGACTCCTTTAGCAGTAAAAAATTCAATTGCTGCTTAAAGTGCATTGATGAATATTCACTGGAGATTTCCACTTCATGAACTACAGTAACACAACCTTTTTTTTCAAGAAACTATTAAAAAAGTGACAGAGCTTCAAGAACCTCGGCATTACTTTATAAAAAGATTTCTAAGGCTGCTTAGTTCCATGGGGTGGTGGGGATGGTGTTCAACATAACTCACAATAAACATAACTCACAATAAATTTATTGTGAGTTATAAACATAACTCACAATAAATTACAAAAGAAAGAAAAAAACAATATAGAAATATAGAAAACTTATAGTGTTGGAGGCATTATTTTTCATTGAAGTACTTACCTAAAATAAAATAAACCTGAATTCTTCCCAAAGTCTCTCCCAAAAGAAAGTTCAGAAAAAAGAAACAATCTTGTATAAAGATTAAAGTGTTGGATTTAGTCCATGGATGGCTGAGTTCAGTCCGGTAAAGCTCATTGAAGGGGGAAAATTATGTGAAGAAGAGACTAATCTTTCTTTCAGATAAAAATAATACTAATAAGTGAAATGCATCAATTAAACTATACAATTCCTTGCCAAAGATGTTGTGATGACCATCAAATTTTTAGACAATTTTGAAAAAAAACTTGGAGAAAAAAATATTACACTAGCTTCTGATCCTGCTAGTGTTATACAATCTCCAGATCAGAAGGAAATGCAATACAACCATTGAACATATCAGTAGAAGATGCTATCATCCTATATGCTGTTTATTAATTAATAAGCAGCATATAATTAATAAATTTTGTCCAATACACAATAATACACTATGAAGGTTATAGAGGATATAGTAGAGAAGATATATGAGATATAGGAGAGACTATAGGACAGGGGATGGAAGGCACTCTAGTGAGCTCATGTACGCCCCTTACTGACCTCTTAGGAATCTGGAGAGGTCAACCGTGGATAGTCTAAGGGTAAAATGTTGGGGGTTAGGGGATGATAGAGTCTGGTAATGAGTTCCACGCTTCGACAACCTGATTACTAAAGTCGTATTTTTTACAGTCAAGTTTGAAGCGGTTAATATTAAGCTTGAATCTGTTATGTGCTCTTGTGTTATTGTGGTTGAAGCTGAAATAGTCTTTGACAGGCAGGACATTGCAGCATATGATCTTGTGGGCAATACCTAGATCATGTTTAAGGCGTCGTAGTTCTAAGCTTTCAAGACCCAGGATTGTAAGTCTAGTTTCGTAGGGTATTCTGTTATGGGTAGAGGAGTGAAGGGCTCTTCTGGTGAAGTATCTTTGGACATTTCCGAGGGTGTTAATGCCAGAAATGTGGTATGGGTTCCAAACAGATGAGCTGTATTTTAGGATGCTTATGAGTTTTGGGGTTGCATCTGGTTGCTCACTGGATCAAACAGGCCTTAGACCTGAACCAGCAAGATTCTCTTGTGTTCCTTACCCTTTGATGTTCACACATGTTTGTAACCTGACCTCTGAAATGAATGTGTGGCACTAATTTTCTATTGGTCTTGTCAACTGTTATGGAGAATTTGTTTTCCATGTTCCTAAGTGGGTTCCAATTCTGCTACTGACAGGACCTCTGCCTTTTACCTGAAGATGGTGTGACTTCAAGGTCGCGCTTCACAAAAGCTTTGCGTTTCTCTTCCAGCAGCTGGCTTGGAATCAGCCCTGCGCTGCCACCTTCCACATGGCAGGCCTACAAAAACAAAGGGAACTCTGAGCATCTGAAGTAAGAGTCAAGCAGGATCCTCAACGATCATTTCCTCTGTGTAAGCCAACAGTGCCAATCAGATAAATTCTTCCTTCAAGTTTTCATTTCATATAATGAAGGAAATGTCAGGGTTCCAAGTTACAACCCCAACCAAGTAAGACTCTGAGGCAGGCATTTCCTCAAAGTTCCATTTTTTAAAATTATTATTATTATTATTATTATTATTATTATTATTATTATTATTAATTATTATTATTATTATTTGTTATTATTATTGTTATTATTATTATTGTTGTTGTTGTTATTATTATTATTAATTAGATTTGTATGCCGCACCTATCTGAGGACTCGGAGCGGCCTCTTTATTAGAGATGTCATAACGGATGACTGAAAAATCTCTATAGACCTGGGAGCTCCCACCCATGCTCCCCCACCACAGAGAACGAGGAGGTCCTGCGTTCTCCAAGTCCCACCCCCCTCCAACGCTGCACTTGGATGCCTCCCAAAGCCCCAGGGCGCCTGTGCTCTCCAGGTCCAGGCCTCCCTCTCCCACCGCGGTGCCCACAGAGCCCCAAGATCCCACCATGCTCTGCAGCCACCCACAACCCACCCTTCCTCCCAATGCTGGAGAGGCACACGCCATCTTCCGCTCAACTCCCCAATCTCCCTCCTTCCCCCTTGCTGCTGGGCACTCACAAAGTGCCAAGGCCCCAGGCCACCACCCCATCCTCCTCCTTCGGGGCTGAAGGAAACCTCCCCCATGCACCACAGTTCAGCCCGCCCTTCCCCATGGCTTCCAAGATCCCTCCTGGCAACGGCAAGCAGAATCACCAAAGAAGGAAGCCTAGCCCTGCACCAGCTGACCCGGGCAGCGCGGAAACCGAGCTGCCCGCCAGATGATCCCCCAAGCCATGTGATCACCTGGCCCCAAGGCAATCCCCAGCCGGTGTCCTTGAAAAATAGGGATTCCCCCAGAATGCTGAAATAGGCACTTGGTCTTATTGCCACGCACTGAAAAGCCCGATTGGACTTATTATCAGGGGAGGTCTTATTTTAGTGGAAACAGAGTAGAATATAAGATGTTGATGCGGCTGAGGGATCTGGAAGAAAAATTGGGAAGATGTTCTACTCTAAAGACATTCTCCATTAGTAAAGCGGCCAGATTTTAAGACTGGGAAAGAGGGACACCATTGGCGGGAGGAGGCTAAAAAAGTTTAGCCAATATATATATATATCTCTTCCTTCCTCTCCTTTTTTCTATCTCTCTTTCTTCCTCCCTTTCTCTCTCTTTCTCTCTCCTTTTCTCTCTTGCTCTCTCTCTCTCTTGCTTTCTCTCTCTCTCTCCCTCTCTCTTTCTCTCTCCCACTCTTGCTTATCCATTAGTCAATTGCCTAGTTCTGCTTTATATTAGGTCCCCATATTGTACACGGTTCATTGACAGACATAAGGCTGATGATACCTGCCACCAGTTGGGATCATCCTGGTTGACAATCTGAAGAAGATCTCCAGCTACAAACTTCAGACCAGCTTCCTTGCAGGGAATGAGGTTGTCAGTGACTGGATCATAGTCAAAATGAGCTTTCACAAATACCTGAGGGAGGAAAAGAAAGCCGTGTGAGAAGAATTGTGTGTGTGTGTGTGTGTGTGTGTGTATACATGTAACCATATAGTCTCTGGAGAAGGGCAGCATACAAATCTAATAAAGAAATATACAAACAAATAAATAAAAATACTGCTCAAAAAAATAAAGGGAACACTCAAATAACACATCCAAGATCTGAATGAATGAAATATTTTCATTGAATACTTTGTTCTGTACAAAGTTGAATGTGCTGACAATACCTGAAATTGATTGTCAATCAGTGTTGCTTCCTAAGTGGACAGTTTGATTTCACAGTTTGATTTGCTTGGAGTTATATTGTGTTGTTTAAGTGTTTCCTTTATTTTTTGGAACAGTGTGTATGTGCGTGTAATGTATTTTTGCTGATAATAAAAAGGTTGGGAGAATACTATAGATCTATTTCGGGCTTATTTGTCTTCATCAGGTAGCCACACGCTTTTATTGTGATTTGAACCTGGGGCTCTGCCTTGTTAGGCAGTAGCCTTAGCCTCTAGGCTACAGGCTCATCTCCTGTATCAGCTTGTAGCAGGGAAGAGTTATGTATGTGTTTTTGTTGAGTCACCCTGGTATATTAAAGGAGCATCACAGCTTCCTTTTTGCCTCACGACCCCACCAGGGGCCATATTCCAAGGCAGATAAGCTTTTTTATAGCCAACAACTATAATCTATAAGTGTAACATATTTTTGCTGATAATGAAAAGGAAAGGAGACTACTATAGATCCATTGGTGTTAGTGTGGGTCGACCCCTAGGTTCTTCCCTTGTGGAGTTCCTCAGGGTTTGGTCCCCTCACCCCTGCTGTTTGATATCTACATGAAACCGCTGGGTGAGATCATCCAAGGACACGGGGTGAGTTGTCATCAGTAATCTGATGACACCCAGTTGTACATCTCCACCCCGTGCCGACTCGGTGAAGCAATGGAAGTGATGTGTCAATGCCTGGAGGCTGTTAGGGTCTGGATGGGTACCAACAGGCACAAACCTAACCCAGACTAGATGGAGTGGCTGTGGGTTTTGCCTCCCAAGGACAATCCCATCTGTCCATCCATTGCCCTCCGAGAGAGTTCCCAACTTGGGCGTCCTCCTCAACCCACAGCTGACTTTAGAACACCGTGTTTCGTAACTATTGGTTGGTGGCCCTATTTTCAGTTACAAAATAAATACAAATCTGATTTGGGAAAATTTGGTTTTCAACCAAATGAGGAAGAAATTGATAAAATTTTCACAGTCCCGGAGGGAAAAGCAATTTCAAAGTTTTATAAATGTTTACTTAAAAATAAAATTTCTTTTCTAATGGATTTGCACACATTATTTATTTTTACATTGATTCCTATGGGAAAAATTGCTTCTACTTACAAACTTTTCTACTTAAGAACCTGGTCACGGAACGAATTAAGTTCTTAAGTAGAGGCACCGTTGTACTTTGTTTGATATATTGTAATGCTTGTGAACTTTGGAAATAATTGTTCTTGACGTCTGAATAAGATAAACATGAGAAAAACTAATTATTGACTCTATTATGTTTTTTTGATCAGTAGAAAAGATCAAGATTGACCGTACAACTCGCCCCAGAAAGCTAGGAATACAGATTGTAAAGCTAATATAGTAAAATGGTTTGAAGAAAAAAGAGTTTCTGATTGCTTTTTCTTTGGCATAATTTAATAATAAATTGCTTACAATTGAACATAGTAGCATCACAAATAGCAATGAAGAATGGAGTAATTCATGCCTGTATTTGCATTTGCCCCCCGGAAGCGGAGTAAAGACATTGAGACGTATTGTGGATTAAATAAGGGTCATTTATTAAATTAACATAAATTTAAATAAATTTGAATACATAAATTTAAATATTTAAATTAAAACATGAACTAAGGACCTGCAGAGGCCAAAACTAACGGGGCGGAAATTCCTACCAGAAAATTCCTTGGCAACATTGGGCAAAAACTCCTTGCTGAACCAGGTGAAGGTAGCCCCCTTCACCTGCATCCAAACCATGCCCCTTCATCGTGTGGGAGGAGTTCACCCTCCAATCCCTGTGGGAAATTGGATCCGGTGATTCCCATGGGCATCCTCTCTCCAATCCCTGATGTTGTTCCAACCTCTAGATCCTGGAGAGAGGCGGTCCATCACCCTTTAAAGGATGCCCGAAGGAGCATGCGCAGTCACTTCTAATTGCCCATTTCTGCCCCTAACCTGCCAAACCCCAGTGACCAAAGGGAGGCCTATACTGATATCTAAGTGCGCCGCACCCCCTAACCAATCCAGCCCGCACCGTCAGTGTGGAATAGGTGAAAAAACGTCCGCCTCTAAAGGGCAGGCCACAAAAAATTCCTATTCGGCCCCGAGGCGACCTCCATAGGACACACTGTTAATAGCGGAGGGTGGGCGGGTGTTCGCTTCCGAAGGAAGCAGCAAAGAGGGGGAGGTCCTATTCAGATCGCCCTTAAATAGGGCGATCTCGGACCTCCCCCAGAGCAGCAGGCAGCACTCTTTCCTGGCGCTCTGCCAGAAGCCAAACTTCCGGGTTCCAAAGGAACCCGGAAGTTTGGAGCTCAAAAAGAGCTGCATCAGCGTCCCCCCTGCTCCGTAGGCAATTTCGGCCAGCGGTTTAAGCCGCCAGTCATGCATGTGTGCACGCACACATATTTAGATTTAAATTTAGATTTTTTAGATTTAGATTTTTTAGATTTAGATTTATATTATTTAGATTTATATTAATTAGATTTATACTTATTCAGGAAACATTTACTCTGACCAATATATGTATAATTTCCTAATACATCCTGATCTACATCTTTTTGTGGACTGCTTTTTGTAGAATTCATGTTTTTTTTATACAACCCCAGAATTGCATCTCAAAAGCCAAAGAAGTACGCAGTGAAACAGGTAAGTTGTATTCTTAGCTACACTTTCATTTGAATACATCGGAATAGGTCAGATTGCTTCTGCAGATAGCTTGGTATAACTTTTCTCCATTGCTAACAACGGCTCTCTTGTAATCTGAAAGCTACAATCCAACAATAAGAGTCATAGCCTACATACAATTTAAAAATATATCCACAAATAAGAGTGTGGCCTGTATAGGATCCATTCTGCTAGTTGTCTATTTTTTTTTTTGAACAATGGATCCTGGCAGTGAAAGGCAGCGAATGAAAAGCACTTGTAGCGTTTTTATTTATTTTTTCCCTGCATCATAGACTCCTTTTATTTGCACTCAGGCCAGCACAAAATTGTTGATGTCTCTGGGGAAACAGTCATATCTGAGCCTGTCTGTACAGGACATTTCATTCACATTCCCCTTCCTCCACATACAAAAGCTTGCAGAGATGGGACAAAAACTCGGATTTGTGAATGAACTCTGAGAGTCGATACTTGTTCAACAACAAAGGTAGAAATAAATTTCAGTTCATCTCTTTATTTTATGTTGTTTATTTTATTTTGTCAAGTGTGTATTGGTAGTATACATAGATGTAACACTGTTTATATACACGAGATGGGTACAAATAAGAGGAAAACATTAGGACAGGAATGGTAGGCATGCTGATGCACTTATGCACACCCCTTACTGACCTCTTAGGAATTGGGTGAGGTCAACAGCTTGGTACGAGTGAGACATGTGGCCTGCCGGAGAACAAGAGGTCCAATGGGGCGAGGGAGGAGATGTATGGGAGGTGGGTGAGTCAGAGTATTGTGGTCATCACTAGGAGAGGTAGATATGGTGGGAACCAAGTGGTAGGTTGCTCACGGGGAACTAGGACTCACTGTTTCAAAGCAATTACATGTACTGGCCCCTCTGATTCAGCTCATACACCTGGTGACTTGGGATATCAGGACTTTGGGCTCAAGCTACTGCTGCCAGGTCTATTGTCAACAAAGTCCCCTCATTTGTGATTTAATCATGGAGGAGGTAGCCGACATGGCCTGTATAACTGAGATCTAACTGGGCCAGGAAGGGGAGTGTCCCGCTCTCAGAGATGTGCCCAGATGGGTTTCAAGTATGGCATCAGCCGTGATTACAGGGAAAGGATGGCAATCATAGCCTGCAACAGTTCTTCCTCACAGGACCCCTGCCCTGGAGATTGTTAGGTGTGAGTCTCTCCTCCTGAAGATGGACTCGGGGGTTCAGTTGGGTCTATTGCTGATGAACCTGCCTCCCAGGTTACAATGGCCCTGCCTGCACTGCTAGAGGCAGTAGCCGGACTGGTGGTGGAGTTCCCCAGGCTTATGATACTGGGGGATTTTAACTTGCCATCACTCGGTGAATCCTCTGATGCAGCTCAGGAGTTCATAGCTTCCCTGACAACCATGGACTGACTTAAGTAGTTCTGGATCCGATTCATGGGGGGTGGGGGTCACACACTTGCTGTAGTGTTTCTCTCAGGACAGTGGAGAGATGATCTGAGATTAAGGGGCATAGTCATTTCTCCCTTGTCGTGGTCAGATCATTTCCTGCTGAGGTTAGACTTTAAGGCACCACTCCTCCATCACAGGGAGGCAGAGTCGATTAAGTGGTTCCCCCCAGATGCCTAATGGACCTGGAAGGGTTCCAGAAGGACCTTGGAGAGTCCATCTGAGTCCCTAGTAATTGTCTGGAATAGGGCGGCATCTGGGGCACTGGATCAGATTGCGCAGAAGGTTTTTCTCTTGTTTGCTGTGATGGTTGAAGCATTCCATCTTTATTTGGTGGCATATATTTTTATAGCGGTTTTTGAAGTTGGCTACATACCCTGTTTAGTTCTTTCTCCAGAAATATTTTTTTGGCGGGATTGTAGCTTCCTTATTGATATGGGTAATTTGTTTGTTAGTGGTACATGTAGTCTGATAATTATTTTGACTTCGAGCAAGAATATGGTATAGAGGTCATCAGCAGTATTACAGTCAGAGAATAGAGCATGCCAGCCAAAAGTTTAGAGGTCGGCATCTATGAAGTCACAGTTGGCTTTTTTTAAAGTTGTATTTGGGTGTCGCGTTATTAAGCTGATTCTTGCAATTGTGTAGATTGAGGCTGAAGTCTATCATGCAGTGGTCACTGTTGGAAAAGGGTTCTTTGATTTGTAGTCCATAATTGCACTTTTGCTGTTGCAGAATATGAGGTTGAGGTGGTTGTTGAATCTAGTATTGTTCATAACTAGTTGGTCGAGTCCTAGATTGGCAACTGCGTTGTATAGGGTTGTATGGATGGGTTCAGTCATGCATTCGTTTAGGGTCCAGTTAATGTGAGGTAGCTCTCCACTTCTCGATTTTCCTTCAACATTTCTACAATATACAGCATTAAGAATTCAATTCTGTCTGTATAGTAAAAGAGAATTGGATGTGTAGTTCATTGGAAAAGAAAATGCAGACTGGGGTTTCATGGAATGAAAATGGTTGTACCTGTGCTGTGGGTATGGTCTGAGGCATTGAACTTAGACTAATGTCACTGTCCAAGCATAAATTGCAAGGAAGCACTAGGCAGAGGGTGAAAATGACAGAACATATTTTTTACTGTGAAGCTAATTTTAATTTATTACAAGTTAATTTATGTAACTGAAGCTTAACAATTTTGCTGCTGTTAGCAAAGTATGGAAGGCCACAGTGAAGAAAAAAGGCAATTGAAATCAGAAGATTGATTGAAGGTGGAAGCCACGTTTAACCTCTTCTGTGGTTTTCCCCTCCTACTGTAAATTGCATCCTCACTTGTCTCTCTAAACTGGAATTCAAATACCCCCCTGTGATGGGCAGGCAATGGCCATTTCATCCCTCTCATCTATATCCCACCCCCAAAGAAGTTGAAGCACCAAAGCTAAATACATTACCCATTCTCACCCTTCCACCATAATAAAGTGTATTTGTACTCAATTATAGTTAGAGAAATACCCTCCACAGAAGTATAACCTTACACATGCATTTACATGCATAAACTTGCTGGATTTCCATGCGCCTTAATTAGCTATTATCTATTTGTTAGGCTCACTGATGTGAAATAAGAAGAGAGTATTAACAGCTAGCACAAAAGTTCCTGGATTCCATCCTCCCTCCATTATTCTAGTGCCGCCCCCGGAATCCAGGAAGTGATCACCTTGTTGTGCTTAGCAACTTGCCAGTATACATGACGTCAAAGCTCCGCCCCTGGAATCCCTTCATGGGATTCCCCAGCTCCTTTTGTGCCTCCCTCCCAGCCTCCTGACCGGCCGACAGCTCCCAGGTGTTCACCTTCCTCTGCTGCCACCGGCACTCAGCTCCTCCTCCTCTTCTCAGAAGATGACAGCCGGGTGGTGGCTTTCGCAGTGTTCGGCAAGAATGCCGAAGCGGAGCACGAATTTTAAAAAAAATTCGGGTTTGGGTTCGACATGCCGAACACCGCAAAATTCGGTATGGACCCGAATTGTGCGGGTTTGGTTTGCCAAACACTAGTCAAATCTCATGGAATGTATATGATTCTTTCATCTTCCTACCTTTAATAGTACAGTAATACCTCTACCTAAGGACGCCTCTACTTACAAAATTTTCTAGATAAGGACCGTGTGTTCAAGATTTTTTTTGCCTCTTCTCAAGAACCATTTTCTACTTACAAATCTGACCCTCTGAAATTGTAACCGGAAAAGTCAGGGAGAAGCCTCCGTGGGGCCTCTCTAGGAATCTCCTGGGAGGAAACAGGGCCAGAAATGGCAGGGAGAATCTTCCATGGGGCCTCTCTAGGAATTTCCTGGGAGGAAACATGGCCGTAAAAGGTGGGGAGAAGCCTCCGTGGGGCCTCTCTATGAATCTCCTAGGAGGAAACAGGGCCAGAAAAGGCAGGGAGAAGCCTCCCTGGAGCCTTTCTAGGAATCTCCTGGGAGGAAACAGGGCCTCCACCCTCCCGGTGGTTTCCCCAATTGCACTCATTATTTGCTTTTACATTGATTTTTCTGGGAAAAATTGCTTCTTCCTACAAATGTTTCTACTTAATAACCTGATCACGGAATGAATTAAGTTCATAAGATTTTTTCATATAGATTTTTCAAGTTAACTGCTATTATCAATGACTATTATTAATGGGCAAAGCTTACAAATAATGTGGCCAATTTTTGCTCTTTTTGGGAGAGATGGATTTATCATGGTTAACAAATAATGCAAATAAATATTAAGAGAGTTCCCCAGAAATTTAAATAAAAAGGGGTAAGTCCTTCGGGATTGGGCAGCACAGAAGTCAAATTAATTAATAAATGATGAATGTCTCTGTAGAATTGAGGGTAGAAAATAATATGTGGTTTCTATAGCACTTGTTTACAGGTTTCATGTAATATACTAAAGGTAGGTTAATAAGTTTGGATTGGATAGAATTGGAGAATGGAAGACAAGAAACAAGTTTCTAAAAGAGCTTGCCACAGTGTGGCTTATCTAGTTTTGATTTATGGTCTTGTATAGTTTTACCAATTGTAGTTTATTAAAACATTCCACAAAGCCAGAGTTGCAAATGCTATGCCCACACATGTTTGCCCAGCATGTGGCAGAACATTTCGTGACCATATAGGTCTTACCAGCCACCCATGGATACATTGTGGACAATCCATAATCTGTTAGATGTCAAGGTCATCTTCGAACACGATGGAAGAACATTATCAAGTTTATTAAATAAACCATTGTTATGAAGAGCCATGCTGAATCAGGCCAAAGCCCATCGAGTCCAGCATTCTGTATCACACAGTGGCCCACCAATTGTCCATGGGGATCTTGAGCAGAAAGAGAAGGCAAGACCCTCCCTTTCCCTTGACCCCCAACAAGTGGTACTCAATTGTTATTTAACCTTGGCTTGGCGTGATGTACTGATCTGATTTTATAGTCCAATCTTGTGTTCCAATCTTTCTCAGCCTACTCCTTCCAAAAGTTCTGGAACTTCCTTTGGTCATTCTAATGGAGAAATCTGAGATTTATAATCCCAACCCCTTTTGGACAGATATAGGTTTAAGGTTAACTTTTACACAGTTAGTGGTACCCACTTATTTTACACATTGTTCAGTACTCTGAAGGATTATAAGACAGTTCAGAGGTTCACATGAAAATAGGGACCAGACTGGTTTATGCCAAATAAGAACAGCTGATTTTAAAGTTTTTACTTCTAAGCAGGAATTTTCTCATAGCAGTTTTCAGCTCATCTAGGATTACATTAGCATAGGAATGTGTGGGAAACCTCCAGTTTTTCATTGTCATGATGACATTAGTGGGCCGTACATAACTGAGTTGACATCTGCTTATTAAAATCTTACACCACTTTGCCCAAAGCACTCATGCATTAATTTGTGTTTAAAACTCTCCACATGACATAAGGCAAGCTCCATGTGGTGGAAGAGAATGAAAAAATATCTTGGCTAAGGGAAAACAGGGATGGGGAAGACTAGGACAAGCTAAGTCCTTAAATGTGTCTCTTTCCCCTAAGCAGAAATCTGTCAGGAATGAAAAATGACAGCATTTAGCTTTAATTAGGATGAACAAATATGTTTATTTCTGATATGTTCACTTTCCTTTGCTTCAGCCCATAATATCCCATTCAATTTCTGTATTAAGGTATTATTATTATGTTGATACAATGCAGCAAACGAGATCACTATGCTGGATTTCGTATTTCATCACCAGTCGGGCGCTTCCCAAGCACCTAGGACTGTGTGATGTAGCGGCGAATTATGTTTGCCGATCCCAGTAAAGCGGCCTTTTGCAATTGACAGATGGAGATTTTGTCAATTCCGATGTTTTTCAAATGTCCGCTGAGATCCTTTGGCACTGCGCCCAGCGTGCCAAATACCACTGGGACCACTTTCACTGGCCAGAGTTGTTGCAGCTCAATTTTTAGATCTTCGTATTTCACTAATTTCTCTAGCTGCCTCTCCTCAATTCTGCTGTCCCCTGGGATTGCGATGTCAATGATCCATACTTTCTTTTTCTCCACAATCAGGATGTCTGGTGTGTTATGCTTCAGAATTCGGTCAGTCTGAAGTCGGAAGTCCCACAGTAGTTTTACTTGCTCATTTTCCACCACTTTTTCGGGCTTATGATCCCACCAGTTCTTTGCCACTGGGAAATGGTAGTTCCAGCACAAGTTCCAGTGGATCATCTGTGCCACAGCATCATGTCTATGCTTGTAGTCAGTCTATGCGATCTTTTTGCAGCAGCAAAATTATCTGTTGTTATTATTACTATTACTTTTAATATTATTATTATTATTATCATCATCATCATCATCATCATCACCACCACCACCACCATCACCATCATCATCAATATCATCATTTTCATTATTTATTAGATTTGTATTCCACCCCTCTCCGAGGAATCGGGGCGGCTCATAGAATATAATATAAATCAGTAAATACAAAGACAAATCTAATTTAAAAAAACATAAACTAAAAACCTGATATGTTAAAAATCAAATACAGTGATCCCCCGGCAGAACATGTTCCGTATTTCATTCTAATTAGGAGAGATTACAACTAGCAAAATCACAATAAGGAGATGAGATGAGTTCTCTTACCTGGCGTGGTGGATGGGGCTCCTGATAACTGGGCAGGATCTTGAGTACAACACTCCCACTTGCATTTTTTAGCACTTCCTGGAGGGCGCGTGGGTCACTGCCCACCTCTTGCCCATTCACCTCCTTGATAATATCACCCACATGCAGCAACCCCTGCTGATCAATCATGCCACCATGTAGGATACGTGCAATAACCAGCTCACCACGCTCCACACGGAAAGTCACACCCTGGGACAAGACAAACAAAGGCAAACACAGAGTCATACAGCTGGGCTCGGATGATCTGAAAAAAATGACTCTGAGAAGAAATTCAAACCTGGTGAGGCTATAGGCTAGGCTGGGAAGTTCTTTAAAAACCTACTTCTTGAATGAAGGAATGACACACCACTTCCCTGTTGCTTTTAAGGAAATAAGATGGATAGGCCATGTAGACTCTGTGAGTTGACTTTAATTCAAAAGTCTTTGATGATGATGGTGATCTACACCATTTAGTCAGGGACACTTCTTAGCACATAGATTTTTTTCACAAATATCTGTCCCCAGACTGGTCCTTCAGATCTGCCAACTGGTTCTTCAGATCTGCCAACTGGTTCTTCAGATCTTCCAACTGGTCCTTCAGATCTGCCAATGGTGCATCAATCACTACTGTAACTAAATCAACCAACCAACCTTGCTACTGGTCCTTTCTCTTTCCTTCTACTTCTCAACATGAGACTCTAGGGAGCTAGGTCTTTGTATAATGTGTCCATGGTAGGTTAATTTGAGCCTGGTCATTCATGCCTTGAAAATTTGAGTAGGATATCCTCAATGATCCATTGCTTTGTTTGCTTACTTATCTCTTCCTGGAATATCCTACTGCTACAATAAGATAGCAGAGGAGGATTTAGTGAGGGAATCAATATTCTTTACCTTTCTAATATTCATATGATGTTTCCCCTATTCTTTTCAGTTATCAAGAGCATCTATTATTCATACCTTAGGTACCTCACTCATGAATTGCAAAATGCAGTCAATTTGATGTATTAGGAAGGGGGACAGTTTGAGACTTGCTAAGAAGAACATATAGAAATCATAAGCTTCTGCAAGCTTCATATTCTTTTTTTTTCTTCAAAGGTGAATTAATTTCCCCCCCCAAGTATATGTTACAACATCTATAAAGAATGTAAAATAGTGATAATTTAAAAACAAAGAAATGTAGACAGATTGCCAACACATTTATTTATTTTTTATGTTTGTTTTGGTTAAGATTAAAATATCATATGGTTAACATATTCTACAAGATAAGCAAAAATTTAATATGCTATATGGCAGCAGTTCCCAACTTTTGGAACACCTGGGATCGGTTCTATGGAGATAGGTTTTTCAACAGAGGGGCCATGGTGTGACATGTTGCCTGCATACTACAGATGGGGTTTTGCTTGTTTACATGGCCTGGTTTTCTGGCATGTTATGCTGGTCCATGGACTGGGGGTTGGGGATCTTGCTATATAGAATTTCATAAAAGTGAATTTTCCAAAGCACTTTCCACTGCAATAGAGATTATAGCCATCAGCTGGTCTGTGGTGAGCACAGCCAGGAATTCTATGGGAAATATATGTTCATTTCAAATGTACTATGTAAGTAAAACTAAACACAAACAGTACAGAAACACTTTAAAAACAATGTTAGATGACAGCAAAATTAGATTAATTATTATTATAATGATAACAAATCTTCCTCCCTTCTATTCTCTTTTCTTAAGCCAGATATTTTAGAAAATTAAGCATTCTTCCCACTCTCTGATCTTTCATTTCCTCTCTACATTTTCTTCCCATATTATGAACCCGGATACCTCGCTAGCAATTTGTATCAATTTATATTGGCTCGGGAATAGACTGCACTATCTAATGATTTGCGAAAACAAAGAAAGGGGGGAATAATTCAATTTATTTCTAAACAATTAGATTCAGACCTCTCTATCATTAACAAAACATGAATTTTCATTCTTATGTCAAATAACAAAAGTTTATTTATATCAAACATCGCCCTACACTTTTATTTTGGCAATACTTTTTTCAGGTATCTGATCAAATATTAAATTGTAAGCTCTTTGGGCCAACAATTTTGTATTACAGGTGAAACTCGAAAAATTAGAATATCGTGCAAACATTCGTTTATTTCAGTAATGCAACTTAAAAGGTAAAACGTAATATATGAGAGATACTCATAGAATGCAAGGCAATATAATTCAAGCTGTGATTTGTCATAATTGTGATGATTATGGGGCACAGCTCATAAAAATTCCAAATCCCCCATCTCAGAAAATTAGAATACTACATGTGATCAATCAGACCTCTGAAAAGTATAGGCATGCATATGTACTCAGTACTTTGTTTGGGTCCCTTTTCAGCAATTATTGCCTCAATGCAGTGTGGCATGAACACAATCAGGGTGTGACACTGATGGGGTGTTATGGAAGACGAGGATACTTCAATAGCGGTCTTCAGCTCTTCTGC
Organism: Erythrolamprus reginae; assembly: GCF_031021105.1. Classification (NCBI taxonomy): domain Eukaryota; kingdom Metazoa; phylum Chordata; class Lepidosauria; order Squamata; family Dipsadidae; genus Erythrolamprus; species Erythrolamprus reginae. Next base: position 116,391,004 of record NC_091963.1, read on the forward strand.
ATTATTCGATATCATGTCTCTATCTTTCTCTTGGCAATGCCCCATAGATTCTCTATGGGGTTCAGGTCAGGTGAGTTTGTTGGCCAATCAAGGACGGTAATCCCACGGTCATTGAAGCAGGTTTTGGTGCTTTGGGCAATGTGGGCAGGTGCCAAGTCCTGCTGGAAAATTGAAGTCCCTATCCCCATAAGGCTCATATGCAGATGGAAGCATGTAGTGCTCCAAAATCTCCTGGTAGAGGGCTGCATTGACCCTGGACTTAATGAAGCACAGTGGACCAACACCAGCAGATGACATGGCTCTCCAAATCAACACAGACAGTGGAAACTTTTGCATTTCATTTGGAAACCAAGGACCAAGGAAGAATGGGGGAAGAATGGAGAGGCACACACTGCAAGGGAGGGTTTGCCTTCTCTTTCTGCTCACGATCCCCATGTACAATTGGTGGGCCACTGTGTGACACAGAATGCTGGACTCGATGGGCTTTGGTCCGATTCAGCAGGGCTCTTCTTATGTTCTTATGCAAGATGCTTAAATTTCAGTGTAAAGTTTCTATAGTCTGTGTTGATTTGCATTACTGAAATAAATATCATTTGCACGATATTCTAATTTTTTTGAGGTTCACCTGTATGCTTTTGCACATAATTTGTTCTGACACTATACAAAAATCAATAATTGGTATAAAATTCAGCCTGCTCACCAGGTGTTCTCCAGCAGTCTTACGAATTCCAACCATGCGTACAGCATCTGGTGGAACTGGCTGGTTGTTGAACATGGGGTCCAGGACAGGACTGGGCGGTGGAGTCTCATAACTCTTAGAGGCAACAGAATCGTGGGTTTCCAAAAGGGACTGAGAAAAGGGAAATAAAATGATAGTGACAGAGCGGGGAGGGGGGGAGAAATGAAAGACATAATGAGCTTAGATCAGAAACTGAATAATCAGATACACCACCACCATCACCACCTGCTACATACACATATCAGCAGTGCCACAGGCTGATATGTATATGTGTATGTGACTAAGGCTAAGATAGACAATGCCAATGGGTCTCCTAATGGTCCTGAATGCCAATGTCTATCAAATCCAGATAGCTCTCCAGTAGGAGAATAGCATTAAAGTAGAAAAATGCATCTCCCCTCCCCAAATCACTTCCCCAGGGAAATACTGTAAGCTGCTATACCAGTCAGAAAACATTTAGCCACAAAGAAATATTGATTATAACATTAAATGAGTGACAAGTGAAGCAAAGACAATGGAATATACTCTTATACCCAGAAAAAGTAACATTCCAACAGTGACAAAGATTGCTTTAATTCAATATGCTACTGCATTTGTAGTGCCACTCTCATTCCTGCCGTCTTGACTGATTTTACCATAATCAAAATAATTATTAGATTAAAAATAATGCATAGATTCAGTATATATTGTGATAGATAGATAGATGGACAGATAGATGGATAGATAGATAGATGGATGGATGGATGGATGGATGGATAGATAGGTAGATAGGTAAAAAGTTAGAAAGGTAGATAGGTAGGTAGGTAGACAGATAGATAGATAGATAGATAGATAGATAGATAGATAGATAGATAGATAGATAGATAGATAGATAAATGGCCAAGTGTGATTGTACACACAAGGAATTTGTCTTTGGTGCATATGCTCTCAGTGTACATAAAAGAAAAGTTTGTCAAGAATCATAAGGTACAACACTTAATGATTGCCATAGAGTACAAGTAAGCAATCAGGAAACAATCTTAATATAAATTGTACAAGCAACAAGTTACAGTCATACAGTCATAACTGTGAGGAGATGGGTGCTAAGAATGATGAGAAGACTAAGAGTTATAGTAATATAGCCTTAGTGAATAGTATGACAGTGTTGAGGGAATTATTTGTTTAGCAGAGTGATGGCATTTGGGGAAAAAACTGTTGTTGTGTCTAGTTGTCTTGATATGTAGTGCTCCATAGCATCGTTTTGAGGGTAGGAGCTGAAACAACTTATGTCCAAGATGCAAGAGGTCAGTAAATATTTTCACAGCCCTCTTTTTGACTGGTGCATTAAACAGATCCTCAATGGAAGGCAGGTTGGCAGTAATTGTTTTTTTCTGCAGTTCTGATTATCCTCTGAAGTCTGTGTCTGTCTTGTTGGGTTGCAGAACTGAAGCAGTGCATGAACATGGACTTGTATATTGTAATTTAATAATATAAATTACAAGTTAGAGACATTGAGCCCTTTTTAAGGAAAATATTGCTGCCTCTTATACTGTGCTGAGCAATTTGTACTTCAGTGAAATTGTGTTTCAACAAAACCTGGAAGTTTTTGCCAGCTACCCACCTCTTTGTGGATGACTGCCTCTCATGATGACACCTTCTGCAGGGGTGGGTGCTGGTCAAAATTAAAGTCCCTCTGGAAAAACTCCTTCAATTTTCCAAAATAGTCCTTACATACTGACAATAATTTTGAATAAGTTATGTGGTCACAAGGTACAACGTCATGTGACTGCGCTGACTTACAGAGCCATGTCTGATAGGTCCAGGTGTCCCTGTTAGGCACATCCGACATAATCGCATGTCCTGCGATCATCATTTGCAACCTTCTGGAGATTTCCCCATTGACTTTGCTTGTCAGAAGCCAGCAGTAATTGGTTGCAATTGGTGATCATGTGACCAAGGGCATACTGCGATGTCATAATTGCAAACCAATCACTAAGCATGCCAAATTGCAATTGTGTGTTAATGGAGATGCTGCAAGAGCCTCAACCACCAGGATGTGCTGGAAGTACCCCACCCTCATAACTTCAAATGGTCACTGATGACTGAATGTTAAACGAGGACTACCTGTATCCAATTTCTCAGGAAGAACAGAAGGAGGATGGCTCCTTCAGCAACCTCCTATTTCGTTCAAAGAATTTTAGCACCAACTTTCTGACACACCAGGATATCCACTCTGCTGGTTGTTGTTGTTGTTGTTGTTATTATTATTATTATTATTATTATTAATTAGATTTGTATGCCGCCTCTCTCCGTAGACTCCAAAGATTCCAAAGTCCAGAATGGTGACTCAGTAAGAGACATATATTTTTCATTTTGTTCAAAATTTTAGATCTGTAAACCAGTTTGTGATTCCAATTCTTCATATTGTTCCCAATGTAGTTCTTGCTTCTGTTCCTTCAAGTGCATCTCACTTTTCTTTGAACTACTTTATTTAGGTTGTCTGTATCCTAAGGCACAACATAGTATTTGTTTCCTTTCGTCTATTAGAAACATCAGTGCACCATTCTTGGCTCTCCCAGGGATTCCAGGACCCTTCAATCTTGTCCTTCTGTGGAAGAGTCCCCATACTAAAGACGTTTAGTATGAGGACAAGCTCCTGATCGCAACCCCCTTGCAGGAGTTGTGTCAAAAGACTTCCCTTGACTTGTGAATCCCTTGTAACATCCAAATCAATGGTGGGTTGCCACCAGTGCAATAGGTCACTCGTACCTGTAGAGGCCGCCAGATTGCACAGTTTCCACACAGCCACTCTGGTAGCGGTCCTTCGCGTTCCATCTTTTTTCTTGAATTTTTGGTATTTTTTTGCTTCCTATGCATGTGCAGAATCAAAATCGCAAGGGGACACTCTCGCAGGCAAGATTTCAGTGATTATTATTTTTTTGCTTCTCCACATGCTTCCGCAAAAAAATCCGCCAAAAATCACCAAAATCCCGCCTGAGCGCACTTCCCCTCATGAGATTTCCCCCTTGTTTTTGTTTCTTGCACATGTATGGAATCAAAATCATGCTGGGGACGCACACGCGCATGCATGCAAGAATCCTCATGCTTTGTGTACAGTGCATCCATAGCAGCAGGTAAGAGGAATCCACCCCTGATCCAAAGGTCATAAAGTAGCTAGAGGGAAACTAGATTTTTGTTTTTACATGTTCTCCTATATGGACCATCATACTGAAATTTCCCCACAATTTTTGCTGTCTGTCTTATCTCTATCCAGCTACTATAGGCAGGTTCAGAAGAGTTTCCTGAGGACTATTGTCATCAATGGGTTGCTGAATATTTTGCCTTAATTAAATCAGTGCATTCTTTCCTTGTAGAAACCAATTCCAATCCCTTACAGTGGGATCAGGAAACAAAACTAGAAATTTCACCTGTAAACAATTGTTGGGGTTTTTTTTTGCAGCTCCAACATTAGAATGACCTTTAAAAAGAAAAAAAAGGTTTTTTTACACCGTATCGTGGTAAATACCAAAGACTGCAAAGAAGATGTTGATTCAACTGGGTACTCTACTATCTATCCAGGCTTGTGGAATTCCTCTCAATGAAGCTTGATCCAACTGTCAAAGGATATTTTCCCTTCAATCCTGGTCTTTCTTTCTTTCTTTCTTTCTTTCTTTCTTTCTTTCTTTCTTTCTTTCTTTCCTTCCTTCCTTCTTTCTTTCCTTCTTTGTCAAACATATACAAGATAGTAAGTATAAACATAAATGTGGACATGAGAGCAAAGAAAATGAATATAAATAAATTGGGACAATAAGACAAGGACCTTAGGCATGCTGGCGTGCTTATGAATGCCCCCTTTACAGACCTCTTAAGAACGGGGTCAGGTAGATGGTGGACAGTTGAAGCTGTGAGGGTTTGAGGATGTAACAATGGAGTCGGGTAATGCATTCCAGGCATTGACCACTGTTGCTGAAGTCATATTTTCTACAATCAAGTTTGTAGCAGTTTACCTTGAGTTTGTATTTATTGTTTGCCCATGTATTATTGTGGTTTTTTATTTATTATTTATTATTTATTTATTACTTAGATTTGTATGCCGCCCCTCTCCGAAGACTCGGGGCGGCTCACAACACGTGGAAACAAATCATAAATAATTTGACAATTTAAAATATTAAAGATTTAAAAAAGACCCCATATACTAACAGACATACAGACAAGCATACCATATATAAATTAAACATGCCCAGGGGAAGATGTTTCAGTTCCCCCATGCCTGACGGCAAAGGTGGGTTTTAAGGAGTTTACGGAAGGCAGGAAGAGTAGGTGCAGTTCTAATCTCTGGGGGGAGTTGGTTCCAGAGGGCCGGTGCCGCCACAGAGAAGGCTCTTCCCCTGGGGCCCGCCAACCGACATTGTTTAGTTGACGGGACCCGGAGAAGGCCCACTCTGTGGGACCTAATCGGTTGCTGGGATTCGTGCGGCAGGAGGCGGTCTCGGAGATATTCTGGTCCAATGCCATGAAGGGCTTTAAAGGTCATAACCAACAGGTTGATGCTGAAGAAGGGGTTGACAGGTAAGATGTTGTACCAGACAATTTTGTGTAATATGTTTAGATCAGACCACAGGTGGTACAATTCCAGATTTCAAACCTGGTGGCATGAGGGATTCTATTGTGAGTAGAGGAGTTGAGTACTCTTCTCGTGAAATACCTCTGGTCCCCTAGTATACTGCTGATATTACAGTCAAGTGAGCTGTATTTTAGAATTGGTCTGGCAAAGGTTTTGTATGCCCTGGTTAGTAATACAATTTTTACAGAGAAGAAGCTTCTCAAAATTAGATTAACAATTCTTAATGCTTCTTTGGTAATGCTGTTACAGTTAGTTCTGGAACTTATATTGTTTGAGGTGAGTACATCTAGGTCTTTGACAGAGTGAGGTAGTTTGTTGTACACCACTGAATCAAAGGCTTTGCAGAAGCTTACGTAAATTGCATTTATTGTACTACCCTGGTCAAGATAAGTGGTCCAAATTTGCATCTTGTTTCCTCCATTTGATCTTTCTGATACTTCTCTTGACCACTCTAATTTCATTCTTTTCTTTGATGGCTTTTGTTCCCCAGATCCCAATGGAAAATTAAATGCTGGATGTTCTGTGTAAGAAAAACAGACATATTCCCTGCATGCTGTCTTTCTTTGCCTGAGATACTTAAGCTTTAGTGCTGTTGCTTTTGCTTGTGCCTGCTAGTTGGCAGTGGGACAAACTGGAACTATTTATACAGGTTCTAAAATATGCTTATGGCATTTGTCGTTCTTTTGGTAGTCGCTGGCGGAAGAGTTCCTAACCTCTGCAGGAACTTCAGATTCCCACACTCCTTTAATTCATGCTTTGCTTCAAACTCTTTTGTTGCCATAAAATAGCTATTGTCTGGGTTAAAACACACAGCAACTGATGACTCTGACGTTGCTAGTGGAAATCAGGGCAATAGTGGACATGTACACTGGCACACAAAAACCAACACTGTAGTCATCTTAGCTGCCGTATAGAGATTTATTTGGAGCTTACCCTCAAGCTTTTACAAGGCCTGACCGCTCTTCTGTAAATACTGCTATTGGAATCTGCAGGGGATGCAGCAGAATCCACAGGGATCTGGCAACATCTGAATAGAGGCCTAGTAGGATTAGTGAAATACAAGTTTCATATAATGCCGCTGGCGACTTACCCACCGGCGAGGGTTGCGGCGCGGGCCGGGGAAGGAGGCCGCCATGTTGGGGCGGAGCCTGCGGCCCCCACATCATCCCAGGGGGCTGCAGTGACGTGGTTTGGGTGCGCTGGGCGCCCAGTGGACCGGGCAGGAGGGAGGCAGCCCTATAAAAGGGGCTGCCTCGTGGCGCAGTTCCTCTTGCCCGCCGGCGTTGGACACCCGCCCACCCTCCCTCTGTTACAGGGTGCATATGATGGGTCGCCCTCGGTGGGGCCGAGTAGGAATTTTTTGCAGTCACAGTGAATTGGCCGAACTGTGGCTGTTTTTTCACCTACTCCACTCTGTGCGTGGGAGTGTGGTTAGGGGGTGGACTCACCAACTAGTGCCCCCCCCATCAAGGTCACTGCGGGGGGGGGCGATAGGGGGCGGAAATGGGCATAAGCAGCAACTGTGTGATCTCCTTTAGGGGCACCTCTACTGAGGTGAGGGGCGATCTCCTTCTCGGATTACAGGGCTCGACCGGCTTGGGTTCGGGGAGGGGGTCGCTCCTGTGGCTCGCTGCCTGGGGTTTATCAGAGACCAGTGGCGAGCCATCCCACATGCCATGGGGGCGTGGCATGGGGCAGGGGGCAGGTGTAATTTTACCATGACCCTGCACCCAGGCAAGGAGCTTTCGCCCTAGAGTTGCTCAGTTGAGGTTGTTGGAAAGTTAACTCCGCCCCCATTTGATTTATGCACCCCTGCAGGTCACGTGGTTTAATTGGTTAAATAGTTAATTTGAGTTTGGTTTAATAAAAGTGACCCTATTTATACCCACACCTTTGTGTCCGACTTTTACTCCGCCTGCGCCGCAATATATATAGGAAGTCTTACAGAAAGAAGGGTTTTTGTCTGACTGATATTCTCCTCTTGTCCATCATTCTGACCAATATGCCATTAAAACAACATGGATCCATGGAAACCCATGAGGGGTGGGTTCTGGACCCTTTTGCTGATGGTTTGCTCAGGGTTATGCCATCCGCACACCCACAGCAATCCAAAAATTGCATCTGCGCATGCAGGGAAGCAAAATCCAAGATGGCGGCACCCATGGAGACACCAACAGAACCGGCTCCGTGACATCACCACCAAATTACTAACAGTTCTAAAGAACCAGTTAGAATTGGTTGGAACCCATCTCTGGAACCTACCAATTCCATAGCCAGACCTTGAATACAGTGACGTCTCTAAATCTTACAAATGGAATTTGCACTCTATGAAAAAGTGGATTCTGGTTTTTGGATAGCCGTGGATTATATTTTTTAAAAATAGATGGAGTCACACCCTGTCACTATGCGGATGGCAGAGAAATAATTAAGTGATTTTGTTTCCAGGGAAGCTTGCCTTACTTGTCAGATAGTCATACAGATACTTATTCCACCATTCAGTAAACCAAATGTAACACTCATAATTTAATACCCATTTGCAAATCTTTGGGTGTTAAATTATAATTCTTCACTGCTTGTCCCTCAAAGGCTACAGTTATGTAGAAGAGTAGAACCATTGTAACTCAATTTACTAAAATATCAAGATATTGGTCTTGTTAATGGCTAGGGGCCTTCCTTAGATTCCCATACATACATGGGAATCAGAACTTTCCTCCCCTTTGTAAGTGTATTTAATTAATAGATGCCAGGACCAACCAACCTCGATCAACAAACTGCAAAAAGAAACTAAAATAATTTAAACCAGAGGTATCAAACTCAATTTCAGAACAGTTTTTTTCCTGAATGCCATCACTCTGCATTGGCTACTGATCTGTTTCCAGATACAATTCAAAGTGTTGGTTTACACCAATAAAGCCCTACATGGCATAGGACCAGACTATTTCTAAGACCGCCTTCTCTGCACGAATCCCAGTGACCGGTGAGGTCCCACAGAGTGGGTCTCCTTGGGGTCCCATCGACCAAACACTGTCAGCTTATTAATTGGATTGTTTTTCTACTGTTTTATTATGTGCTGTGATCCACCCCGAGTCCTCGAAGAGAGGCGGTATACAAATCCAATTAAATAACAAATAAAAATAAATAACTCTGCTAAATAAATAATTCCCTCAACAATGTCAAACTATTTACTAAATCTGTACTACTATTAATCTTCTTATGATTCCTATCACCCATCTCATCCTTCAAATGACTGCATGACTGTAACTTTACTGTTTATATCCTTTACAATTTATATTGACTGGTTCCTAATATGATTTCATTGCTTATTTGTATCCAGGGATGTTGTGCCTTATGATTCTTAAGAAGCTTATCGTTTCTTTTATGTACACTGAGAGCATATGCACCAAGACAAATTCCTTGTGTATCCAGTCATACTTGACCAATAAAGAATTCTATTCTATTCTATTTATTGAGAGCTGCATCAGGGATGTATTTGACCTCAGGAGACGTGGTGGGCATGGCGAGAGTAAGCGTGACTAGCTTACCATCACTTGTGTTTGGAGCACCTGTAGCCTAAGTGCTCTGCCAGTGAAAATGGCCCCTGAGCTCCATTTTCAGTTGCAATGGGCTCCTGAAACCCTCCACCAGCAAAAGCAAAGTGTTGAATTTGACATCCCTGACCTAGACAGTGAGTTTATCAGTATTGTTCGTCTCTCACAAAAACACTTCCAATCATCTTCAGTGGCAACATGCCACTCCATATGGTTGTGTTGATCAACCTCGATGACTTAAAAATGTGTAGACTTCAAATCCCAGAATTCTCCAGTGAGCAAATCTTAAAGTCACCCAGGATGAGAAACACTGCCCTATGGTCCTACTTTTTCTCCAAAGACACTGACAAAATTATCTGCTTAAGGCCACAAGTGTTGTTGACCACTCACACCGCAGTGATCTACCTAAACGTATCCCTGCATTCATTGCAGTTTAGTTTCTAAATAATTTTCACTCAACTATTTAGATTTACTGCAGAACCTTGGAAGCCTCTGCTTCAACACAATACTCTATCAGCTCTATCAGATTTTTTTTCTGCCTGCTTACATCAAATGATCGCTGGCTTTATTGAATATCTATGATGGGATAGAAGATTGAGTCTTGGGATAGAATATGCTGATTGCTGTGTTTTGCAGTGAAACTATTACTTAGGAACCAACTTTCATTACATTTCAAAACCGTTTGCAATGAAATACTTGTTGGATGAGAACAGCAGGAAAATGAAAGGGAAAAAAATACAGTATATCTCTTTTGTTTGTGCTCATTCATTGAATAAAAGTAAATGGCTGGATGAAAATACTGCATGTGAACATATTTTAAAACTCTATTAGCTGCATTGTGGGTAAAGGGATGATTTTTCCTGAGAAATGACCTTTTATGGGAGAAGTAAGTGATTTCCCCAGGTTGTACATAAGATTTATCTCTTGAACTCCACTCAAGTAAAATGACATCCTTTGCATAGATTAAAGCAGAGTAGATTCTCCAATCCTCTCCAAACCATTATCTTAATTTACTCAAACACTGTTTTTTTTTTGTAACTTGATAGAAGGCCTCATTTACCACTTAGAATGTATGTAATTGCAACTCTTCTTTAGCTTCTTCTAGAGGGAAAGAGAATGGTTGTGTGCGTGTGTGTGTGTGAGAGAGAGAGAGAGAGAAGAGAGGGAGAGGAAAAGGGAGAAAGATGAAGTGTATGTGTGTGTGTGTGTGAGAGAGGGGCGCGACCCTCCCATATGTTGCACTCCCAACCTTCACCCACATTTATTTATTTTTATTTATTTATTTTGTCCAATGCACAACAATACACAATGAAGGTTATAGAGGCTATACTCGAGTAAAATATATTAGAGAAAGAATAGAAGTGAAAATTTAGGAATAGAATATATCAATTAGAGAATAGAAGGATATTATGAGAGTAGTATAAGAAGAATATTCTGTTCTATTCTATTCGAATAGAATAGAACAGAACAGAAAATCGCCAGCATCCCCCAAAGTTGCCGCCCCCATTGGAGCCACAACAAGGATGGGGGGGAGAGGAAAGGAGCCCAGTAAGGTAGGCACCCAAAAATGGTACAGAGGTGCAGGTGAAGATTGTGAGCAACACATGGGAAGCTTTTGGATGTCTGCTATGGCCATCCGTATGTGTTGAGAAACGAGATGCCAATCTGTTTACTCAGTAAGTTGGATGCAAATCGGGTGCCTTGGTCCCTTTTGCCCAGGGATACCACATATTTTTCAGGGATTTACATACATTCAATGTCTATAGTCCATAGTTTGTATATCACGTTGCATAGGTCCAGCTTAATATTCAATTCAATTTAATTTATTAGATTTGTATGCCGCCCCTCTCCGAAGACTCGGGGCAGCTCACAACAACAATAAAAACAGTATAACAATGGAACAAATCTAATAATAAAATTATATTAAAAAACCCCAACAATTTAAAAACCATACAACACATACATACCAAACATTGAAAATTGAATTAATATGCTATTCCACAATCAGCCACATCAGCCATATGACTAATTTCTGTTTTGAACAATACGCATATACGAATGGCTATTTTATATCTGAAATTATGACTGAAATATTTCTGCACCTATATTGGTTCTCACTGTCAGGAAGTTTCTCCTTAGTTGGTTGGTTTTCTCTTTGTTCAGTTTCCATCTATTGTTTCTTGTTTTGCCTTCTGGTGCTTTGGAAAATGCATGCCCCCCCCCCTCTTTCTGGCAGCCCCTTAAAAGTCTGTTTTTTAAAAGTTTTTATTCCATCCCAGTGTTTTTATTTAACATTATTTAACATTACAGGAAGTTATATTGAAATTTGGGCAAAATTTGTGTCATTGAGATGGGTGATCATTGCTTTAGCTCTATGGGTTGGAGGTGACTAGAATCATAGTCCAAAGAATATAGAAGCATCAAGTTGAAGAAGGCTGCACTGCTATTTTTCCCCCCCACAGACTAAGAATTAAGAATCTAGGCATACCCATCCATCTATCCATATATCCACACAATCTGCCTTCTACTCAACTGAATATGTAAGTTCATATGTACCTTTATTTATTTTATTTATTTATTTTGTCCAATACACAATGAGGGTTTTAGTGGGTATATATATATATACACACATCGTAAAATACATGATGATGGTTATAAAGGAAATACTCATAGTAAAATATATCTAAGAAAGAATAGAAAAGAAGATGTAGTAATAGAACATATCAATGAAAGAATAGAAGAAGAGACATAGGAATGCTGTAGAAGAAAGGTATAGGAGATATAGGAGAGCAAAAGGACAGGGGACGGAAGGCACACTAGTGCATTTGTACTCGCCCCTTACTGACCTCTTAGGAATCTGGATAGCTCAACCATGGATAATCTAAGGGTAAAGTGTCCAAGAAGAAGAAAAATAACCAGGGGCAGAAAAAGCTATTACCTTAGAAAATTATAATGAAATGTATGTGCATAGATTCAAATTTAGAACTAGTGTCTACAATGTTAGTATCATGATAGAGAGAGGAACCAAACTGAGTAGCTTGTCATTCAAGTGCTAAATATTTACAGAGAATTCAAGTTCTTCTGGCGTCTATTATGAATCTTTTTTTTAAAGCCAGATAAGAAGAGTGTAAGTTGTTAGGCCACAAAGTCATCCTAAACAGATTTAAACATGTCAGATGAGAGTAGAAGAACGTGCAACAACATAAGGAGAGATTGCATCATGAGATCGCCATGCATATTTCATCCTTTTGGCATCATAATAATTAAATATGGACTCTTATGAACAAACCACGTTTAAAAGAACTAAAATATTTCTAGCACTCCATACACATTCATCTCTAATGAGTTGCAAGGCATTTTACTCAGTAAAAGGTGTGGTTGAAATTTACTAATAAAAAATCTGTTCTAACACAAAGTTTTTATAACAATGTTTTAAATTACACACTTACCAGATAATAAACTATAAAAATCTCTTTAGCTACACAAATCTGGCCAATTCTTTTATACATATATAAAACAAATAGTTGCAATATATTTTTGTCAATGAACAGACATGTATAAATGATACAACCTGAAGTTACACAAAAGTGATACTTCTTAATTCAGAACAACCTGGGTGGGAAAATATGCAATTGCCACTGGAGAGAATGTTATAAATGCAGGTCATTAATTACTTTGGAACATCCAGATGTTTCAGATTTTTTTTAAAAACTCTAATCTGATGTTCTTTCTTATAAAATCCCAGTAAAAGAAATGTTGCTATAAGTGGAAGCTTCCAACTCAATCATATATAATGCTAACACCCTCGGCTTGGTACAAAACACAATGGCTACTAGTATCCATTGCTTTCTGTCCCTTTCCCATCTTTTATCTCTGATTAATAGATAGATAGATAGATAGATAGATAGATAGATAGATAGATAGATAGATAGATAGATAGACAGACAGACAGACAGACAGACAGACAGACAGACAGACAGACAGACAGACAGACAGACACACAGACAGACACACAGACAGACAGACAGACAGACAGACACACACACAGACAGACACACAGACAGACAGACAGAGTAGGTAGATAGGTAGGTAGGAAGATAAATAGATAGATAGAGATACAGATATATAGATATAGATATAAAGATAGAGAGCTAGAGAGAGCTAGAGAGAGAGAGAGAGAGAGATAGGTAGGTAGGTAGGTAGATAGAGATAGAGATATATAGATATAGATATAAAGATAGAGAGCTAGATATAGATAGATAGATAGATAGATAGATAGATAGATAGATAGATAGATAGATAGATAGGTAGGTAGGTAGGTAGAGATAGAGATATATAGATATAGAAATAAAGATTGAGAGCTAGAGAGCTAGAGATAGATAGATAGATAGATAGATAGATAGATAGATAGATAGGTAGGTAGGTAGGTAGGTAGGTAGGTAGAGATAGAGATATATAGATATAGAAATAAAGATTGAGAGCTAGAGAGCTAGAGATAGATAGATAGATAGATAGATAGATAGATAGAGATAGATAGATAGATAGATAGGTAGGTAGGTAGAGAGTGATAGAGATAGAGATAGATAGATAGATAGAAAGAAAGAAAGAAAGAAAGAAAGAACCATTCTGAAAAGACTTTGCAGATAAAATAGGTAGGTAGGTAGGTAGGTAGAGATAGAGATATATAGATATAGATATAGATATAAAGATAGAGAGCTAGAGAGCTAGAGATAGATAGATAGATAGATAGATAGGTAGGTAGGTAGGTAGAGAGTGATAGAGATAGAGATAGATAGATAGAAAGAAAGAAAGAAAGAACCATTCTGAAAAGACTTTGCAGATAAAATAGGTAGGTAGGTAGGTAGGTAGGTAGGTAGATAGAGATATATATAGATATAGATATAGATATAAAGATAGAGAGCTAGAGAGCTAGAGAGAGATAGATAGATAGATAGATAGATAGATAGGTAGGTAGGTAGGTAGGTAGGTAGAGAGTGATAGAGATAGAGATAGAAAGAAAGAAAGAAAGAAAGAAAGAAAGAAAGAAAGAAAGAAAGAACCATTCTGAAAAGACTTTGGAGATGAAATCTAGGAGATTTTAAGCAAAAAAAGAAGTCTTCCAAATGCAATAAAATTTCACCCTATGACATTCTGAAGCCCAGAATCTACATTTACCTAGTTGTACCATTTGTCTTCCTTATCCCGCCAAATCAGTGCCAAATTCGCCACAAACAAATCGACAAAGAATATAAAAATTCTGAAATTCTCTTTCTGCTCCCCAATTTTCTCCTTCCCCGCCCCCACCCCAGGAAGATTCCCTCCCCTACCTGGAAGTGGGGCTCCTGGAGGATGCGAGCCAGTTCAGCTGCGGTGCTATCTTGCTGAGCAATGTTTGTGATGTCTTTAAGTATCTCCTGGACTAGCTCCAAATTGTTGTCTCGCACAGCCTCTAGCTTTGTCTCCTCCAGCCGCTCATGAGCCTACAAGGTAGATGGCGAAAGGCAAAAGAAGAAGAAGAAGAAGAAGAAGAAGAAGAAGAAGAAGAAGAAGAAGAAGAAGAAGAAGAAGAAGAAGAAGAAGAAGAAGGGATTAAAGGCACATATAAACAGATAAACTCATTGCTAAGCCTTTGTCCTACTACTACAGCCCTTGTGTCCTGGCAGATAATATAAAGGATATTAAGTTATATTCCTTGGGTTCCTTGAAAATTACAAGATCGCCACTTTAAGGTTTGTTGATTTTTTAAAAAAAGGTTTATAGACATCTCTTGAATTAAATAGCTTTACACAGTGGGTGCCCGTCAGGCTTTATCAAGTCTTTCTGAAGACAAAGACTAGGCTGTGCATGTTATAAGAAAAAGAAGGCAAGTAATTACTCTTCTGTGTGGAAACACACAACCCACTTGCTCAGAAACACAGCAAGGGGAACAGTGAGACAACGGAGAGCTTTTCCTGGCCCTCGGTGGCATGCAGCCAGAAATCAAACAGGTCTTTGCTGTATGAAAGATGAATAGCTGCTCCAGATAAGCTTCAAGCAGGGAAACAGACACAAAAGAGAAGGAGCTAAAAATAACAGACTGGCAAATAGAGGCTTAACTTCACTCATGGAAATTGGGGGAGGGTAGAAAGAGCAGGCTTAATAGGAATCCGATCTCGCTTCTGGGAACCATTTTCGTTGCCAGAATCAGTGCAGGAAAAAGACTGAAGTGGGATGTTGTTGCCCTTATTTGGCTGAATAAAGACCAATTCTTCATACTAACCCTGTAATGCTGATCCCCTAAAATACACGGTGGGTATCATTTTGTCAGAACACTTTCATTATTTTTAATAGGGAAACTCC
Organism: Erythrolamprus reginae; assembly: GCF_031021105.1. Taxonomy (NCBI): domain Eukaryota; kingdom Metazoa; phylum Chordata; class Lepidosauria; order Squamata; family Dipsadidae; genus Erythrolamprus; species Erythrolamprus reginae. The sequence goes on from NC_091963.1 coordinate 116,406,233, forward strand.
TGGGATGGGTCTTAGAGTCTTCTAGGCCAGTAACTTTTAACAAATTTAACATGTGTGGACTATGGCTTCTAGCATTTATTTTATTTTATTTATTTATTGGATTTGTATGCCGCCCCTCTCCAGAGACTCGGGGCGGCTAACAACAGTAATAAAACAATGTACAATAATAATCCAATAAATACTAAAAATGATTAAAAAACCCATTAATATAAAAAACCAAACATACATACAGACATACCACACATGAAATTGTAAAGGCCCAGGGGGAAAGAGCATCTCAATTCCCCCATGCCTGGCGGCAGAGGTGGGTTTTAAGGAGCTTACGAAAGGCAAGGAGGGTGGGGGCAATTCTAATCTCTGGGGGGAATTGGTTCCAGAGGGCCAGGGCTGCCACAGAGAAGGCTGTTCCCCTGGGTCCTGCCCAATGACATTGTTTAGTTGACGGGGTCGAAGAAGACCCACTCTGTGGGACCTAACCGGTTGCTGGGATTCGTGCAGCAGAAGGTGGTCCCTGAGATAATCTGGTCATAAGTATGCCAGCAAGTTGAAGTGCATATTTATTTATTTATGTATTTATTTTGTCCAATACACAATAATACACAATGAAGGTTATAGAGGAGGTAGAGGAGAAGAAATACGAGATATAGGAGAGACTATAGGACAGGGGACAGAAGGCACTCAAGTGTGCTTATGTACGCCCCTTACTGACCTCTTAGGAATCTGGAGATGTCAACTGTGGATAGTCTAAGGGGAAAATGTTGGGGGTTAGGGGATGATACTACAGAGTCCAGTAATGAGTTCCATGCTTTGACAACCCGATTACTAAAGTCATATTTTTTAAAGTCAAGTTTGGAGTGGTTAATATTAAGCTTGAATCTGTTGTGTGCTCTTGTGTTGTGGTTGAAGCTGAAGTAGCCTTTGACAGGCAGGACATTGCAGCATATGATCTTGTGGGCAATACTTAGATCATGTTTAAGGCGTTGTATTCTAAGCTTTCAAGACCCAGGATTGTAAGTCAAGCTTCGTAGGGTATTCTGTTTTGAGTGGAGGAATGAAGGGCTCTTCTGGTGAAGTATCTTTGAACATTTTCAAGGGTGTTAATGTCCGAGATGCGATATGGGTTCCAAACAGATGAGCTGTATTCTATGATGGATATGGTGAAAGCTTTGTAAGCTCTGGTAAGTAGTGTGAAATTTCCAGAGCAGAAGCTACATAGGATTAAATTAACAACTCTTGAGGCTTTCTTAGCGATGTTGTTGCAGTGGGCTTTGGCACTTAGATCTTTAGTTATTAGTATTCTGAGGTCATTGACCAAGTGGGGATTATCTGTGATAATTTGTTTATTAAGTTTGTATTTAAAGTTCTGATTCTTTTTGCCAATGTGTAGGACAGCAATGTGTAGCAATTTTCTTAAAAATTGCTGAGGTTGAGAAACACTGTTGTGTAGGCTTTTGACTTCTTTGGGATGAGGATGAATGCTGAGAAGATTTAGGAGCTCAGGGCCTGCACAGCTTCCCTGAAATTGTTCCAAGTAATTCCTAGCCTGATTCACAGTGGTAGCCAGATGATGAATTCAGACTTCATCATCTTCAGGGTAGTTGCCGTGCCATCTGAAAATCAAAGATGTGATTGTGAATTATTTGGATTGCTTTCTGGCACCCTTGCTAATATTTGAAAGATCAAAGGACTCATTAAATGGTCCATCTCTAAAGTCTCATGGATTGAGACAGACTTTAGCAGGCCTTAGGCATTTCACCAGCAATTCAGCAGATCAAATTCTGAAATGGCTTCTCTCTTTTTGCTTATTCTGAGAAGCTGCTTAGTTTATCAAATGAAAGGAAGTTTGGAAGTGAACTTGACTTAACATGGGCTAAAGTTCTTGTTCAAGCTTACAATGAGACTTTCAAACACGCACGCACACACACATGCACACACACAGCTCATTCAGACAGACTCTTTTTGAGATGTTTTGAAATGCTTCTTTTCATCTTTCCACTGTAATTTAAGAGATAAACTGTCAACAATCTCTTGATTGTTTATATTGATTCTCCTGTGCACTTCTTTCCCAGACTCCTCAAAATATCACCCAAATGTCAGCTTGAAGAAGCTGAGAAAGGTCATCTATTAATCCACAGTGAAGTATCATTGTGCCAATGATATTCAGATATTCATTTATTCTACCCCAGGATCAACTACCAAATGCAGAAGGGTCTTAGATCAGTTGTGTCTGAATTCTGTGAAGAATCGAATGGGAAGCAACAGGCTTAAGTTGAATCTCTGTGAGATGGGTGTTGCTTATTTCAAAACCAAATGGCTTTCTTCCAGCTCAGCTGTGCCACTGGATGGGGTGTCACTGTCCTCAAAAAAGCAACTACACATTTGAGAGCACTGCTAGGCTCAGGGCTCCTATTTGATAGGCAGATGGAGGCCATAGCTAGGAGGAGCCTTTGCTTACACCTTCTGAGGATGAGTGAGCTGGAATTGGAAGCCTTGGTGGAAATAAGCATACGCCCTTGTTACTGATTAGATTATTAAAAAAACACACCAAAAATAGTCAAGTTGAGACTGCCTGTGAAGACTGCATAAAAGCTGGCCTTTATAAACAGCCATCTAACACCGATTCTGTTGTGATTACCAATAGACTTCTGAGCACAATCTAAACTTCTGGTTTTTAACCCATAAAAATCTACCAGTGTAGAAGTGTAAAAAAGAAAGAGGCACATTCTACCACCAATGGTGGACATGCACACAGGCGAAAAAGTTTTGGAATAAAATAAGAAATTGGTTAAAAGAAATAGCAAATGAAGAAATCGGAAAGAAACCAGAATTATATTTATTGGGTATTTTTAATAAAAAAATAGAAAAAGAAGTAAGATACCTAGTTATACATATACTAACAGCTGCCAGAATAGTATATGCCCAACAGTGGAAAACGGATAAAATACCGGAAGAAAACATAATAATTAAAAAAAATACTAGACTGTGCGGAGATGGACAGGCTATCCAAAAGATTAGAGGGAAAAGAAGATTCAGATTACTATAAAACATGGGCAAAATTTTATGATTGGCTAAAAGAAATAAATAAATAAAAATTGATGCAAAGCAACACGTCAAATAAAAGAATTCAAAAATTAATATTATGTAAAAGAAGTGTCATTCTCTGATCAAATATCCAAAAAAAAAAAATAGTGGGGAAACTTTCATTTCCCAAATGTTGTATATATATGTTTTTATGTATCTTTTTTTCCTTTGTCTTGTATGTCACATTTGTAAAATTTAAAAAAAAAAAATCTACCATCTTTTTCAGGCAGAGACGATCTAACCAGTCTAATAATTCTGAGCAGGGATATTGAGGCTCCCTCCAGGAAACATGGGGGGCACAAGACATAGTTTTTTTCTTTTCTTTTTTTTCCTGTTTTTTTTAAATAGCCTGCCCTTTGATTTTGACTAGAAATGCATTCATATTTTAAATTTTTAATTGTAATCAGTGATGCTGAAAAAACAACAAAGGGTGGCTGATGATTTTATTAAGTTTTAGCAGTGTTTTGCATTTACTTTATTAATTTTGTGTATATTACTGCAAATTGCATTTACTTTATATATTTTATATATGATACTGGGAGTCTTCTTAGGGGAAAGCAGTATATAAAATTTGGAATAATACATTCTCTATATATGTTTACTTACAAAAAGTTTTTAAAATTGTATTGGAACAAAATGTTTGTACTCAGTATGTTTGCACATTAACTCCAGAATGATAGTTGTCTTCAAAAAAGCCACAGGAATGTTTCTCAGTCTTGATAACATTGGTGAAAAATTCTGGAAGCTGAAGTCCAACGCGCATTTTAAAATTGCCAGGGTTGAGAAATACTGGCCTAAGGAATTCAGACTAATAGATGAGGAATTTCAAACATTCCTTGAAAGACCAGCAATGCATGAACCACTGCTTGCCTTCCACCATACATTATTTATATGAGTTTATTTTTCTTTCATTATGTTATATTTCTTATGGGTTCTAATAAGTGCAAATCTGGAGAAGTTAATTACTGGAAGCAAGAAGGCCAGAGATTACTGGAAGCAAGAAGGCCAGAAGTTCTCACTCAAGATACAAAAGAGTCCAGATGTGGGTTCCTTCCGGTTGACACTGGTTCTATAGAACTGATAATAATTTGGTTGCCTGGGTCACTAGAACTGGCCACCTGAATGCAGCTGCGAGAGCAATCATGGGCTTCCCTAGGTTTGCCCATGTTACACCAACACTCCGCAATCTGCATTGGTTGCCGATCAGTTTCCGGTCACAATTCAAAGTGTTGGTTATATGACCTATAAAGCCCTTCATGGCATCGGACCAGGATATCTCTGGGACTGCCTTCTGCCACACAAATCCCAGGGACCAATTAGGTCCCACAGAGTTGGCCTTCTCCGGGTCCTGTTGACTAAACAATGTCATCTAGCAAGACCCAGGGGAAGAGCCTTCTCTGTGGTGGCCCCAACCCTCTGGAACCAGCTCCCCCTGGAGATTAGGATTGCCCCCACATTCCTTGCCTTTCATAAACTCCTTTAAACCCACCTTTGCCATCAGGCATGGGGGAATTGAGACATCTCCCCCTGGTCTATATAATTTATGCATGGTGTGCTTGTGTGTATGTATTGCTTTTAAATAAGGGGTTTTTGGATATTTTAAATATTAGATTTGTTGCTGTACATTGTTTTTTTACTATTGCTGTGAGCCGCCCCGAATCTATGGAGAGGGGCAGCATACAAATCTAATAAATGAAATGAAATAAATGAAATGAATCAGTTTTTTCAGCAGCACCACAGGTGCAGCCATCTTGTTTTTTGCTTTTGTGGATACGCAGAGGTTTTTTTTAAAGTATTGCGCAGGTACGGGGTGTGCAACATACATGTCTATCCCTGAGCTAACCAGCAGCAAAGAAAACTGGAACACCCCCCTGCGAAAGGCCGCTTTCAAATTACTCTACTTAAGACACAATTTTTTGGAAGCAGCTCTAATGTTTGGAAAGACAGAAGGAAAGAGAAGTGAGTAGAGAGCAGCAATAAATAATGGGCCGGTTGCAGTGTGAAAAGCACCACCACGGGAAGACTTGGAAAACTATGTAAAGAGCATATTGTCATAAAGAAAATTTATCTTTGTGATCACTAAGAACAAAAATGATGGCACGCAATCACTTCATCAATCAATCGCAATCAATTATGAGCCAACATTCAGAATAGTGGAAGAGGAAAACGACAGTTTATGAAATGTACTGTAGCCACTTACTCCAACAGACTCTAAACATCTTACAAGATGTGTAATTAAAATAAGACATCATGGACTAAAAACAACCATACCAAATTATTTTGGCTGATCTCAAAAGAAACTAGGTTTGGTTAGTACTTGGTTGGGAGCCCATCAAGAACTCACAGGCTATAAAATAAATTAAGTCTAAAACGGACCTGAGCAGAAGGCAATAACAAACCACTTCCATATTATTGCCAACAAAATAGAAATAAGGCAGCCACTGGTACTATCCATCCAGTTATTGAGTTCAGCTTCATTAAAGTTACAAATAAAAAACATGTGCTAGTAAATGTAATCTAATGGTAAATGTTGAAGATGCTGGGAAGGTACAGAAAGAAGTGGTGGAGCAAGTATTAAAAGGCAAGCAAGAATCAATAATCTTTATTAGCATGAAGGAAAGATTTAGATAAAATTAGGAAGAATGTTTGAAACATTACAGAAATTTTCCAGGAGAGAAGGGTAAGAGGAGATATTGCAGAATCACCAATCTGGGATTGTCCAGGATTGTTTTAAGTTCAGAAACTCTTGTTCAAACATGATTTTGCATACGGACAATACATTATAATTTTTTTGTTCCAAGAAGCAGATTTCTTTGTTTTGTTATACAGATTTTCCTGGTTGGCCCCGCCATTGAGAATAGACTCTGCAGCTGTATGTAGTGATTTCTCAGTAAGCAGTTATCAAAATTAATAATTCTTTTGATAAAATGAACTTGATTTCTTTTCGAATGAATGTAAGATACAAATTTATTCATGAGAAAGGAAGGATAGAGGAGGGACAAAGGAACAGGGGAAATTGTCAACTAAACTATTTGGGAAAATGTGTTATGGCCAAGACCAAGAAAGAGTAAGTGAGTGGAAGTGAATGGAACTGAAGGTGAAGGTTTTGCTCTGCTACTATCCCATCCCTGGCTACCCATTTAACTGTACCTTAGCCAATGACCTTACTATTGGACTCTCCATGAGGCCACGGAGAAAGATGAGATCCAGATCTCCAGCTCCCATGGAATTGGGGAGGTCACCGAGGTTGTCCAGGACCTGTTGCATAGCTGTGTAGAGAAATGATAGCACTAGGATTAGTCTTATTAAAATAAAAATAATAAAAACCAGAGAGTTCATGTATCCACTCTAACCTTTCAAGAGATGGAAAAGGAGATGATGGAAAAGGAGATGATGAAAAGTAACAGTTCTTGTATATGTAGACCAGAGATGAAACCAGGCAGTAGAAAACAAGGCGAAAGTGGAAAAAATTCTTAGATACATGCATGATGGGGAGGAAGAGTTGTACAATTTTTTATAAATATTTATGAGTCATTGATTCCCAAATACCAAGGATTCTTTTGACAAGATACCAGAAAATAGCATTGTCCAGAAATTCTACCACTAAGAAAAGAGGGCATTTTCTGATTATCTTTTTTCCCCCTCCGAGCAGCACTTTAAGATTTTCAAAGAAATTGGACTCCTTTTTTTCAGGTTTTTCCAAGTGATTCTCAAGTACTACAGGGTCACTTCAAGAACTGCTACACAGAAAGATGCTTTTGTGTTTAGATTACAAAATAAATTCCCCATTGAATGAAGATCAGAACTTCTTCCCTGCTAATCTCAGTCTAATACTTTCACTGATGCATCACAGTCTCTAAAAATCATGTTTTTTTAATTAAATTAACTAACTGAATGAATGAAAACCTAACATTCCTGCTCCATATATATGGATATAGTTCATCTCAATCTGTTCCCTTAACTTATGTTGCCAGAAAAAACTGTATGTTTGCTGAACCTATTTCATTAAGCTGCTTTAAGAGGATTTGAGAACAATCCATGATTTTGCTATTATCATTTGTCATGCAATTTGCCTTTGTATTCTGCATTTGGTCAAGCTCATGTACTGAATTGCTCCACTGGAAATCGTTGGTACACCTGATTGCTGAAGTAGTAATAAATGATTCTGCTCAGTGACTGTAGAGACTCGAATCTTGATATAAAAGTCAAGATGTAAAAAATGAGGGCTAGGTAGGTATTCACAAGATGGCTCTTCTGGTATTTCCAACCATGCTGATTATAATTACAGTACTGTGTTTTATTTATTATTCTATTTATTTTCTGATCACCTGTTCATTTAGATTAATCTGTTACAAGTAGTCCTTAACATACAACTGTAATGGAGCATGGGGCATAATGGTTGTAAAACAGAACAGGCATGGGACCAACCCCAATTATGCTATCTTTTTTGCAATTCTTATTATGCATTAAATACAGTGGTCATTAAGCAAATCAACAGTTAATTCTGTGTGCAATTTTGCCAAAATTTAGAAGTTCCAATTTTCATAAAACCATCATAAAATACAGCCATATGACTGTGGCATGCTGCAAATGGCCATAAATGTAGCCATTTGCTGAGTGCCTCAAGTTCAGTCATGTGACTGTGGAGGGCGCTTGAACATGTGAGCTTTGCCTCTGGGTCATAAGCAGGGGTGGGCTACTGCCCGGATGGGGGGGAACGCAGTGGGGTAGCGAAAATGGAACTCCACCCCAGAGCACCCAATTTACATTGAAAGGTGTTCAAAGAAAATGCAGGGCCACAGTGTGGTAGTAAAAAGTTTGGTAGCCCTTCACTGGTCATAAGTCTCCTTTTTTGTGGTCAGTTGTAATCTCAAATAGTCACTAAGCATATTCAACGCTACCTGTGTAGCCTGAATGTTAGGGAATGTTATTTTCCAATAAAGCTCCAAGTGACTTTATAAATCTTGGTATGTTATCAGGGTTCAGAATCAGATTTAGTCAAGCTGCTTTACAGCATATTTATTTATTTATTTTATTTATTATTTGGATTTGTATGCCGCCCCTTTCCGAAGACTCGGGGCGGCTCACAACAAGTGAAAAAACAATCCACTACATAATCCAATTAATTAAAATATTAAAAGTTTTTTAAAAAAACCTATACTAACATACACACACACAAGCATACCATGTATAAATTCAGCGGGCCCAGGGGGAGATGTTTAGTTTCCCCATGCCTGACGGCAAAGGTGGGTTTTGAGAAGTTTACGGAAGGCAGGAAGAGTAGGGGCAGTTCTGATCTCCGGGGGGAGTTGGTTCCAGAGAGTCGGTGCCGCCACAGAGAAGGCTCTCCCCCTGGGGCCCGCCAACCGACATTGTTTAGTTGACGGGACCCGGAGGAGGCCCACTCTGTGGGACCTAATCGGTCGCTGGGATTCGTGCGGCAGAATATTGTCCAGCCCACTTTGATATACAGTGTTCCTTCGATTTTCGCGGGTTCAAACTTCGCAAATAGCCTATACCACGGTTTTTCAAAAAATATTAATTAAAAAATACTTCGCGGTTTTTTCCCCTATACCACAGTTTTTCCCGCCCGATGACGTCATATGTCATTGCCAAACTAATAATTTTTGCAAATAAATAACAAAAAAAATAATTATTGTTAATAAATAATTATGTTTATAAATATCAGGATCACTAAGCGTCTTATTCAATGGTGCGTACCAGAAATAATGGTGAGTAAATGGTTGTTAAGGGAATGGGAAATGGTAATTTAGGGGTTTAAAGTGTTAAGGGATGGCTTGTGATACTGTCCATAGCCAAAAATGGTGTATTTACTTCCGCATCTCTACTTTGCGGAAATTCGACTTTCACGGGCGGTCTCGGAACACATCCCCCGCGAAAATCGAGGGAACACTGTATAGATTATATTCAATGTATGAGCTGTCCACTTTTCTTTTTTTTAAATAAATTTTTATTGATTTTTAAAAGTTTACATAAAACAAACATATAACAGTGCACAGTGCATGTGCTCATCACCTAACAACAACACACACCCCATCACCCCCACCACCCATACAAGAGGATTCAAAAAAATTTAATTGTTTATCTATTATTCCTTGGCTCTATCTTGATCAAGTATTACTAAAAGAGTGATTGCAATTTATTTTTCATATTTACATCACAGATTCTACTTAACATATAGTCTTTTACCTTGTTCCATCGCACCATCAGCTTCTCCAATTTATTCTTATCAAAATTATTTAATCTTATTTCCATAATTTCAAAATGTATGTGATCCACCATATACCAGTACCAATTTTGTAGTGTCCATTTTGTAGAATCTTTCCATCCTAATACTATCACCGCTTGAGCACTTTCCAATGCTGCGGTTTTAATTTCCTTAAATTCTCTTAGTTCTCTATATTTGATTAGAATTGCTATTTCTTTTTTAATAATCCAGTTAATGTTTAACATTTTATTAATTTCATTCTGGACTACATTCCAGAATTTCTGAATTTCTGCACACTCCCAGATCATATGCATAAAAATTCCTTTTTTCTGGCATCCGTGCCAACATATGCCCTTCTCTTTCCCCTGGAAGTGTGCAATTTGTACAGGTGTATAGTACCATTTATGTAAGATTTTTCTTCTCATCTCTCTAACTCTCGTATTTTTAATCTTGTATATATTTTCTATTATTTCTTTCATTTCTCTTTCATCTATTTGTAAATCATCCTGCCAACATCTTGTTAAACTTTTTGTTACTTCTTCTTCCATTTGCAATAGCATTCTATATATACTACCGGCTTGTGCTTTACTTTCATTTATCTTTTCACTTATTATTTTTTCTACACTATTTTCTTCCCGTAAGAAGGCTTCTTTATTCTCACTTTTGTTTAAGTATGTACATATTGCATTAATCTGCAACCATTTCTGTTTACCAATCCACCATTCCAATCTAGTTCTACTAATTCTTCCATCTTTCTCATATAATTGCTCAATTCTCGAGTATGAGCTGCCCACTTGAACTTATTCGTTTCCAGCCAATGCTGAATGATTCAGTTGGGAGATATATCCCAAGCTAGAGGGACAGAGCCTTTTGATATTGTACTTCTTTGGGGAGAATTAGGTCAAACTGACATTCCCTCCTCTTATCAGCACATCCAGAAACTAAGGCAAGCAATCCCCTTTGCTTCTTCCACTTGCAAAAAAAAAAAGCACCCTTCCTATACCTGATTAACATTGGCAGAGTGCCACAGGCATTGGCCTCATCTCCCTTTCACAAATTCATCTATACGGGATTTAATAACTAAGATTTTATTCTCAGTCAGTCAACAGGGCAGGCAGTCTTCCAAAGCTGGGAGGAAAATTATTTTTTTTTAAAAAAAGAAAACCAGCAACAGTCACATCTAAAGACAAGTATTAATTACTGAAGTTCTTCCAGTGGTTCATCTGTTGCTAATCTTATCTTATTTGTTTCTCTCCTTGTTCTTAATACTGAAAGCACAACAGTAAAGGCAGTAGAAAGAAACAACAACAACAAAAAAAAAACCTAGGCAGCATTTTATATAAAAAAATAAAAGCAAAGAAACCACTTTTAACAATAAATCAAAGCTGTTTTCTTTGCCTATTTCAAAAGTTGTTCTTCAGCACCATTATGTCCATATATAATTTTCAGAATGAATCCTTGGGCTTAATGTCTCACTTTTTTGGTTAATTACAAAAATTAACAAGAAAGTTCTAATATGAGCCCATTGTCATTCTAAAGACAGAAAAGAGGTTAGTGGCTATTGCTTAGCACTCAACTTACAAGCATTTCTATCTCCACTCATTGTGGCCAACTAACTGCAGCCATCTCGCTGCAGGCAACCTGGTATGACAACTCACCCTGTGCCTTGTGGTGAGTTGGCCATGGAGAAATGGCTGCAGAGAGATGGTCACACTGGGTTGACCCATTCTAGTTCTCAAAGACTAGCAAAGAAAAATTTAAGGGAGCAAAATTATCTGGTCATATATTATGGCAGTCACTTTGTTGTTCAAAAAATGTCTTGCTCCTCTCCCTTTTTTACAGCAGATGCAACATGCTCTCAACTTTTTGAATATACACTTCAACACAAAATTTGTATACTTTCAACATATTCTATTTTTGCTTATATTCTATTTTCTTCAGGGGCATTTTAGAGTGTGGAAATAAAATCCAATGGTAAACTTTGGATGCAGGATAGGAAGAGTACTGACACTGTTGAACTTCGGTGTTGAAGAAGCCTCCTGAGAATACTGTGGGCATTCAAGAAAATAAACAAATGGCTTAGTGAACAAACAATCCAGAATTCTCCCTTGAGATACAAAGGACCAAGCTCAAATTATCCTACTTCAGATATATCATGCAAAGACTTAATTCTCTGGAGAAGTTTTTAAGATTTAGAAAAATGAAAGGAAAGAGGATGATCAGCAAAAAAAAGTGTTACAATGGCAATGAATATATTGCCAGGGGACCTGAAAGGTTACTTTCAACTTCTCAAATGTGATGTACTATAGTACTTTCTATGAATCATTCTGTGTTGATCATAACATTTAAATCCAGTTATATATTACTTTACTGTAATAAACTTGGCTTGATTTTAATATACTGTATATTACTTGAATCAATGAGTTTTTAAAACAATGCAACTTACTCAAGTTATTTAACACTAATTAAATAACTGAAAAGGTCTACCTGACTTTATACCTGTAAATTCCCCATTTATTCACTGTATTCACCTCTTCTTCTTCTCTTTTTTCCTTTCTTAAAAGTGTTAATAAAAATATAATAGAAAGAGAACATAAAACTGCTAAACTTTACATTTTGCCTGTGTGTCTTGATTAAGATAAAGGATAAAGGAATGATGTTCTTCCTAGTTCTATCTACCCAAGTCAAGCAGATTGCTACCTGCTTTTACTTCAGGTCTGATGACAGAATCTCTACTGAATATGAAGGCATCATATCAGCTGTCACACATAGCACAGACCAGGTGTTATATTCATATATATCTTATAACCTTTGCCTCAGCTCATTCATCCATTCCTTTTAGGGCAGGCGTGTCCAACACATGCTCACATGCCACAGCTAGTAATGTGGCCCTACAAGATTATAAACTTTTAACATTAATATGTAATTTATATACATTATCTATATACAGTAATACTTTGTCTTATGAACTTAATTGGTTCCGGGACGAGGTTCGTAAGGTGAAAAGTTTGTAAGATGAAACAATGTTTCCCATAGGAATCAATGGAAAAGTGATTAATGCGTGCAAGCCCAAAACTCACCCCTTTTGCCAGCCAAAGCGCCCGTTTTTGCCCTGCTGGGATTCACCTGAGGCTCCCCTGAATGGGAAAGTCCACCTCCGGACGTTCGTGTTTTTGCGATGCTGCAGGGGAATCCCAGCAGGGAAATCCCAACAGCACAAAAATAGGCACTTCGCTGGCAACAGAAGTCCGGAGGTGGGGTTTCCCAGTGAGGGGAGCCTTCAGCTGGCAATGGAAGTCTGGAGGCGGGGCATCCCAGCGCCAGCAGCTTGGGTTCGTAAGGTGAAAATAGATTGGAAGAAGAGGCAAAAAAATCTTAAACCCCGGGTTCATATCTCGAAAAGTTCGTATGATGAGGGGTTCATAAGACGAGGTATCACTGTAATATCTTTTATATGCAGCCCAGAACAATTCAGTCTCACTCAATGTGGTTCAGGCAAGCCAAAGGATTAGGCAACCATAATGATAGGCTCATCACAACATTCATTTCTATAGACAAACTAGATCTCAGAATTGCTTTGCACATAGGCCCTTGCACATATGTTTTTTTCTCTAGAGAAAAATAATGGCATTTGCCAGTTCCTCTCATCCTATCTTTTCCTTTCTTCACATTCCAACAAGGCATAATAAATCTTTCTAAGGAAGAAGATGAGGAGGGGTAGGAGAAGAGGGATATTTTTCTAATGAACACCAGATGGCTGTCACCGTAATTATCCCTAAGACACTGAAGGACATCACAAAGCATCACCTAAGGTCTTGGGAATAATTACAATGATCACAAACTATTCATTGGAGACACAAAGAGACACAAAGAAAGGAAGTTAACCATACCCTCATGTGCTATCTGAGAATGTCACCTACTGAAAACAAATTATTTTTAGATGGCTAACCTTGGTGTATTCAACATGTCTAGGTTCTCAGGATCACATTTCCACAAGCAATTTAGAATTTAGTGGTAAATAGCATATAGTGATAAATGGGTTCTCAAAAACAATGTATATGAAAGAATGCAAGAGGTTTTGTGGCTATGAAAGAATGCAATACAGTGATAACTAGTGATGGGCGAACCAAACTCGCACAATTCGGATCCGTACCAAATTTTGCGGTGTTTGGTACACTGAACACGAACCCAAAATTTTTTGAAACTTCGGGCAAAGTTCGGGGTCGTGTTCGGCATTCGGAGCTTTGACATCACCGGCAGGTTGCTAAGGACGCCAAGGTGATCACTTCCTGAATTCCATGGAATCCAGGAACTGATTACCTTGGCGTCCTTAGCAACATGCCAGTATACGTGACATTAAAGCTCCGCCCCTGGAATCTCTTGGTGGGATTCCCAGTTTGAGTTTGGGTTCGGTTTGGGTTCGGCAAAATTTTGCGTAACGTTTGTCCGAACTTGCTGAACCCAAACACCATTGGGTTTGCCCATCCCTAGAGATAACTCATCTTATGAACTTAATTCATTCCATGACCAGGTTCATAAGATGAAAAGTTCATAAGACGAAGCAATTTTCCTCATAGGAATCAATGTAAAAGCAAATAATGTGTGCAACCCCATCCCAAAAGTCACCCCTTTTGCCTTGCGCCGCTGGGAATCCCCACCTCCGGACTTCCATTGCCAGCTGAAGCACGGGGATTCCCCTGAGGCTCCCCTCACTGGGAAACCCCACCTCTGGACTTCCGTTGCCAGCCGAAGTGCTGGGATTCCCCTGAGGCTCCCCTCACTGGGATTCAAAGCAGCACCAGCAAAAATGATGGGATTCCCTTCAATTTTGCTGGCACTGCTTTGAATCCCAGTGAGGGGAGCCTCAGGGGAATCCCAGTGCTTCAGCTGACAATGGAAGTCTGGAAGCGGGGCATCCCAGCAGCAGCGGCTTGGGTTCTAAGGTGAAAATAATTCAGAAGAAGAGGCAAAAAAATCTTAAGCAACGGGTTTGTATCATAAAAAGTTCGTATGAAGAGGGGTTCCTAAGGTGAGGTATCACTGTAATTCAGATTAATCTAGTTTCAGATTGGAAATATGCTTTTATCCAAGAAATAATTAAATAATAGATTACATTTATGTGGGAATCATAGAATATTCACCAACCCTTGGTAAGCAACAGAACTAATGTTGATTTCAGCTATTTTCCTAAAAAAATGTCATACAAAGAAGTACACAGTGTATTAGATGGTATTAGGACATATAAACAACAGACTTTTCTATTTTTTTTCACCTGGAAAAAGAGGCTACTAACTAGCTTTGAGCGAACAAGAGAGAGAGGAATCAGTTCTAAGTACTACTGAAATGTATGTATGCAGTCTGACAAAAATTGAAAAATACTCCTTTTTCAAGAGTACTTCTAGGCCAGCAGTCACAAACCAGTGGTCCGCAGACCACTGGTGGTCGGCAAGAAAATTTTGGTGGTCGCAGAAAAATTATTTGCAGACCAGTGCACCCAGGTAGAGGAGCTGCTCCAGGATGACCAATGGGCCAGTCCTGTGACTAGAGCTCTGGAATATGAGACTGGCCAGGCAGCTCATGGTGGGGCTGGAAATTTCTGCTGCAGTGGGTGGTACGTGCAACCTGCAGCATGCAAGGAGTGGCGTAGACTTCATTGGCCAGAACAAGGTAATGGTGTTGTCGCAGCAAGGGGGGACAGTGGCACAAGTGGGCTGAAGTGGCTGTGGTGATGGCCAAAGACTTAGTGTGCAGGAGTGAAGCGCCACTTGCTTTTGTACATTGTGGTACATTTGTTCCAGCTAGTGGCGCCAAGGAAGCCCTTGCCTCCCGCTGCTTCCAGCTCAGAGCAGTAAGCCACGGCCAGGAAACACTACAGCAGAGAGAAGCAGCTGTCCATGGCAGCTAGGAATCTCAAATATGGCCGAGAATGAACCTTTGTGTTGTAACCAGCCTGGGCACTAAATTGGCCCCCTGAAAACCTCTTCTCTCTAGGAGCCCAGTCAAAGTTTGCATGCTCCTCACTGAAGAGTCTGGACTAGCAGTAATGGGATGGGATTTTTCAGACACTTGGCTTGGCCACCTGTTTAGCACCTCCAGCCCCACTCTCTGTCATGGAGTATAGGCACTTCAGCCAGCAGCATACAAAACTCCAGCTACACAGGAGGAGAAGAGAGCAGCAGAGCCCAAATGCTGGGCCTTGCTGGTCTCAGAAACCAGGGATCCTTCAGGCATCCTGGCCATGTAAAAGCCAACCAAGTCCCTGGGTTGTTCACAAGTTGAGTAAGCTGCATAGCTGCTCCACCCGCCTTCCACACCTGAGCCTGTTGGGTACCGTCTGCCCCAAACCAAGTGGTGAGGAGGGACTAGCCAGCTGAGGACTAGAATCATAGAATCATAGAATCATAGGATCATAGGATCATAGGATCATAGGATCATAGGATCATAGGATCATAGGATCATAGGATCATAGGATCATAGGATCATAGGATCATAGGATCATAGGATCATAGGATCATAGAATCATAGAATCATAGAATCATAGAATCATAGAATCATAGAATCATAGAATCATAGAATCATAGAATCATAGAATCATAGAATCATAAAATCATAGAATCATAGAATCATAGAATCATAGAATCATAGAATCATAGAATCAGATTTGGAAGGGACCTCCAGGGTCATCGGGTCCAACCCCATACTCAATGCAGGATTCACTAAACCATCCCAAAACATGACTGCCCAGTCTCTGTTTGAAGACCTCCGGTGAAGGCGAGCTCACCACCTCCTGTGGCAAACTGTTCCAATGGTTTATCACCCTTACCGTTAGAAAGTTTTTTCTGATATGTTTATGTTTATTTAGATTTGTATGCCGCCCCTCTCCGCAGACTCGGGGCGGCTCACAGCAAAGTGCAAAAGACAATTTACAACAAATCTACATTTCTACTAAAAATCTACTCCCTTGCAGTTCCATTCCATTGTTTCTAGTCCTTCCATGTGCTAATGAGAACAATGCTGATCCCTCTGCTCTGTGACAGCCCTTCAGATATTTGTAGACTATCAAATCTCCTCTCATTCTTCTCCTTTGCAGACTAAACATCCCTAGATCCTTTAACTGTTCCTCATAGGAAATGATTTCCAGACCACTCACCATCCTTGTAACTCTCCTTTGAACTTGCTCTAGTTTATCAATGTACTTTTTAAATTGCCCCCCCCCCCAGAACTGAGCACAGTATTCCAAAGTATGGTTGTACCAAAGTACTGTAGAGAGGAATAATTATTTCACGTGGGCGAGATTCTATGCGCCTCTTGATACATTCCAGGATTGTGTTTGCCTTTTTTGCAGCTGCTTCAGTGTTCTTCTAGCTCCAGCCACCCTGGGAAAGACAAAGCAGAAGCAGGCAGCACATCCTGGCCCAATGATTTTGGCTGATAGCAGCAGCTCTGACCTGATCCTGCCATTAATGCTGTGGGCAAAAAGTGGTCATGCTGATCCTGCTTCATGGCTGTATACAGAGACCCCATATCAGCTGCTTCTCTGTGCTGTAGTGCTTCCCGGACATGGTTCTACCTCTCCAAGCCCGAAGCGGTCGGAGGTGAGGACTCCCTTGGTGCCATCAACTGACACAAATGTACTGTGATGAAGGCAGAATATTTCACTCCTGCACACTAAGACTCTGGCCATTGCCATTTCAGCCCACCTGCGCTACCACCACGCCCTTGCCACATCAGGACCATTACCTCATTCTGGCTGGGAAAGGCTGCACTACTCTTTGCATGTTGAACTACTTGCAATGTTGCACATACCACCCTCCATGGCACAGATTTCCAGCCCCACCGTGAGCTGTCCACCCAGTGTCATATTCCAGAGTTTTAGTTGCATAACCGGCCCATTGGTCATTCTGGAGCAGCTCCTCCACCCAGATGGTCTGTGGGATTTTAAATTTGCATTAAATTGGCATTTGAGACAAAAGATAATATGTGAACAAGTGGAAGGAATGCTGATAGTCTACATCAATTGTTCAAGAGAAGTCATTTGTTGGCAGACACTGAAGTGGGACGAAGGAAGAAAGAAGGAAAAATGGACCTTTAACTAAAGTTTCCTCTTAGGTCGGTCTCTGACTTATCTCAAATCAAAGTTGGCCTGGTGCAATCAAACTTTCATTTTCAAGGGAAAAGTCAATAATTTTTCATATCACCCTACACAGTACCTTCTTCAGCTACATCAACATAACTCTTCACAGGACCACAGCCAATCTTGCCAAAATAGAAGTGATCGTTAATCAAGTGGCTTAGTGAATATTAAAAGAAAATTAGACTTTCAGTTTATCTAGCATAGTATGTTGTAATTTAAACATGAAAAACAATTGGGTCTCAACATCTGCTGAATTGCAACTCTTAGCACAGCTCGGCAAAGGATTTTCTGTTCACCTGTTATCTCCTTTTAATTAGGAAAGCAGAATGCTGGATTTGAGACTCTACATTCAAAACATCTACTATACATCTGATCTATAATCCTTTCATGACAGGGCACCATTATCCAACAATTTAGGAGTGCTGTGCTTGATATGTAGTGTCAAATTAAGTGTACTGTAGCAGGCAACAAAATTATTCAAAACCAATAATAACTGCCCTTGTTTTGTGTTCTCTACTTTTCAAGATCCTAAGCAGACAATTGACATTCTGAAATAACAATCTAAGTAGGCAGTTCAACAGTAATGTGAAGTTCCATGAGAATAATGCTGGCAAGCCTTTTTCTTGAAATGTGACAGTAATTTCTGTTGGTGTTCAATAGAGGCATTAACAAAGCATTCTCAGCTGCTTTCTGTCTGAGCACCGCTTGATTCAATATTTTAACACTGAAAAGTGTTAGCTGCTAAGATGCTGGTGCCTCTTTCTCCAGCACTCGCCCAATTACATCTTCATTTCTGTAGCAACAGGAGAAAAGATTTGCATCTAAGGTTATACTAAACCAGGGTGGATAAGGCAAACATTTAAATATTGTCAAAACTGTTTACTACAACTGATAAGATTTTACTATTTTTCAGAGTAGTTGACAAGTTTGTTTTGGGTTTTTTTCCAAAGGGAGAAACTTGGAGTTAAATGACCCAGTATGCCTAGAAATGTCCCAGAAATACTTCATGCCAATTGACATTTACTGACTGAATTCTTGGACATAGTTTTTATTTTTATTTTTATTTTTATTTTTATTTTTATTTTTATTTTTATTTTTATTTTTATTTTTATTTTTATTTTTATTTTTATTTTTATTTTTATTTTTATTTTTATTTTTATTTTTATTTTTATTTTTATTTTTATTTTTATTTTTATTTTTATATTTATATTTATATTTATATTTATATTTTTATTTATTTATTTATTTATTTATTTATTTTGTCCAATACATAATACACTTTGAAGAGAATAGATATATAATAATATAAAGAAAGAAAAGAATAGAAGATATAAAAGTATAGGCAAATATATTTGAAAGGAAGAAAAGATAAATGAGATAAGGAGAGACAATTGGGCAAGGGACGGAAGGCACACTGGTGCACTTATGCACGCCCCTTACTGACCTCTAAGGAACCTGGTCAATCGTGGATAGTCTAAGGGAAAAATGTTGGGGGTTAGGAGTTGACACTACTGAGTCAGGTAATGAGTTCCACGCTTCGACAACTCAGTTGCTGAAGTAATATTTTTTACAGTCAAGTTTGGAGCGGTTAATATTAAGTTTGAATCTGTTGCGTGCTCTTGTGTTGTTGCGGTTGAAGCTGAAGTAGTCATTGACAGGTAGAACATTGCAGCATATGATCTTGTGGGCAATACTTAGATCGTGTTTTAGCTTGTTTTACCTTGTTGCTTGATGAAAATCCGGGCAATTCCAACATATTAATTTCTAAGTACTTCTGTACAGATGGAATGAGATATTTAAGCACAGATGTACCTATCTTTTGCTATTTGTAAGGAAAAACAGCATCCTTTAAGGAACCCCCACCACTGCACAATCTAGGGCAGTGATGGCAAACTTATGGCACGGGTGCCACAGGTGGCACGCGGAGCCCTATCTGCTGGCACCAAGTTATTGCCCTAGCTCAGCTCCAACATGCATGTGTGTGCCAGCCAGATGATTTTTGGCTCACACAGAGGCTCTGGGAGAACATTGCTGACTTCCAGAAGGTTTCCAGAAGGATGGGGGAGGGCATTTTTACCCTCCCCTGCTCCAGGGAAACCTTTGGAGCTTGGGGAGAAGAAAACATGAGCCCACTGGGCCCGCCAGAAGTTGGGAAACTTCTCCGAGGGATGGGGGAAGCTGTTTTTGCCTTCCCCAGGCATTGAATTATAGGTGTGGGCACTTGCGCATGCGTGATATCATGTACACACGCTCTTTTGGCGCTCGAGTAAAAAAAGTTTCACCATCACTGATCTAGGGCAATGTTTCTAAATATTGTCAACTTTAAGATGTCTAAATTTCAATTCAGCATGCTTGCTTGGAAATTCTGGGGGCTGAAGCAGGGGTGAAGTTCTGGAGACCTCACCTACAAAAAGATATTGACAAAATTGAACAGGTCCAAAGACAGGCTGCAAGAATGGTGGAAGGTCTTAAGCATAAAACATATCAGGAAAGATTTATTGAACTCAATCTGTATAGTCTAGAGCTGTGGTTCCCAACCTTGGCATCTGGAAGAGATCTGGACTTCAACTCCCAGAATTCCCCAACCAGCAAATGCTGGCTGGGGAATTCTGGGAGTTGACGTCCAGATCTCTTTAAGTTGCCAAGGTTGGGAAACACTGGTCTAGAGCAGAGGTCCCCAACCTTTTTTGCACCAGGGACCGGCTTTAAGCTAGACCAATTTTCCACGGCCCGGGGGGGGGGAGCGTTGGTCATATGGGGGTGGGGTTATGGAGGGGTGGAGCTTAGTGACGCAGCCCTCCACTCTTCTCCACACGGCGGGGAGAATCAGGAGGCTTCTTTGGCGGCTGGGGGCTGCCTGGCTTTGTGATTTTGGCTGGGGGGGGAGTTAGGAAGGTCCTACTTCTCCACCCCCCAGCCAAAAATTCAAAGCCTATCTGCTGGATACGGGCGATGAGTGGGACAGAGCGGCGCGGAAGCCTCTTGCAGCAGCTGCTACAGCCACCGGCTTCCGCGCCGCTCGTCCCACCCATCGCCCGTATCCAGCAGAAGCTGCTGCCTGAGTGCTCTTGGCCGGCGGGATTCAAAGTGCTGGGGTGGGGGGTGTCCCGACAGCCCCCCCCACCCCAGTGCTTCGCCTCCCGCTGGGACACCCCCCACCCCAGCACTTTGAATCCCACCGGCCAAGAGCACTCGGGCAGCAGCTTCTGCTGGATACGGGCAATGGGTGGGACGAGCGGCGCGGAAGCCTCTTGCAGCAGCTGCCACAGCCACCGGCTTCGGCGCCGCTCGTCCCGCTCATTGTCCGTGTCTGGCAGAAGCTGCTGCCCGAGTGCTCTTGGCCGGCGGGATTCAAAGTGCTGGGGTGGGGGGTGTCCCAGCGGGAGGCGAAGCACTGGGGTGGGGGGGCTGTCAGGACACCCCCCACCCCAGCACTTTGAATCCCGCCAGCCAAGAGCACTCGGGCAGCAGCTTCTGCCAGACACGGGGAATGAGCGGGACGAGCGGCGCCGAAGCCGGTGGCTGTGGCAGCTGCTGCAAGAGGCTTCTGCGCCGCTCTGTCCCACTCATCGCCCGTATCCAGCAGATAGGCTTTGAGTTTTTGGCTGGGGGGGGACTTAGGAAGGTCCTACTTCTCCCCCCCCTAGCCAAAAACTCAAAGCCTATCTGCTGGATACGGGCGATGAGTGGGACAGAGCGGTGCGGAAGCCTCTTGCAGCAGCTGCCACAGCCACTGGCTTCCGCGCCGCTCGTCCCGCTCATCGCCCGTATCCAGCAGATAGGCTTTGAGTTTTTGGCTGTGGGGGGAGAAGTAGGACCTTCCTAACTCCCCCCCCAGCCAAAATCACAAAGCCAGGCAGCCCCCAGCCACCAAAGGAGCCTCCTGATTCTCCCCGCCCTGCCCGACGCCCCGCCCTGTCCTGTATAATGTCCTCTGCCGGGAGGGCAGCGGCGCCGCGGACCGGCTGGAAAACCCCAACGTCCCGGTCCCGGTCCGCGGACCGGCGGTTGGGGACCTCTGGTCTAGAGGACAGAAGGAAAAGGGAGGACATGATCGAAACATTTAAATATGTTAAAGGGTTAAATAAGGTCCAGGAGGGAAGTGTTTTTAAAAGAGAACACAAGAACAAGGGGACACAATCTGAAGTTAGTTGGGGGAAAGATCAAAAGCAACGTGAGAAAATATTATTTCACTGAAAGAGTAGTAGATCCTTGGAACAAACTTCCAGCAGATGTGGTTGGTAAATCCACAGTAACTGAATTTAAACATACCTGGGATAAACATATATCCATCCTAAGATAAAACACAGGAAATAGTATAAGGGCAGACTAGATGGACCATGAGGTCTTTTTCTGCCGTCAGACTTCTATGTTTCTATGTTTCTAAATTCTCCCAGTTCACTCGTGTTGTTGGTTGTTGGAGAGCCAATCGCAAAGTCTGTGCAAAGCTATACCCACCCACCTGGATGCTGCCATTTGGATTTTTTTATCCTCTGCGCATGCACATGTGAAAAGGGTAAAAGAATCCAATTGACAGTGTCTGGATGTGTAGGCGGAGCCTCACACTGCCTTCGCGATTGACTCTCCAATGACCGGCAGGCACGAGCGAACCAGGAGCATTTCACACCTGGGCTGAGGTTCACACATCTTAATGTTGTCAACGTTGAGAAACACCAAATTGTGGTGTGCGCTGTTTTCTTTTGCATTTTACAAGTTTGAAAGCTTTCTATTCTCTCTAACCTGGTGCTCTTTAATGTATTCCACTAACACCTAATTTTATTTATTTTATTTTTATTTATTCATTTGTCCAATACACAAAAACATAGGAAGAAAATAGACATGTGGTAATATATATAAGGGTAAAAGTGAACTTAGAGGAGAGGATATATGAAAGGAAGAGAATATACAGTATATGATAGGTGAAAGACAGGAAAGGCAATTGGACAGAGGACGAAAGGCACGCCAGTGCACTTATGTACGCCCCTTACTGGCCTCTTAAGAACCTAGAGAGGTCAATCGTGGAGAGTCTAGGGAAGAAATGTTGGGGGTTAGGGATTGACACAATTGAGTGCGGTAATGAGTTCCACGCTTCGATAACTCGATTGTTGAAATCATATTTTTTACAGTCAAGTTTGGAGCGGTTCGTATTAAGTTTGAGTCTGTTGTGTGCTCTTGTGCTATTGCGGTTGAAGCTGAAGTAGTCATTGACCGGTAGGACATTGCAGCATATGATCTTGTGGGCAATACTCAAATCGTGTTTCAAGCGCCGTAGTTCTAGGCTTTCTAGGCCCAGGATTGTTAGTCTATTTTCGTAGGATATTTTGTTTCGAGTGGAGGAGTGAAGGGCTCTTCTGGTGAAATATCTTTGGACATTTTCAAGGGTGTTGATGTCTGAGATGTGGTATGGTTTCCGGACAGATGAGCAGTAGTCTAGGATGGGTCTGGCAAAAGTTTTGTAGGCTCTTGTGAGTAGTGTGAGATTGCCTGAGCAGAAGCTGCGTAGGATCAGGTTAACAACTCTAGAAGCTTTTTTGGTGATATTGTTGCATTGGGCTTTAGCACTTAGGTCATTCGATATTAGTATTCCATGGCCTTTTACTGAGTGTGGGTTAGCAGTGAGAGATTGTTTATACAATTCGTATGTGCGGTTTGGATTCTTTTTGCCAACATAGAGGACAGAGCATTTGTTGGTTGATATTTGAAGTTGTCAGGTGTTAGACCAGTCTGAGACAAAGTCCAGGTCTTTCTGGAGAGTGAGTGTGTTATCAGTGGTGTTAAAAAGTTTCACATCGTCGGCAAAAAGAACACAGTTGCTTTCAATATTCCTAGCCAATCAATGACCACTCTGTCTGGGGACTTTTAGGAGTTCAAATTCAGCAACTGTAGTAGTGTTTAAAGGGCCCCTTCACAGAAAAAGTGATGTACTTGTCACGCAGGACATATTATTTATAAGGGTGTTTATCAGAAGAAAACACAGCATAGCAAAAATGGATGAAAGGGAGGCTTAGGAAAATAACCAAAATAAATGGACCATTATGCCTAATATCTTCAGAGGCACTGGATAAATGTTTATCATCGCTAGGCAGCATAACCATGTTTTACAACTTTTTTTTCTCACCTTTCAGATTTCTGGACACCAACTTCAATTCTGAACAATACCTCTGTTACCAGGTTGAAAAGGGCATGTGTTATCTTCAAATAGTTTTAACGAGATACACCAGCATATGAAAGAGCTCTTCACACATAAATTGGTGTCTTCGCATTTAGTTGTATGTGCATTAAGAGTTGAGATATGCATTTTTTTTCTTCCCAGACAGGAAAGGTTCAATTGGAATGAAGACTTTAATCATGCAAGGTAATAATATTTTAGGGCAGTATTTCCTAACCGCAACAACTTTAAGATGTGTGGACTTCAACTTTTTCAGGGAGAGAAAAGATTAAAAACAGACTATCCAACTTGAAAAATAGCAGCTGTGTATTCACATTGCAAATCCAGCATGCAAACTTTATGCTTAGTTTTTAAAATTTTTATTTCAGAGATGAATTTTTTCAACACTTTCATGCTTGTGTACATATGAATGATGGCAATCTTAGTGATCCTACACAGCATCACTAGGATTTTAGACTGAGTATCATACATAATCAATAAAGTCAGACTTAAAATTTAAATGAGTGGTATAACCAGGCTTGGGGTATGAAGGTGTGGTAGACCAATGAGTGCCTGTATTTATTACTGGTGTTGTTTTCCATACCTTGGCTGCTGTTTATACTTGTCTGGGTGGTGTATTGTATCATGGTTTTTTAATGTGGTTTTTAATTGTTGTTAGTGAACTGTTTGGTGTATTGGTTATATATTAGGCTAGAAAAAGAGATACAGTGATACCTCATATTACAAACGCCTCGTCATACAAACTTTTCGAGATACAAACCCAGGGTTTAAGATTTTTTTGCCTCTTCTTACAAACTATTTTCACCTTACAAACTCACTGCCGCCGCTGGGATGCCCTGCCTCTGGACCCGTTTTTGCACTACTGGGATTCCCCTGAGGCTCCCCTCCATGGGAAACCCCACCTCCGGACTTCCGTGTTTTTGTGATGCTGCAGGGGAATCCCTGCAGTGCAAAAAATGGGCACTTGGCTGGCAATGGAAGTCCGGAGGTGGGATTTCCCAGCGAGGGTAGCCTCAGTGAAATCGCAGCATCGCAAAAACACAGAGGTCCGGAGGTGGGAGGGGAGCCTCAGGGAAATCTCAGCAGCGCAAAAACGGGCGCTTCGGCTGGCAAAAGGGGTGAATTTTGGGCTTGCACACATTAATCGCTTTTCCATTGATTCCTATGGGAAACATTGTTTCATCCTACAAACTTTTCACCTTAAGAACCTCGTTTCAGAACCAATTAAGTTTGTAAGACAAGGTATCACTGTATCATGAATTCTAATCCTGCCTGCACAAAATAATTTGGGTAGTCAGCTTCTCCCAGCTCTAACAAAGAAGCAGTGGCAAACCACTTCTGAAAAACCTTGAGAAGAAAACTGCAAGACTCAGACAATCTCTGAGGATTGGACACAATTGAATGGAAACCAAGAATAATGTTGTTAGCTCAGAGTTGTGAATTTGAGATGGGGATATATCAAATGAAGGAACAGACAAACAAACGACACGCAGGAACGTGACAGTTGAAGCCACAATTTTGAAGACAATTTTCATTTTTAAATTTAAGATGATCTACAATGATTTCATAGATAAAATAACAACAGAAGCTGTTCAGAGATAGGCAGCCTCTTTGAATAGCAATAGCACTTAGAGTTATATACTACTTTACAGTGCTTTACAGCCCTCTCTAAGCAGTTTATAGGGTCAGCATATTTCCTCCAATAATTTGGGTACTCATTTTACCCAATCTCAGAAGGATGGAAGGCTCCATCAACTTTGAGCCTACTGAGATTTGAACTGCCAAATTGCAGGCGACTGGCAGGCAGCAGAAATATCCTGCAGTACTGCCCTCTAACCACTGCACTACCAAGGTTCAGTATATTTCACAGTGAGGATATTCAAAATGTCAGTCTTACACACAACTACTTTTCCTCTGCTGCCTATTTCTGAATAGATAAAAACTAGATTACATATTACACAAGAGAACATTTGCTCCCATAATAGATGACTTCTGAAAAACACAACTGACACCCAAGCAAAAAACCAACAAAAATAACACAACAAAAACCTCTAAATCACCCTGTTTCTATATTATGCTAGCCTCAAAGAAATCATTATTTTTATTTAACATGTTGCTATGGTTCACAGATACTGATGACACTAGCTGAAATTTTCACAATACCCTGAACTCTTAATTATAAACCACTCAACTCCATTTAGCATGTTGTACAAACTTGGTTATTCAGCTTATTCAGTTCTGGATAAACATAGGTTAAAGTTGAAATAATCCCCCGTTTTCAAACTAAGGTACAGCACGTCCATTCTCTTGCAATATTCAAAATGTATCTCGAAATTAAACTCAGTAATGTAACTATGAAACTTTCCACATAGGCCTAATTTATTTAATTTAACTCAGTCAAATCAAATCATATTTAGACTAAAAAGCACCAGGGTACAAATTAGGAGTGATTGCAAAATGAGCTGACCTCAGAGTATGCTTCTTAGAGTGCAGATTCCAAATATTTCATAAATAAAAAACATAAGACCCAGGGGCTGGTTCTAACTTACCTCACTGCTTATTTGCTTTTTCCCACACTGCATTGCATGCACAGTGCCAAATATATTGCATGTGCAGTTCCAAATGTATATATTTTAAAAAGCTAAAAACAAGACTCATCAGCAGTGCCAGAAACTCGGCTTCTGAGCATGCACAGAAGAAAACACAGACACACACACACACACCGAGAAAGATGGCAGTGGCCACAGACCAGCACTGACTAAACCAGTTCCATGATATCAGCATGACATCACCAGTGGTTTGTTACAGGTTCCGGCGAACCAGTCCGAACCAGGAGAAACCCACCTCTGATAAGACCCAAACTGGAAACTTTTGTTGACAGATGTTTAAGTCAAACTTAGAAAGTCCTAAGCAGAAGATAGACACAGGGACCTCCAAAATACAGTTCTATAAATCTATTCACTCTACGATCTAATATGTTTTCTTAAAGGTATGTTAATGTGTTATTAGTTCAGTATATAATCCTGCCCAGTCTCTTACACAATGTAATTTTAAAATTGTTGCAATTGGCATATATCTCGTCTTGGTATTGTTCTGTCTGGGTGCCCCCAGACTTCAACACCAACTTGAAAAAGCAGCCAGACACGCTGGTAAAAGCAAAAGCACTTTATAGTTTGAAAAATAAACACAGAGAAAAACCTGTTCTTCCCAACAGGCAGGCTAGGAGGCTTCACAGCAAAGTCCTGACGGCCAGACAATACAGCAGACTTCTTGCTGGCACACACACCACTGTAGAGAATAAGCCCCCACGCCTTTTCCCCCAAGGTTTCAGCCTTCAAGGCCACAAGTCAGAATCAGAGTCGCCAAAGATCACAGCCAGGTCCCAGGACTCCCAAAGATAATACTCCACAATACAGGAAGGGTGGGCCTGCCTTTTCAGCCTTTCTGGGGAGAACCATGCCCAAACGCAGCTGTTACCTATTTAGGACTGGAAGTACCTGGCTAATTGTCCCCTTCGTTGTTCTGCTTTTCTCTGCCTGTGATCGATGATGGCTTGAGCATTTTCATCTAAGGACTCCAGGCTGCTTGCTGGGGAGAGCTCCACCCCGGGGGATTCTGGCTGTTCTCCCTCTCCCTCGGCCTGATATTCCTCCTCCCCTTCTGCCTGGGCCTCCTCCTCATCCTCCCCCTCTGAGCAGGGAGCCGGCAGAGGTTCAGCCGTTCCCTGAGGAGCCTCAGACGGAATCACAACAGGTATGTACCATATTTTTCATAGTATAAGACACACCTTTTTCCTCCCTAAAAGAGGCTTATAATTTGGGTGCATCTTACACTCTGGATGTAGCCTTTTTTAGAACCGTAACTAGCTGCTAACAATCTTCCCAGCTCTTATCTTGCTCTTTCATTATTTCTCTCTGTGAAGAATGTTTTCCAAGCCCTAAGTCTTTGCAGGGTTTTTTTCATTGCTCTAACTTGCTCCAAATAAGTTTCTTTCCAGCCCTAACAAGGTGCTAACGATGTTCTCAGCTCTTAACAGCTTGCAAGCTCTTTCATTGCTACTCTCTGCAAAGAAGAATGTTTTCCAAGCCCTAAGACTTTGCAGGGTTTTTGCTCTACTTGCTCTGGATGTTTCTTTCCAGGTGCTAATGATGTTCCCAGCTCTTACTGGCTTGCAAGCTCTTTCACTGTTACTCTCTCTGAATAAAAAAAATTTTTAAGCCCCAACCAGGGGATAAAATAATGTGCTGAAGCTGGCCACACTAAGGACACTAATCAGATGAATATCTGGTAAGCAGATTCTTTCCCCTATTTTCCTCCCCCAAAACCAAGGTGCATCTTATACTCCAGAGTGTTTTATACTCTGAAAAATACGGTATATGGAAAATGAATTGCAACATCGAAGCTCTTATTTATATGGCTAATGGGCATTGCATTACTCAGAGACATATGCAGGCACACACTCAGATCCTGCAAGACACCTAAGGGAAAAGACAGTAATCAAGAGTGTTGCTTAAATAAGTGATAATTATCTTTGCCACACACAGTTGCATATTATCCGACTAATGAAGCCAATTGATTTTAACCAAAGTATTATACAACATACCTACAAAAATCAGAATTATGCAAGATATGATATTCCCTATGGATTTCAAAGAAGCAGGATAGGAAGAAAACAACTTGATAGCAAAAAATATTAATAAACCAACCAAACAAACATTAAAAGGGCCAATCCTTCCTAATAGGCAACATAGATGTTTAACATATATCCCTACTCAATGTCTGAAAACTAATAAGAAATCTTAAAAAGATTGTAATAATAGTAATAACTAAGCTACTGATTTTCCAAGCTATCTGGATCCTGTTTCTTTGATTTATTTGAGGACCCAGATTGTTGGGGACAATATGCTGACTTTGTAAACTGCAAAGAGAGGGCTATAAAGTAATGTGAAGCAGAATATCAATCTAAGTGATATTGCTATTATAGCATTATGAGAAGCAACACATCCAGTGGAATAAATAGTAGACTTTTATAAAATAATGTAATGATTTATAGTTTCACATTTTTTTCTTATCTTTGTCCTCTTTTTTAAAATAACATATGGAGTTTATAGTTGTTTTTAGCAAATCCTTTGGTTTAACTGAAGCATATTGAATTTTGACACTTTATTTCTTTTATTATAATGTTGCTTTCATCTATTATTAGATGAATATTATGTCAGTACAACACAGCAAACGAGATCACTATGCTGGATTTCGTATTTCATCACCAGTCGGGCACTTCCCAAGCACCTAGGACTGTGTGATGTAGTGGCGAATTATGTTTGCCGATCCCAGTAAAGCAGCATTTTGCAATTGACAGATGGAGATTTTGTCAATTCCGATGTTTTTCAAATGTCTGCTGAGATCCTTTGGTACTGCACCCAGCGTGCCAAGTACCACTGGGACCACTTTCACTGGCTTATGCCAGAGTCGTTGCAGCTCGATTTTTAGATCTTCGTATTTCACTAATTTCTCTAGCTGCTTCTCCTCAATTCTGCTGTCTCCTGGGATTGTGATGTCGATGATCCATACTTTCTTTTTCTCCACAATCACAATGTCTGGTGTGTTATGCTTCAGAATTCGGTCAGTCTGAAGTCGGAAGTCCCACAATAGTTTTGCTTGCTCATTTTCGACCACTTTTTCAGGCTTATGATCCCACCAGTTCTTTGCCACTGGTAAATGGTAGTTCCGGCACAAGTTGATTATTATTATTATTATTATTATTATTATTATTATTATTATTATTATTAATATTGTTGTTGTTGTTGTTGTTGAATATAATTTTTGCAAAATCATAGGAAAATCTGTTTTGTGACTTATTTATAACCTGTGTGAAATGAACAAACCCTTAAATCACTGATACGTGTTGGCACTAGCAACTACGTCAAACGCATATGGACAAAACTTTAGAGAAATCTACATCACCTATACGTTCAAACCACAGGCCGCTAAACATTGAAGCCCCAGCTCTAACGCTGGCCCTCTACACTCTTCTTACTACTCTTTTTTTCCTCCAATTTCCTATCCCTCTTCCCCTCGTATCTCTTCCCCTTTTCCCCCAACCCCCTCCCCTTCTCTCTTTACCCACTTATGCGTACTATATAAGTAAATTATAATTGCTAGAATGTACATTATATATATTCCCTTTACTTTTCTGTACCCCGTTTTTAATGTATATATTCAATAAACATATTATTAAAAAAAACCCTGTGTGAAAAGTCTTTCTTACTAGATTTTTCTGTTTTTTTCTCCAATGATGGACTGACAGAATTTTGAGGTTGTTGGGGGGTTTTTTAGTCAAGAAGCATAATACAACATTTGGAAAGTGTGGGTGGAAAAATATCAATCTGTACAGGAAGTTCAGATCAGTTTCCATGAGAATTCTTAGAAATCTAAAGTGTGGTGTTTACCACCTTCTTTGAGTTTTCATGGTCACTGAGCAATTTCCAAACCTTTGGCTACAACCAGTTAAAACATGTAAGTTTGGACCACCTAGACCAAATCCTGCAGGCTCTGGAAGATGTATTTCTGAATTGGGCAGAAAAAAGCCAAAGGTACTGATTGCCATGCCAATTGGTTGAATGAGTGAATGCCATACAATGTCACGAAATCTACACATGCTAGGCATAATCTGGTCTTTACAACCTAAATTGCTAGTTAGTTCTATTAGGTGTTTCTGTGCCTATCCTTGATGCACTGCAGGGAGAACACTAGTTAAAGTAGGGGAGAATTAATTGGATATAGATAGTCCTTAAATTATAACTGTAATGGAGCCTGCCTGTTGGAGTCATAAGTCATGGCCTAAAATGGGATGCCAAATATTAAGTGATTTTTTTTTTTAAGTGAATACCATGCTTGTTAAGAAAACTCATAATTTGCTGTTGGGTTTTTCGTTTGTCTGTTTGTTTGTTTTTCCCTGAAAACCAAAAGTAAATACAGTAATACCTCGTCTTATGAACCTAATTGGTTCCCGGGGGAGGTTCGTAAGGCGAAAAGTTCGTAAGATGAAACATTGTTTCCCATGGGAAACAATGTAAAATTAATTAATCCATGCAGGGGAAAAAAATGCAAAAAACCGCCGCCGCCCGGCTGTCACCTTTTGAAACAGCCGGGCGCTTCTCAGCATTCTTCCAATGCCGAACCCGGAAGTTCGGCAAAAGTTCAGGTTCAGGTGGCCGCCGCAAAGCCTCGCCGCCCAGCTGTTGTCTTTTGAAACAGCCGGGGGGCTTCTCGGCGGCCTCCCAAATGCCGAACCCGGAAGTTCGGGTTTAGCATTTGAGTTCAGGAGGACGCTGAGAAGCCCCCCGGCTGTTTCAAAAAGCAACAGTCGGGCAGCAGGGCTTCTCGGCGGCGGCAGGTTCGTAAGACGGAAAACATTCGTAAGAAAAGGCAAAAAATTTCTGAACCCAGGGTTCATATCTCGGGTTGTTCGTATGGTGGGGCGTTCGTATTATGAGGTACCACTGTACTGGCTTTTGGCAAAAACTGAATTGGAGCTATTTTGCTGATTCTTTTTAGAAAGCTGAAATGTAGATTTAATTAGTAATATGGGGGGGGGGGGATCCTGCCCATCCCTGAAGGACAAAGAAATATTTCTTTAATAAACAACTTTTGTTCCAGGCTTAAAACTAATGGACAATAACTTAATTCCAATATAATAGTTGAGAATGCACAGAGACAAGTCAAAGGCTTATTGGGTTTCCATTCCCTCTCAAACTCATTTTAAGTTTCTGGACATGCAAGAGTCTCCTCAAATACAGGAAATGGTTGTTTGCATTGGATTATGATGTCTTGGCAGAATTCTAACTAAGGGGATGTTCAAATTATTATTCTATGATTAAAAAAGAAGAAGCTCTTTGCTTGTGTGTGAACAAAGGGAGCAATATCAGGGCAAAGCTGAGTTTGTGTCCACGTGACAATGGATTGAGATTAAATAGGTATATGTTGAAAAATCAACAATAATTCTATCCATACAATGTAGCAATTAAGAGAAAGAGGGGGAAATATGATATCTTGAAGAGCTAAAACTATATGCCTCTGATCCAAAGAATAAGACAGTCAACAATGAAATGTCCAGCAAATCCAGATAAAGCTGACCCCATACTAAATTTTATCAGCACTCTGTTTATCTAGACATAGATTGTTTGCATAAGTAATCATGGATCCAATATTGCAGAGAACTATTTATTTTTTAATATTCTCCCTGAAAGTAGTTTATACAGAGATCATCTTATCTCCATAGCCAACAAACGTATGAGATGCTGACAGAGAGAGCTCAAATATTTCAATAGCAAAGGGCAGACTTTGGGGGGGGGGTCTCCCTCCTTTTTAGTCAAAAACCTTAATCTCTAAATCCCACTGTCTCCTACTATTGCTTGGGCTTCGTTAAGGCCAAATCTCCCCTTTCCTAGTTAAAAAGCAACAGACGGGGTTTACCATCTTGTGTGTGCCTCCTCTAATACATATAGGAAAGTACATATAATCCTTAATCCCTGGAGATATTGGGAATTGCAAATCAAAATATCTAATGAGTTCTAGGGCTGATTGCCTCCACCAGATGAGAGAGAGAGAGAGAGAGAGAGAGAGAGAGAGAGAGAGAGAGAGAGAGAGAGAGAGAGAAACCTTAATGCAAATTGTAACAATTTTGCATTATGGTTTCTCTCTCTCTCTCTCTCTTTCTCTCTCTCTCTCCCTCCCTCCCTCCTTCCCTCTCTCTCTCTCTCTCTCAGAATAGCTCTCTTTATACAACTCAGTTATCCAGGTCAAAGACCTAACTGCATTTCTACAATCTGTTAAATTTGATTACTTTTTATCTGAACCCAGTCAATCTGATTAGTTTTATCTTCAGTTTATTAGTTTATACATAACTTTATTATGGTTACTAAAAAGAGAATATCAATAAGGGTTGGAAATAAAACAGTTTGTGACTAGTTCATTGACACAAAGTACAGTATGCCGAGTCCACGGAGAGGGGCGGCATACAAATCCAATAAATAAAATAAATAAATAAAATGCCTAATTTAGGTTAGTCTGTGATTCAGAGTTTTGACAAATGCAGAAAATGGGGTAACTCAATCAACTTGCTAAATATTAGGAACATTGTAGTTTTATGACAAGTTCCAACTTGAACTGCTGAAAATCCAGTCGACACTGGCAAGAAATTATGGAAGCAGAATAAAATACCTACAAATCCTTGCTCTGTCTCACAGAAAGTGCAATTATCAACTTAATACCTTCCAGATTTGTTCTAAATTTAGCTCTAGATTTCTGGAGAATACCAAGTTGGAAAAATATGAATCAGTGATAGGAATAAGTTCTTACCTGTCTCAGAGTTGGTTGACGCCACAGGCATTTTGACAACTAGAGAAGTCTTCTCAGAAATAGAATTACAAATAGTTGATTCTTCTTGAAATGGGTACCTGTGGCGATCCTGTAGAAAGAGAAGAAAATTAAAAACAACTCTTTAAAAGATCATCTCAAAAATTATCCCCAGGTCTACAATAGCAAACACACACCCTTAATTCTAAAACCCCATATCAATTTCAAAGATTATTTATAAATAACAGACATGATCGTAACTAGGTGATTTTTTTATTTTAATTTTTGCATTTTATTCTTTAGGAATAAAAGAGGAATAAGAAGAGCTAAATTGTCAAGGAGATGCTTATCTTTTGCCAGTTTTACTTTTTTCCTAGGTTTAAATTTTAAAAATCTGAAAATTTCCCAGTGATGAAGAATATGCAAATTCTGGCAAGTTTTATCCAGAGCCCACCTAAATGCAGTAATATACCATCTGCCCCATTCAAATTTGTGGAGTTGTTTCCAACAGTAAAAGAACTAAACAAGTGTGTGCAGCTGTGAACAATGAAGATTACATCCAAGAAAAGAGAGATGCCAACAATAATTAAACATCACAGTTGTGGAAGAAATACATAGAGATTCAAAGCCAAGTTTGTAAGAGCTAAATGTTTGAAACAGAGGTGGTATTCAGCAGATTCTGGCCAGTACTGGAGAACCAATTGCGGAAATTTTGAGTATCCAACTTCAGGTACACATCAATACAGAGCAATCATGGGCTTCCCAAGGTATGCCCATGTTACACCAAATCTCTGCAGTCTGCATTGGTTGCCGATCAATTTCCGGTCACAATTCAAAGTGTTGCTTATGACCTATAAAGCCCTTCATGGCATTGGACCAGAATATCTCCGGGACCGCCTTCTACTGCACGAATCCCAGCGACTGATTAGGTCCCACAGAGTTGGCCTTCTCCGGGTCACGTCAACTAAACAATGTCGTTTGGCGGGTCCCAGGGAAGAGCCTTCTCTGTGGCGGCCCTGAGCCTCTGGAACCAGCTCCCCCCTGAAATTAGAACTGCCTCCACCCTCCTTGCCTTTCGTAAACTCCTTAAAACCCACCTCTGCCATCAGGCATGGGGGAACTGAGATAACTTCCCCAGGCCTATACTGTTTATGTATGGTATGTTGTGTGCATGTTTTTTAAAATTATGGGTTTTTCGTTTTAATTATTAGATTTGTATTATGTATTGTTTTCTATTACTGTTGTGAGCTGCCCCGAGTCTACGGAGAGGGGCGGCATACAAATAAAATAAATAAAAAAATAAAAAATAAAAAATAAAAAATAAAAAATAAAAAATAAAAAATAAAAAATAAAAAATAAAAAATAAAAATAAAATAAAATAAAATAAAATAAAATAAAATAAAATAAAATAAAATAAAATAAAATAAAATAAAATAAAATAAAATAAAATAAAATAAAATAAAATAATAAAATAAAATAAAATAAAATAAAATAAAATAAAATAAAATAAAATAAAATAAAATAAAATAAAATAAAATAAAATAAAATAAAATAAAATAAAATAAAATAAAATAAAATAAAATAAAATAAAATAAAATAAAATAAAATAAAATAAAATAAAATAAAATAAAATAAAATAAAATAAAATAAAATAAAATAAAATAAAATAAAATAAAATAAAATAAAATAAAATAAAATAAAATAAAATAAAATAAAATAAAATAAAATAAAATAAAATAAAATAAAATAAAATAAAATAAAATAAAATAAAATAAAATAAAATAAAATAAAATAAAATAAAATAAAATAAAATAAAATAAAATAAAATAAAATAAAATAAAATATGGTGGCATTTATGGTTATTTGCAGCATTTCCATTTTTGACAAAACCATACCGATAATGAACTATTGGTTTGTTTAACAACTGGATCAGTTGTTTAATATTTGCCATGATCATTTTACAACTGCTTGTTCACAAAAAAAGATCATAAAATGAAGTCAGTTTCATGATTGACCTGTTTTATGACTATTACAACAACATAATGGGCTGGCTCCTTTATGTTCTTATGTAGAGGAGTATCTACATAATTGGAAATAATAAGCATGCTTTAAAATTGGAGAAATAAACATCAAGAACCTACACTGTGTTTAATGACATTTACAATAGCTAAAAATGCAAATACTATTAAAAGAATATAGTAGGAAAAAATGGGACTAAAATTAAATATTAAAAAGACCAACTAATGACAACAAACAGAACCGCCAATCTCAGAACTGGCAAAGTAGCTTTTTGGGATTAGCTATCAATAATAATAAAAATAAGCAATCAAGAAATAAACTATATACCAGCATTTGGTAGAGCAACTATGAAGGCCTTAAAAAAGATATTTAGATGCAGTGCTGCATCTAATTACAATCATGCTGTGACAATCTATGGGAGCAAAAGTTGGACTTTAAAGAAATAGGATAGTAAGAGTATTGGCGCCTTTGACCTTTGGCTTGGCTTTGAACTTTGCCTTGACGAAGTCTCCTGAGAATACTTTGGACAGCCAAGAAAACATGCTAAGGGATCATCAAATAAAAGAACTTAGCATGCTCACTCCAGGTACAAATAACCAAATTCAAATTATCCTATTTCAGTCAATTATGCAAAGATTTAGTTCCCTAAATCAGTGTTTCCCAACCTTGGCAACTTGAAGATATTTGGACTTCAACTCCCAGAATTCCCCAGCCAGCGAATGCTGGCTGGGGAATTCTGGGAGTTGAAGTCCAGGTATCTTCAAGTTGCCAAGGTTGGGAAACACTGCCCTAAATAAAGCTTTAGCACTAGGAAAGGTGCAATGAAGCAGAAGAAGAGAATGACCAGCAGCAAAGGACACAATTATAGCGGCAATAAGTTTCCTATTGGGAGTCTTGAAATAACAGAGTTAAATCATCAAGGAGAAATGAAAAATGACTCAAGAGTATGTAATCAATCAATCAATCAATCAATCAACCAACCAACCAACCAACAGTTTTATTATCTTTCATGATGACAAAAACTGAATGCACCAATAACAAATTTCTTGTGTATCCAATCACAATTGACCAATAAAGAATTCTATTCTATTCATTCTAAAATATCATTATTCTAAAAAGGATGTTAGACTTTGTCACTTTATATATTCCAATGATAACCAGTGTAATATTATTCTGCTTAATTTAGAAATAAGTCTCACTGTTTTCAACAGAGCTTTCATCCCAACTTCATTCTATTCCCCTACAGCTGTAGTTTTAAGTTCCAGTAAAAACCAGATCTTTCTTTCTCCCCCATATAACTATTTATTGCACTAGATAGAGGCTAGACAGAAGAAAGGAAATCTTGGTTCTTGCTGGACCTTAAAAATTGAAGCTGTCATGGAATACGGTGAAATTGGGATGCAAGCTCTTAGAGGCAAATCATTCCAGCTGGATTGAAAGGTTGCTCATTTTGTGCCTAGCTTTCTGTAAGGGTCATTGCCAAAGAACTAAAAATATATTTTCCCAAAGGATTGATGAACTGGTTCAATTTCCCCAAAGCAATGAAACTGCTTCTTTCACCTGAAAGATTGATGTTAGTAATAACCCATGAGATTATCCAGACAAGAAGCACAATCAGGAATACCATCTCTTTCTTTATTGTTAAGTAACATTAACAGAATTTTACAAGGGTATTGTTCTTTTCCCCTACTCCTTCCTTTGCTTTTACAGTACAGAAAACTAGGAAAGATCCCTTCAGAAATGTTTCCCACACAATCCTCCCTTCGGGTGAACTGAGATACCTTTTACATGCTGGTCATCCGGTATGCAGCTCTGCCTCCTGTCTCTAAGACAGGAGATGGCGAGCCTATGGCACAGGTGCCATAGGTGGCACATGAAGCCATATCTGCTGGCACACATGCTGTTGCCCTAGCTCAGCTCCAACATGCATGTGTGTGCTGGCCAGCTGATTTTTGGCTCGCACAGAGGCTCCGGGAGGGCATTTTGCGCTTCCAGAGAACCTCCGCGGGGGGAAAGGGGGAGAGCATTTTAGGGATGCCTTTGGAGCCTGGGGAGGGCGAACGACAACCCTATTGGGCTCACCAGAAGTTGGTAAACAGGCTGTTTCCAGCCTCCAGAGTGCCTCCAGGGGTCGGGGGAAGCTGTTTTCACCCTCCCCAGGCATTGAATTATGGGTATGGGCACTCACCCATGCACGATAGTGAGTGCACAGGTTCTTTTGGTACCCGAGGAAAAAAAGGTTCCCCATCACTGCCACAGATCATCAGATTCTCAGAAAATAGGAAAATATTTCAAGAAAACATAGATTATTATTTATCTTTTCTTCCAAACAGCAGACCTGTTCTATTTTTTTCCTCCAATAATACTGGGAGATAGTGAAGATTGATAGGGCAAGTGGTTCATGTCATCCAGTGAACTTACAACTGAATGAGGATTTGAACTAGGGGTGAA
Source organism: Erythrolamprus reginae (assembly GCF_031021105.1). Taxonomy (NCBI): domain Eukaryota; kingdom Metazoa; phylum Chordata; class Lepidosauria; order Squamata; family Dipsadidae; genus Erythrolamprus; species Erythrolamprus reginae. The sequence goes on from NC_091963.1 coordinate 116,443,673, forward strand.
ATTCAAAACTTTCCCCTACCAGTTCTGTGACCCTGACTTAGATGGTGTTGCAGGGAAAGGATACGGCATAATTATTATTATTTATTATTATTATTTATTGGATTTGTATGCCGCCCCTCTCTGCAGACTCAGGGCGACTAACAACAGCAACAAAACAGTAAAATCCAATATTAAAAACAGTTAAAACCCATTATATAAAAACCCCATTCCCATCCCACTCTAGGGCCAGCCAGAGGTGATATTTTCCAGTTCTACAAACTACTCAAAAATTCTGCTACTGGTTCTCCAGAACCTGTCAGAACCTATTGAATTTCACCCGATTTGATCCAAAACTTGTCCAACACAATACCAAATTACCCTGAATATTAATATCTGTTCACCAATTGTGTTTTTATCTAAGACATAGAGGTGCAACTCATGAACTGATGCATCCTTATGTGTGGTGCAAATGAACCAGCTATGTGTGAAAAAAAATATAGATGTTCTTATATATTAATTTCTTATATATAGTTTCAGCCAATATTCCTGGCATGATTCCTTGGTGAACAAAAAAACCCAACCCGATTAGGCTGATCTCTTCTAATGTGCTCCGTTATTAGCCCAACCCTCATTGACTGTTCACAAGAGAAATCTCAGCCAGATCTGCTGACAGGTGGAAAATATTAGTCAGAGAACTGACATGCCCACAAGCAGCAGTTAATCAATAGTTTGACAATCAATAATACATTAGGAATAGAGTTAGTCCTAATTAAGAGGTGAGATGCAGCCATTCCCTACAGGAAGTATAGACTGAACGGTATATAAGAATCTGTATAAAACTGTATAAAAGAATTTATAAAAACAGATTCAGGTAAGGATTCTTGGTAGCTCAGCCTAAGTTGGGAAGAGACGACATGAAACCAAGATTCATTTTATTCTGATTACCATATTTATTTTCTGGGATTTTATATGCAGAAAAAGAAACCCCACTTCTAACAAGCATCCTTAGGCTGTTTAGAAACCCATCAAATGCCTTTTTTAAAAATCCTGGTTTGGCCTGCAGCAAGGAATCAGACCCTGAAGAGAGAGTTTCAGAATTCCCAGCTTCTCTTGCAATTTTATTCCACTCCATTCCTTTTCAGAGTGGGGGAAATGGAAGGCAGGCTTTTGCAAGATTAGCAAGAAATAGATTGAATGCTCTAGGACCAGAGATGGGATTCAGCTGGTTCAGACCAGTTCGGGCGAACCTGTAATTGCGACCTGTGGGTGAGCCTGCCCACCTGCCTACCCACCTGGGTGCAATTCTGTCTTGTGCCGCTGTGATTTTCAATGCCGCATGGACATTGCAAGTGAATTGCTGTGGGGGGTTTGATGCCACGTGCCTGCACCAGGAGTGGGTTTGAAATTTTTTTACTATCACTTGGCTTGTTTTGTGGATGTGGCTTAATTGGTCACGTGGCAGTGGGTGTGGCTTCATAGTCACGTGACTGGGTGGGGATGGTTTGGCAATCATGTGCCTGGGTGGGAGTGGCTTTGCAGCCATGTGACTGAGTGGGGGTTGCAGGGTGGTCATGTGACTGGCTGGGCATGGCCAACTTGATGTCACTCACATCAAAGGTTAGGGTGCCTGGCTTCTTGTCTCAAGGGCCTCAATGAGATATAATTTCCCTGTCTATTTATTACGGAACATCCAAAATATATTATTTAATCCTACACACACACACACACACACACACATATATATATGTGTGTGTGTGTGTACATACATATTACACATAGGCACACAAAAAGTTACATTATCTACTATATATACTGTATGTGTATGTACACACACACAAAGAGAGAGAGAGAGCTCTTCTAAAACTATACACATTCAGCCTCACTTACTACATTTGGAAAAACACACCCTGAATCCACTTTCTGCCACACATGTAACCCTAATTTCTGTACATTAGAACATTACACATGCCTTCAGATGTTCTAGCTTGCACATAACTGTTAGAGCCAGGAGATGTTATGGACTGAGTAAAATTTGGTGAAACCCACTTAACAACGCTCTTGTTAGCAACCAAAATGTTGGGCTCAACTGTGGACATAAGTCAAGGACTACCTCAGTCATCCTCAGCATGGAAGTCTAGTGCTAGTAAACTCCTCCTTTCTGGCAATTTTTCTCTCTGTTAGAGGCACCAAAATAATCCAGACTATGTAAGGTTTCCTGTTGCAATATGGGGTTGGATTTGATAATCTCTGAGATATCTTCCAGCTCTAAATTGCTATGCTGTTTCAAATTGTCTTCTGAAGCTATGTCTAGTGTCAAGATTTGTGGTGCTTCCTTCCTCTTCTTCCTTCCTTTCTCTCCCCTCTCTCCCTTCCTTCCTTTCTTTTTCTCTTTTTTCTTTCTTTCTTTCTTTCTTTCTTTATCTTTTTCTTTCTTGTCTTCTCTAACCCTTCCCTTTTCTTCTTTTTCTCTCTCTCTACTTCTGTCTCCCTCTCTCTCTCTTTTCTCTCGCTCTCTGTCTCTCTCTCCCACCCTCCCTTTCTCCCTTCCTGTGAAGGACCTCAGAAGGTCTTGGTAGCAGGGGGAAAGAAAGACGTTTTGAAACTCAGAATATGCCCATTGATCATTTGGCATTCTTAGAGCTCCACTGTTGATTAGCTTAGTAGGAGGATAGCTTAGCAGTCACTTACAATAAGCTCTCAGCTCAAACTCCGTGTACCTGGCGATCCCCAAAAAGTGAGGGTGAAGTGTGAGTAGAAGAATTTATCCTTCCTTCCTTCCCTCCCTTTCTCCCTTATTGTGAAGGGCTCCAGAAGGTCTTTGGTAGGGGTGGGGGGGAACCAGGCATTTTGAAACTGAGAATATGCTCATTGATCATCAGGCATTCTTAGAGCTCGACAGTATGAGCAAGGATAGCTTAGCAGCCACTTACAATAAGCTCTCAACTCAAATTCCATACACGTAGAGGGTGAAGGTTTCTTTCTTTCTTTGTCCCTTGAAGTCCCCCCTCCAGCACCTCTTTTGGACCCAGCAAGCCTATATCTTCCAGGGAGCCAAAAGGGGTGCACAGGGGACCCTGGAAGCAGAAGTTGGTTCTACCTTATCTCGCTGCCAGTTCGCCTCCTACTGTACCATGTGGCAAAAAAAACAAAGCTGAAAAATAGATGGCAACCGCATGCACAGTGCTGGAATTCCGCTTCTGTGCATGCTCAGAAGAATTTTTTTTAAAAAAAAAAAAATTCAAACAAAATTGAAAAAAAAATGGGGGAAAAATTAAAAAGATGGTGGCACCCATGGACCGGAACTGAGCGATCCGGTTTGATGGCATCATGATGATGACACCAGCGGGTCACTACCAGTGCAGGCAAACCAGTCCGAACTGGGAGGAAACCACCCCTGGCCTGCAGATGTAGCACATGAACGAATTGCTGTGTTTATTGATGTCGCACGCATGTGTAGATGAAGTACATGAGCAAATTGCCAATTTTTTAATTCAACACGTATATGTACAAGGCACATGTGCAGAATTTTGATTTGGGGCAAACTGGTTGTTAAATTATGGAAAGCCCGCCTGTGTGCAGGAACAACCCCCCCCCCCAAAAAAAAATACTAAAATGGTGAGAACTAGAGGGTAAAAACTCTGTTCAAGCAGTTAACCAGTGGGTGAAAACAAGACACATATTATAATTTAATGTACTGTATACCTGTAAAACATACAATGGGGCTGAGAGCTCAATCAGTTCTTGGTATTCCACCCTCTTATGTTAGATCCTTGCTTGCAGTGTGATTTATGATCATTTAATAGCATTGTGGTCTTTAGGCTTTCAACATTATCTATTTTTTTCACATCTTGGATACAGGCAAACATAAACTACACATTCCAGGAAAGAAAATTGTTGAATACAAAAATTACGTTTCCCATCTGTATAAGGATCATCTAGGGATGCTTTAGAGATACACAAATCTCAGAAGCAAAGACAGGAGTGTGGCAAGCAGGAAGAATAAAGCCCAGTAATTCCTTAAAGATTAGAATAGCTTCTATTTGCTTGATGCATTTCAAATCCTTGCTTTTGCTGCCCCATAAAAATGTTTTCATATAGCATATTGCACTTGTAGTCCACATAAGCCTTAAGATTGCAAAGTAAGCAACTCTTATGGAATTGCTTCAACAACAACAAAAATTCAGCAGTAAATCTTAGGGAACTCTGAGCTGGGATGGCATTTAATTTTGGAGTATGACTTAGGCAGAATGGGATCCCGATTTCCAATCTAAGTTCCATTTTAGATGGCGGAAGAATCTGTGGAAAAAAATATTCAATGAATTTGTACCATAGAATGGCAGTGAAATGTTGGGTGCATATTTGTGGAACATGGAATGTTCACAAACAGGAATTTTTTTGTTTGAAAATGTTTTAAACAATTTAACTTTATAAAATGAAGTGGGAAAATGTTGATGAGATTCCTGTTAGATAAGAATGTGGGGTATAAATTCATTATTATTGAGGGGCGAACCCGACGGTGTTCGGTTTCGGCAAGTTCGGACGAACTTTACGCAAAATTCAGCCAAACCCGAACCAAACCCGAACTCGAACCCGGACGGGGAATCCCTCCCATGAAGAGATTCCAGGGGCGGAGCTTTGATGTCACCGGCAGGTTGCTAAGGATGCCAAGATGATCACTTCCTGGATTCCATGGAATCCAGGAAGTGATCACCTTAGCGTCCTTAGCAACCTGCCAGTAACGTCAAAGCTCCGAACACCGAACACGACCCCGAATTTTGCCCGAAGTTTGAAAAAATTTCAGGTTCATGTTCGGCATACCGAACACCGCATAATTCGGTACGGACCCGAATTGTGTGGGTTAGGTTCGCCCATCACTATTCATTATGTGCCATCAGGTTGTTTTCAGTGACCTCACAGATTTTTTTCTCCATGACAATTTATCCCCAATGGAGCATAAATAAAGCAAAGTGATCTGGTTCAGAAAAAAAATCACTGGAAAAACATTCAATGAAGGCTAGAAAGAGAAACAATTTTCTTGGTAGCTGGACTTAATTCTTGTTCTTTGCTCTTCTACAAACAAAGCTTAGGTTTTCCTTGTCAGGTATGCTTTTTAAGTTGCTTGATTAACTTTATTGTTTTAAACCCATCTCTCTATGTATGTGCATTTTATTTCTCTTGAAACTGTTTCGAGCGTCCTCAGGAAAAGATTGAAAATAATTATTTGAGAAAGAGTGTTAGAAAGAGATTATAGGGGATTGCAGAAATCCTCACTGAATGCAAGGCAAGCTATAGCTAGATCTCAAAAGATGTTTTTATTTTAAACAATTTAGAAGGAGAAATCATGGCCATAAATCATCATTCTTAAGACCAGGACCCCAAAATCTGAAACCAAGAAGGGGGGTTATACTTCTTTATGCATCACCTGTACAGGTTGTATGCAAATAGCATAAGTAACAATAGATTTTTCCCTCTATTTGACAGCAGGTAGAAGGATCATTAAGAGAGATCATTTAGAGCAGCTGTTCATAGCATGAACACCTTGGGCAGTCATGGTTGGTTGACTGAGGGTAATAAATATGTTTAAGGGACAGAAAGATTGTGGTAGGAATTTGAGCTTGCACTCATGTTGCTTTTAGGAAAGCATCAATCTTCCATAAAGCAGTCCTCTATATCTTTCATGCATACACAGACCATCATAATCTATTCATCCACTAATCTTTTGTGCCCCAAATCAGTAGCCCAGGGAAATCAACACCATTAATGACAAAGATATTAAAAATTATCAACCTCAGCAGCAACACACTTGTGCATTATGCAGAAATGGGTTCACGAGACAAGTGGAGTGGGGACAAACAGACCACACAATATTTTCGGTGTGCCAGCCCTATCATCACATTTCATATTATGTAATACACTGTGCATTCCGCCTCCATGGAGTGCAATGTTAGTAGCTTTCTATTTTTATAGACACACACACACACACACACACACACAGAGTCTTTTTACTGATTTTTTTTTAAAAAAGAGGAAATACGGATCATTCAGGGCCATTTTGAAAATAAAATCTCAAGCATGTTTCAAAATTTGGCTACCACTGGAATTGCACATTAAAATGAATGTTAAATATAGCTACACTCTCTTCTCTACCAGAATTTTAAACATTAAATTGCTTTTCTCCTCTTTCTGCCTCCTTCTCACCCTATACAAAGAAATTCTAAAAAGATATGTCACTAACTAAAAAAAATCTGAGACTGGAGAAACAGGATAATATAAAAGTGTACAATTTACAATACAAGCAACTTTTTACTATCTCTCATTCTCACAAAAGTGTGAGTTTGAGAGGGTTCATGGACGATGCATTGACACAGATAAACTATTATGAATAAAGCCTTAATAACCATGAGTAATTACACTAGCTTGGGGGCAGGGAAGGGGGGCTGGCTACAAACCAAAGACACATTACACATGCTTGTGAGTGAGGTTTTTCTTTATTTATGCCAAATAAATGTAAAATGAATCTGCAAAGTTAATGTCATCTGCTCCCCCCACCCACCCAACATTACAATCTGTGCAATTTTCATCTTTTGCCATCAGAACAATATGAATTAAATATTTAGTGACAGAATGTTCAGAATGGTTCGTGGCATGGCACATCTGGCTGACTTCAAATAAATATCACTATGATCTGTAAATGTTGGTTCTTTATAAACTTTGTTATGTCAGAAACTAAAATGAATTAAATGGGCTATGCCAATGGTGTAACAGAGATTAGGACCTTACAGTATATCTAACAATGACAATTTGCCAGTTTGGTGTTTAAGGCTACACAGAAACTAGAAACTAGGAGACTGAGAGTTATAGTCTCACTTTAGGCATGAAAATTGAATGGGTGATTTGAGCAAGTCACTTTCTCTCCCAGCCCAGTGCTGGTTGTCTCATGGTTGTTGTTGGAAAATAGGAGGAAAGAATATTAGGAATGTCAACTGAATTGAGTTACAGTAATCCCTCACTACTTCAAGGTTCATCTTTCAAGGATTCACTACTTCATGGGTTTTCAAAGGGGGCTTAAATCCATTAAATCCATTGAAAATTTTACATCCATTAAAAATTCATAAAATTCTTCTACAGTACTACTGAACTCTATTAAAGAAACTGGTAGGATATCACATGTAGTTCCAGCTGAGAAACATCATAGAATGACTGGTGGACTTTAAAAGTCCAAATACTCGTTAAATACATAAAAAATATCTTTCCCCTACTTCACGGAAATTCATTTTTCACGGGTGGTCCTGGAACGCATCCCCCGCGAAAAACGAGGCATCACTGTATTTATAAAAATAATAAATGTCGGACCTCTCCCGGTTCCTAAAAGGTCAGTAAATGCATAAGTGCACCAGAGTGCTTTCCATCCCCTGTCCTAATGTTTCTCTTTTACTAGTATCATGTATATAAATATTGCTACAGTAGTCCCTCACCTATCGCTGGTGTTACGTTCCAGACCTGGCCACGATAGGTGAAATCCGCGATGGGGAATTTATCGACTGATAGTACTTATTTAAGTATTTATATTGTAATTGTTTGGTAAGTTTTCATTGTTTTAAGTGTTTATAAACCCTTCCCACACAGTATTTATTTTAGATACAGTATTTAAATACAGTATTTACAATTTTAGATATATATTTTTTTTAAAAAAAACTGCCGATCGAGTTCGGCGGGCTGTTTAAATCTGCCGATTGACTTCCTCAGAAACCCGCGATGAAGTGAAGCCGCAGTAGGTGAAGCGCGGTATAGCGAGGGACTACTGTATATCTATATACCTCCAATACGTACTTGACAAAACAAACAAACAAACAAACATATATTTTTAAAATCTAAAATAAAAAATGTGCAAAATAAACCACAGTTTAACATACCTTGTCTTGTATATAACTGATTGTTAGCCAATAACAGTCATTTCAATACAGTTTCAAAGTAGAGAACTTTGCACATTCCAGATAGATTCCTAAAATCAGCATGGTTATTGACCAAGAATCAGGGAAAGGCTATTCAAAACACTTGGGAGACTAGAGGCTTGATTTACTCCTGAATTTTTGTGCTGGGTGAAGAAGCCTATGGTCCAAATATTTACTCAGCCAAGAATCTAATAAAGTGACTTTCAGTTCTACTTTCTCAATTTAACCTACCTAAAAAGGGAGAGGGGGTGAGAGAGTGAGCCACACACGTGACAAAGAGAAAGAGCACATCTCTCAGTTTAAAATTTAATTTTAGGCATTGCTTTCTTTTCCTTTTTTTTCTTTTCCTTCTTTTCTTTTAAAATAAAACAGCATATTTTACACCCCTAGCTACATACAGTGGGAGAAAAGAGAAAACATAGAATGCAATTTTCTTTTTCTCATTAGGTCTAATCAGGTTTCCAGCATTTTTGAAATCTCAAGAGTTGGGTGTGTTTGCACGCATGTGCTATATTAGGTACCCTAGCTATCCAAACAGGTAATCCACGTAAAATTCAGAAATGCAGATCACCACCTACTTTGTGTTAATTTGCTGCAAAACACTAAAATCACTGCACAGTTGTTGTATTCTGGAATAAGGCAGAGACCTAGGGAGTTGAATAATGTGAGAAGATATGCCATCCATTTTGTCTATCATTACACTATGATGAAATAAAGCAAAGCAATTTAAAGAAGAGGACCACCCTTAAAATACCCAGGGAGTGGTGAAGATTGGGTGGCTCAAAGGCATATTATGGTTTCCCTACAGAAAAATAAACACTTTTGTCCCGAAAAAAGAAAGCATTCATTCATTCATTCATGCCTCAGTAAGAGAACATCTTTCAAATGGATTTGAAATGAATCATCATCATCATCATCATCATCATCATCATCATCATCATCACCATCATGTCAGTAACAAGCTGCGAAGCATTACGCCTATTTGTGTGAAAGCAATTCCCACTGAGACTTAATTCAAAGTAGACTCACACCATGGATTACACTACAAATAAACCCACGTAGTGAGACAATGATTGCCATTTTGCACAATACACTAAGTAAGCCATACCCCTGGCTACCCACATTTTGGCTTAATAATGTTGCTCACCTAATCCAATTTGTTTGTGATTCAGGGTGTTATGAAAGCCCAGAAACCTGGCACATGTTCATTGTGGTTCAATTAACTATAGTTAAATGCGTCACATGAACACCCTGCTATTCTCTATGATGTGGATAACACCCCCCCCCTTCTTTTACCAACCAGGAATCGGGGGAATTATTAAATTCATCATTTCAGGTCTCATCCAACCTGTGCTACACTTAAAATCCGCGAACAGTTTTAAATGAAGCCACGGCAGCCTCCAAGACCTCAAGCGCACAACGCTACCCAAGGCTAAACGAAAGGCGGAAAGAGGAAATCCGATACTAGTCTGGCAAATCCGCCCATTAATAATAATAATTTTTTAAAAGACCGATCGGAAAGGACCCGCGTGGTTTTGGAGCGAACTGATAGAGGAAGGGATGGAAGGAAGGTTGGGTTGGGGAGAAGGGAGTAAACCTTCACCGAGAACTACCGTAAATTTCAAGCTAAGAGATTCTGCTTAGGGTTAGAGGCGAGGTGACACAATGCAAAGGAAGAAACGGGGCGACAGCGAGGGGACATTCCAGCCGAGAGCAGCGAAATGGGTCGGGGTGGGAAGGATAGAAAAGGAAGCGACGAGGTCCACTGAAATCGCGGGAAGGCTTACAGTGTCTTACTGCTTCATCCCACTCCTTTTATTAAAGACAGGAGCCGGGAGACGAGAAAAACCAAGAGAAAGGGGACATGCCGAAAGAAAGAAGTGGAGAGTGGGCGGGGGCGGGGGGAAGGATAGGCAGCCCTCACTCACCTGTTTATGGTGTCGCTTAGAGCCGATGCTGGGTGGGAATACCAAGTCCTCCTTTTTCTTGATCTTGGAGATTCGCGGCTTCGTAGCTGAGCTTTGCCTTGGCTTGAATTGACTGGGAACCGGCTCAGATTATTCTTGACGTCTCCTCTAGGGGCTTTAAAGGGGCAACACTTCCCAGAGAGATGCTCTGGGCCCCACCAAGACACGGCTTTCTTGCGGGAAAAGCTTCCTTCTCAGGCTTTTTCTTATTATTTCACAAGCCAAGTACACGCGATCGGGTTTTTGATTGGAGATGGCTGAAACATTAACTTTGACCGAAAGGAGAGAAGCGTCTTTGAACAACTTTTTATCTTTGGGTCAGAGGTCCCTAAGCTTGACAACTTTAAGACTTGTGGGCTTCATCTCCCAGAATTCTCCAGTCAGCATAGCTGGATGGAGAATTCTGGGAGTTGAAGTTCACAAGTCTTAAAGTTGCTAAGTTTTAAAGAACTCGGTTTTTATTTTATTTTATTTTATTTTATTTTATTTTATTTTATTTTATTTTATTTTATTTTATTTTATTTTATTTTATTTTATTTTATTTTATTTTATTTTATTTTATTTTATTTTATTTTATTTTATTTTATTTTATTTTATTTTATTTTATTTTATTTTATTTTATTTTATTTTATTTTATTTTATTTTATTTTATTTTATTTTATTTTATTTTATTTTATTTTATTTTATTTTATTTTATTTTATTTTATTTTATTTTATTTTATTTTATTTTATTTTATTTTATTTTATTTTATTTTATTTTATTTTATTTTATTTTATTTTATTTTATTTTATTTTATTTTATTATTTTATTTTATTTTATTTTATTTTATTTTATTTTATTTTATTTTATTTTATTTTATTTTATTTTATTTTATTTTATTTTATTTTATTTTATTTTATTTTATTTTATTTTATTTTATTTTATTTTATTTTATTTTATTTTATTTTATTTATTTTAAAGTTAGTTGTGCAAAATTTTCAGGCAACATTCAGAGTTCGCATGTTCATAAAGATAGGATGGATTTAATAATTTTAGCATGTTGTAAATTGAGTTATAGGCCAGGCAAGAAAGGGTTAATAGATTGTGCTAGAAATGGAACCCCAAAAGAATATATATGCAAGGCTAAATCAAGGTGCAAAATGTTTCATGGCAATGTATATAAATAGCCCTTGACTTACAACCAAAATGAAGCCCAAAATTTATGGTGCTAAGTGAGACATTTATTGTGAGTTTTCCCCATGACCCTTCTTGTCACAGTTAAGTGAATCAATGCAGTTATTAAGTTACTAATATGGTTGTTAAATGAATCTGGCTTCCACATTGATTTTGCTAGTCAGAAGGTCACAAAAGGTAATCATGTGACCCTAGGTGACAGCAATGGTCATAACTATGAACCACTAACCAAACATATGAATTTTGATCACATGATCAGGGGGATGCAGCAGAAGCTGTGTGAAAAATTGTCATAAGTCACTTTTTTCAGTGATGTCATGAACAGTCACTAAATGAACTGTTGTAAGTTTAGGACTACCTGTAAAAGCACAGAGAATTTGGGCAAGCATTTCCCTAATAAGACTCTCGTAATCCCTTGGTCACGAAAAAGAACAATTTGATCTGAAGACTGCCAACATTTCCCTATAAGACTCTCGTAATCCCTTGGTCACGAAAAAGAACAATTTGATCTGAAGACTGCCAACATGATGACATATTGAAGTGGTCCATCAGTCCAGCTTACAGAAAAACACCCAAGCAAAGAAATCGAAGTCACATCTCCTCTTATATCAAGATTTATTTTTGTGGGCACTCACTAAAGTAGTGATGGTGAACCTTTCTTTTGCTCAGGTCCCAAAAGGACGCTTTCCTGCAACCCGGGGAGGGTGAAAAAGAGCCCAATTGACCTACTGGAACTTCATTTGTGAACTTCCAGTAGGCCAATTGAGTATGTTTTTCACCATCCACGGGCTCCCTAGGCTTTCCTGAAGCCTGAGGAGGGTGAAAATGGTCCCCCACTATCCTCCAGAAGGCTGAAAATCATCTGGCCAGAGTACTGTAGGTGAGGTCTCCAGAACTGAACACAGTATTCAAATGTGGTCTCACCAGCATTCTATATAGCGGGATCATAATCTCCCTCTTCCTGCTTGTTATACCTCTAGCTATGCAGCCAAGCATCCTACTTGCTTTCCCTACCACCTGACTGCACTGTTCACCCATTTTGAGACTGTCAGAAATCACTACCCCTAAATCCTTTTCTTTTGAAGTATTTGCTAACACAGAACTGCCAATACAATACTCAGATTGAGGATTCCTTTTCTCCAAGTGCATTATTTTACATTTGGAAACATTAAACTGCAGTTTCCATTGCTTTGACCATTTATCTAGTAAAGCTAAATCATTTACCATATTACAGACGCCTCCAGGAATATCAACCCTATTGCACACTTTAGAGTCATCGGCAAATAGGCAAACCTTCCCTACCAAACCTTCCCCTATGTCACTCACAAACATATTAAAAAGAATAGGACCCAGAACAGACCCTTGTGGCACACCGCTTGTAACCTGTCTCTGCTCAGAATACTCGCCATTCACCACCAGAGTGCTAGAAAACTTCCTACCTTCTTTTTTAGCCAGAGATAAACAGTATATTTTGATATATAAGATTTGAATGATTGCTTGAGTTAATATGAGATGCTGTTTTTAAAATTCTCATGGTGTCCTGGAGCCATTGACTTTTCTGCTACATAAAAAGATTCCCAATTCTGTTAGGAAGAGCTGCCATTTCAAAACAGTGGGAGAAGCAACCTTGTGCCCTCCAGCCTTATATTTATCAGCTCCAGTCAAACCAGAGAATGACAGACACTTGGAGAATTGTATTGTATTATATTGTATTATAGAATTGTATTATTTAGAGTGCATTGGTTGCCTGAATTAGATGGTCAGCCTCTACCAATGCAGTATGTCAACTAGATGCCTTAAACTTCATAATTCATACCCAGCTTGATATTTGAGATGGATATTATAGGATTTCAGGAAAGCACTGAATTAGATAAGGTTGATATAGGTAAATCAGTGTCTAATGTGCATTCAGTCATCCTTGCTTGCTTGAAGAGCAGCTTCAAACAAAACAATAACTCAATCAGTTAAAATTAGAGTAAACCTATTACAAACTTTATACAATTGCATATGTTCACATTGTAATGGTTTCTAATGTCCCCCAGGAGTTGGATTGAGCATGTTTATCCTAAATTTAGATTACTGGGTTTAAGGTTGCTGACTTCTTACTAGGCTGTGCTGTTTTGCAAAGGATTTGCTTATTCACAGCTTCAAGTAGGCAGGGATAGAAATACTTTTCAGCCAGTGGCATCTACAGTATTCCACAATGAAAAAGAAAATGTTTCTAGAGGTGTCATCATGCAACTGATGACGTTGTTTAATACATGTAAAAAATCATGGCATATGTGTGGTGTCATGCATGTTACAATATTTGCTCACCTGGCAGACAACAATATTTCCAGCAGCTGACTCTATTTCGAGATGGTCCTCAAACACCAAGCCTATTATCAGTCATAAAGGACATTTTTATGGATTTAGATTCAAGTGACAATTATTTTCAAGTACTAAATAAGTAGTACTGGGGCAGTCTTATTTCAATAAAATGTAATCCCACTTTTATTATTACAACAATCCTATCCTGTGAGTTATGCTGGGAGTGATGGATTCAAAGTCACCCAATAAACTTGTGGATTTTAAAAAAATGAATGCATAGCTTCCGAGTTTTAAGTTCCATTCCTTCATTACAATTCTACTTTGAACAAATAATACACTGGCCACGTTCTGTACTTCCATTAAACAAAGCACAGCCATCATGTTGAATTATGAGATTGCTAACTTTTCAAACACTTGTTGGAATGCTTCTTATTTTTAATAAACTGTTTAAAAAGTGTTGGCACCTGTACATTCATATCAGTCATTTAGTCTAATTTAAGGTGCATAAGGAAGTAGTGATTATATAGTTGCCCCTTCTAAACGGCAACATGGGAAGGGAAATTGCATGTAGAATAGTGAAGAAATAAATCATGAAAAGCAGGAGTTGTTTGCATAAAACACCCAGAACTAACTAAACCATGGTTTACTAAGGCAACTTGATTATCTCTATTCACATAAAATACAGAATAATAACAGGGCATATAAGATGGGTTTGGAATGTACACTAGGCCAGGTTTGTCAAACTCACATCATGGGTCATCACGTGATGTATCACAACTTTTCCTCCTTTGCTAAACAAGGTGTGGATGTGGCCATTAGTTTGATAGCCTTGTCTAAAATGTGGCCAATTCATTTGTAGTTCAGAGTGCCTTATACCATTTTAGTGTTTCAGAATGATTAACAGAATTAAGGGTTGATAAGGTAACTGAGTTTGGTTTAGTTGTTAAGGCACTGTTGGAAGATTAAAAACCTCCATGATACCCTGTTTATCCACAAGCCTCTACTTTTTCATCTATTCTACAGGCAAATCCTCCCCTGGCCTACATGCAGGCAGTGTTCCCTCTAATTTTTTTTTGGGGGGGGGCGGAAAAGTGTAGTGTCTGAGCGGCAGTCCCTTCGGGACTCGGCAGCACAGAAATAATAAATAAATAAATAAATAAATACATGAATGAATGAATAAATAAATAAACAAACAAACAAACAAACAAACAAATAAAAACCCCACCCTGTTTTGCCTCAGAGAATTTCAAAATAAAATACTGTACTGTGTGTCTATAACAGTGAGCTCATAATAGGGCAACTCTATCAATATCAAAATGCCACTTAAATAGTTGAGCTAGTTTCAAACTAGATTTTGATTTTCTTTCTCTCTTCCTTACTCCCATTCTTTTTCTTTTTCTTTTCCTTCCTCTCTTTTTTCTATCTGTTTCTCTCTCTTCCTCTCTTCCTCTCTTCCTCTCTCTCTCCTTCCCTCTCACTCTTTCCCTCTCGGCTTCTGGGCAGGTTTGGAAAACTCTGAGTTGATGATGATTTTTAAATGAGTGATTGCTCACTGTTCAGCTTAGAGGGAACTATGCATGCAGGGTTAAACATGTTTATGCTGAAAATGTAAAAACCTGCAAATTTAAAAATTAAAAAACTATAAACTGAAATTTAAATTTAAGATGTAAGCTGGCAGCTGATACAGGTGAAGCAATCAAAAAGCAATTCCATCTCAAAGATATGAAAACCTCCTAAATCAAAATACCTGAAGCTAGATCCTCAACACTGGACTTTCCATAAAAATTCCACACCTAGAGAAGATTCCACACTCAGAAAACATCAACCCTGCCTAACTGTGCCATTTCAGAACAAAAACACTTCAGTCAATATATCTGTGCACCTCACAATCAAAGCTCATTTTCACTATAAATATTACCGTTCTGATTTCATGGCTACCTTGATTTTGATCAAGCTGCCAAATAATTTTGTCCACTGTACTCATTTATTCAGCCACAGAATGAACCAGAATTTTCTTTTAGTAGCAGTAGGCTAGAAACCAAAATAGTGTGTGACTTTTAGTCTGGCCTTAAGCACAAAATCAGCTAGAGACTTTTGGTCAGTTGCTTTCTTTCAGGCCAGCTCATCCCACAGAGTTGCTGTTGTGGGAAAAATAAGAGGAGGAAGGAGTATTACGTATGCCTGATACCTTGATCTATTTATAAAAACAGTAAAGGCATGATTTTTCTAAAAAAAAATCTTTAAATTTTTTTTGTCTCCCACTCTTGGGGAAAGGCTCAAATTGGAGGAAAGAACAAGTGCCTGTCATTTTATTCATTCATTGTCATTAGCATCCTTCAGTTTTGGAAGACTATGGTATCATGCTCAGTACAGAGTTCCTAAAATGCCATATGCAAAGCTGGAACACAAGGCCTGAGTGCATTCGTATGGAGGATAGACTGTTACCCAAGCAGAAGATCCTCCCTCTCCACATCTTTGAAATAATCCAATGGAATGACAAAATCCAATGCAATTGGTTCCAGGTACATTGTAGGAGTTATCAGAATGCGGCTGTACACTTCCAGGACTCTGGCTCTAGATTTTGTCTCAAGGTTTATTCTTGGAGCCTTTTCCAATTATGGATATAGTCACAAGGCAGTGGAGGTTAGCATTTTATTCAAGAGGCCTGCTGTTCACACTCTTCCAGCTATGGTAGTTGACTCAGTTCCATGTTTCATAGCACCCAGGTCATAATGTCTCAGACAATCATGGTGAACTGTGTTTCTAATCTTTATTTCTGCCTACAGATAAGCTGAGAAATTATCCTTCCCTTTTCTGTTGTTGAGTTATTGTTATTCCATAACCCTCCCTCAGAACAAAAGAGATACTGGTGTCAGCACCATGGACAGAGTCAGGAGGAATGTATTTAAAATTACCCATTTCTGCCCTTATTTCACCCATGTCCATTCTTGGTCAGCTTTGCCATTATTGTGGTAGTAGCACTGATACATTGATTACAGTTACAAGTCAGTAATTTATGCACCATTTGAAAAAAGACTACAAACCACACATGCATAGCTATTTTCTAGTTTGGGGATTTTCCCTTTTTTCCAATCAGGCTGCCAAACCAGTTTAGAAACATAGAAACATAGAAGACTGACGGCAGAAAAAGACCCCATGGTCCATCTAGTCTGCCCTTTTACTATTTCCTGTATTTTATCTTACAATGGATATATGTTTATCCCAGGCATGTTTAAATTCGGTTACTGTGGATTTACCAACCACGTCTGCTGGAAGTTTGTTCCAAGGATCTACTACTCTTTCAGTAAAATAATACTTTCTCATGTTGCCTTTGATCTTTCCCCCAACTAACTTCAGATTGTGTCCCCTTGTTCTTGTGTTCACTTTCCTGTTAAAAACACTTCCCTCCTGAACCCTATTTAACCCTTTAACATATTTAAATGTTTCGATCATGTCCCCCCTTTTCCTTCTGTCTTTAGATTTTTAAAAAAAAAATTCCAGAAAAAATGATCAAGGGACAAATATTGAGAACTGGTGTTTTGATTGCAAAACCAAGGCTAAACACATTAGGTCAACAGTCACTTGATCATTTAGTTGTAGTTTCTGCATGCTGAGAAAAGCAAATCACCCTAACCTCAATTAAAGCTCAATTTAAGCTCAATCATTTTTATAAAATGCAATTAGTAATTCCTTTGTTACCAAATAGGTATTCTTTGTCATCAACTCTTTTACATGCTAAGCTGGAGGGGAATGGGAGCAGGAGTCATATGAAAAATGTAAATGGCAAGATTGTCAAGAGCCATCTTGAGAAATTGACCTTGGCTTCACTATCAAGCAAATTAGGAAGCTTTAGCTATAAGCTGACATTCTTACATTAGAGGGTCTGCTTTCCTGGAATTATTTCAATATGCTTTATGCTTTGGAACTTATTTGTTTTCTGAATTGCAAAGATGCAAAAAAATACTATGATCAATATTGGTTATCATCACCATTTCCCTCCCACCAGTCTTTCATTTGATATGCTTTGTCTAAATTGCAATTTTATACTTTCCATTCAATTTCAGGTTTAAGACATAACTGGAAGTAAAGGACTATGATCCCCAGACACTTTACTTGACATTTTCTATAGTCATTTCTGCAGGCATTTTGAGAAAATAAAAGTGAAGCATCAGTGCAGCCCAATGTTTGGTATGAAAAAATCCCCATCTTGCTCCCACTCATTCATTCAGATATGGTAACTCCCCAGTTTGGAAAGCACACACATTTATTTCCCCTGCATACAAATGGAGTAGGCAGGAGTAAACCTTCAGGCAAAATCCAGATCTGGAATCCCGGAAGCAGTTTGTGACAGTGTACAGCCACATTCGGATAACTCCTGCAACATAGTTGGAACCAATCGTATTGGCCTTTGCCATTCCATTGAATTATTTCAGGGATGTGGAGACGGGGGATCTGCTACTTGGATAACAGTCTATCCTCCATACTAACCTATGCAGGTTTCATCTCTGTGGAGTCAAGAGCATGATACCATAATCTCTTGAGACTGAAGGATGCCAATGCATACATATGGAAATCACTACTGTTATTTTAATTGCCAATTTTGGTTATACCCTTTCTTAATAGGATTTAGATGTTTCTGTGCAATGTTTTCTGGTGGTTTTTTTTAAAGTCTTTTTGTAGTAATGCAAGCCCCACCCTGCAATATTGGGGGCAGGGGCTTGGATAAAAGTAAAATAATAATAATAATAATATTTTAATTAATTTTTACTGTCCAGTAGACAGTATCATGTCATCTAAATTTGTAAAAGATCTTCAGGATTACCACAGTATTATTAAGAGCTTTGAAGGGACTTGCCTTTATTTCTCTAATAGGAGAATTTCTATTTTGGTAGTCCTCGAGTTACAACTATAATCGTGCTTGCCCATTTTATTTAGTCGTGATAATCATAAAGCTGATCAGTCATATGAATATTGTGGTGAGTGAATGAGCTATGTTTGCTGAATGTAAGTGAACCTATGAGCTAAGTTTGCTAAAAATCAAAAATAAAAGCTACTTTTCAGCAAACCATTGTAAAACATGGTCACAGAGTCATGGAATACTGCAAAAGGTTGTGAATGCACCCTGGTTGCTGAACCCCCAAAGTGTGGTTATTTGACTATGGGGTGGAGGTGGGGATGGATGATAATTGGAACTTCAAATCCAGGTGATATTGTAAGCACCACTGACTTAGGTTTGTCATAGCCAGTCATTGGTTGACTGTATAAAAATGAGATTGGATTTTGAACCACTATGTTAGATTTCACTTGTATTTTTTTTGGGGGGGGGGGATTCAGCTTCAGCCAAACCAAGGAGTCACCACAGTGAAGGAAAGGCACCAGCTACAAAGCGAGCAAGTGAGAGGAGAGGGGAGCCCTTCAGCATGGTAAGGAAGAGGAAGAAGGTAGCAGCAGCAGCAGCCATCTTTCGGTCAAAGGAGCGGGAGGTTCCCCCTCTCACACACCTGGGTTTCTCTCTCTGGTGCAGTGTATGGGAGGCAGCCTCACTCCCGGTCTATGGGAGGCGTGTGCTCCTCCTCACCATCTTAGAGTCACCTTCTTCCTTTGGCAATGACTGTCCTCCTCCTCTTCTTCCTTCTCCTCCTCCCACCCAAATTCCAAGCTTTTAATTTTTTTTTCCTAATGGATTTGCACGCATTATTTGCTTTTACATTGATTCCTATGGGAAAAATTGCTTCTACTTACAAACTTTTCTACTTAAGAACTTGGTCATGGAATGAATTAAGTTCTTAAGTAGAAGTACCACTGTCCAGGCATTTCTACAAGAGTTCCCTACGCAATCCCCAAACCAGCTCCGGACATCTACAATTGCATGCCACCATCTGTGCTTAGCAGATGACAAAGTAATGGATAGCTTTATAGAAGAGCTACTTTTTTACCTGGTACAGCTGCCTATCCCCTAACCCAGTGCTTGCAGTCAGGTGTCCAACAATCTCTCGGTTGTCTGCTACTGGGGGTTCTTTTTATTTATTTATTCCTGCATGTTTATGAAGTTGCAGAAAGCATTGCTTTAATGCTTTAAGCTACAGAACTGGCAATTCTACAAGAGATTATTCTATACCCCCCACCCCCACCCCCAGTCAGCTCCAGACTTCCACAATTGCATGTCACCATCTGTGTTCACCGGCTGAGCTGTTTTATTTCTGGCTTAACTGTACAATACCCACAATTGTAGGGGGGGTGGGAGAGAGAGAGATAGAAAATGCTTTGCAGAAGCTGCAGGCAAAAAACCTTCCGCCAGTGTAGAACCAGACACCATTCAATTTTAGAATGAAGGGATAAATAGCACTTTGGTGAAGTTCTTCCCACTCCCGTCCTCTTCCTCACTATAACAAGTACTCATTTAGGGAGAGGGGTTGTTGTCAAACACAAAATAAACATGGGCGGTTGATCTACTGGAAGGTGAGTCCTGATTGGTTTAAGCTGTTCTCAGCATTTTGAAATGTTCAAGAAGTTCCATTTTTTTAGGGTTTAGAAATATCCACTGGCTTGAATTAAAAGCCATGATCAAATATATGTAATAGGTGCGGTATATGCTTATACCAATTATTTTTCAAATGACATCTTTAATTTTTGTACCACATCTAGTTTCAATATTGCATTAAAAATTACTATTTTATTTGATGGGAATAAGGAGATCGCTGACCATTTCAATAGCTACTTCTGTTCAGTTTTCTCAAAAGACACCTTACAATATAGATTGATATATCATTGCTTCCAGCTGTACGGATTCAGCTCCAGTGATCTTAGAAGCCGATGTCTTAGAAGAACTTGAACAATTAAAGATAAATAAGGCAATGGGTCCAGATGGCATCCACCCCAGAGTTCTTAAAGAACTCAGATTTGTCATTGCTACATTCCTGACTGATTTGTTTAACCAATCCTTGTTAACAGGAGAAGTTCCTGAGGATTGGAGAATGGCCAGTGTTGTGCCTATCTACAAGAAGGGCAGTAGAAAAGAAGCTGGTAACTACAGGCCAATTAGCTTGACATCAGTTCTAGTTAAAATGATGGAGACTCTACTCAAAAAAGAGGATAAATCAGCACCTAAAAAACAATAACTTACTGGACCCAAATCAGCATGGCTTTACTGAAGGCAAAACATGTCATACTAATCTCATTGATTTCTTTGACTATGTCACAAAGGTGTTGGATGAAGGTGGTGCAGGGCCCATGGATATTGCCAATCTGGACTTCAGCAAAGCCTTTGATATGGTTCCACATAAAGAGCTGATAGATAAATTAGTGAAGATTGGACTTAATCCCTGGATAGTTCAGTGGATTTGCAGCTGGCTGAAGCGTAGACATCAGAGAGTTATTGTTAATGGCGAGTATTCTGAGCAGAGACAGGTTACAAGCGGTGTGCCACAAGGGTCTGTTCTGGGTCCTATTTTTTTTTAATATGTTTGTGAGTGACATAGGGGAAGGTTTGCTAGGGATGGTTTGCCTATTTGCCGATGACTCTAAAGTGTGCAATAGGGTTGATATTCCTGTAGGCGTCTGTAATATGGTAAATGATTTAGCTTTACTAGATAAATGGTCAAAGCAATGGAAACTGTAGTTTAATGTTTCCAAATGTAAAATAATGCACTTGGGGAAAAGGAATCCTCAATCTGAGTATTGCATTGGCAGTTCTGTGTTAGCAAAAACTTCAAAAGAGAAGGATTTAGGGGTAGTGATTTCTGACAGTCTCAAAATGGGTGAGCAGTGTGGTCGGGCAGTAGGAAAAGCAAGTAGAATGCTTGGCTGCATAGCTAGAGGTATAACAAGCAGGAAGAGGGAGATTGTGATCCTGCTACATAGAGCGCTGGTGAGACCACATTTGGGATACTGTGTTCTGGAGACCTCACCTACAAAAAGATATTGACAAAATTGAATGGGTCCAAAGACGGGCTACAAGAATGGTGGAAGGTCTTAAGCATAAAACGTATCAGGAAAGACTTAATGAACTCAATCTGTATAGTCTGGAGGACAAAAGGAAAAGGGGGGACATGATTGAAACATTTAAATATGTCAGAGGGTTAAATAAGGTTCAGGAGGGAAGTGTTTTTAATAGGAAAGTGAACACAAGAACAAGGGGACACAATCTGAAGTTAGTTGGGGGAAAGATCAAAAGCAACATGAGAAAATATTATTTTACTGAAAGAGTAGTAGATCCTTGGAACAAACTTCCAGCAGACGTGGTTGGCAAATCCACAGTAACTGAACTTAAACATGCCTGGAATAAACATATATCCATCCTAAGATAAAATACAAAAAATAATATAAGGGCAGACCAAATGGATCATGAGGTCTTTTTCTGCCTTCAGTCTTCTATGTTTCTATGTTTCTAATTTTTATTGGCATAGCATAGCAACACTATTGGAAATAGAAGTGACTTTTACTTATTATATGTAAGTGGTTTTGGACTTTCATATATGCTTAGTTTTATTAATAATGTTTATACTTTTTTCTCATAATAAATATACCAGTTGCATTATAGAAGAGGAAGTGTTGCAACCTTAATCAAAGATCTTCAAATGGACATTTTTGACTAAGTAGAGCACTAAACATTTAACGTAGCATATTTTTAGGGTCAATCTTATGTGGGTGCATATTGGGCTATTATAACCTGGGATTTTCTATTTCTGGACTATATCACCTTATTTTTTAAGAAGTAAGTGGGATTACTATTTATTCTAGATTTAAAGTTATTCTAGATTTAAAGTGAGTTTTCTTCAGACATTTGATTTTGAGCTGGCCATGCTCTCCTGTCCCCCCCCCCCCCGGAAGTCTAAGACAAGCCTGATGTGGCCCTCAATGAAATTGAGTTTGACAACCCTGTTCTAGAAATAATGCAGAGAAAAGCTCAAAGATTATTAGGGGACTAGAGGCTAAAACATATGAAGAATGGTTGTAGAGACTGAATATATCTAGTTTAATTAAAAGGATATTGGATCACTATTATTATGTCACACATAGTCCTTTACATGTGACATGATAACAGCATTCCAGTATCTAAGGGGCTGCCCCAAAGAAGGGGGGATTAACCAAAACACCTGAAGGCAGGACAAGAAGCAATGGATGGAAACCAATCAAGGAGAGAAGCAGCCTAGAACTAAGGAGAACTTTTCTGACAGTTAGAACAATTAATCAATGGAATGACTTACCTCCAGAAATTATGGATACCCTAACACAGTGATGGCGAACCTATGGCATGGGTGCCACAGGTGGCACGCAAGCCATTGCCCTAGCTCAGCTCCACCCTACATGTGTGTGCTGGCCAGCTGATTTGGGGCTTGCACAGAGGCTCTTGGAGGGTGTTTTTGGCTTCCAGAGATCCTCTGAGGGGAGGTGGAGGGCATTTTTATCCTCCCCCAGCTCCAGGGAAGCCTTTGGAGCCTGGGGAGGGTGAAACACGAGCCTACTGGGCCCACCAGAAGGCTGTTTCTGGCCTCCAGAGGGCCTCTCGGGGGGGGGGGAGGGAAAGCTGTTGTTGCACTCCCCGGGCATTGAATTATGGGTGTGGGCACTTGTGCATGTACAATAGCACCCACCCACACTATGTCGGCTCCCGAGGGAATAATAATAATAATATAATAATAAGAATTTATTAGATTTGTATGCCGCCCCTCTCCGAAGACTCAGGACGGCTCACAACAATAATAAAAACAATGTTATAGCGAAACAAATCTAATATTAAAAAAGAAAGCATATAAAACCCTATCATATTTAAAATCCAAACAACACATACATACCAAACATAAAATATAAAAGCCTGGGGGAAGGTGTCTCAACTCCCCCATGCCTGGCGATAAAGGTGGGTCTTGAGTAGTTTGCGAAAGACAAGGAGGGTGGGGGCAGTTCTAATCTCTGGGGGGATTTGATTGCAGAGGGTTCGCCATCACTGCCCTAACATTAAGAAAAGGTTGGACAACCATTTATCTAAAATGGTATAGACTTCTTCCTTGAGAAGGGAATTTAGAAGATTTCCAAGGTTCTTGTTATTCTGTTATTCAAAGTTCTGAGAGAAGAGGACTTGATTTTATTTCTCTATTAAAAATGTATAAAATGGAGATTGGATTCTGAAGCACTGAGTCAGCCTGTTAGATTTCACTTGTGTGGAATGTACTTAGGCTTGAGAAATAGTGTTCCCACAGTGACAAGCTATATTTGAGCCTCACTTAATTCTCACTCATTATTTGCATTTGGGTTTGAGCTTAGAAGCATAAAATAAAAACCGAAATACAATAATCATGTTGTTCTAGTGAGGTCTCCCTCGGTTTTGCAAAGTGTTTTCTGGTATGCCTTGCAACAAAGGCAAATAGTGATTTAACCCCAATTGCCAATATCTTTTCATGTTGAATTGGGCATAAGTATAAATAAATGTTTCATGCGCAATATAAAACAACCCTTTCTCCTCAGTTCTCTCATTCCTGAAATTTTATGAAATGAAAATTACTTGCATGAAGCAAATGCTATCTTCAGTTCTAATATGAAACACCAGAGCAAGAATTGAAAACAGGTAATTTAGCCTGTAATCATACATATGGCCTATTTTCCTAGGAGGTTTAGCCATTAATAGACAGCTACAGAATTACAATATGGAAAGGCCTGCCTCTTCTAGCCTAAAGCCCTCAAGACACGTCAAACTATAATTCATGTCGTTGCCTTGCTGCCAATGAAGACAGATGGGAGTTGTAGTCCTCCCTAATTTTGGAAAGTTTGTAGTATAGATTGCTTCAAAGTAAAGCACACTGATCTGACAATATTCTTCGTTGCACAGCATTACTGTAAATGTGTGCCTAGATGGCTTCTTTCTCATTAAATTCTTCTCTCTGTTGATCCTCTTCATGAGATTAAGTTTAATCTGCTTTTTTTTTTTGCTCAGAAATGGTAGATAGCAATACATATAGTGCATCTTAGGGTAGGCAGTTGAAATGTTGATGACATAATTAGAAACAAATGGGTTCTCCATAAATTCCTGGGAGAGAAAGGAAATTCCCAAAAGATAATTTTCGTGATTGAAAGTTTTAAACCCTTGTTAATCTATTCCATTTATTTATTTATTTTAATATATATTTATTAAGTTTTTCCATTTTTTTTAAAAAAAGTACATGATCATATTTACAGATGAATCTACATCATATACACATTCCTATCAATATTGTCTTTTAATTGCTTTTGAATTTCTTAATATTTTATTTCAATGCTTCTTTTAAGTTTCTTTGTTTTGTCCATTGGTACCATTTTGTCCAGGTTTCATAATAATCCAATTCTTTTAGATTATTAAGCTCTATTGTCAATCTGTCCATATCTGCACAGTCGTATATTTTCTTGATGATTTCATTGTCTTCAGGTATTTTCGGATTTTTCCAGTTCTGTGCAAATACAATCCTTGCAGCTGTTGTAATATGCAAGCTTAAATATTTTACATTTTTAGAATAGGTACCTCTCATAATACCCAGTAGACAAAACTCTGGCGTATATTCTATTTTTGTATTTGTTATTTGACACAACCAATTATTTATTTTTTTCCAATATTTTCTTGTCTCTGGACATAACCACCATAGATGAAAGAAGGTGCCTTGAGTGTTTTTACATTTCCAACACATTGGACTGTAATTTTTGTGCATTTTAGCTAGTCTTTTGGATGGAAGATGCCAACGGTATAGCATTTTATATTGGTTTTCTTTGTATATTGTGGATTTTGTTAATTTGATATTTCTCTTCCAAATCTCCATTTATTTTTAAGATACATTTTATTTTATTTTCCTGCTACTGTCCAGTTCTGCATGTATTAAATTGCTACTCAAAGGCCAAGCCTGGTTACAATGTACTGTAGTTAAAAGAAAAGAGCATATTTTGATTTGCTACATATTTAATTTTATAAATATTTTTTTCTACAAGGAATGTTCAACATTTACCAGAACTACACAAGGTGTTTTCTCAGTGCTCCATACATGGTGCTCTTAGGCCACATTCACTGATAGAATCAACTCACAAAATGTGAGGATTTGCATTGATAGAAGGATCTGAAAGGAGAGGCAACACGCAGTGGTGGGTTCTGAATAAATTTGGCACCAGTTTGTTTGTGCACTTGTGCATGTGCAGAAGGGTAGGTGGGCGGAGCATCCCATGCAGGTGGGTGGAGCCTCCCATTGCTGCCACTACCGGTTCTAGCAACAGATCTGAACCAGGAGAAACCCACCACAGTCATCACAGCCAGCCCTTCACTTCTGGTTATGTACCCCAACATTGTCAAGAACAGAGGTGATGTTTTGTATTAAAGTTGCCCAGTTTCTAGTATTCCCTCCTTTTTCCAGATGCCTAAATCATAGTATTTCTAATGGCACTTGTAAATCTACTGTTTCTGCCATTTAAGGGAATGATTTCTGAATGATCAAATAATGATTTGCTTTCACACACCTGCTATATTTATACTATCCTTATATTATCTGGTCTCCAAAGCCAAGTAGGGACAGGAAACTGGGGAATTTCAGAACAAATTCTGAAATAACTAGATTGTGAATTCTGAAATAACTAGACTTACAATCCTAGGTTTAGAAAGCTTAGAACTACATCGCCTTAAGCGACCTACATATAGCCCATAAAATCATCTGCTACAATGTCCTTCCTTTCAATGACTACTTCAGCTTCAACCACAACAACACACAAGCATACAACAGATACAGACTTAAAGTAAACCACTCCAAACTTGACTGCAGGAAATACGAATTTAGTGACCGAGTAGTTAATGCATGGAACTCACTACCTGACTCTGTAGTATCATCACCTAACCCCCAAAACTTTACCCTTAGACTATCCACTGACCTCACCCAATTCCTAAGAGGTCAGTAAGAGGCGTGCATAAGTGCACCAGTGTGCCTTCCATCCCCTGTCCTAGTGTTTCTCTCTTACTAGTATCATGTATATAAATATTGTTATATCTTTGTATACCACCAATACATACTTGACTTAATTAATTAATTAATTGATAATTAATTAATAAGAGAAGGAAGTGGAGGGAAAGCTGCACAGAGAGCAACGTATTTCTGTACTGATGCCAAAAAACTGAATGAATGTGAATTTCTTTGAAGTTCCCATCTTTATTTTTAAACTGTTGCTGTTATTGTTGCTTCTGTTGGGACATGTGTCTGTTCACATTGTTAATTGTTTTAGATTGGTTGATTTATTGTATGTTTATTTTAAAACAATTGGGCAGCCTCACAATTTAGAGACATTGATTTTTTTTTTAGCTGTTAGTCACTCAAAATCATTTGGTAGTTAGGCAGCCCATGAATTAAAGGAGAATATTTGTAGCTCAGGGTTGAAAGGAGACATCTATTGTGCTCTCTGAGCTTAGTTGCTTCTTATTCCGCCTTCAAACATTTCATAAACTACATTTAATCAAATTAAATTCTATAAAATATTATTTTAAAAAAAAATGAAATTCTACGTTTGGAAGTAAAGTTAGTAACTTGTTCTACCAACTTTAAATGGATTTGGGTAGGATGTGTTGATTGGGGATATTGTTTCTTCTTTGAATGGCGTATTATTGTGTAATCTAAATATAAGCACTGTTGGCTGCTTGACCAAGCGAGTGATAAGTATGTGCTCAGAACTATTTGCCCCTTTTTTGACTTTTGGTTTTTGAATGGTTAATAAATGGAGTTTATTTTTATGCATACTTTGTCATAGTGCCAAACGTCTAAGAATCTTCTTGCATTTCTAGACTTTATCTGATCTAAAATGTCTATACTTTCCCAGTGGAAGCTGAGAACTGGCCTATGTGCTGTGAAATTAGCAAATGTTCAGCCTGCCTCCTTGCTACCAATTGACAAATCAATACAGTTGGTTCAATAGTGCAGAGAAGACTGAAATAATAATCAGCTAGTTCCACCTCCTGGGCATTTATTAGAAGTGAACATTTGTATCATGGAACTGTCAAGCAAATTAAAAATAACTTGTAGTTGGATGCATTTGAGCCTGAAATACTATAATGCTGCCACAGTAGCAATTGATACTTGAGCCTCACTTAGTTTTCCCTTGTTATTTGCATTTCTCTTTCAGCTTAGAATCACAAAATAAATGCAAATACGCAATAAATATCTTGTTCTGGTTAGCTCTCCCTTGTTTCTTCAAATGGTTTCCTGGTATGAATTGCAACATAATTTATTTCTAAATTGCTATTGTTGCTGCTTCTTCAGAGGAGTATATCTACACAATCTACCACTGTTAATTGCTTTAGATTGGTTTGGGGTATAATACTTATATTTAGTGTAATTGGGCAGCCTCACAATTTACATAACAAAATTAAAAGCTGTCTGTTAGATTTTATGAAATAAAGGAAAAAAGAAGAAATGGGCTTGGAAAATAAGTTGAAATGTATTGCGATAGGAATTTCACTCCCTTTATTGAAAGGATTGGGTTCAGCAGAGGGAGAAAAAGAAGACTGTGTAAAAGATAATCTCCCAAGGTAGCAACAGGGGTGGCTTAATGAAGAAAAGGAATGCCAAGTTCTCTGGGTTCAGCTGTAGTTTGGATTCTTGAAGCTGTGCATCAGTTCCTGGAGAACAGAAATTATGAAGAAATGTACAAGACAATGCAGACAGGAAATTCTGCACTCCTCCTAAAGGCCATATCCACGAACTCTATTGTGTCACTGACAGATCTGAAACTTGTCTTTTAGTTTCATCTGGACATAACATACTGTAGTAGAGTTACTACAATGTTTGTCTGTCTATTCCTCCCTCCATCACTCTCTCCTTCCTTCCTTCCATCCATCCATCCTCCCAATTAATATAGCCACCTGCCCCACATATTGAATCTAAGGAACTCACAATGTTAAAACACATGCATGCATAAGAGCAAGCACTGAAATAAATCAATAAACACAACCATGGGGGGGGGGGGAGAAAACCATGAAAACCCCCATAGTTAAACATAAAATTTAAATTTAAAAGCCATACTTATTAAACTTTTAAAATATCTATATGTCGGTATAAGTTGTGTTTTGTTTTTCTTCTTGTCTTTGTCTGTTTTATGGTATTTGTGTATTTTTCTTAATGTAAATAATTACTAAAGATTATTTTTTTAAAATATAAAACATTAAAAAATTATTCTGTGAGGGTGCAATCCGATTAACTAAACATTTAGCAAGTTCCGCAATACCACCATCAGACACTTAGACAAGATAGCAAAGCTAAAAAGTCTTATAAAAGCCAAAAAGAAGAATGTTCCCAAGAATGGGCCAGATGGCAGAAAATATTATCTTTCTGGATCCCGTCAGATGATATTCCTTAGTGGATGAGACCAATAAAATATCTCTTCTGCTGGATTTGATGGAATGAGATAGATGTAACCATGGAAAAGTGATCTCCCAAATATCCCTCTTCCATGCAATGGATTACCAGGTGCATTACCAATACTGTCAATGATACCTGGATGTACACGGGCAGTCATCATAGCTCATAGAACAAAGGGGCAAGGAGCCCTGCTCAAGGAGTGCTCACAACTGCGCATCCAATCACAATTTGTGCCAGCTATAGTTTCTGAATGCTCTTCAAGCTCAGTACACTGCATTAGCAGTAATCAATTGGGGAGAAAGCTATGGCACGTATCACAGAGAGCAGGAAAGTGTGTAACGGTGCTTATCCTGCTGCTGTGCAAAGTCCAGGTGGGCCCCCAGGTTTCTCACAACGTCTGCTTGGGGCAATGCCATTTAGAAACATAGAAGATTGACGGCAGAAAAAGACCTCGTGGTCCATCTAGTCTGCCCTTATACTATTTCCTGTATTTTATCTTAAGATGGATATATGTTTATCCCAGGCAAGTTTAAATTCAGTTAATGTGGATTTACCAGCAACGTCTGCTGGAAGTTTTTTCCAAGCATCTACTACTCTTTCAGTAAAATAACATTTTATCACGTTGCTTCTGATCTTTCCCCCAACTAACCTCAGATTGTGCCCCCTTGTTCTTCTGTTTACTTTCCTATTAAAAACACTTCTCTCCTGAAGCTTATTTAACCCTTTAACATATTTAAATGTTTTGATCATGTCCCCCCTTTCCCTTCTGTCCTCCAGATTATACAGATGGAGTTCATGAAGTCTTTCCTGATACATTTTATGCTTAAGACCTTCCACCATTCTTGTAGCCCATCTTTGGACCTGTTCAATTGTGTCAATATCTTTTTGTAGGTGAGGTCTCTAGAACTGAACATATGTGGTCTCACCAGTGCTCTATAAAGCAGGATCACAATCTCCCTTTTCCTGCTTGCTATGCTTCTAGCTATGCAGCCAAGCATTCGACTTGCTTTCCCTACCACCTGACCGCACTGTTCACCTTTCACCCTTCACTTCATTCAGAACAAGAGATGTTAAATCCCTGGAATCAGAAGAGCCCCAAACCCAAACCCACTCAATTTTGCAAAGGTTGAATTGAAGCATTTTTTCTATTTATATCTGCACAGCCTCATCCAATGGCTTCATATAGAATAGACAGGAACATAACAGCCGGGGTGGTTCTCCAGTTGCAGCTGCTTGAAAGCGGATGGCAACAAACCCTCTGTGCATGCACAAAAAATTCTGCACATGCATGATGGTTAATACATGTGCACTTCTGAACCTGTAGGGAAAGTAAGAAAAACCCATCCTTGGTTCATAGAAGTTGGAAGCCAGCCACACATCACTTCTTGGAAAGCCTTCATCATCGAGGAGGGACACAGATCTAATAGATGGAAAACTGAATTCACAGTATTGAGGACCCCGTTCTCTTCATTAGGTCCAACAGGATCAAATTCTTCCCAGAGAACATGGCAAAATTGCATGCCAGGTACTTGTAAAAAGACATGAGCCAAGACTTGAGTTCAACTTGGTGCAGATTTGAGTGGTTTGGTCTAATGCCTAGCAAATTCTTCTATGCAGCCCTTTGCAGGTGATATTTTATTTATTTATTTATTTATTTTGTCCAATACACAATGAGGGGTTTGGTGGGTATATATCTATATACACATAGTAAAATACATGATGAGGGTTATAGAGGAGATATTCATAGTAAAATATATCTAAGAAATAATAGAAAAGAAGGTATAGTAATAGAACATATCAATGAAAGAATAGAAGAAGAGATATAGGAATAGAAGAAAGGTATAGGAGATATAGGAGAGCAAAAGGACAGGGGATGGAAGGCACTCTGGTGCACTTGTACTCGCCCCTTACTGACCTCTTAGGAATCTGGATAGGTGAACCGTGGATAATCTAAGGGTAAAATGTTGGGGGTTTGGAGTCCGGTAATGAGTTCTGCCCCTCTCCTTCCCAGGAGTCACTGAATCACCTTAAGTAATGCAATAAAGGCAGAGAAGCACTGGTTCCCATTTCTAGTAATTACACAAGAGTAATTTATCCCAGGCAATCTAATAAATTGCACTTGTCTATTAAGAACTGACCCAGTAAAGAATTGCCACGATTTCATCCCTTAAGGAGCTTAATTCCTCCAGAATGCTAGATGGACACCCATTATCCAAAGTCCCTCATGGTGCTAATACAGATTTGGGAGAAGAGTTTTCAAGCAATTTTTGCTCATTGGGAATGCCTTGAATATATTCAGATTCAATGCCTTTTAAATTAACTAACCTAATTTTAAACTTCACTACTGGTAGTCTCACTTAATATTCACTCTTTATGACAGAGCTCAACCAGGGTTACTCAGGACAGTGTTTTTCAACCAGTGTGCCACGGCACACTAGTGTGCTGTGAGACATGGTCAGGTGTGCCATGGGGAAGGTAAACATGGGTCCCAAACTACGGCATGCATGCCGGATACGGCTCACAGAGGCCATTTATCCGGCCCGCCGTCAGCCGCCTCCATCCAAACAGAAACATTCCTTTCACAATCCCTCCCGCTATCAGCCACAGGAAGAGTGGAGGTACATGGAATGCTCACTGACCAATCACCTTCTGTTGTGGTTAGCTCTGGCCCAGCTTCTGCCCCAAGGACTGTGGATGTGGGGGAGACATCCACATGCAGCAGGCCTGTTTTGCCCCCGGTGGAATCTGCTGATGAAGGCTCCTCTGACCAAGAAGACATGAGTGACAGGGAGGAGGAGAGTGGGGCAGACAGCTCAGAAGGAGATCAATTATCTAGCTTCTCCTTGGATTCAGAACAAGAGTTAATGATACAGCCACGCATGTGGAGAGCCATACATAGGCAACAGCAACTGAAAGCTTATTATCAAAGAAAATGAGGCCACCTGTAGTTGGGTGGGGCTGTGGTAATTAGTGAGGCTGCTATAAATAGCAGCCTGTGGGTTTGGCCATTGTGGAGGATTATCTGATCATTGTGTTTCGTGACTGCTTTACTGACTTGGACCTTTTGTGTGCTGATTTTTCCCTGCTTTGAAACTAAACCAGGGCAAAGTGTGTTTCACTTTGTGAAAGAAGAAGGACTGTGAATTACCTTACAGCTGCAAACTAAGTATCTCAGAACTGATAAGGGACTTGTACCAATTACCAGTTTGTTTGGAGACGAGTGCTCTTTGCTATACCAAAAGAGGCCTTAGTTTAAGTGAATTTTCATTATAAAGAACATTGTTTTGAATTTTCAAACGTGTGTGTGTCTGAAATTTGTACCTGTGAATTTTTGGGAGGATTCTACCAGAGAGCCCGACAGAACACCTTCTAGGTTTCCTCCAGACCACTAGCAATGAACCAATAGCAGGCTGCCTCTTATCCACACCCAGGAAGGTCCCCGCTTGGGCTGCCGCGCACTCGTCATTGTGTGGCCGCAGCGAGTAGTTGAAGCTGCTATTCCTCCCCATGGTCCCGATTTCTAATCCCGGTCAGGACTGGAGGTAAATGTTGCCACCACTAGATGAAGCCTCAGCCTCAGCTGGTTATGTCTATCCTGATGGTGTATATTAATATGTACTGTGTTACAGTGTCATTTTGTGTCATTTTGGCTGGTGGTGTGCCCCAGGATTTTGTAAATGTAAAAAATGTGCCGCAGCTCAAAAAAAGGTTGAAAATCACTGACTTAGGACGAGTCTTCATAACTGTGTCTCTCACTGTGTTCACATTTGATTGCAATTTGGATACTCAGCAGTTTCCTCATGATAATGATATCACAGAGTTCTGCAGGGGCATCGTACCTGGTGACTTTTCCTCCCTTAGCGCAATTTTCCTTCTGCACATGCGCAGAGGGGTGACCTTATTTCTGCACATGCACGAGAGCCAAAAAATTGGCACAAATTAGGGGGAAAAAAGATGGTGGTGCACCCGGATTGGCAAAGACAACACCGGAGCCGTTGCGCCAAAATTGCATAATTGGCAGGTCACTATCGGAACGGTGCACCAGATTGCACTGGTAGGAACCCACCTCTGGAGTTCTGTCGTCATGTGATCAGCATTTGTGATCTTCACTCCTGACTTGCAATAAGCAAGAGTGGTGGGGAAGCCAGCAAGAAGGTACAGGTGGCGATCATATGACCGTGGGATGCTGTGCTACACGGGATTTTCCTATGCACCACACTACACTGCCTATGTCAGTGTGATCACATGATGCAGCTGCGAGAGCAATCATGGGCTTTCTCAGATATGCCCATGTTTCACCAACACTCCGCAGTCTGCATTGGTTGCCGATCAGTTTCCAGTCACAATTCAAAGTGTTAGTTATGACCTATAAAGCCCTTCATGGCATCGGGCCAGAATATCTCTGGGACCGCCTTCTGCTGCACGAATCCCAGCGACCAATTAGGTCCCACAGAGTTGGCCTTCTCCGGGTCCCGTCGACGAAACAATGTCATCTGGCGGGACCCGAGGGAAGAGCCTTCTCTGTGGTGGCCCCCGACCCTCTGGAATCAACTCCCCCCAGAGATTAGGATTGCCCCCACCCTCCTTGCCTTTCGTAAACTCCTTAAAACCCACTTCTGTCATCAGGCATGGGGGAATTGATTCCCTTGGGCCGTTTCCATTTTATGTATGGTTTGTATGAGATGTATGGTTGTTTTTTACATTAAAAACTGTTTTTAATTATTGGATTTGTACTGTTTTTAATGTTGTGAGCCGCCCCGAGTCTTCAGAGAGGGGCAGCATACAAATCTAATAAATAATAATAACAACAACAACAACAGCAACAACACAACACACATTCTGATTGTGGAAAAAAGAAAGTATGGATCATCGACATCGCAATCCCAGGGGACAGCAGAATTGAGGAGAAGCAGCTAGAGAAATTAGTGAAATACGAAGATCTAAAAATCATAAGCCAGTGAAAGTGATGTTAATTATTGGTGACAATGTCTAGACAGGCAAGTTATGATATGATTAGAGCATATGCAGCTCACAACAATAAAAAATTACAATAAACAATAAACAATAAAAAGAAGTCAAGGAAAAAAACCCAAGCAATTTCTAAAATCCTAATTAAAACTTTAAAAACAGTTCAGCAACATACATACTAGTCATTCATACCAATTCATATACATGGACAAGCTAGTGGTTGATTTAGGGCCCCAGGCCTGCTGGCAAAACCAGGTCTTTGTGGCCTTA
This sequence comes from Erythrolamprus reginae, assembly GCF_031021105.1. Classification (NCBI taxonomy): domain Eukaryota; kingdom Metazoa; phylum Chordata; class Lepidosauria; order Squamata; family Dipsadidae; genus Erythrolamprus; species Erythrolamprus reginae. Next base: position 116,477,637 of record NC_091963.1, read on the forward strand.
CGAAAAACCAGCAGGGTGGGGCGTACGGACTTCAGGGGGGGGGAGTTGATTTCATAAAGTCGGGGCAGCAACAGAGAAGGCCCTCCCCTGTGGACTTGGAGGAGGCCAACTCTGTGGGCTCTAATTGGTCTCTGGGAGATATGTTTCAAGGAAATTGGTGGAGACAATCAATTGCATAGAGTTGCTCATGAGCTATGCAGAGATTGGAAAGAGAGCAGCAACGAGGAGACTTATATATAAAATGAAAAGGTGTCCCAGAGTTGGGGTCAGAAATAAGTCATCCTGACCAGCATTTGCGGCATGAAATTTGCCAGAAGCTCAAGGTAAAGACTGGGAGAAAGATCCCTGTCTTTCTAGAACAGTGAATTTTCTGAAGAATAACTTATCACCAGTAACTCTTTACAATGAAACCTTTGTATGGATGGGCAGATAGAAAGAAATGTAGTTCACTTTGTTCTGATTGAATAAAAACTATTATGCTGACTAGTTCTAGAGAAGATTGCTGCAAGAAAAACAAAAGCAGGCACCAATTAATGGTGTTAACAATGAATCTTCCCAGGCATTTATTTCTACTAAATTTAGGAGCTGATAGGCATAATACTTGACTATGTTGCCTTTGGTATTTTAAAGAGGTTTTGGGTTGATTTTAACAAAGTACATTACTCCAACCCACTGTACTTATATAATAGACAGACATGAACTGCATTTGAATTGAGATATATAGATATAATCTGAGTTTGTTGCAGAAAAATTCAGGTTGACTATACTGCCCTGGAAGTGGAGTAAAGACGCTGAGACAGTGTATGGGTTAAATATAGGGTCACTTTATTAAATTAACATAAATTTAAATAACGTAGCTTTAAATACATAAATTTAAATATTTAAATATTTAAATTCAACTATAAACAAAGGACCTGCAGAGGCCAAAAACTAACGGGGCGGAAATTCCTGCCAGAACCTTCCTGGGCAACATTGGGCAATAATAATAATAGTCATGAAAATGGTAGGGAGGCATGTGACTTCAAAGAATAATAAATTAAATTTGATTCTCCTTGATTTCAGATTGTTAAGATAAATAAAAGCATAAACCTCTGCCTTTCTTATAGGCACAGAAAAGATTAAATTCTCTCTCCCTTTTTCTTTTCCAGTTTTTGACAGAGATTAATTTGTACCTATAATTTGAATATGACTTAACTGGGAACATAGCCTTCTGATATACCAATGGGCTGCTAAACTAGATGAAATATCCTCTGTCAAATTATCAGACTTTCCAAGGGGGATATAATGGCTCAGATGAGAGATTCCAATTACCCCAGTCAAATCATGCTGTCAATCTAATTCTGTCAAGAATCAGAGATGCGAAAAAAATCTTTGTTGCTGTCCTCTCTTTCTGACTCTTAACACATCCTTTTCTAGTTTATCCAACAGCTCTGACCCACTCTGCTTCAGACCATGCCCTTGTGTCTGTTTTCATACACCACACAACACTTACTTGACATTTTATGGCTAAATCTACTACGCCCTGGTCCGACCACACCTGGAGTACTGTATTCAGTTCTGGTCACCACACTTCAAAAGAGACATTGAAACTCTGGAGAAGGTGCAAAAAAGAGCAACCAAGATGATTAAGGGATTGGAAACCAAGACTTACGAAGAGAGACTGAGGGAACTGGGCATGGATAGCCTAGAGAAAAGGAGGGCCAGAGTGGACATGATAGCAGTCTAGAAGTATACGAGGGGATGTCACAGAGAGGAGGGGATCACTTTATTCCTCAGGGCACCAGAGGGTCGGATGAGGAACAACAGCTGGAAGCTGACCAAGGAGAGATTCAACATGGAGATAAGGAGGAACTTCCTGACGGTCAGAATGATCAACCAACGGAACAACCTACCAGTGGACGTTGTGAACTCCAACAACCCGGACATTTTAAAGAGACAATTGAACTGCCACTTGACTGGTGTACTATAGGGTTCCTGCTTGGGCAGGAGATTCAACATGATGGCCTTCATGGTCCCTTTCAACTCTAACAATAAATAAATAATAAATAAATAAATAAATGAATGAATGAATGAATGAATGAACAAACAAATAAACAAACAAACAAATAAATATCCTATGCATCAGGATAATATTAAAAAACTAAGGACTGAATCTGGAATTTTGTTGTTTGTTTGTCAAAGAGGTACAAGATAGCAGGTACTGGTATAAACATTAGCAAAATAGGTATAGGTAAATTAGGACAATAGGACAGTAAGACAGGGATGGTAGGCACAATGCAGTGATGGGCTCCTATGGGAACAGTCATGAATGCAGTCCCAGTAGCAAAATTGAGCTCCACCCGAAAGCACCCAATTTGCATTGAAAGATGTTGAAACAAAATGCATAAGACACGTCCAACAGTGTGGTAATAAAAATTTTGGCAGCCCATCACTGACACAATGGTACGCTTATGCATGCCCAGTATTGGGCAGCCACTTACCGTGCTAACCAGATGGTCCTTGGCAGCTGGCGCTGGCACACACACTCCGGACATGTGTGTGTATATGCACTGTGTGAGATTTCGCTTCTGCGCATGCACAGCAAACCAAACCTCACAAGATTTCAGTTACTTCCACCGGTATTTTTGCTTCAGCGCATGTGCAGGGGGAGGAGCCCATGACTGTGCATGCCCCTTACACACCTCTGAGGAATGGGGGGAGGTCGACCGTAGACAGTCCAAGGTTAAAGTTTTAGGGGTTTGGGGAAGAAACCACAGAGTCAGGAAGTGCATTCCAGGCATTGATCCCTCTGTTGCTGAAGTCGTGTTTTCTGCAGTCGAGTTTGGAGCGGTTTACATTTGAATCGATTGTGTGCTCATATATTGTTACGGTTGAAGCTGAAGTAGTAATTGACAGGTAGGACATTATGGAAGATGATTTTGTGAACTACATTTAGATCAGGCTGAAGGTGAAGACATTCTAAGCTATGTAAGCCCAAAATTTCAAGTCTGGTGGAATACGTTATTCTGTTAAGAGCAGAGGAGTGGAGGACTCTTCTTGTGAAATATTTCTGGACTCAATATTGCATTGGAAAGCTCTCCCAAATATATTAACTCTTACCTGGACCATCAAAAATGTGAAAGGAATGAGCAAGTTTTTGGACTCATCAAAATGAAATCTTTCTAGGTAAAAAACAGATTTTTACTGCAAGTAGTACTATATATTTCCTGTGAGCTAAAGCAGATAAGTGTCATTGTTTTTTTTTAAATTACTATTATTATTCCAGTGGATCTTGATGCAAACTGAATAAAATCACAACTATTTTATATACATAACATCTTTATTAATGGGAGGGCTAAAAATTTTAATTTGGGATTTTTATGATGCCAATTAATATTTGGGTTATTTTGGCCAACTTGCATGTTCTGTCCGTTTTAAAGTGAAGCTTCAGCAGACAAATTTAGTGGACATTCAGGTTCAGGAGGGAAGTGTTTTTAATAGGAAAGTGAACAAAAGAACAAGGGGACACAATCTGAAGTTAGTTGGGGGAAAGATCAAAAGCAACATAAGAAAATATTATTTCACTGAAAGAGTAGTAGATCCTTGGAACAAACTTCCAGCAGACGTGGTTGGTAAATCCACAGTAACCGAATTTAAACATGCCTGGGATAAACATACTGTACATTCATCCTAAGATAAAATACAGGAAGGGCAGACTAGATGGACCGCGAGGTCTTTTCTGCTGTCAGTCTTCTATGTTTCTATGACATGAACAGATAGTATTATATTATTCACCTCCCTTTGAAACATGGAAAAGAGAGTCCAAAGCTGTTAAAGAGTTTTCCAGTTTCTCCCCCCACGAGATATGAAACTGATGATACTGAGGTAAGCTTAGGGGCTAAGGACTACCTATCACAACTGAGCATTTAGGGTGGGCACCTTGTTATCTCAGTTCCCCACCACTGATTTTTCTGAAGGATTCGTCTTTTGCAATGTAAGTGTCAAAGTTTTCTACTGTACCAAAATATCAACTCTGCTACTTCTCTTGACAACTCATGAATGTCAGCAGAGGTTTAAAGAGAAGGAGAGGAAACGGATCTTTGAGATGCTACTTCCTGTCATCCTTTGCCTCCCTCTTATGACTGTATAACTGTAACTTAATAATAATAATAATAATAATAATAATAATAATAATAATAATAATAATTTATTAGATTTGTATGCCACCCATCTCCGAGGACTCAGAGCAGTTCACAACAGGACAATACACAATATAAAGATCTAATAGTTAAAAACAATTTTAAAAAACCGTTATAAAAATAATCATACAGCTCAAACAAACCATACATAAATTATAATAGCTAAGGAGTATATTAATTTCCCCATGCCTAGCGGCATAGTTGAGTTTTCAGGAGTTTACGAAAGGCAAGGAGGGTGGGGGCAGTCCTAAAATCCGGGGGGAGTTGGTTCCAGAGGGTCGGGGCCACCACAGAGAAGGCTCTTCCCCTGGGCCCCGCCAGATGACATAGTTTAGTTGACGGGACCCGGAGAAGGCCAACTCTGTGGACCTAATCGGTCACTGGGATTCATGCAGCAGAAGGTGGTCCCGGAGGTATTCTGGTCCAATGCCATGTAGGGCTTTATAGGTCATAACCAACACTTTGAATTGTGACCAGAAACTGATCAGCAGCCAGTGTAAGCTGAAGAGTGTTGACGAGACATGGGCATATCTGGGAAAGCCCATGATTGCACCCGCGGCCTCATTCTGCACGATCTGAAGTTTCCAAACACTTTTCAAAGGTAGCCCCATATAGAGAGCGTTGCAGTAGTCGAACTTCGAGGTGATGAGGGCATGAGTGACTGTGAGCAGTGACTCCCTATCCAAATAGGGCTGCGACTTGTTGCTTGTATCCTATGATTTTTATTAATATTGATTGTTTCTTCATTGCTAAATTGACCCCCTATGACAGGGGTCCCCAAACTTTTTACACAGGGGGCCAGTTCACTGTCCCTCAGACTGTTGGAGGGCCAGACTATAAAAAAAACCTATGAACAAATCCCTATGCACACTGCACATACCTTATTTTAAAGTAAAAAACAAAATGGGAACAAATACAATATTTAAAATAAAGAAGAATAAGTAATTAAGTAATTAAGTAATTAATAATTAAGTAATAAGGTAATTTATACTTCTTCATTAACAAGTAAATTTAAACTTAAATCAACAAACTCCATTTCTCCTTCCTTCCTTCCTCTCCACTTCTCTCTTCCCTCTTCCTTTTCTCTCATTTGTTTCATTTTCCTCTCCCTCGTTCTTTCCCCCATCATTTTTTCATTTTTCTCTTTCTCTCTCTCTCTCTTTCCATCTCTCCCTCTTCCTTTCTCTCTCCCTCTCTATCTCTATCTCTCCCTATTTCTCTTTCTTTCTCTCTCTCTCTAACTCTCCCTCTTTGTATCTCTCACACTTTCTCTCTCCCCCCTCTCTCTCTCCCTTTCTATCTCTCCTCTTCATTTCTCTCTCCCTCTCTATTTCTCCCTCTTATTATATCGATTGGTAAAATCTCATGTGCTGCCACGGACCGGTTAAAAGACCTCAGTGGGCCGCATCCAGCCCGCGGGCCGTAGTTTGGGGACCGCTGCCCTATGACAATAATTAAGTGTTGTACCACATGATTCTTGACAAATGTATATTTTTCTTTTATGTACACTGAGAGCATATGCACTGACAAATTCCTTGTGTGTCCAATCACACTTGGCCAATAAAGAACTTCTATTCTATTCCATTCCATTCCATTCCATTCCATTCCATTCTATTCTATATAGGGAGAGGGCGGTGTTTATATAAATGTCCAGAAGTCTTCGGAAGTGATCTTTTTTTGTAGCTTGGAACTGTGCTCTTATTTCTATATGACTACATTAAATTGCCTTGTTGCCGCTACCACTAGGTGGAATTCCAATATGGAATAGGTAGAGGTCCCAAAAGTATTCCAAGTTTCATTTGCTGGAACAAGTGTTTTTATTTGATCAGGGTTGTTGCCCTTTAGACCAGTTGGAGTCTAAGGTTTGGGGTATGAATTGTGTGGATCTAGGAAAATCTAACTGAAAAAGAAATAAAGGGAAGTAACAAGATGTCAATAGTTCTCTTTGCCTTTGTAATATACTATTTTATTTTATACCCCATCATCAGGATTCTTTAGAAATTCTTTTGGTGCTATTTTTAAGTTTTATACTGTTGTGAGTTTGCAGAAAGTATTGCTTTTATTGCTTTTAAACTACAGCATGGGCATTTTTACAAGAATTCATGGCATAGCCCCCAAAACAGCTCGACTTCTACAATTGCCGCCACCATCTGTGTTTACCAGCTGAGCTGTTTTATTTCTGACTTAATTATACAGTATCCAAAACTGCAGGAAAATGTGGAAAAAGGTGGGAAATGCTTTGCAAAATCCACAGGCAGAGTATCATCCCCTTGGTGGTACTTGTTCTACTCTGCCTCTCACTCCATCCCAAAGCAAAAAGAAGGAGGTCCTCAAAATAGCCAGAACATAAAACTTTAAGCTATCTGGTATACAAGAGATCCAGAAGTCAATGAAAAGTCTTCAGGGGGGTATTGAAACTCTTGGTCTGTTAAGCACATGTGGTCAGTTTCACGATGGAAGTAGAGCATGAATCACACATCCAGCCTATACTTGACACCCATTGGTCTAGCTCTCCCCATGTCCTGAGAGAGAATCCAACACCATAGCCATGATTCCCAGCAAATTATCCATGCTGAAAATGCCAGGGTGTAGCAATTACACAAGAGAATACATTAAATGGAAGAGCCATACCAGCCATATATGAACTATATCAAGATGTTTGTGCATGTGTATGTGTGTCTGTCTGTCTGTCTTTCTCTGTGTGTGTCTGTGTGTAGATAAACAGTGTCTTATGGTATCTTATACTATCTAGCATTTACATGAAGTTGCTGGGTGAGACCATCTGATGGCATGGGGAGAGGTATCATCAGTACACTGATGATGCCCAATTATACATCTCCACTGTCACGCTGTGTATTGCCAGCCTCAGAGACATTCAGAGACATTCAGTAATTAATTAGTTAACATTGTGTATGTTAGTTAGCTCCACCCATTATGATGTAAAATCCTGCCTGTCTTACAAGCATCACTTCCTTTCTTCTTCGGAAGAATCCATCTTCTTCTTAATCTTCAAAGATGTAACACGCATCTCAGATGCCTGAAACAGGCATTAGCTATTTTGTTATTTTTCTTAATAAAAGTAACTTCGTTTGAAAGCTGTTTCTGTACCTTAATCCATCGCCTCCAGATTTGATTTATTATAGTTCACGCGGACTGTAATTTATCTACAAAATCTGACATCCACCCCATGCCAATTCAGTGAAGTGATGTCCCAATGGCTGAAAGCTGTAAGGGTCTGAATTGGAGCCAGCAGGCTCAAGCTCAACCCAGACAAGAATGGGTGGCTATGGGCATTTCTTCCTAAGGACTATTCTATCTGTCAGTCCATTATTCTAGGGGGGAGACATTGGCCCCCTCAGACAAGGTCCACAACTTGGGAGTCCTCTTGGATCCACAGCTGCCTTGATCACCATCTCTCAGCTGTGGCCAGGTGGACCTTTACCCAGATTGACCTGGTATCCCAGTTGTGGCCCTGTTTGGACCAGGAGGCTCTAGGCACAGTCACTCAGGCCCTCATCACCTCCTGACTTGATTAGTGAAATGCACTCTACACAGGGCAACTCTTGAAGAATGTTTGGCGACTGCAAATTGTCCAGATTGCAGCTGTGCAAGCTGTCATGTACACCCAAATAACACCTACACTCCGCAGGCTGCACTGGCTACCTATTAGTCTCTGGTCACAATTCAAATGTTGGTTATTACTTATAAAGCCCTATATGGCTCAGGACCAGACTATTTACGGGACTGTCTCCTGCCACATACCTCCGAGAGACCAATAAGATCACACGGGGTTGGCCTCTTCCAGGTCCCATCGACTAAGAATGCAGGTTGGCAGGGTCGTGTAGGAAGGCTTTCTCTCTTGTTGCCCTGTCTCTATGGAGCCTATTTTCCCCACCCCCCCTGTCCGTAGTGCTCCCACCCTACTGGCCTTTCGAAAGGCTGCGAAGACCTGGCTTTGCCAGCAGGCCTGGGTGCCATGAATTTAACATTTGTCAATGCCAAATTATATTGAATGGTATGTATGCATGTTGATTGGACTGTTGAGTGTGGCTTTTTAAACTGGGGTTTATAGTTTAGTTTATAATTTATTAGATTTGTATGCTGCCCCTCTCCGAAGACTCGGGACGGTCACAATTCAAATTTATAGTTTTAGATTACTATACAGTGATCCCTCGAGTATCGCAAGGGTTACGTTCCAAGACCCCTCGCAATACTCGATTTTTCGCGATATAGTGGTGCGGAAGTAAAAACACCATCTGCGCATGCGCGCCCTTTTTCCATGGCCGCGCATGCGCAGATGGTGGAGTTTGCATGGGCGGTGGGGAAGACCCAGGGAAGGTTTCTTCGGCCGCCCAGCAGCTGATCTGCTCGGCAGCGCCGCAGCAGCGAGGAGCCGAAGATCGGGGTTTCCCCTTTGCGTGGGCGGCGGGGAAGACCCAGGGAAGGTTTCTTCGGCCGCCCAGCAGCTGATCTGCTCGGCAGCGCCGCAGCAGCGAGGAGCCGAAGATCGGGGTTTCCCCGCCGCCCACGCAAAGGGGAAACCCCGATCTTCGGCTCCTCGCTGCTGCGGTGCTGCCGAGCAGATCAGCTGCTGGGCGGCCGAAGAAACCTTCCCTGGGTCTTCCCCGCCGCCCACGCAAAGGGGAAACCCCGATCTTCGGCTCCTCGCTGCTGCCCGCCCGCCGCTCGCCTGCCCGCCCACCGCCCGCCGCTCGAGAGCAAGAGGTGGAGAGATAGAGAAAGAGAGAGAAGGAAAGAAAGAGATGAGAGAGGGAGGAAGAGAGTGTGAGAGAGGAAGAATCAAGATAGAGAAAGAGAGAGAGAAAGAAAGATGAGAAAGGAAGAGATTGACGTCATCGGGTGGGAAAAATCACGATATAGCGTTTCGCGAAGATCGAGATCGCGAAAATCGAGGGATCACTGTATTTGACTTCTGTTTATTGTATTTTTATCTTTTTTACATTATTGGAAGTCGCCCTGAGTCCTTCGGGACTGGGCAGCATAGAAGTCGAATAAGTAAATAAATAAAATAAATGTGTAGTATTGGCACATTAATGGCTAGCATGATTCATCCAACATATGGCCTATCTCATAAAAAACTGATTCCGGATGGCATACAATAAAAGTGTAAACACATGGGGTGAAATTCAGCAGATTCAGACAGGTTCTTCGGACTGGTGGCGGTGAGTATGTGCAGTTTGGAGAACTGGTAAATCACACTATTGACTGGCCCCTTCCCTTCCTTTCCCCACCTCTCCCCTCCCATTCACTCCTTTTCTCCTCCTTCTCAGGCTCTTACACCCAGAACAAACATGAGAAGGAGGTTAGAAGCAGCCACGTTGAACCCGAGAAGGCCAACTTTTCTCTTGGTTTGGTGGCTGTGGCTTGGTGGACATGGCTTAGCTTAGCCACACGCACCAAGGCACACCCCCAGAACTGACAGGGGGGAAATTGAATGTCACCCCTTGTAAACAGTAAACATATGAAAAGGGATCATTTGTTTGTCTGTCTGTCTGTCTGTCTGTCTGTCTGTCTGTCTGTCTGTCTATCTATCTATCTATCTATCTATCTATCTATCTATCTATCTATCTATTTATTGGATTTGTATGCCGCCCCTCTCCGGAGACTTGGGGCGGCTAACAGCAATAATAAGACAGCGTACAATAATAATCCAATAATCAAAATGATTAAAAACCCATTAATATAAAAACGAATCATACATACAGACATACCATGCATAAAATTGTAAAGGCCTAGGGGGAAAGAGTATCTCAATTCCCCCATGCCTGGTGGCAGAGGTGGGTTTTAAGTAGCTTACGAAAGGCAAGGAGGGTGAGGGCAATTCTAATCTCTGGGGGGAGTTGGTTCCAGAGTGCCGGGGCTGCCACAGAGAAGGCTCTTCCCTTGGGTCCCGCCAAGCAGCATTGTTTAGTTGATGTGACCCGGAGAAGACCCACTCTGTGGGACCTTACTGGTCACTGGGATTCGTGCAGCAGAAGGCGGTCCCTGAGATAATCTGGTTTGGTGCCATGAAGGGCTTTATAGGTCATAACCAACAAGGCTAACAAGAATATCAACAGTAAAAACAATAATGGGGACACCTTAATATCTCCCCAGTCTTCTGGGATCTCCAGGTTCTGATTACTCAGAAAATCAACAGGCGTGGAGCAAAACTTACTTCATCATAGCTCCCTCATTCTGGCATATCCTGGCCTGTATATGGAATGAAAGTGGGGCTACTTAGTATGCAAGCCTGCAGCGAAATCGGGAATCAAGAAAGAATTCAATCACAGAAATGATTGAAAAATGAAAATTCATCAATAGCCAGCACATTATGGCATTGTTACAAAAAGGGGATGAGGAAAGTATGGGGTGCGTGTGTGTGAACATGCACATACAGTTTATATAGTAGATAATGTATATTTTTGTGTGCCTGGGTGTAATATGTATGTACACATATGGCATATATAAATAGAATTAAATAGTATATTTTGGATGTTCAGTAATAATAAATAGATAGGGAAATTGTATCTCTTTGAGGCCAGGCCAGGCAACCTAACCCTAAACCTTGACGTGAGTGACATCAAATTGGCCATCTTTAAGCCAGTCACATGACCTTTAAGCCACCCCGGTCACATGATCGTCAAGCCACTCCCACCTGGTCACATGGCTGGCAAGCCACACCTGCAAAATAAAGCATGCCCCACAGTGTGGTAGTAAAAAAAATTGCAGCCCTCCACTGGGATGTGGGTTCCTAATCCTTGTGCTGACAGGCGCAACTGAGTCTTCTAAAACCCAAGGAAAATGTATTGGGGAAAAAAGAAGACAAAACACAAGAGAATGATGCCATTGCAGACTTCATAAGTGACTGGGGCAGAGGACGGCATGAGAGAAGGAGGTGGTCCTGGAGTGGCAGAATCAAGATGATTCTGCTGCACGATCCCAGCGACCAGTTAGGCCCCACAGAGTGGGTCTCCTCCAGGTCCCGTCAACTAAACAATACCGCTTGGCGGGATCCAGGGGAAGAGCCTTCTCTGTGGCGGCCCCGGCCCTCTGGAACCAACTCCCCCCAGAAATTAGAATCGCCCCCACCCTCCTTGCCTTTCGTAAGCTACTTAAAACCCACCTCTGCCGCCAGGCATGGGGAAATAGAAATTCCCTTTCCCCCTAGGCCTTTACAATTTTATGCATGGTATGTCTGTATGTATGTTTGGTTTTTTATATTAATGGGTTTTTAATCGTTTTTAGTGTTGGATTATTATTGTACACTGTCTTGTTATTGCTGTTAGCCACCACGAGTCTCTGGAGAGGGGCGGCATACAAATCAAATAAATAAATAAATGAATGAATGAACGAACAAACAAACAAACAAACAAACAAACAAACAAACAAACAAACAAACAAACAAACAAATAAGATGAAGTAGCAGAAGTTACAGCGTAAAATTGTGTCCAGTTTCCTCCCCTTGAGCATCAATGCACCGAATACATGCAATTAAATAAGGTAAGATCAAAGGGAAAAATCAGAGGTCTTAAACTGTTCTTGAGGTGCCCCAAACCCTGGTCTCGAGGTGCAGGTAGGGCATGTGGATGTATCACCCAGGAATGTTTGCTGGGGCACTCTCATATCAAAGAAATGATTTGACTATAACTTCAAAGAAGTGGCAATTTTCCTTTTACAGGATTTGTGGAAAGACTGGGCAGCCATCTGTTGAGATTATTTTAATCTGAATTCCTGCATTGAGCAGTGGGTGGCACTCAGTGGCCACTGTTTTTCATGGCTCTTCCTTCAAACTTCTTCTGATTCTATTGCTGTCTTTCAAATCACAACAGCTACCCGACTTCCTTCTAAGGTAACAAGTAAGGAAGCTATATAGAATTTACATAGCTTAAAGCTATCCTCAGATGATAACAATAGTTTATTTATTTATTTATGTATTTGTTTGTTCGTTTATTTATTTATTATGTGTTTATTTATTTATATATTTGTCATACCAGTATAGAATTATAGTTTGTATTAACATAAGTAAGTATAAAGAAGTGATAAAAACAATAGGACAGTAGGACAGGGACTGTAGGCACAATAGTGCACTTATGCACTCCCCTTACAGACCTCTTAGAAAAGGGGAGAGGTCAACAGTAGATCATTTAAGGTTGAAGATCTTGGGATTAAGGGAAGAAACAACAGAGTCAGGTAGCGAGTTCACGCTATTGCTAAAGTCATATTTTCTGCAGTCAAGTTTGGAGTGATTTACATTTAGTTTGTTATCTATTACATTCTGTTTTAATCACAAAACAATTAAAAATGCAGGCACCGGCAATGAAGAGTTCTTACTTAAAAGTCTCCTGGATCTATAATTTATAAATAAGCATAGCGTTAGTTCTCAACTTACTACCAATCATTTAATGATATACGACAGCCTCAGAAAAAAGTGATTTATGACATGCCCTTGCATTTATGGCTGTTGCACCATCATCCTGCAGTCACAGGCTCACAATTAGGGCAGTTGGCAACCAGCTTGTGTGCATAATGGGTTGCAAAATTCTGCCATCACATAATCATAATTTGCAATCTTCCTATTGCAAGCTAGTTTCTGATTTTAAGAAGTGTCAAATGTGAAAGCTGGATTTGCTTTCAAGGGATTTGCTTAATGGCTGTGGTTTTTTTAAAAAAGTCATACAATCAGGTGCAGTCATATGACTTGCTTTATGACTATCCTGATTCACGAAGGAAATTCTGGTCCCAATTGTGGTCATAAGTCAAAGACTTCCTTAAGACTACTGTTGGATGGTACCAAAATAAGAAGAAAATTCTACTAAGATGGTGAAAGTCTTTCTCACGTATGAACTGAGACAGGTTGAAGGTGATGCTGTGGGGAATGGTAGAACAAAAAAATGGTCAAACTTTGTGCCATGCTTGATTTGTTTCAAGGACTCCAAATGTGTCATTTGAAATGATGAAAAGAAAGAAGGAACACCTGGCAAAATTCTTCTCCAATACATTTGCTTTTTTATTGTTGATGCAGAAAATTCATACAATGCATACATTTATTTATATATATACACACACACATACACACTACACACACACACAAACATTCATACGCACACACATATCTATTGTTGTATAAAATAAAGGGTGGACATAATGTGATCTTTCATGGGTGAATCAATGCAGACATTGTTTCAAACAAAGACTAGGGCATTACTGAACACACCATACCTGTCCCCAGCACAATAGATTGCTTGCACTGTCCTCTTATGTACTTGCAAGTAGCATTTTCATTTTTTTCTACATTTAGAGGGCAGAAGGAATTTCCCTAAGGGATGACTTCCCAAGATTCAACATTTGATAGAAAACAGAAATGGGGAAAGAACAGGCTTTTAAAAAAATGTTAAATGACACAGCAGAGGTGGAATATTTAAAAAGAGGCAGCTGATCTTCCACTCACTGAAAAGTGGGTAAATCTTCACCACATATAGGAATCATCAAACCTATGAAAAAGAAAGACAAAACTAAAGTAAACTTTTTCTTTAAACCTTACTTCAAAGGAAGACTACCTCCACAGTACAATACTGAATTAATTGTTTGCTAGTGATGTAATTATAAATTGATTCTTGACCTTATAGAGGTTGGTGGGATTCTAAATCTGAACAAACATCGATCTATGTAGATAAAACAAACAAATGGGTACAAATGCATTTTTTTTTTGCTGGGATTAGTTTGCAAGGATCAATAGCAGCATTATCCAATTTGTTTATTTGTGTCAGAAGCATAACAATTAAAATAAGGCATACAAATCGGAGAGGGGCGGCATACAAATCGAATAAATAATAATAATAATAATAATAATAATAATAATAATAATAATAATAATAAACATAAGATTTAAAATATAAAATACAAGACTAAAATATGTACAAATTGAACAGATCTTGTCCAGAAATTAACAACAGTAATTGCATTATCCAATGCAATGTTAACATAGAAATAATAAAATTGTGCTCCCCGCAACACTAAAAGAGGACCAGATTGAGAAAGGCTGCAGTACAAAATAACTTTCTCCTTCCATTTAAGAGTGGCTGATGAAGAAAATGCATAACATTTTGACATATCTACTAGTAGTTGGTAGCATATATACACTGCTCAAAAAATAAAGGAAACACTTAAACAACACAATATAACTCCAAATAAATCAAACTTCTGTGAAATCAAACTGTCCACTTAGGAAGCAACACTGATCGACAATCAATTTCACATGCTGTTGTGCACATTCAACTCCGTACAGAACAAAGTATTCAATGAGAATATTTCATTCATTCAGATCTAGGATGTGTTATTTGAGTGTTCCCTTTATTTTTTTGAGCAGTGTATATGAGCATAAACCTATATACTTTTGGATTTCATGATTTAGCCATAGTGGCACAGTGGTTAGAGTGCAGTACTGCAGCTACTTCTGCTAACTGCTGGCTGCCTTCAATTTTGGCAGTTCAAATCTCACCAGGCTCAAGGTTGACTCGGTCTTCCATCCTTCTGAGGTGGATAAAATAAAGACCCAGATTGTTGGGGGCAATATGCTGACATTGTAAATGGCTTAGAGATGGTTGTAAAGCACTGTAAAGTGCTACTGTATAAGTGCTATTGCTATTTAAGCTGTGTTTGAGAAATGAGATTCAATTTCTATTCAGCTTTCATATATTTGAAAACTGTTAGAGGTGCTTCTGTTGAAACAGTCGAAAGCTTGCAACTCCATATCATTTGTAAGATAATTTCTAGATAATCCATTTTTTTTCCAGGAATTCTCTCTCTGGTTACTTACATTCTAGAAAGTGAAAGATGGCTTGATGGATTTGCAACTGCTGAAACTAGGTGTTTTGTTTTTGCGTGCAACCAGAAAAATGCACAGCCTATGAAACATTTAGTATGGTAGTAGTAGACATTTAGTATATTTTCATCTTGTGGAAGATTTAGGAGACTTTTATTACACTACTAGGAGTTCAGAAAGGACAGCGATTAATTGCTCATCTTTCCTATTTTTCTCACTATTCCAAAGTCAAACAGAAGTAAAGCTAATCACATGTTATTTTTAATAAGTGGAAATGGGAATTGAATGGATTGTAGCACCGTATAACATGAATTGCTTAGACTCACCTTGATCTGGCATTGCTATTGTCTCCAAAAACAAGCTCTGACATCAAGGTCTCTGGGATGGATCTCTTGCCATACCTGATTATAAAAATAAAAGACCTAGTTAAAGCTCCTTGTTTCCTTGGAGAGAAAAAGCTTCCCAAATGTTATTCATTTCCATCCCTTGTACCTGATCTCTGCAATTACAAAACATAAAATAAAATCCTACCAGCTAGGATTGATTATTTGGAA
The DNA here is from genome assembly GCF_031021105.1 of Erythrolamprus reginae. Taxonomy (NCBI): domain Eukaryota; kingdom Metazoa; phylum Chordata; class Lepidosauria; order Squamata; family Dipsadidae; genus Erythrolamprus; species Erythrolamprus reginae. The sequence goes on from NC_091963.1 coordinate 116,493,194, forward strand.
TAGGATTTAAAAGTATAACATGATATTGTTTTTAAAGTATTTAACTGTGTTTTGATTGTCTTTCTTTTATCTTATATTTCTATATATTTTGTTAGCTCCCTAATCATCTGCAGAAAATGCAGGATGTAAATAAGACAAATCATGAACAAAATGGATAAATAACTAAATAAATTTTAGTTACTGATCATCTGCAAACTGTTAATAGCCAGGGAATCTACCACTGATTTCTGCACAAATAAGCTTAAGGCAAGAGATTTTAAGCATCAACCAGGCCTTAGTTCTATATTTTCTCATTTAGCAAATTAAATTCTATTTGGATTTAGAGAAAGTGAAAAAAACCTTGATTCCTTAGAGTTCTCACTATATAATTTCTTGGAAACCATATACCAGTATATGAGCGCTGTCTTCTTTTGGAATTTGTTTTTTTTAAAAATTCCCATTTAGTTTATAGCTATAAATCTATATATCATCCAGGTATAACTCTGCTTAGCTTCCAATTCCAAAAAAAGTTTCCCCAGTATTGCCACTTGTTGAGATTTGGGGTGCTTAGCTAATTGCAAAATCTAAGTTCTCCGATTAGATCAAATCAGTCTTCCACTTATAACTCTTTATTGAGTGACCATTCAAAGCTACAAAAGCATTGAAAAAAGTAATTTACAACCAGTGCTCATCCATAATTGTTGTAACATCCCCCATGGTCACATGGTCCCAATTTAGATGCTTGGCAACCAGCATTTATTTACAATGTTTGTAAATATTTGCAGGATCACATGATCACCATTTGCAACCTTCCCAGCTGGCTTCCGATAAGCAGTGAGAGAAGCCCAATTTGCTCAATATGATGCATTTAATATGATTCATTTAACCACTACAGTGATTCACTTAACTAACAAAAAAGATCATAAGAATGGGTGCAATTCTATGGAATAACAACCACTGGCTTAGCAATTGAAATTGTAGTAGATCCTTGGAACAAACTTCCAGCAGACGTGGTAGATAAATCCACAGTAACTGAATTTAAACATGCCTGGGATAAACATATATCCATCCTAAGATAAAATACAGAAAATAGTATAAGGGCAGACTAGATGGACCATGAGGTCTTTTTCTGCCGTCAGACTTCTATGTTTCTATGTTTCTAATAACTATCTGTAGGTGGTTCATTAATTAAGTATAAGCAAAAATCAGAGGACATACCATGTTTCCTCCAAAATAAGATCCTGTCTTATATATTTTTTGAACCCTGAAATAAGTGCTTGGCCTTATTGCCATGGACTCAAAAGCCCAGCTGGGCTTATTATCATGGGATGTCTTACTTGGGGGAAACAGGGTATATTTAAGACCTTTTTTGCTATTTCTACACTCTTTTTAATGATCCTGAATGAGAATAGGCCAAGAGTTTCCTAGCAAGTTATGAAATATTCCCAGTTAATAGATAGCCAGCAAAAACCAGTTGTTCAGTTGTACTGAAGATGTGCTCCCTTACTGGAAGGTGTCAAGAAAAGATTGTACAAGCATTTTGCCTGGGATGTTATAATGATCCCAGCCTTGGACAAAGGGCTGGACTAGAAGACCTAAAGTTACAGCCCTATGATTCACTGGTTTCATAACTAAACTGTCTACATTTCCACCACTTATTCTAAGATCCAAGAATATTTATACAGGAGAAAATCTATAAATTGATTTTTGGCTGTCAATAAGAAAAAAAGTTCTTTGATTGACTTCTACAGGAAGACATTCATGGGTCTTCCATGGCTCAGCAAAAAAAGAACAGTTTCTCAACTTTATGACTAGACTATGGACACTGAAGAACTCACAAGTAATATAGTAGTAAACACCAACAACTGAGAGAGACAAGTGCTTACTGATGGTCTCCTGGATCTGGTTTCCAATTAAGTTTCTAAGAGCTAATAAAATGGTATAGGCTTTCATGACTGGTTTCTATTGGGCAGTGCTGGGCTTCAGAATTTAGTGACCATTACTAGACTAGGCTACAATCAATAAATCCTGAAGGCCAACACTGCCCAGCTAATGAGCTGTTCCAAACAACCAACACTAATAGGGAAAAAAGCTAACTAGGTATTTTATAGCTGAGCTCCACATTCCCTCCTAAAAGACTGCAAAGCACAGCAATCCCTGGATATTAAGAGCATCATTATGTAGGCACACACTTGCACCAGGAAGGAGCCACAAAAATAATTGTAACGTGCATGCACCACACTGATACACATGCTTATCAAGTGGCTGAGAAACATAAAATTTATCAGGGTGGAATTTGTAGATTTTACCAGGAGAGAATTTTGAAACCATATTACTTTTTGAAGTACTTGGCTGAAGATAGATGCAACATGAATGGAAACTGCAGTTTAATGTTTCCAAATGTAAAATAATGCACTTGGGGAAAAGGAATCCTCAATCTGAGTATTGTATTGGCAGTTCTGTGTTGGCAAATACTTCAAAAGAAAAGGATTTAGGGGTAGTGATTTCTGACAGTCTCAAAATGGGTGAACAGTGCAGTCAGGCGGTAGGGAAAGCAAGTAGGATGCTTGGCTGCATAGCTAGAGGTATAACAAGCAGGAAGAGGGAGATTATGATCCCACTATAAAGAATGCTGGTGAGACCACATTTGGAATACTGTGTTCAGTTCTGGAGACCTCACCTACAAAAAGATATTGACAAAATTGAACGGGTCCAAAGACGGGCTACAAGAGTGGTGGAAGGTCTTAAGCATAAAACGTATCAGGAAAGACTTAATGAACTCAATCTGTATAGTCTGGAGGACAGGAGGAAAAGGGGGGACATGATTGAAACATTTAAATATATTAAAGGGTTAAATAAGGTCCAGGAGGGAAGTGTTTTTAATAGGAAAGTGAACACAAGAACAAGGGGACACAATCTGAAGTTAGTTGGGGGAAAGACCAAAAGCTACATGAGAAAATATTATTTTACTGAAAGAGTAGTAGATCCTTGGAACAAACTTCCAGCAGACGTGGTAGATAAATCCACAGTAACTGAATTTAAACATGCCTGGGATAAACATATATCCATCCTAAGATAAAATACAGAAAATAGTATAAGGGCAGACTAGATGGACCATGAGGTCTTTTTCTGCCGTCAGACTTCTATGTTTCTATGTTTCTATGAATAGAATCCATGGCTTCTAGACAGATTGGATATAAAAATCTGATGCATTGAATAATCATGATTCAAGATGATACATGTTCAAGCAAACCCTATAGTTTCTCAACCTTGCATCCCTCCTCTTCACCTATTTCACCCACCTAACTTTTCACTTAGAAAAAACATTAACAAAATGTGCTTGGAGATGGAAGGCTGAGTGAAATGATTCTGCATTAATTCCGCCTCTTCTTTAGATCCACACAAAAAGTTCTTAGTCATTGTGCATTCATTTTTACCCATTGTACATTAAGAAGAGATGAAATAAATCAAGGTAGCATTCACAGGTGGACTAATGGCATAAGGTATCCACCCATGAAACATGCACACGACTACACAAACCACATCCATGCTTTTGCACACCTTTGCCTTGTCACCAAGTTAATGTAATGCCGAAGGTCAGCAAGGTATTTTGCCATTTCTTCCGGCGAAGCGTTTTCTCCAGGACTCTCAGGCTTGGGTGGATAGGCTTCTACAAAAGTTCCCAGGCAGAACAGGATGCACAGAGCCATGGCAATCACAAGAGGCCAAGACTTCAGAGACGCAACCATCTAGGGGGGAGCAAATAATACAGACAAGTTCATAAAAATCTAGTGAATAATCCATGCTAGCCTAGATGTAACACTGCAAGAAGTCTGATATTCTCAAGTTCTGATGTAATCTACCTTTATATTAACTGTCGTACCCATAATAAGTTTAGTAAAAGATATTGCTGGAGAAACTTACAATTTGTATATTGTCCTCTCCCCCCCCCCTCTCAGTGGGTGGGTGTCTATGTGTGTATGATGTATGTATATATGTATAAAATCATTTGATATTGCATATACTAATCATTTGTATGTTAACAATTGCACGAATGCACCATCTCACATCTTTAGCCTAGTCTATCAAACTCTGCTTAAGAATTTGGTCCTGTGTAGATTTGCCATTAATGCTTTTCTAAAACTAGTCTAATCCCGACCCCTCTGGAAACACAAACATCTGCTTGGAGGAAAGCACACATATGGAAGTATGGTGGGATGTGAGGTAGCAATAACCTTGTCCATCTATTCCACCAAATGCACAATGGCACAAGCTTTTCATCACTGAATTTCCTCCACCCTGCCCCAGCTACTCACTGTGAAAAGATGGCACAAAGGCAAAGCTGGATATGAAGAGATGTTCAAGCTCTGTGGTCTTCAAGTTGAACCTTGAAATTGCCTCTGTTAACAGCTCTCACAATCAGGGTTTATATACTTGGTAAGTGAGTAAATGAAGGAGGGGGAGGCTCCTCCCCCTCCCTCATTTTCTCTCTCCCCCACGTTCATTCAATCATTCACCCATAATTTGTTGATCGATGCAATTCCGTACCAGCTACCTTGATTATCTTTCCAAGGAAACTATGTATGCATGCCAAGGGAGGGAGGAATTCATTAGAAAACTAGATGAACCCACAGGGAATTAAGAACTGTGTCTCTTAAGCCAATGTCAAAGAAGTACAAGTTTTGAGGACCATCAGTAGGATGGCAAGGATGGAGAAGTCTTCCCCCTCAAGAGAATATAATGCAGAATGAAGACACATTCTTTTAAAAGCATAAGAAATCTCCCATAGGAATGAAAAAGTTCATATTTAAGACAAATTACAATGAAAAAAAGGCTTCATCATCCACACAGCAGACCTGTTCTTTTTGCTTATGCCTATTCTTTCCAACACAAGCAACATCAAGGGCTTACAAATATCATATGGGATTAAACTAAGCATTGTATTTTCAAGTAAAACAGAAGTCAACACTTAATTTTTCCAATAGTATATATAGATTGCTTCGACAGTTCTTAATTACATATGATTTTAAAAGGCAAAGGGAACATAAGTCCAGAGAATTGTTTTCTTCTTCAAAATTATTATTTTTTGGTAGGAGTGGTTAAAAGCAGAACCTGCCTGTAATTCTTTTAGGATCTATTGTAGTTTTTTGAGTATTAAACACATCTTAACTTTGGGGGAGGAAAATAGGGGGCGTGGTGGAAGTAGCTTAGTCTGATCAGCTTCAGCACATTATATACCCCTTTTGTTAGGGCTTAAAAAAACTTATTCTGAGAGAGTAACAATGAAAGAACCTGCAAGCCGGTAAGAGCTAGAAACATTGTTAGCATCTTGTTAAGGCTGGAAAGAAACTTATTCGGAGCAAGTAGAATAATGAAAAAACCCCTGCACAAACTTAGAGCTTGGAAAACATTATTTGCAAGGAGTAACAATGAAAGAACCTGCAAGCTGGTAATAGCTGGAAACATCATTAGCATCTGGTTAGGGCTGGAAAGAAACTTATTTGGAGCAAGTAGAGCAATGAAAAAAAGCCTGGAAAGACATTCTTCAACAATGAAAAAGCCTGCAGGGTAAGAGCTGGGAAGATGTTAGCACCTAGTTAGGGCTGGGGAAAAAAGCTTTGAAAAAAGCTACATTCAGAGTATAAGATGCACCCAAATTTTCAGCCTCTTTTAGGAAGGAAAATGGTGCATCTTGTACTCCCAAAAATACGGTAATTTTTCAAAATTACATTTAAAAATATGGGCAAGGTCCCCCCCCCTTTAATTCACTGCACAAAATTATTTCAGGATGAATTAGGACTGCTTGAATATTAATTGAAAACATCTTTAATGAATTGTCAAGTTTTATTTGGTTAAAAAAAGGGATCCCTGTGGATTTTCTTCTGCTAGTCATTGCTGACTATTGAGACAGCGCTGTCCAAAGAGATTTCCATGGTCATGTGACCAGCATGACATCACAGAGTGCTGTTACCCTGTCACCTATTTAGTGGTATCTATTTATCTACTTTCGAACTACTTGGTTGGAAGAAATAGGGATGAACATGAGAGCTCACTCCATCAGGTGGCACTTGAATTTTGAATTTCAACTACCATCTTTTCAGCCCACAAGCCCAGCATCTTTATCAATCGAGCCAGCATGCAGCCCATATGAGCCTAATTTATTATTTATTCAACTGTCATTTCCTATTTTTAATTTAGGAATTCAAGATAGTTTGCAGAACCCTCTTTTTTCATTCTCCCTGACAATAAATAAGTTACAAAGTACAAAGTCAACCAATGACCATCTACATCTGATAGCACAATTATACGTAGGTTTGCCCTACCTGAATTCAATGTTTCAACCACTTCGCCCACTTGCTTTGGGCAGAAAATCAGCCAGAATTCTTCTATCTGAATTTTGTATTAATTATATTTTCAAGAGTTGCTCTGTATATTAGAATTATGTTGAAATCAGCATTATCTGATTGCTCCTGGTTCGGCCTGGTTCACACGCAAACCAGTAGCAACAGGTTTTAGAACCCACTACTGGTTGAGATGACTACAGCTACACCACAATTAATACATCCGACCAAATTATGAGAATATGCTCCAAGCAAACAAATTCAAGAATTGCGATTCATTCATTCATTCATTCATTCATTCATTCATTCATTCATTCATTCATTCATTCATTCATCCATCCAAAAGAGGCTGTACTTCCTGAGAATGCTCAGGAAGATAAATTTATCTCAGCATCTACTGTTGTCCTACTATCGCAGCACCATTGAGAGTGTCTTGACATACGGCATTCTAGCTTGGTATGGGAGCAGCTCTGTAGCGAACAAAAAAGCTCTACAGAGAATTATTAAAACTGCCCAGAACATCATTGGGCTCCAGCTACCCGCCCTGGATGACATCTTCACATCTCGCTGTTCTAGAAAGGTGCATACCATTCTCAAAGACTCTTCTCATCCTGGTTACAATCTTTTTGAACTGTTGCCTTCTGGCAGAAGATACAGAACATCTAGTTTCCTGAATAGTTTTTATCCCAGAGCTATACTCGCACTTAACAACGAACTAATGGGCCACCATCAGTGAACTGTTGGACAATATTACTCGGTTTGTCATGTAGATGGTTGAGTGGTTCAGGGTGGGGAATTTTGTAGTGGGTGGGACATTTTATTCTATTTTTTATTCTATTTTTTATTCTATTTTTAAATTTACCTATTCTGATTTTATGTATGGTGGGACTGGTCTCTGGGTGTCACACGACTTTCGTTGCCAATAACAATTCGTTGCTTGACAATGACAATAAATTTATTATTCATTCATTCATTCATTCATTCATTCATTCATTCAATAAGAGCCGTAAAGGTGCTGTGGTTAGAATGCAGTACTGCAATTTATTTCTGCTGCTTGCTGGCTGCCAGCAGTCAGGTCTCACCAGCTCAAAGTTGACTCAGCCTCCCATCTTTCCGAGGTGGGTAAAATGAGGATCCAGATTGTTGGGGGCAATAGGCTGGCTCAGTAAACTGCTCAGAGAAGAGTTGTAAAGCATTGTAAAGCTGCAAATAAGCCTAAGTTTGTTTGTTTGTTTGTTAAATTCTAAGTGACTCTAGACCGCTTACAAGAAATTAAAACACAATTTCAACTAATAAAACAATAAATCCTCATCCCAAACTTCAAATTTCATAAGACAAGAAATATTTGATGAAGTAATGAATAACTTTTTTCTAAATAACCTTTTTCTCCAAAATGATTGGAGATTTCAATCATTCATCTCCCAAAGATGTTTTTCCAAAAGGCGATTGTTTTTTGTTTCCTTGAAAACTTTTCCTGAAACATTTCCAAGGCAAAATAAAATCAAGAAAGCCCATTTGCCTTTTGGGAAAGCACCTTTAGGACAACTGTTTTTTTTAAGATTTACAGAAAGAGAAGGATAGGGGAAATTATCCTTAACATATATTCCACAATAACCAGTCTTCAAGAAACACGACTCCTGGAACTGTAAATAAGCTCCTTAACAATTTTGTTAAGTCTGATCAATTTATACCTTCAGATTTTCAGACTATCATGAGACCCTTCTCAGAAATTATGTCCACTACTGCCACTTCCAATGACTTAGTGGGGGGGAAAACATTGTGGTCTCTAATTGGTTTTGAATCACAACTCCCAGCAGGTCCAACCAGCATGGTCCATGCCAGAGGTATGCAACTTTAAACACTCAAAAAGCCATTTAGACTTGTTTCCCACAAAAAACACCTGGAGCCACAAAATCTGAGTGGGCATCACCAGCTCAATATCACTCCTGCCCCACCAGCCATCATGCCTACTCAGCTTTTGTGGCTCCCGGTGTTTTCTATGTGAAATGTCTTTCTTTCTTCTTTCTCTCTCTCCCTCCCTTCCTCTCATTTCTGTTTTTCTGTTTTTCTCTCTTCTTCTTTCCCTCCTTCTTTCCTTCCTTCCTTCCTTTTTTTCTTTCCCTCTCTCTTCTCTTTCTCTCATCCGTTTCCTGCTGTTTTCCTCTCTCTCATTCCCTGCCTCCATCATTTTCTTATTTCTTTCTCTCTTTTCTCCCCTTTCTCTCTTTCTCTTCCTCAAAGGTTTTTCCCTTTTTCCTCTCCCTTCCCCCTTCCCTTCCTCCCTCTTTCTTTCTCTTTCCCTCTCCCCTTGTCTCTCTCATTTGTTTCCCTTTCTTTTGCTTCTCTCTCATTCTCTCCCTCCAGCTCTCTCACATTTCTCTCCTCCCTTGCCTCTCTTTCTCCCCTTCTCTTTCTCTCTCATTTGTTCTCTCTTCCCTCTCTCATTCTCTCCCTCCATCATTTCCTAATTTCTCTCTCTTTCTACCCTTTTCTCTCTATCATCTCTCTCATGAACACACATGCACGAGTGAATACCCTCCTGGGCCAGGATCACTGTGTAGGTGGTGATGGCGACTTCTTCTCCCGCTGCCGCCACTGCATGCTCAGGCGGGAGTAGCCGGCTGCTCTACGCAGGGGAGCTGGAGCTCTTCCCTCCCTGCCTCTGGCAGAGGCAGCTGCTCCTCCCTCCTTCCTGAGCCTACACGAAGGGGACGGCGGCTGCCACTGAGTTGCGTGCAAAGTATATGGAATCACAAAAATTGGCCGGTTGCAGGCAGTGTGGAGGAAATGCTAACAACAAAAGATTTAAGTGCCAAAGCCCACTGCAGCAACATAGCCAAGAAGGCTTCAAGAGTGGTAAACCTAAACTTACATAGCTTCTGCTCTTGCAATCTCACACTACTTATCAGAGCTTACAAAACGTTTGCCAGACCCATCCTCAAATACAGCTCATCTGTTTGGAACCCATACCGCATCTCAGACATCAACACCCTTGAAAATGTCCAATGATACTTCACCAGGAGAGCCCTTCACTCCTCCACTCGAAATAGAATACTCTACGAGACTAGACTTTCAATCCTGGGCCTAGAAAGCCTAGAACTAAGACGCCTTAAACATGATCTAAGTATTGCCCACAAGATCATATGCTGCAATGCCCTGCCTGTCGGCGACTACTTCAGCTTCAACCACAACAACACAAGAGCACACAACAGATTTAAACTTAATATTAACTGCTCCAAACTTGACTGTAAAAAATATGACTTCAGTAACCGAGTTGTCGAAGCGTGGAACTCATTACCGGACTACATAGTGTCATCCCCAAACCCCCAATACTTTACCCTTAGATTATCTACGGTTGGCCTATCCAGATTCCTAAGAGGTCAGTAAGGGGCGAGGACAAGTGCACTAGAATGCCTTCCGTCCCCTGTCCTATTGCTCTCCTATATCTCCTATACCTTTCTTCTATTCCTATATCTCTTCTTCTATTCTTTCATTGATATGTTTTATTCCTATATCTTCTATTCTTTCTTAGATATATTTTACTATGAGTATCTCCTCTATAACCTTCATCATGTATTTTACTATGTGTGTATATATATATACCCACTAAAACCCTCATTGTATATTGGACAAGATAAATAAATAAAAATAAATAAAAAATAGAAATAAAATGTGGTTCAGCGGAAAGGCTCACGCCTTTTTGGGGAGGAGGCTGGTCACATGACCAAGTCAAGCCAGTGTCTTGGGGTGGAGAGCAGGTTGTGACCTGGTTGATAGGGAGCTACAGGAGAGGGGGTCAAAGAGCCACATGCGGAGTGAAAACATGGATGCCTTGAACTTCCCTTTTATCAAGAGAATGGAATAGCCAATATGTAATAAATAAAATAAAACATTATTTATTATTATTTCCTTCATTCTTGTAACTTGATGGAGCATCACCAGCCACAGATGAACCCGAAGTCTTAGATCATTACTCCTATGCTCCAGATAAATAGATGTCTGGATTTTAAGAGGGACTGCTTAGAATTCCTCTGAGAAATTGAGGATGGTCAAATCTCTAGAACAGAAAAGAAGAACATCGCGGACGCGTGTTGCTCAGGTAATCATTGATTCACAACCACAATTGAACCCAAAATTTCTGTTGCTAAGTGAGACAATTGTTAAATGAATTTCGACGCCTTTTACTGTGTTTCTTGCAACAGTTGTAAAGCATATCACTGCAGATCATTTTTAATTGAACTTGACTTCCCATTGATTTTGCTTGTCAGTTTGTACAAGGGGATCACATGACCTGGGACACGGCAATAAATTTATGTCAGTTGCCAAGTGCCTGAATTTTGGATGCTGCAATGGTCATAAGTGCGAAAAACTGTCATTTTTCATACTGTTGTAATTTTGAATGGACAATTGTAAGTTGAGGACTAGCTGTGTACTTTTTTCTTGGCGATTCTACATACTCTGAATGCGTCAACAAGTAGTCAAACATCCTACTCCCACTCCTGTTAATTAGAAGGACAAATGATTTGTTAATTAATCATTGCTTTGCTGTCCAATCTCCCATTAAGAGTTGATTGCATCACAAAGATTTTTTCCAACCTAATCAATAGTCATTCAAATTCCCACTTTATAGACAGATTAGATGCCCTTGTGGTTTCAATTCATTAAAACAGCAACTCAAGTGGAAGATATTTCAACTTTTAAGCATTGTCAAATCATGGACTAATACAATCCAGGACTGGTGTGGAAGTTTGTCTTCCATACATTTCAAACTAAACATGTTATTGACTATTTAATCATAATAATAATAACAGAGTTGGAAAGGACCTTGGAAATCGTCTAGTCCAGGGGTGGTCAATTAATTTTGCCATGGGGCCGCATAAGAAATTGGGATGGTTTTAGAGGGCCGGATTAATATAATTAACTCAGTTCTACCCAATTCTGTATATTATTGGGTAGAACTGAGTTAATTATATATAATTATAAATTATAATTATAGACTGTATTATATTATATTATATTATTATATTATCATTATAAATTAATTGCCCACTCCTTCCTTCCTTCCTTCCTTCCTTCCTTCCTTCCTTCCTTCCTTCCTTCTTTCCTTCTCCAGATGATGAGAAGCTTCTGTCTCTCTGATTTTCTCTGCCTTTTATTTCTGCTTTGGGGCAGTTCTTTACTTCTCTTTCAAAATATTCCTTTCAGCTGCCTCTCTTCAATTGACCTACATTGTCAGTTGAGAAAACATAGTGGAGGCTTTGCCTGAAAGTAGCTTTGGATTCCTTTTCTTCCTCCTCCTCCCTTTTCCCCCCCTGAGAGGTGGGGTGGGGGGGGTTGCTTTAAATTCCTTGGAAAGGCCAATGAAACCAATGAACAATTTAAAAATGAGCATTTATTGGACTTTTGCAAAAGGGCATGGAAAGAGAATTTCTCCTTCCTTCCTTCCTCCATTTCTCCTTCCTTCCTTCCTTCCTCCGCGGGCTGGTCACAGACAGTGGGCAGGCTGCGTCTGGCCCCCGGGCCGCACTTTGCCCAGGTCTGTTCTAGTCCAATCCCCTGCTTGGGCAGGAGACCCTGCACTATTTCAGACAAATGGTTATCCAACATCTTAAAATCTTCCAGTATTGGAACATTCACAACCTCTGGAAGCAAGCTCTTCCACTGATTAATTGTTCTAACTGTCAGGAAATTTCTCCTTAGTGCTAAGTTGCTTCTCTCATTGTTTAGTTTCCACCCATTGCTTCTTGTTCTACCCTCAGGAACACTGCTATCATGTCTTTCCTACTCCTTCTTTTCATTGAACTAGGCAAACCCAGTTCCTGCAACCGTCCTGCAATCATTAAGTGTTGTACCTCATAATTCTTGACAAATGTATCTTTTGTTTTATGTACACTGAGAGCATATGCACCAAAGACAAATTCCTTGTGTGTGCAATCACACTTGACCAATAAAGAATTCTATTCTATTCTTCATATGTTTTAGCCTCCAGTCCCCTAATCATCTTTGTTGCTCTTCGCTGCACTCTTTCTAGAGTCTCAACATCTCTTTTACATTGTGGTGACCAAAACCGAATGCAGTATTCCAAGTGTGTGGCCTTACCAAGGCATGGTATAAACACTTCATGTGATCTTGATTCTATCCCTCTGTTAATGCAGTCTAGAACTGTGTTAGATTTTTTGGCAACAGCTGTACACTGCCAGCTCATATTTTAGTAGTTGTCCACTAGGACTCCAAGATCCTTCTCACAGTTAGTACTGTTGAGCAAGGTACACATATACTGTAGCTATGCATTTTGTTTTTGTTACCTAAATGTGGAACCTTACTTTTTTCACCACTGAATTTCATTTTGTTCAATAGCGCCCAACGGTCAAGTCTGTCAAGATCCTTCTGTATCTTGAGTCTATCTTCTGGAGAGTTGGCTATTCCTGCCAGTTTGATGTCATCTGCAAATTAGATGAGTTCCCCATGGAACTCATGGTCTACTTTATCAAATGCCTTATTGAAGTCCAAGTAAATTAAATTGATAACATTCCTCCGATCCACTAATTTTGTCACTTTGACAAATAATGCAGAAAGATGAGTCTGGCATGATCTGTTTTTGACAAACATATGTTGGCTTTTGGTTATTATTTTGTTTGCTCCTAAGTCTTCTTTGATTCATTGCTTATTATCTTTTCCAGAATCTTCCCTGGTATTGAGGTCAGGCTGATAGATCTGTAGTTTCCTGGATCTATTTTTTCCATTTTTTGAAGATGGAAACTACATCAGCTCTTTTCCAGTCCTCTGGCAGTTCCCTGGTCCTCCAGGATCTTTGAAATATATAGTTCAATGGTTCTGAGATCTTGTCTGTCAGTTCCTTCAGAATCTTTTCGTGTAATTCATCTGGTCCTGGTGATTTGAACTCATCTAGAGTTGTTTTCTTATCATTTTCTTCCCTATTTTAACTTGTGTTCCTAATATTTTTTTTGTTATGTTGTTTTTGATAAATCGGACTATTTTTTCCCTTTGTGTAAAAACAGATGCAAAAAACGAGTTAAGTAGCTCTGCTTTCTCCTTGTTGCTTGTCACCTTCTTGCCACTTTCTCCCTCCAATGGACCAATTGTTTCCTTGACTTTTTTCTTGTTTTTAATATGTTGGAAGAAGCCTCTCTTTTTTTGGTTACTTTTTACTTTTGTCATAAGGTTTTGTTCATTGTGAGTCATAGCTTTCCTCACTTCTCTTTACAGGCCCGGGCTATTTGATGGTATTCTGTCTTAGTTATTTCCTCTTCTTTCCACTTTTTATACTTGTCCTGTTTGTTTTTCAATTTGCCGCACCGTTCTTTATTCCGCCATGCTGGTTTCTTTTGGGACCTATTATTTTTCTTCTTCATTGGTATTGTGCTAGACTGGGCTTTTATAATCTCACTTTTCAAAATTTCCCAAGCTTCTTGAGTTGTTTTCCCCTTGAGGATTCTCATCCATGGAATCCTTCTCAAGCTCTCTCTAAATTTACTGAAATTAACTTTCTTAAAGTCCAAGACTCTAGTTTGAGTTTGTTCTACTGCTTATGTTGAACTCCAATATTGTCTGATCACTTGCCCCCTAGATTTCTTTAGTTTCAACATCTTCTATCTTTTCTCCTTTGTTAGTGAGAATTAAGTCCAATATGGCTGATTCCCTTGTTCCCTTCTCTACTTTTTGGGGAACAAAGTTGTCTGCTAGGTTTGTTAGGATCTTCCACTTGGTGCAGTTGATGTCAGGGTAATTAAATCTCCCATTACTATTATGATGTGCTTCCTTTTGCTGACTAGCAAAAAGTTCATCTATTTCCTCTGTTTAGTTGGGTGGTCTATAGTATAGACCTATGGCAATGTCATTTCCCCCACCCCCTTTAATATTGACCCAAATGCATTTGATCTTCTACTTTATCTTTGAATCTTATACTTCTGTTTTTGAATAGTCACACAGCGACTGATAACAATATATAATTGCTTATTTTACACTAAAATTAACAGTGAGTAAGCTCCCATAACATGCCAGGCATTCATCCCTGTGATTTTAGAGTTCTCACCTGAAATTCTGAAATCTGAGATTTCAGTTAAGGATGCTAAAATCACAAGGATAAGCTCTCCAAAATTTTACCACTTATGAATTGATCTTGTATTTTTTAAAGCTTTGGTTTGAGTGTGATCATGTATTTTGGAAAGAATCTAGGAATCCATATATCCAGGGATGTTTTAGAAGATGGGCTTATGGAACAATTTGAGATTTTCAAACATAGTCCTCCTTTACATTTAAGCTATGTTTATCTGTATATTGTGAGTCATATTAAAGGGTGATTATATCTTTTCTAACATACTTTTAACCAAAATAACAAGCTATCCTTTTTGCAGTTAACTTGATGCTGAAATGTTTATAGTAGGGCAACTAAAAGCAACAGACAAGGATCATTAGTGAAAAATTCCTTTTATAGCAGTGAAAGAAAAAATCGTTCAGTCAAAAGTTTTTATACACTTAAAGTAAAAACTTCCCTGAGCCAATTTGATCGATTGTGACTGATTATATAGCCATCATTTCAGTTTCTGGACAACACAGTAGGCAGAATTTGCCACTACCTTCTTCTGGGACCGTTGTCAATTTCCCAATTTTTCCTATAATATTTAACCTAATTCTTATTTCTTGAACTCATATACAAGCAGTATGCCTGCATCTATTCATATTTTCTAACTGTTGGGATGCAGATCATAATTCAACAAATGCTCCAAGCTATACAGTATATATGCAAATTACCTACAAAATGCAAATGAGAGAAATGCATGAACATTCACTTCCACATTTTTTGCAGGAAGTATGCATTCAGAGACACCAGCATACAAAATACCCATATTAAAATAAATTTGTACACAATCCAGATGCTATGTCTATGAGGACTCTTTTAATGATACAGTGTTCTTGTCATACTTTCTCTACTATGATTTTTAAAGAGATAACCTTTAGTATTGATCTTCTTTTTATGAAGTTCCCAAAAGTCTTTTCAGAAGGCTGCTATGGTTCAATCTGTACTAATAGCAGTACTAATTGCCTCGAAACCAGCTTTGTAGGTATGACTCACAATCAAGAGATATGATAAGGGCCCATCTGATAATTCTACTATAAATATCCCTTGTTGCTTCTACCATCCATAAAGATTTACAGTGGCCTCTCACAAAAATAAATAAAATGCTGTACTTATAGATACAGCTGAACGTCCTTCCATCTGGTCTATTCTCTTTGGCAAAAGAAGTAAAACGGGAGGCTGTTAATCATCTCAGTCTTCAATACTATTCCTCAAACCTGGTTTAATGGATGGAGTTGAGTTAAATTGCAAAAGAAAAGGAAAAAAACCCACCTGACTGAGGCAGGTAAAGCAGAAAACACTAAGGCTTCCTTAGTAAAACAGCCATCAAGTCAATAAAAGTCTTTTCAAAAAGAAATAATAACATCAGTAATTATAGGAGGGAAAAATTGTGCACCATCCAAAGAGTTTCTGAAAACAAGATTCTTAATGAAATTTAAATAATTTTGACAAGTGCAATATATATTTTTGAAGTTTCCATATTCATTCTAAAATGGGACTGGCCACTGGAAAATCTCTTGTGAAGTTCAAATAATTATTTTATTTTAAATCTCAGCAACTTTTAGATTTGGACTTCAACACTCCACTCATATCTCCCCTTCTGGTGTCAGTGCACAAAATAAAGAATAATTGTTATGCTCTGATTAGAAAGGCAAGCCACTCTTCTTGGGTTTTGTTTTGTTTTGTTTATTTCTTACTTACTTATTTTATTTGTCAAGTACGCATTGGTAATATACATAGATATAGCATTGTTTATATACATAAGATGGGTACTGATAAGAGGGAACACTAGGACAGGGGTGGTAGGCATGCTGGCGTGCTTATATATGTTCCTTGCTGACCTCTTAGAAATCAGGTGAGGTCAACAGTGGACAGTCTAAGTGTACAGTTTTTGAGGGTTAGGTGATGAAACCACACAGTCAGGTAGCGTGTTCTAGGTATTAACCACTCTTTTGCTAAAGTCATGTTTTCCAAAATCAAGTTTGAAGTGGTTCACTTTGAGTTTGTATCTGTTGTATGCTCATGTATTGTTGTGGTTGTAGCTGAAAAAGTCATTGACAGGAAGGATGTTGTAGCAGATAATTTTATGAGTTGTGCTTAGGTTGTGCCAAAGGCAACCTAGTTCTAAGCTTTTAAAGTCGGGATTTCAAGTCTCGTTGTGTAAGGTATACTGTTGTGGGTAGAGAAGTGGAGGGCTCTTCTCATAAAGTATCTTCGGACACTTTCTAATTTATTTATGTCCGATATATGATGTGGGTTCCAGACAGATGAGCTGCATTCAAGGATTGGTCTAGCAAAAGTTTTGTATGCTCTGGTTAGTAGTGTAATATTAGAAGAAGCTATGTAAGATTAGGTTAATAACTCTTGAAGCTTTTTTGGCGATGTTGTTGCAGTGGGCTTTGACACATAGGCAGGGGTGGTTGAGAGGTGGAACAGCATGGAACGCCATTCCACCTGTGGAAATGGAGCTGTGTGTGAGGCGCCATCACCACCGGCCGTGCATGCACTGTGCACATGCCATGCACATAAAAGTCAGCTTCTGTCATGTGCAGCAGCTGAATCCCGCTGCCCCAGCCAGCAGCAAAAGTGCCCTCTGCTAGGTGGACCCAGAGAGCACGGTGCTTGTCCAGCGGGCATGGGGTGCCTCTGCTGCTGCTGCTGGGGGCAGCCAGCAGCCAGGGGCTGAGTCCTGCATGGCGCAACAGCAGTGGCGGTCAGTCCTGGCTAAGAGCCATCAGCAGGAAGAAATCATCAAGGGCTGGCTGGGCAGGTGGGTGTGGCTGGTGGCGGGCAGAGGCAGAATGCCAGCCAGCGTGAGAAACTCTGCATGTGGCACCTGGCCATCCGCTACATTGGCCACCTCTCTAAGCTGCTTGGCAAGGAGATGCGCTTGCTGCCCCAACTGCTTGAGCTGCCCCACTGCAGCCGATGAGCTGGGAAAATTTGGCTGCAATGGGGCGGCTCAAGTAGGTGAGGCAGCAGCCAGGTCTCCTGGCCGAGCAGCTTGGAGAGGTGGCCAATGTAGAATATGGCCATGCGCCACATGTGGAGCTTCTCATGCTGACTGGCATTCTGCCGCTGCCTGCCACCAGCTATGCACACCCTGCCTGCCTACAGGGTCCACCCACCCAGGAGTCTGGGGAGGAGACCAGCAAGGCACTGCTGGAGCCCAGGCTGCCCTCAGCCAGGTACAGGCAGCAGGAGGGTCATGGGAAATAGGGGCCGAGGTCCGGAGAAAGACAGCCACTGCGGGTACCAAGGCACTTTGAGTTTGGGCTTGGTGGAGAGCTGCACACCCGGCTGGGCCTCCAGCGTTGTGCTTTGGGGCATGACTCTGTGCATGTGCAGGAAGGTAAAGGGCATGTGCACACATGCGCTTGCACCCCACCACCAGTGGGTTTTTTTATAGAGAGAGGGTTGTCTGCTCTTGTTTATTCATCTTGTATTTGGCGTTTTGATTCTTTTTGCCAATATGTAGGACAGAGCACTTGTTGGTTTAGATTTGGAGCTGCCAGATGTTTCACCCTTCTGACACAAAGTCAAGGTCTTTTTGGAGGGTAGCAGCGTTGGTGGTGGTGTTGAAGATTTTTATATCATCAGCAAAGAGAACGCAGTTGCTTGTAATGTGATTTATATAGCATATAAACAGTGTTGGTTCACTACTTAATAGGAACAGGATTATATAGGGTGCTCTCTATTTTGACCACTTGTTGTCTGTTTAACAGGAATGCAGTTATCCAGTCATGTCCAGTCCAGAAATGCTGTAGGATTTCAGTTTCAGAAATAGTTTATCATGAACCACTGAATCAAAGGCTTTACCGAAGCCTATGTAAATTGCTTCTATTGTTTTGCCTTGTTCAAGTTTTGAGATCCATATATTTTTGCAGTGTAGTAGTTGTAGATTGCAGAATAATTGTTTCCTTAAACCGAAAATAGGTTGTTTGTTTGAAAATAGGTTGTTAGTTTCTAGGTGGAGGGTAATGGATTGGTTTATGATTGATTCCATGACTTTGCATGTGACTGTGTGCATATTTTCTAAAAAAAGCTCTCCATAGCCATAGCTGAACCACTAAGCATAATCTTTGACAAATCCTATAGAACCAGCTCCCTACCAAGCCATAGCCATGGTTATCCCCATCAGTGAAGGGCTGCCTGTCGCTGGTGCTCCTGGAATACCCGTGATGGCAGGCACATGCACGCTTACTCCCGGTGCAAAATTCAGCTTCCTGCGCATGTGCACAAGCTGAATAATTATTATTATTATTATTATTATTATTATTATTATTATTATTATTATTATTTATTAGATTTGTATGCCACCCCTCTCTGAAGACTCTCATGCAAGGATGCTCTCATTCACAAGATTTTATCAATTTCTGGCATTTTTTGCTTCCACGCATGTGCAGAAGCCAAAAAAGCTAAAAATTGGCAAAAGATGGCTGCTGCTAGTGCTACACAGAGGGTGAGGGGAGCAAAAGAGCCCCTCCATTGAGTGAGATCTTCCCTCCTTCTCCCTCCCAGTCTCCCACCCTATGTGCAAAAGGTAAGAGACCTCCGGCTGCCTCTCCCCTCCTGTTCCAAAAGGTTCCCCTTTCCCCCTACTAATCCACTTTGCGCTGCTCGCCATCCACCCAGTCTCTTTAAATTTCTTTCTCTTCCCTCCCTTACTTTTGGGAAGAAGAGGGCACCGCTTGCTTGCTCCTTCACCCTCCTGCCTCTAACCCTCCTTTGAGAAGGATGCCAGGTGCTGCCTCTTCTTTCTGCCACACCGCACCGAGAGAATGGCAGGCTAATCAGCCAAAGCTCGGTGCCGTTGGTGCTGCTGGGCACAATCTCTTATGCGCACGTCTTCACAGGAGATTTGGCTTCCTGCACATGTGCAGGAAGAAAATCTTGCTCGGACATGTGTGCCTGACCACCGGTCAGCTGGACCTGTGCATACAACTCCATTTCTACTACCAGAACAGCATCCCCCCATTTTGGTGGCAGCCCACCCCCTGATCCCCATCTTCAAAAGGGGAGATCACAGACCATTAGAAAAATACAGACCAATCTCTCTATGCTACATCACATGCAAAGTCATGGAATCAATCATAAACCAATCCAACTACTACACTGCAAAAATATATGGCTCTCAGAACCTGACCAGAGCAAAACAATAAACACTGACACATTCAACATTATTTTTGTCTGTGAAACATGGGCAAGAATGCCATTTATTTATTTTTATTTATTTATTTTGTCCAATACACAATGAGGGTTTTAGTGGGTATATATCAATATACACATAGTAAAATACATGATGGAGGTTATAGAGGAGATACTCATAGTAAAATATATCTAAGAAATAATAGAAAAGAAGATATAGGAATAGAACATATCAATGAAAGAATAGAAGAAGAGATATAGGAATAGAAGAAGGGAATAGGAGATATAGGAGAGCAATAGGACAGGGGACGGAAGGGACTCTAGTGCACTTGTACTCGCCCCTTACTGACCTCTTAGGAATCTGGATAGGTCAACCGTAGATAATCTAAGGGTAAAGTGTTTGGAGTTTTGGGGATGACACTATGGAGTCCTGTAATGAGTTCCACGCTTCGACAACTCGGTTACTGAAGTCATATTTTTTATAGTCAAGTTTGGAGCGGTTAATATTAAGTTTAAATCTGTTGTGTGCTCTTGTGTTGTTGTGGTTGAAGCTGAAGTAGTCGCCGACAGGCAGGACGTTGCAGCATATGATCTTGTGAGCAATACTTAGATCTTGTTTAAGGCGTCTTAGTTCTAAACTTTCTAGGCCCAGGATTGAAAGTCTAGTCTCATAGGGTATTCTATTTCGAGTGGAGGAGTGAAGGGTTCTTCTGGTGAAGTATCTTTGGACATTTTCAAGGGTGTTAATGTCTGAGATGCGATATGGGTTCCAAACAGATGAGCTGTATTCGAGGATGGGTCTGGCAAAAGTTTTGTAAGCTCTGGTAAGTAGTGTGAGATTGCCAGAGCAGAAGCTATGAAGGATTAGGTTTACAACTCTTGAAGCCTTCTTGGCTATATTGTTGCAGTGGGCTTTGGCACTTAAATCTTTTGTCATTTCTCCCAACTATTTCCCTCTTTCTGTAATTCTGTGCCATCTTGCTTCCCTATTCTTTTAAACTCTTTTATATGCCTGTGTCTAGACATCATTTTCATCCCATCCCTTCCTTTCTGCTGTCTTTATTTCCCAGTATATTCCTGTAATCAATCCAGGAAGTTCAGCCCAGGATGCAGGCTTCTGCCTTCTTTCCCGTGTTGTTAGATTATTATTGCCCAGGCCTGGTTAGCTTGCCCTTGTTTTAACCTGTTTAAATTATCATTTTCATTTTTAATTATTGTGAACTATCCAGAAACATTCATGAGTGGATAATCATAGAATGGATGGATGGATGGATTGCAAGAGACCCTCATATAAGACATATTGAGTTTTCAGAGGAAAAATATGTACTACAATGCTAAATAAACAAATCTGTGCACATATGTTTATTTGAGTTGCGCATACAAGGCAAGTACTCAACTCCTCTGGAACACTTTACCTGGATCCTGTTGTTAGTTTCTCTATCCCCCATATCTTTTACATTAAACTGTCTACCGTGGACCTTACATGGGGCATGCATAAGCACACCAATGCGTGAACTGTCCCTGTCCTACTCTGGCCATTTGTATGTACTCATTTTATGTGTTTATGGCTATGTTTTGCTTTTTTATATCCATTTTTGTGCCATTTTTTCATGTGTCCTGTCTCCTTGTACTTGTTGACAAAACAAACAAACAAAATGTATATTTCCAGGACGAGACAAGATCAGCAGACCATAGAAAGCAAGTCTATGAAGGTTTATTCTTTTTCTCTCCCCAGCTTCCTAGACTTGTAACATTCAACCCCACAAAAGGCCTGTTGAGTGGCACTTTGGTTTTTTTCAGCCATTGTGTGGGTAGGAAAAGGAGGAGAAACAGCATTTATTTTCTTGCCAACCGTTTCTGTGTGGCTGGAAGTTTTCCAGACTGGAAAAAATAGCAAGAGAAAAGATTATGTTTTTATTTATTCTGATAGCAAGGTGCCCTGTTCTGTCTGTCTCCTTTCCGATTCATTTGGATTAATCTATGTGGGTGACAATTCTAGGCGCAATTTACTCATCTTTATTTATGGATTTTTCCCTTAAGAAACAGAAAGTGTACAAGAGAGGATGATCACGTAAGTAATATGTACATTCTGTTCATATGGTTAAACTGATTGAAGTAGGTCTTAAGCATAAAACGTATCAGGAAAGACTTAATGAACTCAATCTGTATAGTCTGGAGGACAGAAGGAAAAGGGGGGACATGATCGAAACATTTAAATATGTTAAAGGGTTAAATAAGGTCCAGGAGGAAAGTGTTTTTAATAGGAAAGTGAACACAAGAACAAGGGGACACAATCTGACGTTAGTTGGGGGAAAGATCAAAAGCAACATGAGAAAATATTATTTTACTGAAAGAGTAGTAGATCCTTGGAACAAACTTCCAGCAGACGTGGTAGATAAATCCACAGTAACTGAATTTAAACATGCCTGGGATAAACATATATCCATCCTAATATAAAATACAGAAAATAGTATAAGGGCAGACTAGATGGACCATGAGGTCTTTTTCTGCCGTCAGACTTCTATGTTTCTATGTTTATTCACATATTATTTTGCTGCATGTGCTTATCCCCACCCAACATTAGCATGCTCATTATTTGTTGCTTTTTTAAGAATTAAAAATCAACAAAAAGAGAACCTCTTCTAATGAATTTGGCCTTAGATACCAAGATCACTCTGGAACGGGACTGTCGTCTGCATTACACATCCCAACAACCAATCAGTTCCCACAGAGTTGGCTTCCTCTGAGTCCAATCATCCAAACAATGTTGGCTGGTGGGGCCACAGGGAAGGGCCTTCTCTGTGGTGGCTCCAGCACTCTGGAACCAGCTTCCCCCGGAGATTTACACTGCCCCCAATCTCCTGCCTTCAGAAAGGTCCTAAAAATACAGCTTTGCTGGCAGGCCTGTATAGGTCATTAAAAACCATCATCCTGTTCTGGCCTATTGATGAATGAATGAATGAATGATGGATGAATGTTTTATTGTGGGGTTTTTAACTTTGTATCCATTTTAGTGTTGTTCACCTCCCTGAGGCCATGAGGAGAAGGGCGGCATACAAATGTGATAAAATAAATAAATAAATCTCTACCCAGCAGATTCCCCGCCCCTGGGAATACATAGATTCATTTAACAACTGTACTGTTTGCTTGTCAATGGTGTCATTTGCTTAACAACTATTGTTTGAGAATAGATATCAAAATGAGGTGCCTCAATCTACAATGATTATGACTCTTCTCAGAAAATCCAGGCTTCGTTATGGTCATAAGTCAAGGACTACCTAATTCATGACAGTTCCTACCATTTATTTTAAATAAATACATTGAATTGCAAGAGATGCTGGTAGATCTATTTTGGCCTTATTTTGGCCTGATCAGCTAGCCACACCCTCACTGGGACCTTGAACCTGCAACCTTTGCCTTGTAAGGCAGAAAATTAACCTCTAGGCTACAGTATCCAATCCCTTCAGCTCTGCACCAGGGAAGGGTTACATATTTTTGTGTTGAATCACCCTGGTGTATTGAAGGACATCCCAGCTCCTATTTTTGCCTCTCACCTCAACCTAGGGCCATTTCCAAGGCAGTTAATTTTATTGATAGCTGACAAATCTATCTGTATGTGTCACATGTTTTTTTGTGATTGAAATTAAGGGGGACTAGGATAGATCTATTTCAGCCTTATTTTGGCCTCATCAGCTAGCCATACCCTCACATGTACATATATACAGTTCCGAGTTCGGGAGGCCGCTGAGAAGCCCTGCAGCCTGGCTGTCGTTTTCTAAAACAGCCGGGGGCTTCCCAGCATCCTCCTGAACCTGAACGCCCAACCCAAACTTCTGGGTTCGGCGTTCAGGAGGCCTCCGAGAAGCCCCCCGGCTGTTTTAAAAGATGACAGCCGGGCAGCGGGGTCTTCTCAGCGGCCTCCCCGAACCCAAACTTTTACCAAACTTCCGGGTTTGGGGTTCGGGAGGCCAAACCTAGAGGATAATTCGTCTGCCTTACAAGGCAAAGGTTGCAGGTTCAAGTCCCAGTGGGTATGGCTAGCTGATGAGGCCAAAATAAGGCCGAAATAGATCTATCCTAGTCTCCCTTAATTTCAAATCAGCAAAAAAACATGTGACATATATATATATATCCCTTCCTTTTCAGCAAAAAATATGTTGCACACATGTGCACACACACACACAAACTTCCAGCATAGAATATTATATATATATATTCTTTTCTTTTCTGATCACCCTGGTATACCAAATATAGGAGGGAGCATACTGCTTCCTTTTTTTTGCCTCTCGGCCCCTCCAAGAGCCATCTACACAGTTGCTTTATAGCCGACAAACTATTTTACTATATGTGTAACCTCATCAACAAATATCAGATTATCAGCAAAAATATGTTACAGAGTGAGGGCGGGAGAGGATATACTGCTCTCTCCCCCTCTCTCCCTCTTGCTCTCCCTCCCTCTCTCTAGATTTGTTGCTCTAGATTTTTCCTATCTCTGATGTAAAACCTGAGCCAAAGGATTGAATATTTGATAAGTTATGTAAAAAACTTTTATACAAAAAACCCTCCAGAATGCATGTAACTATGTTGTCAAATGCTTCATTCTTCCCATAAAGTTCTGTTCAAGAACATTTTCTCTTTCCAGTAGTCAAAAAGTACACGTATTCTGAGCTGCAAAACCCTAAACAACAGGCAAAAAAGCAGGAGGCCTATTTACTCACTCAGGTGTCAGTAATAGCAGGCGTTTAACTGAAGGCAAACAACTAATAACAATACGTTTGTTCTCTAAAGGCTGGAATACAAGCCAAGTATTGTAGAATAATAGAGATAATCAGAGTATTGCTTTGCTCCCTTCTAACCAACTTTCTGCTCCCTCTCACCCATTGTTGCATTTCTCCCTCTCCCCAAATTTACCAGTCAAAGACAAAAACTCGGTTCAGTTGACAGGTCTTTTTATTATTTGATTCATGCCAGGAAACTTGGAAGCCAGGTGTAAAGAGGAATAGCCAGCCTCTAAAGAGGAATTGGGGAAAGGGGCAGGATATTCTCCAGGTAGTACTATGGAAAAGGTGGTCAAACTGCAATTTGTCTATTGCAAAATCTTTTCTTCCATTCATATATTTTTTCCTCTATTCTTCATTGACGTCTTCTATTCTCATATATTTTCTTTTATCCTTTCCCTGATATTTACTACTACATGTTTTTATTCTCTTTAACTGTCAATTTGCATTGGACTGACTGACTGACTGACTGACTGACTAACTAACTAACTAACTAACTAACTAACTAACTAAATAAATAAATAAATAAATAAATAAATAAATAAATAAATAAATAAATAAATAAATAAATAACGTACTCTATATGGGGCTACCCTTGAAAAATGTCTGGAGTCTACAATTGGTCCAGAACACAGCCACACAAGCTGCTGTGGGTGTGTCTAAGTACACACTATGAACTGCACTGGCTCCCAATCAGTCTCCGGATGCAATTCAAGGTGTTGGTTATCACCTTTAAAGCCATACATGGCTTATGGACAGACTACTCATGGGACCGCCTTCTGCCACATATCTCCCAGCGACCGATTAGGGCCTACAGGGTTGGCCTTCTCAGGGTCCTATCGGCTAGACAATGTCGGTTGGCGGGGCCACATGGGAGGGCCTTCTTTGTGATGACTCTGGCTCTCTGGAACCAACTGTCCCCAGAGATCCACAGAGTTCCCCCCCCTCAGACCTTCCTAAAAGGCCGTGAAAACTTGGCTTTGCTGGCAGGCCTGGGGTCGATGAGCTATCCAGCTCTGGCCATGAATATGAATGATCTATTTTGGTGGGTTCAAATTGTTATTATATTGTTTTAAAATATTGTGTGCCACCCAAAGTCCAGAAGGAGTTGGGCAGCTTA
Source organism: Erythrolamprus reginae (assembly GCF_031021105.1). NCBI lineage: Eukaryota > Metazoa > Chordata > Lepidosauria > Squamata > Dipsadidae > Erythrolamprus > Erythrolamprus reginae. The sequence goes on from NC_091963.1 coordinate 116,518,658, forward strand.
TAAATCAAATAAACTAAATTAAATTAAACAGCTTTATTTAGTTGTTAAATAAAGTTTTTGGAACCGGTGTGTCAGGGGTAATGGAATCAACATTATAATGTATATTTATCCACAATCTAAAATTCGGATGAAAGAATAGAGCGCAGGTATGCAACACAGAAAAGGGAAATAAAAGTTTACTTCTTGCCACAAAATCAATGCTATTTTCTAATTTCTTCTAGAAATCATTGAGTAGTAACTCAAACAAGTTTTCAATCAATAAAAACAGGGGAAATAGTTCCGAACTAATTAATTGCCACAAACTGGTCTGGGATTGATGGTGAGATAATGAGTGCAATAACAAGAGAAAGCAAAAACAGCCTGTGATCCTTTGTTGGTCTGAGCAGCAATTCAGCCAAGGGTGAGGCCCACAATGGGAAGTTGTGGTGCCTGCAAGGGGAGAATCACTAAAGCCAAGATTATGACCAAACTATATAATCCAAGCCCCAGTACCTTTTTTAAGTGCAACATAGCTCCCCTACCCCAAAAGCAGGATTTATTTATTTAATTTATTTAATTTATTTAATTTATTTAATTTATTTAATTTATTTAATTTATTTAATTTATTTAATTTATTTAATTTATTTAATTTATTTAATTTAATTTATTTATTTTATTTAATTTATTTTATTTATTCATTTGTCCAATACACAAATACATAGGAAGAAAAATAGACATGCAGTAATATATATAAGGGTAAAAGTGAACTTAGAGGAGAGGATACATGAAAGAAAGAAAATATATCTGATAAGTGAGAGAAAGGAAAGACAATTGGACAGGGGACGAAAGGCACACCAATGCACTTATGTACGCCCCTTACTGACCTCTTAGGAACCTGAAGAGGTCAATCGTGGAGAGTCTAAGGGAGAAGTGTTGGGGGTTAGGGGTTGACACAATTGAGTCCGGCAATGAGTTCCACGCTTTGGTAACTCAATTGTTGAAATCATATTTTTTACAGTCAAGTTTGGAGCGGTTCGTATTAAGTTTGAATCTATTGCGTGCTCTTGTGTTATTGCGGTTGAAGCTGAAGTAGTCATTGACCGGTAGGACGTTGCAGCACATGATCTTGTGGGCAATACTCAAATCGTGTTTTAGGCGCAGTAGTTCTAGGCTTTCTAGGCCCAGGATTGTTAGTCTATTTTCATAGGATATTCTGTTTCGAGTGGAGGAGTGAAGGGCGCTTCTGGTGAAATATCTTTGGACATTTTCAAGAGTGTTGATGTCTGAGATGTGGTATGGGTTCCAGACAAATGAGCAGTAGTCTAGGATGGGTCTGGCAAAAGTTTTGTAGGCTCTTGTGAGTAGTGTGAGATTGTATGATCATAGATGTTATCTTGAATTTTCACACACACACACCCCTAAGGCCAGGAATATAATCTTTAATTTCTCTGTGGTGTGGCTAGACATAAAATCACTGCCATTTTCATTCTCCCCTGAAACAATTTTGTACATTAGATCTCTACAACTGCTCAATTATCTGATTCATAAGCCACATATGGCTTTGGAGTACATGATGGAACTATGAGAGCCGGGGTGGCGCAGCAGGCAGAGTGCTGTACTGCAGGCCACTGAAGCTGACTGTAGATCTGAAGGTCAGCGGTTCAAATCTCATCACCGGCTCAAGGTTGACTCAGCCTTCCATCCTTCCGAGGTGGGTAAAATGAGGACCCGGATTGTGGGGGCAATAGGCTGGCTCTATTAAAAAAGTGCTATTGCTAACATGTTGTAAGCCGCCCTGAGTCTAAGGAGAAGGGCGGCATAAAAATCGAATAAATAAAATAAAAATAAATGTTCAAAAAAGTAACAGGTGAAGGAAAAACCAGGGACGTCCATTTAAAAAGTCAAGATGGATTCCATAATCACAATGGGAGGCATGTTAAAAGTGGGCTGGGCTCCTATTATGGAGTAGACCCGCCATCTTGACCTTTTTATTTTCCTCCTGCAGGATGCCCTTAGACAATATAAATACCAGTTTCCTCACCTTTTTCTGTGATTAAAATAAAATGTAGTTGAATAATTACTATTCTGTCATGTAATTAATAATTTATTCTTTCTGTCGTAAAGCTGTTATAATTTGATTAATAACAACCATTTCCCATACTTCTTTCACGACATACAACACAGAGGCAGAATTCATTTGTCTCAGATGCTATTTATTTAATCAGAAATCAGTTCTTCATCTTTTTGCATTTCAATTCAGAAAAGGCTGATCCAGGAGATACTGATTAAAACAAAATATCAATCGGGAAGAAAATAAAAATGATTACTCCAAATTAATGAAAAGTTGTTGGTTCGAGAAACAGGCAGTGGATTTTCAGATATCTTATCCAACAGGCAAATATGAAATCTCAACCAATTAAGGCAAATATGGAATCTCAGCTGATTAAGTAACATAAAAATGAATTTAGAGAGATGGTAAGAAGGTAGGTAAGCAGGTAGGTAGGTAGGCAGATAGTTGTTTGTTTGTTTGTTTGTTTGTTCGTTCATTCATTCATTCAATCATTCATTTATTTATTAGATTTGTATGCCGCCCCTCTCTGTAGCCTCGGGGCGGCTAACAATAATAATGAAATATGTAACAATTAAATATGTAACAAATCTAATATTTAAATTAGTTTAAAAGACTCTTATTTAAGAAACCAATCGTACATACAGACATACCATGCATAAATTTTATAGGCCTAGGGGTAAGGGAATATCTCAATTCCCCCATGCCTGACGACAGAGGTGGGTTTTAAGGAGTTTACGAAAGGTGAGGAGAGTGGGGGAAACTCTGATCTCTGGGGGGAAGTTAGTTCCAGAGGGTCGGGGCCGCCACAGAGAAGGCTCTTCCCCTGTGTCTCGCCAAACGACATTGTTTAGTCGACGGGACCCGGAGAAGGTCAACTCTGTGGGACCTAACTGGTCGCTGGGATTTGTGCGGCAGAAGGCAGCCCCGGAGATATTCTGGTCCGATGCCATGAAGGGCTTTATAGGTCATAACCAACACTTTGAATTGTGACCGGAAACCGATCGGCACCCAATGCAGACTGCGGAGTGTTGGTGTAACATGGACATACTTAGGGAAGCCCATGATTGCTCTCGCAGCTGCATTCTGCACGATCTGAAGGTTCCGAATACTTTTCAGAGGTAGCCCCATGTAGAGATCGTTACAGTAGTCGAGCCTTGAGGTGATGAGATAGATAGATAGATAGATAGATAGATAGATAGATAGATAGATAGATAGATAGATGGATGGATGGATGGGTGGGTGGGTGGGTGGGTGGGTGGGTGGGTGGGTGGGTGGGTGGGTGGGTGGATGGATGGATGGATGGATGGTAGGGAGGGAGGTAGGGAGGTAGATAGATAGATAGATAGATAGATAGATAGATAGATAGATAGATAGATAGATAGATAGGTGATAGATAGATGATAGATAGATGATATATATATATATATATATATAGATAGATAGATAGATAGATAGATAGATAGATAGATAGATAGATAGATAGATAGATAGATAGATAGATAGATAGATGTCACATGAACTGGCTCCAGCTTATAACTTATACACTATTATACATAAAGCATTGGACAAAGAGTTTATTTCACCAGTGAGGCTGAGGAAGTTGGGGGTGTGTGTGTGTTATCTTTTGCCAAGGTCTTAACCTGTCCACTTCTAACTGCTCATTATTTCAAAAGCTGGTATCTAAACTGATGTTCTAGGGATGCAGTTGATGAGACACAGTACTTAAGGAAGAAGAGGGCCTGTTTTTAAGTTTAACCATACCACCATTATGAGAACATTGGCTGCCATTCATACAGGAAATGGCAATCCTCCTTTCCAACCACCACCACCCAATCTGCAAAGCAGAATTGTATGTTTGCCTGAATGCTCATAAAAAATTTCCAGCTCTTATGTGGAAATTGCTAGGAACTTATTATCCTATCAAAGTAGATTTCAGCTATACCATTTCAGCATGAAAGGACAAAATTTAAGTCTTCTTTCTTCTCCAGTTTTTTTTTATCCCTATGTTCTTATGTTTGGGAAAAATAAAGGGAGAGGGAAACCAGGATATTCTATGGCTTATTCTATGGCTTCTTCCCATTTTGGTTACCCCTAGAACAAAACTTGCTGTTCTCTTCTTGCTGGAGGGAAAGTTTGCTTAGGCCTGAGATGGGCATCAACGCAGGGAACCAGGAGATGTTTTAGAAAAATGTGCTTTCAATTAACAGCAGGGATGGCGAATCAAACATTCAGGAGAAAGCAAACCAGTGTTAAAAGAAAATGCAAAAATCAGGCCATGCAGAAAAGAGCAATTGCTTTCTTTGACATTCGGAGACCAATTAGTTATCAGTGTAATTGTTATAAAAAAAAGACTATGGTCTGTTTGCTCCAGGACCTCCTCCACCGATTGATTGAAGGGCAAACATGTGTTTAAACAAGATAAAATTGAGTGGAGCAAGTCAATTAAGAAACACTCCCTGCCACTACCCAATTTTCTGTGTACACAATTGTACCAGCCTTGCCAGTGGTTTTCTATGAATGCATTAGACAAGAAAGAGAGGAAATAGACACCTGGTGTCCACTGAATCATGCCCGTCCTTACTCAAATTGCAGGCAATGATCAACAAATTGCAAGCTCAACCCTTTTATTAGCTAGCATATTAAAAGAGAGAAGCAATGAAGCACTTTCCAGCTTCAATCTGAGCTAGTTATATTTTCAGGCAATTGGGAAATGTAAAAGACCCTGTCTAATGGACCCACTCCCTCAAAAGGCAGGTCAGATGTTAATGCCTGAGCTCAACATGAGTAGAGTGGAGAGCAAAAAGCAATAGATTCAAGAAAGAAATCAAGTTCTTCATGCTTCATGCTCTTGGGGGCTGTTTCATGCTCTTATCCCCCAGTGAAAATCAGTCTTTAGTAAAAATGTATCCAATGTGGTGTACTCTAGATATCTGGGGAGCTGCATTTCCATTCTGGAGATGAACTGTAGGAGCTTAAAAAGCTTTACACAAGGCTATACTATAAATAGAATAACACTCTGCAGCTTTGTCTGAACCTTCTTTAAAAATAAAAAAATAAAAACAAATAGGAAATGACATTTCTATCAATTCCAATGCATAGGGATCCTGGGATATTGCAGAAGATGCAAAGCATAGGTAAGTAAGAAGAAAAATGCGATCAAGAGAAGGATTTAGGGGTAGTGGTTTCTGACAGTCTCAAAATGGGTGAACAGTGCAGTCAGGCGGTAGGGAAAGCAAGTAGGATGCTTGGCTGCATAGCTAGAGGTATAACAAGCAGGAAGAGGGAGATTGTGATCCCGCTGTATAGAGTGCTGGTGAGACCACATTTGGAATACTGTATTCAGTTCTGAAGACCTCACCTACAAAAAGATATTGACAAAATTGAACGGGCTACAAGAATGGTGGAAGGTCTTAAGCATAAAACGTATCAGGAAAGACTTCATGAACTCAGTCTGTATAGTCTGGAGGACAGAAGGAAAAGGGGGGACATGATCGAAACATTTAAATATGTTAAAGGGTTAAATAAGGTCCAGGAGGGAAGTGTTTTTAATAGGAAAGTGAACACAAGAACAAGGGGACACAATCTGAAGTTAGTTGGGGGAAAGATCAAAAGCAACCTGAGAAAATATTATTTTACTGAAAGAGTAGTAGATCCTTGGAACAAACTTCCAGCAGACGTGGTTGATAAATCCACAGTAACTGAATTTAAAAATGCCTGGGATAAACATATATCCATCCTAAGATAAAATACAGAAAATAGTATAAGGGCAGACTAGATGGATCATCGTCTTTTTCTGCGGTCAATCTTCTATGTTTCTATGTTTGTGCCTGGAACAGATGATTAAATTCTGAGAAAATGGTTGGAGAAATTATCTGGTAGGAAAAAGTGGGCGAGAGAGGTTTGCAATTTCATTTACTTAAAGCTTTAGTCTTTAGAATTCTATTCTATTCTTTTCTAAATCTTCCTTTTGTCTGTGGTCATCCCTGGCTAATAACATCTAGTCAAGCTTTTGATCCAGCATCATACCAAGCAATTGGGAAATTTAAGTAACAGACCCTAGTGGAGATAGTAAGCATGCTGGATGTGGCTAGTTTGCTTTCTAATAAATTAGTGTTTTGGGATCCAAGAGAAGCAACTCATGTAAAAGTGCAGAGCCCCATTAATGTACAGATGTCACAGATGTCTCGCTTGAATTTTGATGCAATTAAGGCAAATGGCATGATTTGCATCGACCACTTGTTTTCAAAATTCAAAATATGCCCTCAATTGCCAATTCAACCTTTGCAACACTTGAAATTACCATTTATTAGGGAAACAAATTTCCATACTATGAAAAATGAATGTAGGAGATGTTGGGGTTACATATATTCAGGATCAAGCTGAAAGACCGTTTTCTAGTTTCTAGAAACTAGCTTCTAGTTTCATTTTAATTCAACATCTAAAGCAGTGGTTTTCAACCTGGGGGTCGGGACCCCTTTGGAGGTCGAATGACCATTTCACAAGGGCCGCCTAAGACCATGGGAAAAAACAAATTTCCCATGGTGTTAGAAACTAAAGCTTCTATTCTGGTGCCTTGGAACATATTTTTACAATCCGACCAATCAGGTGTTTACAGTGGGGGTGTCCCTCTCAACTTCCTGCCAATCAGCTTAAAGCTTTGTTGGGAGAGGTGGCACTAGACTTATAGTTTGGGGTCACCACAGCATGAGGAAATATATTAAGGGGTCGAGGCATTAGAAAGGTTGAGAACCACTGATCTAAAGGGATTTGTTAAAAAAAGGGGAATCAATAGGAAATGTCCATTCTGAGTAATTCAGGGCCACACATTTCCCAAAAGGAGAGTACTGTACAGTAGTCCCTCACCTATCGCTGGTGTTACGTTCCAGACCCGGCCGCAATAGGTGAAATCCGCGATGGGGAATTTATCGACTGATAGTACTTATTTAAGTACAGTGGAACCCCGACATAAGAGCTGCTCTACTTAAGAGCAACTCGAGATAAGAGCTGGGAGGGGAGAGATATTTTTGTTCTACTTACAAGCCCAAATTCGAGATACAAGCGCCAAGGAGCTGTCTCCTGAAGCCAAACGCTAACTTCCGCGTTCGGCTTCAGGAGACAGCTGCGAAGCGGCGCGCGTGTTTTAAAAGGTTGCAGCCGGCCTGGGGGGCTCGGGGGGGTGCTTGCAGCTTTCTTTCTTGCTCTTTTTCTTTCTCTCTTTTACCTTCCCTTCCTCTATTTCTTCTTTTCTTTCTCCTTCCCACCTTCTTCCCTCCCTCTCTCCCTTCACTCATTCCTCTCTTACTCTTCCCTTTCATAAGTTTCCTTGCTTCCTTCCTCTGTTCCTGTCCCTTCCCCCTTTCTTTCTTTCTTTCTTTCTTTCTTGCTTTCTTTCTTTCTTGCTCTTTTTCTTTCTCTCTTTTACCTTCCCTTCCTCTATTTCTTCTTTTCTTTCTCCTTCCCACCTTCTTCCCTCCCTCCCTTCACTCATTCCTCTCTTACTCTCCCCTTTCATAAGTTTCCTTGCTTCCTTCCTCTGTTCCTGTCCCTTCCCCCTTTCTTTCTTTCTTGCTTTCTTTCTTTCTTTCTTGCTCTTTTTCTTTCTCTCTTTTACCTTCCCTTCCTCTATTTCTTCTTTTCTTTCTCCTTCCCACCTTCTTCCCTCCCTCCCTTCACTCATTCCTCTCTTACTCTCCCCTTTCATAAGTTTCCTTGCTTCCTTCCTCTGTTCCTGTCCCTTCCCTCTTTCTTTCCTTCCTTCCTTCCCACCCTCCGTCCATTCATTCACCCATTCCTCTCTTGATCGCTTAAAGCCGGTCCCTGGTGCAAAAAGGGTTGGGGACCTCTGTCCTACAGGATTGGGTGGCAGAGAAGTTGAACATATGTAAATTTAAAAGTTTAAGAAAGTTTACAAGTTAAGTGAAAGAAACTTCATTATTCATTTATATGTACATGTACATTTCTTCATTAAAAACATGTCTTTCTGCATAATTTAGACTAACTTTGTGAGTTTTTTGAGGGCTGGAACCAATTAAAATTATTTACATTAATTCCTATGGGGAAAAGTCGTTCGAGATAAGAGCTGCTCGACTTAAGAGCCCAGGTCCGGAACGAATTAAACTCGTATCTCGAGGTACCACTGTATTTATATTGTAATTGTTTGGTAAGTTTTCATTGTTTTAAGTGTTTATAAACCCTTCCCACACTCTTACAAAATTTTAGATATTTTTTTTAAAAAAACCTGCCGATCGAGTTCCGCGGGCTGTTTAAATCTGCCGATTGACTTCCTCAGAAACCTGCGAACCAGCGAAGATCCGCGAATGATTTTTCTCATTAATATTTTTTGAAAACCCGCGATGAAGTGAAGCCGCAGTAGGTGAAGCGTGATATAGCGAGGGACTACTGTAAAGCATTCCCTTTCTCCTGCAATCAATGATTGGTCTAAAGCAGGGGTAGGCAATGTTGGCTCTTCTATGACTTGTGGACTTCAACTCCCAGAATTCCTGAGCCTATCATGCTAGCTCAGGAATTCTGGGAGTTGAAGTCCACATGTCATAGAAGAGTCACCTTTGCCTATCCCTGGTCTAAAGGAATCTCCTTTAACTGGAAATGATGGGCTTCATCTGCAATAGGAAACCTGCTGGCCTCATTCTCTTGGATTTTCTTCCCACGACTCAGGTAGATACTTCTGGGTGGGCTTTGGGAGAAGGACATTGAGAGCCTGTGTCTAAGGCGCTGAGCTTGTAGATCGAACATTCAGCAGTTCATCGGTTCAAATAACGGAGTGAGCTCCTGTTATTTGTCCCAGCTTCTACCAACCTAACAGTTCGAAAGCATGTAAAAAATGTAAATAGAAAAATAGGGACCACCTTGGTGGGAAGTTAACAGCATTCCATGTGCTTTCAACATTTAGTCATGCTGGCCACATGACCATGGAGACATTTTTGGAAAGTGTTGGCTCTTTGGCTTTGAAACAGAGATGCGCACTGCCCCCTAGAGTCAGGAATGACTAGCACATATGTGCAAGGGGAACCTTTACCTTTACCTTTTTATCATAGAAAATCATGGGTATCTGCTGAAAATTTAATATAATAATAATAATAATAATAATAATAATAATAATAATAATTTTTAATTAGATTTTTATGCTGCCCCTCTCCGAAAAGTCGGGGCGGCTCACAACAATAATTTAATTTAATTCAATTCAATTCAATTCAATTGACTTTTATGCAGCCCAATCCCAATGGGACTTATAACAAAAAATAATACATACAATAAACAAGTCAAATAATTAATAATAAGAACATAAAACCCCATAATAAACCCTAAACTCACAAATATACAGAAATAGTTGCAAATCGGACGTCAAGGAGGAAGCTACCCCAATCATAATGCAGGTAGAAGAAAGGCAAAACCTCAGTTGCACAGTTATGGCTATTCTCTTGACATTTTTGACACCTGTCCTCCTAAGTTCCGTCCTTATCAACTGCCTTCATGCTTAGTTACATTAAATGTCCAAAATTCTGAAAACAAATCCAATAAGTAATTCCAAAACAAAAGTATTAATCTATTTCCTTCTAACTCCCCCTGCTCTTATTGCTTTTCTGGCACAAAGTAAAAAAGAAATTGATACTGTCTTTTCTAACTTTTAAATTTAATTTCAGTGCTATTGTAGTTCTCAGCGCTATGCCTGTTGTTTAGGTGTTGGCTGGACTATATTGTTTTATTGTGCTTTCTGAGGTTACATTTTTAAATGCTGCTTTATTGTATTTTTCTCTCTGAGAATCCATTTTTCAGGTAACAGCAGGAAACTGGAGGAGGAGGAGGATCTGTTTGCAGTAACCTTTTCTTCAGATGGTTCTGCATTTACTTGTGTAAACAGAAAAACCTGGGGGAGGTTTTAGCTGCCGCCTCTGGCGTCATGCACTCAATGCCCCATCACTTAAAATAGGCGAGTGTTAAAATACTGCTGCCTAACTACCATGTCCTGAATAGTTTATGGAACAGGTTAGCTGTCTTCCTGGCCTGCCCTGAGTTGAGCAAAAGGCAGTTTTCCATTCCATTTGCCAGGAACACAATCAAGAGCCATTTTCCAAAGGTCACAAGATGGATCCCTTGTGGGAACAGGAACACTCCTTGGCTTTGATCCAAACAGGAGATATACGGGCAGAGGGACCAAACTTTGAGCCCTAAGAGTTCAAGCTGGCTGCAGGGTCTCACTAACCCTAACCCTAATCCCTGATCTATGTCATCTGCAATCTTTTTGCAATTTTGAAATTACAACCAAGGGACAACTTTTTGGGGAGGGGAGAAATTCAAGTAATATGTCCTCATGTGTATTTGTTAATCCACTGTTGTCCAAATGTCCTAATTTGTCCAAATGTTGTAGTTTTTTGTAGTCACTCACTATAGGACAAAATTTCCTGAATTTACAAAACAAAAGTCATTAGAAGATGCCTCCTACTAGATCTGTCCAGAGGTGCATTTGTTAATCTGATTTTGCGTAGCTTCTTCTTTGGCAAAATTGCACTGCTAACCAGAGCACACAAAACATTTGCTGGACCAATTCTTGAATACAGCTCATCTGTCTGGAACCCACACTGCAAATTGAATATTAATACAATTGGGAGAGTCCAGAAATATTTCACAAGAAGAGTCCTCCATTCTTCTACTTGCAACAGAATACTTTATTCCACCAGACTTGAAATTTGGGGCTTAGATAATTTAGAGCTACGTCGCCTTCAAACTGATCTAAATGTAGCTCATAAAATTATCTACCACAATGTCCTACCTGTCAATGAATATTTCAGCTTCAACTGCAACAATACACGAGCACACAATAGATTCAAACTCAATGTAAACTGCTCAACTGCAGGAAATATAACTTCAGCAACTGTCTATTGTCGACCTCACCCCATTCCTAAGAGGACTGTAAGGGGCATGCATAGCTTACCATTCCTGTCCTACTGTCCTCATTTATCTGTATTTACTTTGTTTTGTTTATATTAATACCTTATGTTTTATATGCTATACCTTATGTAGAATATGTAAATAGATAGATAGATAGATAGATAGATAGATAGATAGATAGATAGATAGATAGATAGATAGATAGATAGATAGATAAATAGCTTTAGCGAACACTGTCACCCAGTGGTTGATCACGTGCCCTGTGAAAGTTCAGCAACTGGACAAAAAGGCAACAAAATTCCAATGCTTCTTCCCAACAGCTGTTATTTGATGTTTCCTCATTGTACTTTACAGCTGTCAAGGCAATTTGGTCATGAATTCTGTTGATGTTCGTTACGCCACCTAATGGTTAGAGCATGGTCTCCAATCTTGGCAACCTTGGGTTCACGTTGGCTTATTTCACAAGCTTGGGATGAGACTTTTTGAATCAGATAATTTACAGTTGTGAATATAGTTGTACATCTCTTGCCATTTCAATTTGTCCTGATTTTTCAGATTCTATTTCAGAAAACTTTATTTCAGGCCCTTCAGAATACCTGTGGGACTGCTTTCTGCTGCATGAATCCCAGCAACCAGCCTTCTCCAGGTCCCATCAACTATACAATATCGTTTGGCGGGACTTAGGGGAAGAGCCTTCTCTGTGGGGGGCCCAGCCCTCTGGAATCAACTCCCCCAGAGATTCGTACTGCTCCCACCCTCCTCACCTTCTGTAAAAGTTTAAAGATCTATCTGTGCCACTAGGCTTGGGGCTATTAGACCCTAGCCCCCTGGCCGACAAATGTAGTATGTTTTGTGATGTGAATGAGAATGAATGATTTTAAATGTTAGTAGAGTTTTAAAGTTGTTCTAGTAAAATTAATTGGATTTTTAGATTTCTATATTGTTTATTGTTTGCAGCTGCAAGAGCAATCATGGGCTTCCCTAAATATGCCCATGTTATACCAACACTCCGCAGTCTGCATTGGTTGCCGATCAGTTTCCGGTCACACTTCAAAGCGTTGGTTATGACCTATAAAGCCCTTCATGGCATCGGACCAGAATATCTCCGGGACCGCCTTCTACCGCACGAATCCCAGCGACCAGTTAGGTCCCACAGAGTTGGCCTTCTCCGGGTCCCATCGACAAAACAATGTCGATTGGCGGGACCCAGGGGAAGAGCCTTCTCTGTGGCGGCCCCGGCCCTCTGGAACCAGCTCTCCCCAGAGATCAGAATTGCCCCCACCCTCCTTGTCTTTCGTAAGCTCCTTAAAACCCACCTCTGTCGTCAGGCATGGGGGAATTGAGATATTCTTTCCCCCTAGGCCTATACAATTTATACATGGTATGTTTGTGTGTGTGTTTGTTTGGTTTTTAATAAGGGTTTTTTAGTTATTTTAAATATTAGATTTGTTATATGCTGTTTTTATTATTGTTGTTAGCCGCCCTGAGTCTACGGAGAGGGGCGGCATACAAATCTAATAAATAAATAAATAAAATATGTTGTGAGCCGCCCCGAGTCCTCAGAGAAGGGCGGCATACAAATCCAATCAATCCATCAATCAATCAATAAATAAATAAATAAATATCCCTTACATTCTCTGGTTTAAAGAAACCCTTATGATATTTCTCATGTTAGTTCAGATATCTGTTCCACCTTTAATTCTGACCAATTCAAACCCTGACAGATGTAGGGTTAAGAGAGAGAGACTGACAGGCCCAAATCACCCAGCTACCTTTTTATGCCTAATGGAATTGAATTCTCAGCTGTTTGGGATGGATGAGGACAAGAGATTGCCTTACAACCGGGGTTGACAACCTCTGGAGCTGCATGTGGCTCTTTTACCCCCCTGTTGTGGCTCCCTGTTGCCAGTCAGCTCCGCAATTGATAGAGCTTTCGGTTAGGACAGGTAGAGCAAAAGGATGCCCCTACTACACTAGGAGGAGACTATGGTGGGGGAACTGGACTTCTGGTTGGCAGATGAAAAGAATGCCACTCTAGGAGGAAACTCTTTGACTGGGGAAGGGGACTTCTGGTTGGCTCTGAAATTGAACAGGGGGCTTCCAATTAGGAACTTTGTGGCTCATTGAGGTTTAAGGTTGCCAACCTCTGCCCTAGGAGGTCCCTCACTGAAATTTCCTTCAAACCTAATGGAACTATCATGAGCACTGCCTTTGTAAGGATAATAGAAAGGCTGGAGGAGAAGAAGGAAGCACAGGTAGTCCTGTGAAATAAAAGGCGATACAAAAAATAAGAAGGTTATTAATCTTAAACAGAAAGTTATTAATTTTTAACAAGGGAATCAGTAGTTTAAAAAGGGCTGATTATTTTTGATTATTTTTTAATAGTATACAAATCTAATAAATAAATAAATAAATAAATAAATAAATAAATAGTATAAGTATTAACAATGGCTATAAGATATATTGATAAGAGATGGGAAAGATTTGAAATTTGTTTGTTTTTATTGGTTTTTCTTTTAAGTTTTAATAATAGACTATATAAGGGTTTTTAGTTTTTGTAGAAAAATGTGTAAGAGCGGGAGGAGGCACAACTGCTTAGTATTTAAGATGTTAGAGATAGTAGTGTTATTAAATACAGGAAGGAATGCTAATGGTGAATTTAATTAGAAGAGAATTGCTTAATCTGGATGACAAAATTAGAAGGTGGCAGCAAAGATAAATGATTTATGCTGAGATTAAATATGAACTAAGAACTTTTTGTGATTGATGTACTAATTATATTGCTTTTTGTTGTACTAAAAAGAGAAGGTATACTGTATTGTATGTTTTATGGTGGAGAAAAATAAAAAGAAATTATACCCCACCCAAAAAATGTCATTTAGTGACAGTTCAAAGTTACAACACTCAAAAAAGTGACATGACCAGCATAGCATACAACTGTTACAGCATCTCTATAGTAATATGATCAAAATCCTGGTGCTAAGCCACTGGCATGTATTGAAGACAGTTGCGGTATCCCAGGTCATGTGATCACCATTTGTAACCTACCCAGCTGGCTTCCAAGAAACAAAGTCAATAGGGGAATCCAGATTTGCTTAATGACCACATAAGTCACTTAACAATTGCAGGGATTTGCTCAACAACTGTAGCAAAAAAAAAAAAAAAAGGTCATAAAATGGGGCACATATCACTTAACAATTGTCTTGCTCAGCAATGGAAGTATTGGGCTCTGTTTATCTATATGATTAAGTAAAGCAATTAAGGATGATACCTTCTTTTTTTAATTTCACTTCCAATTTTCCCCGGCTAGTATCTCTTTGTCTTATTTCAAAGTACAAAGGCAAAGAAGATAACCCTCTATTTATGCGCTTGTGAGTCACTTAAACATTTGCATCTGGCCTACATGCAAGAAATTAGGCATTTGCTAACTTTAACATTAAGCTCTGCTCTAACACATAAAAAGAACAAGCAGAACAAATCATTAATTTGTCCTGATCATTAGGAACAGCTGCTGTGCCATTATCATTAAGAACCATATCTTGCCTCTGTTTGGTAGCCTTTCTAAGTCAAGCAAAGGGTCAGTAATAAACTATTTATTCAACGCCTCCCAAACTACTGCAAACAATCTAGAGAATCCCCTTTTTAATAAAAAGTATTAAATATCAGTATTTCATTTTCAATAATGATTCATGGAAGACATTGCCTCATTCCACTTACTACAGTTTTTAGGAAAGGGTGGAATTATCAATAAAGGGGGATGTTTGTAGCTCAGGGTTAAAAAGAAGGGTCCTTGGTGCTTTCTGATCGTTGTTTCTTGGTTGTTGTTTTTTGCAGATGTTTCACTATACAAACAAGGTGGTAACATGACCAGCACTGATGATGTTACCTGGTTTGGGTAATGAAAGGTCTGCAAGAAAACCAAGCTCAAAGAGCAAACAAGGGTTCCTTAAGGATGGATTAATTTATATCCCATTTATTATAAGCATACCGGTATGTTATTTTTTAATATTCCAATAAATATTTAATTGGATAAAATAAAACAGGGCTAGACTCTTACATACCGATAAGGTCCCACAGAGTTGGCCTTCTCCGGGTCCCATCGACTAAACAATGTTGTTTGGTGGGCCCCAGGGGAAGAGCCTTCTCTGTGGTGGCCCCGGCCCTCTGGAACCAACTCCCCCCGGAGATTAGAACTGCCCCCACCCTCCCTGTCTTTCGTAAACTACTCAAGACTCACTTATACCGCCAGGCATGTGGGAGTTGAGACACCTTTCCCCCAGGCTTTTTTTATACTTTGTTTTATGTTTGGTATGAATGTGCTGTTTGGTTTTTTAAAATAATTATAGGCTTTTATATGTTTTTTAATATTAGATTTGTTCCACTGCTATATTGTTTTTATTACTGTCGTGAGCCGCCCCGAGTCTTCGGAGAGGGGCGGCATACAAATCTAACAAATAAATAAATAAAATAAATAAATAAACATGGTTTGAGACTTTAATCCTACTTTGGCAAACTTTGAGATTTTTTTTTTTAAGGATAAAAAGATTTGTTCCATGTTCAGCTTCTTTTATTGATTAATGAACACATTACCCAGGCTTTAAAAAGTCACTGTGGAGCAAAAATAGCATAGCCGAATTGTATATCATAGGGTAGTCTCACAAAATGACTTCCACGAAGGAATTGACTACACACAAAATGGACCTCCAGCCAGTCATAAAACACTAGGCAAACTTGCAAAGAAGTTGTGTGCTTTCCTTTGTGTTCTTATATTTGGGTTCTTTTTTTTTTTTAGCAAAGAAACAGCTGACATATTTCCAAACAAAGTAGTTAACTATCACTTTTATTTTTTTTTAACAATGCCTACAGAATTCATTTAGAGTTAACAAGCTCTGTTACCAAGATACATGCCCACAGACCTCATCCACTGAATCCTAAAATTGGTAACTATAATAACTGAAGAAAACAGATGCAGCTAGTTCATGGAATACACAGAGTCACAAGTTATAATTCATAAGCCAAATTCAGTCTAAGCAAGTTATGGCCTGTCAATTGAGTGACTGTTCAACAGTATGGCTGGATATGGATTTAAATAGTATTCACTCAGTTTTCATGTTTCAAATGAATGATTTAATGTGGGACTTGTCCCAACTTTGTCATTTAGGAAAGAAGAGCTTCCAACTGCATTTGTAATCAGTTATACTAAAGCCAAGCAGTTACAAAACAGAAAAGGGAGATTATGATCCCGCTATATAGAATGCTGGTGAGACCACATTTGGAATACTGTGTTCAGTTCTGGAGACCTCACCTACAAAAAGATATTGACAAAATTGAACGGGTCCAAAGACGGGCTACAAGAATGGTGGAAGGTCTTAAGTATAAAACGTATCAGGAAAGACTTAATGAACTCAATCTGTATAGTCTGGAGGACAGAAGGAAAAGGGGGGACATGATCGAAACATTTAAATATATTAAAGGGTTAAATAAGGTCCAGGAGGGAAGTGTTTTTAATAGGAAAGTGAACACAAGAACAAGGGGACACAATCTGAAGTTAGTTGGGGGTAAGATCAAAAGCAACATGAGAAAATATTATTTTACTGAAAGAGTAGTAGATCCTTGGAACAAACTTCCAGCAGACGTGGTTGATAAATCCACAGTAACTGAATTTAAACATGCCTGGGATAAACACATATCCATCCTAAGATAAAATACAGAAAATAGTATAAGGGCAGACTAGATGGACCAGGAGGTCTTTTTCTGCCGTCAGACTTCTATGTTTCTATGTTTCTAAGGCTGAAGTTAGCGTGCAAAAATGCCTATTTACTTCCCCCTTTTTCAAATCCTTCCCCCCACAGCCCATTTCTCCCAGGTGTCTAATTGGATTCAAATAAGTTGTTTTGGTAACAGTTCTGATACTTGGTGCGCTCAGTGATGGTTTGCATTCCTTTCCCACGCTTGCAACCTTGGGGTCTTCGGCTAATGTTTTTGCCAGAAACTCACAGTAGCTTTGATTTCTTGTTTTTCATTCCCCACCCACTGGTTCCTTCCTGAATTGGACATGTCCCACAGAAAGGAACCAACAACAAATATTGTAAAAGATATTGATGACACATTAAGCCCCATTTGTATAAATGCCATTGTAACCATAATGGAAATATAACTGGGAAGTCAATTATTTCAAGTTTTTTCCCCTGTGTTTCATGTTATGAGAAATTCAGTCTTTCTGATTTTGGACAGTAGGGATTTATCTAAATTTGATAATGCAAAAAATAAAAAATTCCACTTGAACCATCCAACAACTCTTGAATCTCACAAAGATTGTGCTGCAGCGAAAAGAAGACAAAGGATTTGAAATGCAAATATGATCTGATATGATCTGTCTGTCCATTACCCTGGGGGGGGGGAATTATTGTCCCTCTCAGAGAGGGTCCGCAACTTGGGCATCCTCCTCAATTCACAGCTTACATTAGAGAACCATCTTTCAGCTGTGACGAGGGGGGGCGTTTGCCCAGGTTCGCCTGGTGCACCAGTTGTGGCCCTATCTGGACCGGGAGTCACTGCTCACAGTCACTCATGCCCTCATCACCTCGAGGCTCGACTACTGTAATGCTCTCTACATGGGGCTACCTTTGAAAAGTGTTTGGAAACTTCAGATTGTGCAGAAGGCAGCTGCGAGAGCAATCATGGGCTTCCCTAAATATGCCCATGTCACACCAACACTCCGCAGTCTGCATTGGTTGCCGATCAGTTTCCGGTCACAATTCAAAGTGTTGGTTATGACCTATAAAGCCCTTCATGACATCTGACCAGAATATCTCCGAGACCGCCTTCTGCCGCACGAATCCCAGCGACTGGTTAAGTCTCACAGAGTTGGCCTTCTCCGGGTCCCATCGATGAAACAATGTCATCTGGCGGGACCCAGGGGAAGAGCCTTCTCTGTGGCGGCCCCAACCCTCTGGAATCAACTCCACCCAGAGATTAGAACTGCCCCCACCCTCCTTGCCTTTCGCAAACTCCTTAAAACCCACCTCTGCCATCAGGCATGGGGAAATTGATTCCCCTGGGCCGTTTCCATTTTATATATGGTTTGTCTAAGATGTATGACTATTTTTTATGTTAAGGGGTTTAAAATTGTTTTTAACTATTGGATTTGTACTGTTTTGTTGTTGTGAGCCGCTCAGAGTCTTCAGAGAGGGGCGGCATACAAATCTTATTAATAATAATAATAATAATAATAATAATAATAATAATAATAATAATAATAACCCTTCCCTAGTACAAAGCTGAAGGGATCAGATACTGTAGCCTAGAGGTTAATTCTCTGCCTTACAAAGCAAAGGCTGCAAGTTCAAATCCCAATAAGAGAGTATGGCTAGCTGATGAGGCCAGAACAAGGCTGAAATAGATCTATCCTTGTCTCCCCTTATTTTAAATTCAGCAAAAAAACATGCGACACACACAAACACACACACACACATAAACGATTGATTCTTCTGTGAACTTGTGATAATGAGCGATGAAGTTTGCAACCACAATGTTTATGGTAGTTTGCCAGGAGAAGGAGAATTTAGAGCAAGTCTTTGTTTTTTCTTAATGCCCAAACAATCTCACAAGATTACTGTTCTGGGGACAAAATGAGATCTGATCTCTCCTTCCTTTTCCTCCTGTCTTTCTCCATCACATACTGTTTCTAGATGAAAAGAAATATATGAATGCAATACTGTACACATGTACACGTTGATGTGGTGAAATATAGATCACCTACATTTCACAAGAAAAGTATAACAAATTGTGGCCTTAAAGGAAAATTCCTTTAAAATTCCTCATGCCCTCATCACCTCGAGGGTCGACTACTGTAACGCTCTCTACATGGGGCTACCTTTGAAAAGTGTTTGGAAACTTCAGATCGTGCAGAATGCAGCTGCAAGAGCAATCATGGGCTTTCCCAAATATGCCCATGTTACTCCAACACTCCGCAGTCTGCATTGGTTGCCGATCAGTTTCCGGTCACAATTCAAAGTGTTGGTTATGACCTATAAAGCCCTTCATGGCACCGGACCAGATTACTTTAAGGGACCGCCTTCTGCTGCACGAATCCCAGCGACACAGAGTGGGTCTTCTCTGGGTCCCGTCAACCAAACAATGTCGCTTGGCGGGACCCAGAGGAAGAGCCTTCTCTGTGGTGGCCCCAACCTTCTGGAACCAACTCCCCCCAGAGATTAGAATTGCCCCCACCCTCCTTGCCTTTCGTAAGCTGCTTAAAACCCACCTCTGCCACCAGGCATGGGGGAACTAAGATACACTTTCCCCCTAGGCCTTTACAATTTTATGCATGGTATGTTTGTATGTATGATTGGTTTTTATATAATGGGTTTTTAACTGTTTTTAGTATTGGATTTTGTTATACTGTTTTACTGCTGTTATTAGCCGCCCCGAGTCTGCGGAGAGGGGCGGCATACAAATCCAATAAATAATAATAATAATAATAATAATAATAATAATAATAATAATAATAATTTCAAAAATATGCATTTCAACAATGCCAGTGTTGACAAAAAGCATATCAGTTTTTGAGTTCTGCAAGATACTTAAACCAGGTACAACACAGATATCAAATGGCTTATGCCATATGTTCCCGATTCAAGCTCCATAAACCTTGTAACATAGTGAGTGATGATGACAGTTGTAATCCCAACTTCTTCGTATCATGACTGTAGTGGCTGGATCTGATGGACTAAGTTAATCATTATACAACTGTGTTCAGGATCAAGGTGACTTGGGTAAAGTAATATTAGCCTCTCCGTCCCACCCAAAAGAGAAATCAAAACAAGTTAAATAAGTGGAGATAAGAAAAAATTGAAATTTGATTTAATTGAAGTACAATTAAAAATAAATTAAATCATTATGGGTGTAAGACATGGATTAAATATGACAACACATCCTTCCATTACACATTATGTTGCCGTAGATTAAATAGAACCAAAATCAAAAACAGATTTTCCTAGATAATGTGCTCAATACCTTGACCCACATCTGCTATAAGGATTTAATTTCCCATCATATGCTGTATTTCTAGGCCTCAAGGCTTGTGAGTTGTAGAGGCACCTGGATCCATCATAATGAAGAAATAATTGAGCCTTCAGTAAAAACATCTATTATGTTCAATGAATGTCCCATAATGGCTTGACAGGTGGTTTGGTACAGAACAGTGAGACCCTCTCAGGGACAAAGGTATAAATGACCATCCCTGTGCTCCTGGGTTATGAGTAATTAGTTCTCAATTGTCACAGGTGAAGTTGAGTTCCCATTTATGTCCAGGAGCCAGCTGTTTGGTGATGGAGGATAACTGAACACATTGCTATTTGATTGGATTCACTTCACAATTACTCCTCTACCAATCACTAATTGCCAAGCTACTCAACATTATGGAAGACAAAATAGTGGGGAAAATTTGAAACACGGGCTTTAGTAACAAGCAGATTTTGTAAACGCCTCTTCTAGCCTTGTCTCTGAAATAAATAGTAGATAGGACCACTACCGCTTAGTGGTTTTAGAATTGGACCCAGCTTGAAATACCGTGCTGAATGGGGAGAGTAATCCTTCCTGTTGAGAGACCTTGATGGATCGAATAGAATGTTCTGAGCAAGTGCAACTATTCATTCATTTTGGCTTCCCAGAACAACAGATGAAATCAGATCGTGAGACACACGAATGAAGAATGAAGCCAACTGCATGGCCAAGATGAGTGTGTAAGCAAGTAAAAGGAAATGAATTGAGTCCAAGATATTCAGTGGATATCACAAACTGTGATATTATCTCTTAATTCACAGCCTCTCTTGGTTCTTTTTTAAAAAAAATGCTGCTAAATCTGACTTGAGACAATATTTCTCTAATAAATTCACAACAAACCAATATGATAGTGGGAAAGATTGTACCAGTTGACTTTTGACCTTCTAGGGAGACATAATAGCAAGGAAGATAATCTCATATCTGAGATCTGTTTCAAAAGCAGTTTACCAAATTTCTTGCCAAGTGATAATTTTTTCATTGGTTGGAGGGGTGTCACTATTCTTAACCCCAAAGGGGGAGGGAATGGATAGCTAAAGCAATTAAAAGACAAAATGGATCTCCTCACCTCTGCTTAATTACCATTATATAAATAAAAACATGTTGAAAATACTTAGTATTTTCCATAATATCCATAATATAACTGCATCAACTGTCCTTATTGAGCCAAGTAATTGTTTACTGCTATAAAAAGTTTGGCTAATTTTGTAATAGATTTACAAACTTTTTGCTGCTAAGCTAGAAGTAAATTTTCCCCATTTTATAGAACTTTCTTGTTATAGTTGCTAAATTAATTTGACTTTGCCATTGATTTTGATTGATGACTATTCCCAGAAAATTTCAATCAACATAAATGTGAACCAGTTGCCAAGCATCTGAATTTTAGCCACATAATTCTGTTCAGTGAGAATGCTGCAAATGATTTTTAATATGTTAAATATAATCATCTCACTTTTTTTTAGTACTGTTGTAACTCTGAATGGCTACTAAACTAGTTTGAGATTACTTACACTAAAAAATTGGAGATAGGTTTTCATCCTCTAAAGCAGTGGTCCCCAACGTTTTTTCCACCAGGGACCAGTTTCAGCAAGGCAATTTTTCTATGGCCTGGTGGGGGCGGAAAGGGGTGTGGTTGGGGGCGGGATTAAGTATGGGGGTGCTGGTCCTTCCCGCCCCTCTTTCCCGCCATCGCCCTGTGGCCGGCAGAACCTGCCTCCCAAACCCTCTTGCCCGGCGGCAGGTGAAGCGCTGGAGGGAGGGGGTCAGGCCGGCCCTCCTGCCTCCCCCCCCAGCCAAAAACGCAAAGGCGTGCCACGGCAGAAGCCAAAAGAGGCTTGAGCCTCCCGGTCCTTCCCGCCCCTCTGTCCCGTCCATCGCCCTGTGGCCGGCAGAACCTGCCTCCCGAGGCCCCTTTCCCAGCGGGAGATGAAGCACTGGAGGGAGGGGGTGGCGGCAGGAGGATTGGCAGCTGCTGACTCCACGGACCGGTGCAACATGCCCCGCGGCCCAGTACTGGTCTGTGGCCCGGTGGTTGGGGACCCCTGCTCTAAAGGACAGACAGAAACATTTTGTAGGAGTTACTGTTCCCAAGCTGACTTCAGATGTAGTCCCTTCTTCAATAAATTGCTGCAATCCATCCCAGATTGTGCACTAGGAATGTTAGGACTTCTCTCCAGAACTGGCATACCACCTCAACTCAGAAAAAAAAACATCATTCACCTGGTCACCTGTTTTTCTCAGAATTCCCAAACCAACATGCTATATATTGGAAATTCTAGGAGTTGAAATCTACCCATCTTAAAGTTGCTGAGTTTGAAAAACATTACACTATAGTCAGTGATGGGCTCCTACAGGAATGGTCAGGAACGTAGTTCCGGTAGCAAAATTTAGAGCTGCACCCCCGAGCACCCAATTTGCACTGAAAGATGTTGAAACAAAATGCATAAGCCACGCCCACAGCGTGGTAGTAAAAATTTTGGTAGCCCATCACTGACTACAGTGCAACCTGGAATGGAGATTTATCTGAATACTATGAACATACTTCTAATTGTCCTAATGTTTGAAATAAATGTTTATATATATGTATTTTTGTACTGCTCATTTCTGGGTCATTTCAATTCACTTTATATAGAATTTTTACCTGATCAATATGACTTAACTACTTTGCAGTACCCCAATTTTGTTTTATTGTTTGTAAAACCTGCTATATTCATAATGACTATTTAGTTAATGTTTATTTTTACCTTTAAATTTTTAATTTCTGTCTTGTCTGTGGAATTCAAGTCACTGATTGCAATAAAGAATGGATTGACTGGATCTAAATATTTCTTTTCTTCTAAGACACTCCGCAATTTTCTTCACAAACTTTTCCCAAACAGACAGATTGGAGATTGTTAAATTATGGATGGAATCAGGGTGGTCTTTTCAATGGGGGATATTATTCCATCACCTAGAAAGGAGAATACTTTTAGGTCAACTGAAATGAGGGGTGCCCTCAAAGCTTGGTTGCTTTCTTGCAGAAATTTTATTACCCAAACTAGATAGCATCATCAGTGGTGCAAGAAAACAGGCAAAGATCCCTCACCACCATCTCTTTCAAGGTTGCTAAGGCCACTTCCAGAACTATCACTCATCCCTCCATCAGTTTCCTGTAGGAATCAATGGGGCTTAAATCCATTCAGTCTGTTACAGAGCTTACCGTACTAAAATAAAACCTAAAACATTGCCCAAATCGTCTCCTTGGATCCTGCCCATGTTGAATTTAGGCCTGAGCAATTTTGAGCAATTCTATCTGCAAAATGTTTTCCAAATTACTCATAGCAACACATACTACATAGCAAACCAGATTACATCGCTCTGAAGGGGGTTTGTTCAGTTTAATCCACTGTCACAATAAGGGTGAGGAGGTTAGTCAGCTGGTTCATTATCCTTATCTATCTGTCTTTCTGTCTGTCTGTCTGTTTATCTATCTATCTGTCTATCTGTCTGTCTGTCTGTCTGTCTGTCTGTCTGTCTGTCTGTCTGTCTGTCTATCTGTCTGTCTGTCTGTCTGTCTATCTGTCTATCTGTCTATCTGTCTATCTATCTGTCTGTCTATCTATTTATCTATCTATCTATCTATCTATCTATCTATCTATCATCTATCATCTATCATCTATCATCTATTTATCTATTTATCTATTTATCTATTTATTTATCTATTTATTTATCTATTTATCTATTTATCTATCTATCTATTTATTTATCTATTTATCTATTTATCTATTCATTCATTCATTTTCGCATTTCTGAGCCGCACATATCCCTCAAAGAGGAACTCTGGGCGGTATGCAATAAAATATTGAAATATAAAACAATATATAATAATTAAAACTTAGGGTTAATTTTTTAAAAAAAAAATATTTCCATGTTTTAGACTAGAACACCATTTCAGAACTATGTCCAATGCCATTTGTCCCAATATTAATTCAAATATAAAGTGTTTTAATTGCACAGTTTCCCTCCTAAGCCACTCTTCCAAATTCAGTGTAAGCAAATAGAGGTAAGCCTGGTGATTTGAATATCCAACAGTATCTTATGATTCTTGACAAGTGTATATTTTCTTCTATGTACACTGAGAGCATATGCAGCAAAAACAAATTCCTTGTGTGTTCAATCACATTTGGCCAATAAAGAATCCTATTCTATTCTATTCCATTCCATTCTAAGAAATTACATGCACCTTCTCAATGTCAAACCAGTGCTATAAATGTGTACCTGAAATGTTTCATGAGAACTCAGAAGAAGCAATTAATATTCCCAATAAAATAAAATCAATGGGAGTAGCTTTCAGATGGGTGGACTCCAACTCCCAAATTTCCCCAGCCCGTTTTCTATTTTGGGAATTCTGGGAGTTGCAGTCCCTTTGAAAGCTGCCAGGACTGAGAAACACTCAACAAACAAAAACGTGGCCACTTTTTCTGTTTTTGTCGCTACGCTTTCTCCAAGCAAAGACTCTCTTGAGTCTTTAAAAAAACAAACAAACATGGGGACATACTGACTTAGGAAATGACATCCAATATATCTGGAAGATAAAAGTATGAAGAAAATTGTTGCTCTAACCAGGGGTCCCCAAACATAGCTGGCTGGAGAATTCTGGGAGTTGAAGTCCCCAAGTCTTAAAGTTGTCAAGTTTGAAGACCTCTGCTCTAGTCCTAAAAGAAAAGTTGGTAATGGTTGACACAAGAGTGTTGTTTTCCTAGATTCAGAGCTACCTCTTGGGAAACCTGTTTTTTTTTTCTTTTTAAAGAATTCACTTGAAAAGAAGCAAATAGATTTTATTTGCAGAAGCAATTAATATTCCCAACAAGATAAAAACAAAGAGCATCTGGACAACAAGTGTCACCTTCCATTTCCAGTATGTAGAGAAAAGATGCAGCAGCCGTTTCAAAGAGTTTATAATATTATGTCTCTCGGCTGATTGATTAGCAGTGTCCCTGCTGTCCTGTTATCACTAAACCTGAGATTGATGAGGTTCTTAAAAGCAAACTCGGTGAGCGGAAGGTGCCTATTTATGAGTGCTTCAAAAAGTATGATATGCATTTCAAATCTCAGTGAAATGCTCTGTCTCTTGTCCTAGCAAGAAACAATAGGACACAGTGAAATGAGACTTCAATTTGGCTCAATTTAGAATAAATTGATGTCAGCGTAGAAAAGTGGAGCCAAATTTATTTATTTTCCATCTGATGTGAACTAGGCTAATGTATGATGCAGTGTGATGTTGATTTATACACCAACAACTCAATCCATAGTTCTTGACATAGAAGTCTCTCCTATATTTTATATATCTTTTCTCCCATCCATATATCTTTTCCTCTATTCTTCATTGGTGTATTCTATTCTCATATCTCTTCTTCTATCCCTTCCCTGATATTTACTACTACACGTTTTTATTCTCTTTAACTTTCAATTTGTAGTGGACTAACTAACTAACTAACTAACTAACTAACTAACTAACTAACTAACTAAATAAATAAATAAATAAATAAATAAATAAATAAATAAATAAATAAATACTATTTATATTTATTATTATTATTTATTATTATTATTTATTGGATTTGTATGCCGCCCCTCTCCGCAGACTCGGGGCTAACAACAATGATAAAAAACAACATGTAACAATCCAATTTAATAAAACAACTAAAAACCCTTATTATAAAAACCAAATATACACACAAACATACCATACATAACTTATAATGGCCTAGGGGAAGGAATATCCTAACTCCCCCATGCCTGGCGACAAAGGTGGGTCTTGAGTAATTTGCGAAAGACAAGGAGGGTGGGGGCCATTTTAATCTCTGGGGGGAGTTGATTCCAGAGGGCCGGGGCCGCCACAGAGAAGGCTCTTCCCCTGGGGCCTACCAAACGACATTGTTTGGTCGACGGGACTATGCTAACCTTACCTCACAGATCTCTGATAATTAGGCATGTTTTAGGCCTAAACTACATATTAGATTATAGCTGTTGTATGCCAGCAAGAAGGTGATACGAACGCATTCATTCCATGCTCCCTAAATCACTTTCTTTATACACAAGATTTTGGATTAATTTTGGCTCAGCCTATGATAATTATTTTATTGAGAATTCAAAGAAGCTCAACAACTCACAGGAATATATATATATAAGCCCAAAATAAAGGCAAATTTCAGGCAAATAAGCCCAAAATAGATCTATTGTAGTCTCCCTTCCTGTTAATTATCAGCAAAAATATGTTACATCTATAGATTATAGTTGTCAGCTATAAAAAAAACCCTTATCTGCCTTGGAATATGGCCCCTAGTGGGGCCGAGAGGCAAAAAGGAAGCTGTGATGCTCCTTCAATATACCAGGGAGACTCGACATTAAAAAAAAAATCATACATAACCATAGTTCCCTCTAAGCTGAGCAGTGAGCAATCGCTCACTTAAATATCATCATCAACTCAGAGTTTTCCAAACCTGCCCAGAAGCCGAGAGGGAAAGAGTGAGAGGAAAGGAGAGAGAGAGGAAGAGAGAGAAACAGATAGAAAAAAGAGAGGAAGGAAAAGAGAAAGAAAAAGAATGGGAGTAAGGAAGAGAGAAAGAAAATCAAAATCTAGTTTGAAACTAGCTCAACTATTTAAGTGGCATTTTGATATTGATAGAGTTGCCCCATTATGAGCTCACTGTTATAGACACACAGTACAGTATTTTATTTTGAAATTCTCTGAGGCAAAACAGGGTGGGTTTTTTATTTGTTTGTTTGTTTGTTTATTTATTTATTATTTCTGTGCCGCCCAGTCCCGAAGGGACTGCCGCTCAGACACTACACTTTTCCGCCCACCCCCCAAAAAAATTAGAGGTAACACTGCACATAACCCTCCCGTGATACAAGTTGATGCAGGAGATGAGCCTGTAGTCTAATGGCTAAGGGCCCCCAGGTTCGAATCCCAGTTAGAGTATGGCTACCTGATGAAGGCAAATAAGCCCAAAATAGATCTATTGTAGTCTCCCTTCCTTTTCATTATCAGAAAAAATATGTTACATATGTTTGTTTGTTTGTGTGTGTGTTTGTGTGTAGGTATCAGAATTCCCCAGCCTTTCCAGCTTTGAGGATCATCAGAGATGTTCATCCTGTGGGTTATCCTACTGCCAAGAAATAATGATTTTTTAAAGTCAAAGCTAGTATGCATAATTGCACTTACAAACATTACAAAAGCAACCAGTCTAGGCTTATGATTATGGTCATGAATATCAGTCATCAGAATCAGGTTGCTGAATTTTGGATCATCTGATACCAAGTAGACTTCAAAGGCAAACCCATGAAGAAAATAGTGCAGAAATTCTACCAAGTGATGATATAAGCACAAGGAGCCAGATATTCCTGCTTGAAGAATGACAAAAACTGGAATATTAAATATAAACTATACAAAGACCGCCACCACCCTGTCATGGGTAGTCATGAATCCAAAGTGATACAGATAGTGTTGAGAAATAACAGTCCACTTAGCAATGGTTCAAAGTTACAATCAACACACCAAAATTACATAAGACTCTACAGTCTACTCTAGCCTTTTAAGTCCTAGTTGGGTTCTACAAATAGTCAGATGGAAAGCTAAATTTGCAAAAGACCCAGCATTCTCCATTTTGTTGCATTAAGTCACTAATGTCAATGAGCATTATCCATTTTGTTGCATTAACTTTTGAAGATAAAGTTTCCCACCCTTCTCTCCAGTTCTAAGGAAAAGGTCACAGAAAGATTTTTCTTTTTTTTTGTTTCTCTATTCTACAGCCTAGAGTCAAGGAAAGGTTTTTAAAAAGAGACAAAGATTGGAAAACAGAGGTTTTAGTACCTAGAAACATAGAAAGATAGAAGACTGACGGCAGAAAAAGACCTCATGATCCATCTAGTCTGCCCTTATACTATTTCCTGTATTTTATCTTAGGATGGATATGTGTTTATCCCAGGCATGTTTAAATTCAGTTACTGTGGATTTACCAACCACGTCTGCTGGAAGTTTGTTCCAAGGATCTACTACTCTTTCAGTAAAATAATATTTTCTTATGTTGCTTTTGATCTTTCCCCCAGCTAACTTCAGTTTGTGTCCCCTTGTTCTTGTGTTCACTTTCCTATTAAAAACACTTCCCTCCTGAAACTTCTTTAACCCTTTAATATATTTAAATGTTTCGATCATGTCCCCCCTTTTCCTTCTGTCCTCCAGACTATACAGATTGAGTTCATTAAGTCTTTCCTGGGACGTTTTATGCTTAAGACCTTCCACCATTCTTGTAGCCCATCTTTGGACCCGTTCAATTCTGTCAATATCTTTTTGTAGGTTAGATCTCCAGAACTGAACACAGTATTCCAAATGTGGTCTCACCAGCGCTCTATATAGCGGGATCACAATCTCCCTCTTCCTGCTTGTTATACCTCTAGCCAAGCATCCTACTTGCTTTTCCTACCGCCTGACCACACTGCAAACCCATTTTGAGACTGTCAGAAATAACTACCCCTAAATCTTTCTCTTCTGAAGTTTTTACTAACACAGAACTGCCAATACAATACTCAGATTGAAGATTCCTTTTCTCCAAGTGCATTATTTTACATTTGGAAACATTAAACTGCAGTGTGCATTGCTTTGACTATTTATCTAGCAAATCCAAATCATTTACCATATTACAGACGCCTCCAGGAATATCAACCCTATTGCACACTTTAGAGTCATCGGCAAATAGGCAAATCTTCCCTACCAAACCTTCCCCTATGTCACTCACAAACATATTAAAAAGAATAGGACCCAGAACAGACCCTTGTGGCACACCGCTTGTAACCTGTCTCTGCTCAGAATACTCGCCATTAACTTTACGGAGAGGGGCGTCATACAAATCTAATAATAATAATAACTCTCTGACTGATATGGGGGTGAAGGTGGGTGGGTGGGGGAGAGATCCACAAGTCTGTCACTCAGCTTTTAAAAAAAAAAGTATTGAAGAAATGTGGTTTTCTTGGTGAGAACGGACATTAAACAAGGGAATGTTTTTTGAAAGCTCCACTTGAAGTTGTTAATTTTTAAGCAGGGGGCAATCTTTTACAGGAGAGTTTTGCTGCCTCTCAATGGCACAGAAAGCTCTGAAAAGTAAGGGAAACTGGTCTTTTTTCTTTTTTGCTCTGGAAAGGCAGGGCACTTTGGTGTCATTGGGGCATTACTCAAGTGACATGGATTGCATCACTTGAGTAATGAGTCTCATAATGCTAATAACCTAAGTACATCATTCTTTTGGTGATATCATTACACAGCTGATATAAATCCAACAGAATTTTGTCTGTTGCGTGTAACTGAAGGCACTGGAAGGAAAGAGAAAAGGATGATCTCCAGGACTGCCTTCTGCCGCATGAATCCAAGCGACCAGTTAGGTCCCAAAGAGTTGGCCTTCTCCGGGTCCCATCGACTAAACAATGTCGTTTGGTGGGACCCAGGGAAGAGCCTTCTCTGTGGCGGCCCGGGCCCTTTGGAACCAACTCCCCCCAGAGATTAGAATTGCCCCCACCCTCCTCGCCTTTCATAAGCTCCTTAAAACCCACCTCTGCCGTCAGGCATGGGGGAACTGAGATATTCTTTCCCCCTAGGCCTCTACAATTTATGCATGGTATGTTTGCATGTATGTTTGGTTTTATAAATAAGGGTTTTTTAATTGTTTTAGTATTGGATTGTTACATTAAATTCAATTTATTAGATTTGTATGCCGCCCCTCTCCGAAGACTTGGGGCGGCTCACAACAATAATAAAAACAGTATAATAATGGAACAAATCTAATAATAAAATTATATTAAAAACCCCCAACAATTTAAAAACCATACAACACATACATACCAAACATAAAATATAAGAAAGCCTGGGGGAGATGTCTTAATTCCCCCATGCCTGGGGATATAGGTGGGTCTTGAGTAACTTGCAAAAGACAAGGAGGGTGGGGGCCGTTCTAATCTCCGGGGGGAGTTGATTCCAGAGGGCTGGGGCCGCCACAGAGAAGGCTCTTCCCTTGGGGCCCGCCAAACGACATTGTTTGGTCGACGGGACCCGGAGAAGGCCAACTCTGTGGTACCTTATCAGCCGCTGGGATTCATGCGGGAGAAGGCGGTTCCGGAGGTATTCTGGTCCATGCTGTTTTTATCACTGTTGTTAGCCGCCCCGAGTCCACGGATAGGGGCGGTATACAAATCCAATAAATAAATAAATAAATGATCAGCAGCAATGTGGACAGACTCAGTTACAGTGGCAAAGGGTACAGTACCCTTGGAAATCCAGAAGGACCAAGTCAGACACTGACCTTCCTAGAGATAAATCCATCTGTTGGCCACTAGAATTTAATATCAGGTGAAATCCATTGTATCGAGATCCAAAAATTGTTAGATTTCATTATAATGCTCATTGATTGTGATGATTGTAGATTAGATTGGAATTCTGGGGAGTTTAAAAACATATCAGAAGGTAGTGGCAAACCGATATTGTACCTCTGCCAAGAAAATTAAATGGAGGCAGGATGTAAAGAAGAGAAAGAAGGAAAAAAATCTATTTATACAATTAGGTAAGAAGGACATCTAGTGGTCATTGTGTGACATTGCATTGAGGTTCCAAGTTGTTATCAACCAAAAGCAGCCAAATTCATACGGATTTAGCTAAAACACAGCATTTAAAAATAATTTATAGTCCAATGTATAAACGTCATCGCATAAAGAAAATGAAGACCAGTCAGGCTGGATTATTTTTGTATACTACTTTAAATTGTGAGGCTTGGAGATATTCTGATAATGTCCTATTTCACTTCTAAGCAGAGATACAAAACTAAGATGACTCCTAAGAAACAAGATATGCCTTACAGGAACAGACAAAAGTCTTATCAGGTCCAGCATTTTTGTAAGTCTTGAAAATCCCATGAGCAGAAGCCAAGCAGAGTAATATCCTCTTTACGAAAAACTAATATTAAAAGGCATTCTGCTATAATACTGTTCAAGTACAGTGGTACCTCTACCTAAGAATGCCTCTACTTAAGAACTTTTCTAGATAAGAATTGGGCATTCAAGATTTTTTTGCCTCTATTTAAGAACCATTTTCTACTTAAGAACCCGATCGCAGAAAAATTTCCCAGGAAATTTGAGAGCAGCACGAAGGTCCGGCCAGTTTCCTGTCATTCCCCTTTTAATCTCGGCCATCTGGGCTGCCAGAGGAGCCTTTTTGTGGTGCTTAACGGGGCTTTGGCAGTCCAGAGCGAACGAAGCATTTTCCTTTCTCTGGGCGCTTCGACAGGGAATAAACCTGTGCCAGCACCCAGAGAAAATAAACGCTTCCTTCGCTCTAGGCAGCAGGAGTCACCACAGTGAAGGAAAGGCTACAAAGAGAGTGAGCAAGAGGAGAGTTGAGCCCTTCAGCATGGGAAGAAAGAGGCAGCAGGTAGCAGCAGCAGCATCCAGTGTATGGGAGAGTATATGGGAGGCAGCCTTGAGCCGGGTGTACTGGAGGCGTGTGCTCATCCTCGCCACCTCAGAGTCCCCCTTTTTTTAAAAAAAAAAGCCTTAAACTTTTGGATTTTTTTTATTCCCTTCACCTGACCTTTTTCCTTCGGCAGCAATTCTTCTTCTTCCCCTATTTTTGGGGATGGCGTCAAGATGGCCACACCCACCCAGTCAGCCTTGCCCACCAGGCAGGGACCCGGGGGGGGGGAGACGCAGTGGGATAGCAAAAATGGAGCTCCACCCCTGAGCACCCAATTTGCACTAAAAGATGTTGAAAGAAAATGCAGGATATCCTGCATAAGCCCCACCCACAGTATGGTGGTAAAAATTTTGGTAGCCCTTCACTGCCAGCAGGGTCATGGAGATCAACTGATGCGGCCTTCAAATGAAATTGACTTTGACACCCCTGTGCTAAAGGGTCTTATTATTATAGGGTTGTATTTGTTTTTTGCTGCAAGGAGGTAAGTCAATAATAATAATAATAATAATAATAATTAATTAATTATTATTATTAATAATAATATATTATTATTATTATTATTATTATTATTATTATTATTATTATTATTATTATTAATTAGATTTGTACGCTGTCCCTCTCCGCAGACTCGGGACGGCTCACAACAATAGTAACAATATAACAAATCTAATATTTTAAAAACATCTAAAACCTATCATTAAAACCATACAACACAAGCATACCAATCATAAACTATATATGCCTTGGGGGGTATCTCAATCCCTCCATGCCTGGCGATGTAGATGGGTTTTAAGCAATTTACGAAAGATAAGGAGGGTGGGGGCAGTTCTAATCTCTGGGAGAAGTTGATTCCAGAGGGCTGGGGCCGCCACAGAGAAGGCTCTTCCCCTGGTATCTGCCAGACGACATTGTTTAGTCTACTCTACAGGACCTGGAGAAGGCCAACTCTGTGGGACCTTATTGGCCGCTGGGGTTTGTGTGGCAGAAGATGGTAAATATAAACGCCTATAGAATCTTCAAATTATTACGCTTATTTTTTAAAGTCTTCAGAGAGGGGCGGCATACAAATCTAATAAATAATAATAAATAATAATAATAATTAACTTAACAAAATGAAGAAGCTTTTTTAAATAAATACTTGATCTGGAGGCCCAGCGCTATTGTATCTTCTTTTTAAACAGCAGAGAATACTTCCAGAAAGCCACATCAATTTTAAAGATCTGTAAAAGTATAAAGAAAAATGTAACAGTATCCTGTTTTTAGTATTAAGATAAGGCAGCTGAGTTAAACCTTCACTTAGTCATGTTTGAAGTAGATCTATTTAAATAATTGGGAGAAGTTAGTGTGATTACATTTAAGAAAACTTTCTGGGATTAATATACTGTCATAATGTACATTTCTCCAGTTCTTTGCTATTTCTATAATATTTGCTGTTTGGCAAATTACTAGAGGCAAAAGGTTTTTTTACTTGTTTTCCTCCCCCCAAACTAAGG
The DNA here is from genome assembly GCF_031021105.1 of Erythrolamprus reginae. Lineage (NCBI taxonomy): Eukaryota > Metazoa > Chordata > Lepidosauria > Squamata > Dipsadidae > Erythrolamprus > Erythrolamprus reginae. Next base: position 116,551,665 of record NC_091963.1, read on the forward strand.
TGCATCTTATACTCTGAAAAATACGGTAGTTATTTAAGATATACTATTTCACTTTATAGCATATAATAATGGTAACAGATTAGCATTTACCAACCTACTGCACTTCACCTACAAAAAGATATTGACAAAATTGAACGGGCTACAAGAATGGTGGAAGGTCTTAAGCATAAAACGTATCAGGAAAGACTTAATGAACTCAATCTGTATAGTCTGGAGGACAGAAGGAAAAGGGGGGACATGATCGAAACATTTAAATATATCAAAGGGTTAAATAAGGTCCAGGGGGGAAGTGTTTTTAATAGGAAAGTGAACACAAGAACAAGGGGACACAATCTGAAGTTAGTTGGGGGAAAGATCAAAAGCAACATGAGAAAATATTATTTTACTGAAAGAGTAGTAGATCCTTGGAACAAACTTCCAGCAGACGTGGTAGATAAATCCACAGTAACTGAATTTAAACATGCCTGGGATAAACATATATCCATCCTAAGATAAAATACAGAAAATAGTATAAGGGCAGACTAGATGGACCATGGGGTCTTTTTCTGCCGTCAGACTTCTATGTTTCTATGTTTCTATGTATTGGAATGCAGTTTATGTCACTAACCAGATAGAAGTCAGTTAGGAAAGATTACAGGTAGTACCAATAAGAAATAGTTCATAATCGGTAGTATGGTAATTTTTTTGATTTAGTTTGCAAGAAAACAAAGTTAGAGAGCACTGAGGGACCTGCAATTACAGGTAGTCCTTCTCTTACAACCATAATGGAAATTGCTCATTACCATTATAATTTTATTTATATTTTTTCTTTAACATTGGTGGACAATGTATTATTTGAAGTCAATATATTCCGAATACAATTCTAATAGTGATATTATCATTTAAATATACATAATCATACTAGTGTTCCAAATTGGCCCACCAAATTTCCGCAAATGCCTTTAATAAACAAAGTCAGATATGCAGTTTTAAAGATGTTTCTTGTCAATTAAATCTTGTCTTTAAAATCTTCAAACAGATCCCTAATACTTCCAAGCAGCCAAAACTCCAGTTGATGTGGAACCAAAATAAAAAAAGCCTTCCAGATGTTGTTTCTTTTACTATTTCCTTTATTATTAATGTATTTATCTCAAGTAATTCATCCAAGGTTATTCCCATAAAATATAATATTGAATCTTCTTTAACCAATAGATGGTGCCCCCACTTTAAAAGCCAACTTTAAACAGCATAAAACTCCATAAATTTCAGAGTGGGGGGAGGAGGAAAAATGAAAAAAGTGAAATTCCTTTCTTTACACTAATTCTTCCAATAATCAAACAATATTATACACAAATTAAATACCATTTCACACTGCTAACAGTTCCAATCCAGTCTTTGTTTATTTTAGAGCTTTACAACCTTCCCTTAATAGTTTGTTTCACTTTTAGATCTGTGATCTTTCTTCATATAATAAATCATTGCTTTCTTAACGTTTTGGAGAATTTTTTTGTTCTCTGAATGTGCTTTTATTTGGTTTTAAGTCTCTAATGTAGGTGAAAGTTATCTCAACCAATTTCTCTCCACTGCCCACAACTCGCTCCAGGACATATTCTTCTTATTCCAGTTGTCACAACTTTGTCTCACCAAAAATGGCCATCCTCTCTGCTGCCGGTCAGATGGGGGGGGGGGGTTTGGATTAAACAAGAAAATTGCTGTTTCCTCGCGATCTGCAAAGCATCCCTCCATTCTTCACCATCCCTCCAGGGTAGCTTTGGCCCCATGGGGTCTCCTGGCAAGCAGGTATCATCTGAGTTTCATGAAACCCCCATGAGACTCCCTTATCACATATCCATCTGCGGGGACACCAACTGATCAATCGCCCATTAGTTATAAAACATAATGGTTGTAAAGTGGATCATCGTGTGTTCAGACCAGATTTTACGACATCTACCACAATTGTAAAAGGTATATGAAGGTCATTAAGTGAATTTCATAGCCGCTACATGAACCATTTGTTCACAGCGGGCTGCTTTTACCAAAAACTAAGTAAACACCAGTTTTCAACAAAATGTTGTAAACTGTGGTCAAATGTCCACGGGACATTGCAAATGGCTGCAAATGTGGACCAGCTGTCAAATGGCCAAAACATGATCCCATAACTCTGCAGGAAAGGGGAGATGGCCATTAGAACTGGATTGTAACTTATAAATAACCCTTTGTGGGGCTCTATCAGAACTTTGAATAGTTGATAAGCAAACAATTGTAAATCAAGGATTACTTATATAATAAAGGATATCTGAATGTACAAATGATGTTGGAACTTGGGAACAGGATTTCTGGCTCTTATCTTTCTTGCTGAAGTTGTCCAGAAGAATTGTACATCATACAACTGTTCACAAAATGTTAAGAAAGGACATAAAACAGCCAGTACAAAAGAAAGAGATACACTAATAGAAAAGTGCATTTATTGTCTTTTAAACTTCCAAATGCAGAATACGTATTAGGAAATCTTGAAGATGTAGCAAATCAATGATGCCTGCCAATGAGGAGGAAAAGGCAACGTAGTGTATGGCTAAGACAGTTGAAATAGGCTATGATTCCAGAGTGGCAGCATTTTCCAAATTCCTGCATCTCTCCGTTGAGAGTGAATACATATAAAAACCCATTATGGGGCTGGATTTTAAACCAATGATTCCTGAGTAGCATATTAAATTTCTTAGGAGCCTCTGAATACAAATATTCCACCCTTGTATCTCAAGAGTTACACTGGATTTTTCCAAATGTAAATTACATTTCAGACAAGTTTATCATCAAAAATGTGTTCTGGAAAGACATGGTCTGAATGTATTCTGACCTGAAGAATGCAATTACAGAGATAGGAAAAGCTGCATAAACATTATTATGAACATGGATCCTACTGTATCTAGATCACTTATGGTCAACTGAAGGAAAACCGGATTCAGAGTTGGCGTGGCTAAGTGTGTACTATGGCAGCCCACTGAATTAACTGATGGAGTTTCTAGTGCTTCTAGTAACATAATCTACCAATGGGGTGGGGTGGGGATCAATATATTTGTTAGACAGCAACTTCCCCTAGAGGTTGACATTTTGAAGAGCTTCAATGTATGAGAAAAGCCCTTTTTCTATTCCTGCAGTGTTCAGTATCATCATCTTATTTGATCCAAATTACGTGATTCTCAAACTCCCTGATTCTACCCAGTTTCATTCATTTTTTTAATCTCATTCCCCACAGCTTCATTATTCACACAGAAATAAATCTGGGCCTGTGATCTGAGGTTCTATGTCTTTCATATGCTCTTGGTAGAAGTGATGGATTCACAGGCCTGTCATTCTCACCTGCATCCTTAAGACTCATCTCCCATAATGGTCCCACACTGCTTTATCACAGGCCAATTTTGTCTGGATTTTGGTTTTTAACATATTCCCAGTTTTGATACCTCTGGGAGACAAACTGCTCCCACTTCCTCCCTCATTTAAACTCTCTACAAATGCTGCAAGGAATGGTATTTTGGGAGATTTTCCTTTCACTTCCATTCTCTACTTTTAATCTTCCCCCACAATAAAGTACAGTGGTACCTCATGATACGAACTTAATTGGTTCCAGGAGGAGGTTCTTAAGGTGAAAAGTTCGTAAGATGAAACAATGTTTCCCATAGGAATCAATGTAAAAGCAAATAATGCGTGCAAATCCTTCAGGAAAATCCCAAACTTTAGAAGGGAGGCGAACAGAGGGCAGGGGGGAGCAGCTAAAGGGGGCGGGTGGAAGAAGCAAGGCTAGGCTAAAGGGTGAGTGGGAAGGAAGGAAGGCAAGGGGGGCACCCCTCCCTTTTCCTTCTTCAAAAGACACTTTTTGAGTGCCTGCAAACACACTGTTCTCCTAGTTATTTAAGTCCAGTCTTTTCCCCCTCCAAGCCGCCCCTCCCTTTTCTTTCTTCAAAAAAAGGGGGGGAAAAGAAACCCCTTCATCCCAGCAGCAGCGGCTTGGGTTCGTAAGGTGAAAATAGTTCGGAAGAAGAGGCAAAAAAATCTTAAACACCAGGTTCGTATCTTGAAAAGTTCGTTAGAAGAGGCGTTTGTAAGATGAGGTACCACTGTATTTAAAAATGAGCTAAAATTAGCCTAAAAAGTGGGGTTTCCAAAATTTAGGTATGGGGATAGATGAGTTAAGGGCCTTCCAATCTCTCTCTGCCTAAATAAAACATAAAACCACAGACCGTAAATTCACTCCATCATTTTCTGTCATAGGACAAGCATATAATTTTAAAAATCATAAGGTAGAGATACAATCATCTACCATTTTAAATTTGGTCCATCCCTAATTAGTTCCTGTATCAAAAATCTGTGATATTTAAATCAAGGAAAATTATATCCAAATTTCTTTTTACCCACTTACAGTGAGTTGGAATTTAATTCAAAATGTTCTGCCCTATATAAACTTAACACAAAATCCGACTTTCCTTTTACCATCCAATTTCAGCAGTAAGTGTTCCTAGCTCTTAGCTGATGCACTAAATATATAAATACTGGGGTCTTTTTACTCCTAAACCCACTATGAATAAAATGATATTTTATCCAATTGGTCATTGTTGGGACTTCATGTTTGACTGGAAGAGTATAATACAGTTTCACAAATGTGTTCATACAAGTAGAGCAGAAGTTAGCCAATGCAAATAGACTTTACCATTTATCATATTCTTTGAAAATTATCAATGGTAAGAAGAATCACTTGATATAAAAAAACTGCACATTCTATGACAATGATGGCAAACCTTTTTTTGCTCAGGTGCCGAAAGAGTGTGCGTGCACATTATTGCACATGCAGGAGTGCCCACACCCATAATTCAATGCCTGGGGATGGTAAAAACAGCCCCCCCCCCCCGGAGGCTATCTGGAAGCTGGAAATGGTCTGTTGCCCAACTTCTGGTGGGCCCAGTAGGCTCCAAAGGCTCCCCTGGAGCAGGGGAAGGGTAAAAACACCCTCTCCCATCCCCCGGAGGCTCTTTGGAAACCAAAAACTCCCTTCCAGAGCCTCTCTGTGAGCCAAAAATCAGCTGGCCAGCACAATACATGCATTTTGGAGTTGCGCTAGAGCAACAGCTTGTGTGCCAGCAGATTTGGCTCTGCGTGCCACGTATGGCACCTGTGGCATAGGTTCACCATCACTGTTCTATGAGAACCACCACTATCTCAGTCATACTCTTGAATCCAAAGTAAAATGATTCAAAATCTCTCTGTCTTTGTCTACTCAGTCGAGTAGTGTTGTTCAGGCCTAGCAGCATACCAAGTGGAAATTTTGTTCAAGATTTCTTTAAGTTTCTCAAAGACCAGGAATGAAAATCTAAATCAATTCTACTAGGGGACACCAAAACCCTGAACCCTCACGGATGTAATTAAAGACCTTAATGTATTGCTCAAGAAATAGGACAGCTGTTGGACTATCCTTGACAAAAATAATAATAATAAAAAAATAGAAATGACCCCACATTATAAAGAAAGGATATAAGTTCGTTTAGCTGCCAGTGGAAAGGAGCAAAGAGTTTCAACAATACAGTAAAACCGAAAATAAATAAGCAATTAATTATAATCATCCCAGTTCTTTCTCCGAAAGTCTTCTCCTCTCCCTGGCTTGAAATCAAGCGTAGTTCCTCAAGTCCCCTGGGTTATGTTCAGCCATCTGTGGCCAAAATGATGGAGGCCCCAAAAATCCCAACGTTCTGGCCAATCAACTTCATTTGATTCCAGAATTCAACTCTGTGAGAATCATGCCAGAAACCAAGATTGCCATCAATGAAGAGAATGACCAGAGGAAGAATTACCGACAGGATCTGAGCAGCTGTGGTGATGTAATAACCAGATAGAAAGGACAGAGCAAGGACACCGTAGAGAACAAAGAGCAGCTGCAGGAGGATCTCGCCACCCAGGATACCACCAAGATAGGCCAGGCGATCTTCTTTGCTGTGCTGAAGAGAGTAGGCCTGGAAGGAATAAATGGGAAGGTTGGTTCATAGCCACCTTTAGCCTAACACTTCTAGCTGGTGATGGGATCTGAACCGCTGACCTGCAGATCTATCAGTCAGCTTTAGTGGCCTGCAGTACTGCACTCTACCTGCTGCGCCACCTCAGCTCTATATGGGTTTATAGTTGTTTATCCGTAGAGAGCCAGGAGTTCTACAAAGATGTCCGCCGTTAACTATTAATTCTTCAATGTAGTCTGGCTGCCACTTGTTGTTGTCATTTGGTTTACACTACCGTGCTATCCAGAGTACACCACAAGGAGGCGAACTAGCATCACACCACAGGTGTTTTATTATTTGATTGATTGGTATTATTTAATTCAATTTTATTTTATTTCATTCAAAATGAAATATATGCAAATAAACAATCCAGCTAAGAGAACCCCAAAAACTCCACGATTCAACCCTAAGCTACAAATGCTACATTCTATTGGAATACAGCATTTACTCTACTTTAATGGCACTTGAAGAACCTTAAAATTATATTTTAAGAAATAAATGAAAGCTCTTATCCTCCATGTATGTTTGTGTGCATTTACACATGAGTACTTGTGAGACAATTCACTATCTGCAAAGACCACTGATCTTTGATCTGATCCCTGACTTATGGTGGACGCAATATGTCCGCTAACTGTCTCATTACTATTTGTTAATCCCAAACAAAGCAACAAACTAAGTAAAAGGGGATGGAAAAGAAAGAAAAGATTGATTCAGACCTTTTTCATATACATACCACACAAATGAGGTAGATTCCAATGAAAACTTGCCCAGTAGACTGCAATGACCTGTTCCGTGGTTTCTGGCGGTATATCTCACCAGCGCCACTTGCCAGGATCAGAAATCCACCTATTATGGCTATCGTCCGTGAATACATTCTCACCTGTGACATGCAAAGTAAACAAAATATGTCAATTAATAAAAACAGGAATGTCTGTTTCTTTTATTAATCCCCCCACCCATGCTATACATTTTTTACATTGAACTCAATATCCTCTATACCAGTGATTTTCAACCTTTTTTGAGCCACGGCACATTTTTTACATTTACGAAACCCTGGGGCACATTGAGCGGGGCGAGGAGGGCTAAAAAACGTTTGGACAAAAAAATTCTCTCTCTTCTTTTCGCTCTATTTCTCTCTCCCTCTTTCTCTCCCTTCCTTCCTCTTTCTTTATCTCTCTCCATCCCTCTTTCTTTCTCATCCTTCCTTCCTCTCTTTTTTGCTTTCTCTCTCCCTCCCTACCTCCCTCTATGTCTTTCTCTCTCTCCTTCCCTCCCTCTTTCTCTCTCTCTCTTGCTTTCTCTCTCTCTTGTTCTCTTTCTCTCTCACTCACTCTTTCTCTTGCTTTCTTTCTCTCTCTCTCTTGCTTTCCTTCTCTTTCTTTCTCTCTCTCTTGCTTTCTTTCCCTCCCTGAGCTTCGCGGCACACCTGACCATGTCTCATGGCACACTAGTGTGCCGCGGCACACTGGTTGAAAAACACTGCTCTATACAGTAGTACCTCTAGATACGAGTTTAATTCGTTCCAGAACCGAGCTCGTATGTCGATCAACTCGTATCTCGAACGAATGCCTTTAGACTTTGTTTTTCCACGCCGAGACAACCAGAAGCAAGGATTCTTGCGCCACCTAGTGGAAGCTCGGCTCATATCCCGAATTTGAGCTCGGGTGTCAAACAGAAATTTCGCTCGCGTCGTGGCTCGTAACTTGGAATACTCGCATGTGGAGCAGCTCGTGTCTAGAGGTACTACTGTATTTCAATTTTGAATTTTGAATTTTGAATAAATAATTATTTGAATAAATAATTACAGTGGTACCTCTTCTTACGAACGCCTCTTAATGCGAACTTTTCGACATACGGACCCGGTGTTTAAGATTTGTTTGCCTCTTCTTAAGAACCATTTTCACCTTACGAACCCGAGCCCAGGAGCGTGGGCTCTCTTACTGCGCGTGGGCTCTCTTAATGCCGCAGGGATTCCCCTGCCTTGTGACTGCCACCGCAGGGATTTCCCATTTGCTTGCCGCCCCTGCCGGGATTCCCCACCTCCGGACTGTCAACATCAACAGTTGCTAGCCGAAGCGAAGAGGGAGGGAAACAGAGAGGGTGGGACAGGGAGAGGAGGGAGGGAGAGAGAGTCATACACACACAGAGGAGAGGGGGGGGAATAAACGGGGAGAAAGAGAAGGAGAAAGAGAGGAAGAGAAAGAGAGAGGGGGCAGTGTGTGTGAGAGAGAGAGACAGAGAGGCTGACTGCCTCTCCTTTGCAATGACACCTGAAGCTGCCTGGCTCCTGTGCTTCGCCTTGGCTACCTCTTCCTCATCTTCCTCCAGGGTAGCAGGTAAGTCTGCCCCAGGCTCAGGTGGGATGGGGGAGGAGGTCGAGAGCCGAGCCAGCCCCTCCTTTCTCCTCCCGCCCCACCGTCACCATCTTTTTCTCCAGGCTGGGGCAGTGCCTCTCCTCAAGAGCCCCGAGATAGGGCTGCTGGGCTCCGCCACCCACTGGACGCGCCCGGCAGCTTTGCCCTAGGACAAGAGAGCGGCTGAGGGACAGTGAACACGGGTTTCTTTCTTTCTTCCTCCCCTGTCGTTTCAACCTTCTCCTCAGAAGCTGCTTCCCATAGCTTTGCAGCCTCGTGTTTCCCTCGAGGAGTGTGTGTGTGGATGGGAGGGGGCTTCCCCGTCTTTCCTGGAGCTGTTGTCCCCTCCCTGACTGACCGTGTTTTCGGGGTGCGCTGGGCTGGCAATGGGCTGGCCCTCAGGAAACCGGGGGGGGGGAGGCTATCTATCTATCCATCCATCCATCTATCTACCTATCCATCCATCCATCTATCCAAGTAGCAAACACGCCCAAGAGGCCCTACCTGTCTCACATCAAGCCTAGGACAGTGATGGCGAACCTCTTTTTCCTCAGATGCCAAAAGAGCGTGCGTTGTGCTATTATATATGTGCGAATGCCCACACCATAATTCAATGCCTGGGGAGGGAGAAAATGACTTCCCCTATCCTCCAGAGGCCAGAAACAACTTATTTCCCAACTTCTGGTGGCCCAGTAGGCTCGTGTTTCACCCTCCCCAGGCTCCAAAGGCTTCCCTGGAGCTGGGGGAGGGCAAAAACGCTGTGAGATTAAGATCGCTCCCGTGAGATCGAAAAATCAGCTGGCCGGCACACACATGCATGTTGGAGCTCTGCTACGACAACAGCTTGTGTCCCAGCAGATATGGCTCCGCGTGTCACCTGTGGCACCCTTGCCATAGGTTTCCCATCACTGGCCTAGGAGAATAACCGATCTTCAAGGCCTTACAAAACACTAATAGGATGACAGCCATATGGTTTTCAGGAAAAGTCAGGCATGGCACCAGAAAAGGCACCCTTACTGAGTACAGACAGTTGAGATTGTTTAAGAAGGGATGCAGAGCACACCAACTCTGCTAGCATGTACCAGCAGCCAGCCAGAATCTATGGGAAACAGGGTCTTTCATTTAATTTACTACATGTAGAGTATTTTGGTAATAATCAGCACTTTGACTCACACTAGGAAGCACACTGGCAATCAGTGCAGCTGGGGCAGCACAGGTGTCACAATGCAGTGGCAAGCTCCTGCCGGTACAGCTAATTGTGCGCAGCTCCAAGGCTCTGGCGTGCGAGATCAAACGCAATTTTGCTTCTGCACTTGTGCAGGTTGCAAAATCTCGCACGGGGACATGTGTGCGTGAGCATTTCACCAAGGTTTTTTATTTATTTATTTATTTATTTATTTATTCATTCATTCATTCATTCATTCGATTTTTATGCTGCCCTTCTCCTTAGACTCAGGGCGGCTTACAACATGTTAGCAATAGCACTTTTTAACAGAGCCAGCATATTGCCCCCACAATCCGGGTCCTCATTTTACCCAGCTCGGAAGGATGGAAGGATGAGTCAACCTTGAGCCGGTGATGAGATTTGAACTGCTGATCTTCAGATCTACAGTCAGCTTCAGTGGCCTGTAGTACAGTACTCTACCTGGTGCGCCACCCCGGCTCACTATTTTTGCATGCGGGGAAGTAAAACAACTCACTGAAACACGCGCGCACACGCATCCCCGTGCCAGATTTTGCACAGGTGCAGTAGCAAAATTGTGCTCGACTCCACAGTAGCCACACCAGAACCGCGGAGCTGTCATACCAGCAGGCATGGTCACATGGACACAACTGAGGCATGTCTCTATTCTGGACGAAGATCAAATTATTTTGATTCTGGACGAAGATCAAATGATTTTCAAAGATAGCTTTATGTAGATCACACTGCAGGAGTTGAGCCTTGAGGCTGCAGTCTGAAGGGCTGAAGGAGCTGAGGAAGGGGCCACAGTTGCCTCCTGCTCTTCAAGATCTCGTGTGAATCCAAGAAATCTCCACACTGCACATACCCTTGAACAGAAAAGTTCTACCCCAGCTGCTGAGACTATGCATGGAGTCCTAAGACAGTGTTGGCGGACCTTTTGCCGAAATGGGAGCGTGCATGGCAGGGAGGAGCACCAGAAAGAGCAGCTGCCCAGCACACATGCACAAGCTGAGAAGCTGAGCTTCTGTTTTCTGGCGTGTGCATGTATATGCGCACCAGTCACCTGGTCTTCCAGTTTTTTGTGCACATGCGTGTTCAAAGACCAGCTGGACAGCACTCATGTGCACACAGGAAGCCACAAGCTCAGCTTCTTGATGCATGCATGCACACCAGGGAACTGCTCTTCCAGCTTCCAGCACTCCCACGTATGCGAAGACCAGCTGGAACCCAGAAGAGCAACGGGCAATGTCTGGCATGCCCAGAGAGATGACTTTGTGTGCCACTTCCAGCACATATGCCATTGGTTGCCATCAGGGTCCTAGGATCTAAGACTGTAATATCACTAATAGCCACAGACTTGTAGAATTGAGTCATAATCAGTTCCTCCCCATCCAGATAATAGGTGGAGATACCTAACCCTCCAAATATTGTAAGAGGAAAACTTGTATGTTCATTCTTTTTCACTAACTGATAGGAGATGTAATACCTGGAGATATTTTCACCTCTGTAAAACAAAACAAAAAATTTCAGCCTAAAATATATGCTATCTTTCTGTCTCTACCTAACTATCTATCAAATTTAAAAACCGCCAATTTTGTTTACAGAGCAATTTAACTGCACAGGAATATTTTAAAAGATCCTCTTTGTCTAACACTAAAAGATGATACACTTGAAACAGAATCTAATCAAATGCCAAGTTCTACTGCTGGCTGGAGAAAAATAAAAATAAATAAATGTATGCTTAGTAGTAATATTATTAAATGGAATGAAAAGTTAAAAAAGATATTTCTTGATGACAAATAGGTTAAGGGAAAACAGATATAGGATTAGACACAGAACTAAGATCAATGTACAGTATATGATTTGCTTATAATAATATGGTTAAAATAGTTATATAATAGGTTGTGAGCACAATAAGAAATGTAACAGATTTGCTACACAAATGTCCAATGTTTTTAAATGTCTTTTGTTTTGTGTGTTATTTATATATGTGTATAAATATTTTTTTTTCTAAAATTAGAAAAAAGAAAGAAAAATGCCAATACTGAGCATCGTCCAACTTGAGCCCAAGTTAATTCTTGGTTAGGGTTAGACCAGATTTCAGATGACAAAAAATTGAGCAGATCGTTTTCTCACCTTCAGCCAGTCTGCATAAAGTGCATAGCCTCCAACATATGCCGCGTAGGTGCTGACAGCCAACTGGAGAGCAGCCCCCAACGCAAACCATCGGCGTTTCACACCAAAAGACATAAAGCTGGCACACAAAACCGCTGCACCCATATCAAAGTAGAGAAATGGGACAGGGATGTCCGGTTTCCTATATAAGGAAGTAAGAGTAGAAAATTACTCCGTGGAAACTGAAAAAAATGAACGTGGCATAAGAGAGGGTGTTACATGTGCAGAACATGGCCTTAATTTCCAAAGAATACAGCCACACTTAGAATTTTCAACATTTCTGTACTTTTTTCTTAAAACGTAAAAGAAACCACGACCCAATAGGCACTAAACCCTAAATATGTTTGAAACTTACAGTACTGGGAATTCAGCATTAAGCACTGGGGCGCTCAGGCAGTTACAAAGGTTAAAAAATTCATTTTTAAAAACCACAACCATGAAGTCTTTGACACAGGCTTTAAGAAGAGAGAAAATAATGCTCTGCCCATGAGCTAAACATTTCTTCTTTTTTAAAAAAGTTTTATTAGTTTTCAAATACAGTGGTAGCTCTACTTACAAACTTAATTAGTTCTGTGACCGGGTTCTTAAGTAGAAAAATTTGTAAGAAGAAGCAATTGTTCCCATAGGAATCAATGTAAAAGCAAATAATGTGTGCAATTGGGGAAACCACAAGGAGGGTGGAAGCCCTGTTTCCTCCCAGGAGATTCCCAGAGAGGCCCCATGGAGGCTTCTCCCCACCTTTTCTGGCCCTGTTTCCTCCCAGGAGATTCCTAGAGAGGCCCCACAGAGGCTTCTCCCTGCCTTTTCCAGTTACAGTTTCAGAGGCTCAGGTTTGTAAGTGGAAAATGGTTCTTGAGAAGAGGCAAAAAAATCTTGAACACCCGGTTCTTATCTAGAAAGGTTCATAAGTAGAGGCATTTGTAGGTAGAGGTACCACTGTACATTTTAAAACAGACAAATAAGCAAACAACGAAAATAAATAAATAAATAAATAAATAGCAAAAACAACAAAAAGATTGTAATATCAGGAAACATTCAGTATTTCTGCATTGCTACATCGGATATTTCATTAATTCCTATAATAATATACATATTAATTGATTACAGTAATATGAGCTAAACATTTCTGAGTCACCTACCTGATTTTTCTTTTACATACGTAACTTTTCTTTGATATCCTTTTATCCACTTTCTATCATTCTTTGCTTTCTTATCAATTTTATTCCATATTCCTCAATGGAATATTGATGAGAGATACATATGTTTAGCAGTATATTTGAAAAGCTACATCTGTTCAACCATGCCTCACATAGGCATGTAAACAAGTGCAGGTGTGATCACCTGGGGCAACCAGGAATCATCTCTAAGCAACCTTATATAAAGAACTTTGGAAGTACAAGAAACAAAGTGCTGTTTTTCCCATCTGACTAGCGGATATCATAATTTATAAGAAGAATTAACATTTATTTTTGTTTGTGTTGCTTTGCCTTTTACCTATTCCAACGTTCTAGGCAGCTGAATTACAGATAGCCTTTGTGAATCAATCTGCAAGGCTACCATGAAAGCCAGAGGATTACAATGAGCAACGCATTAATAATAATTAATAATTAATAATTTATTCAAAACAGCAGTTTACCTATCCACTCTCCAAAAAAGAGTTGATGGGAAATTTACTATAAATCTGAGAGAACAAAGTAGTCTTCAGTTATGAGATAACAGCTAAGAGCCATTGTGATTTGGAGAGCCACTAAATGTCCAATTATATTATTATGTTTGGTCAAAGTCATTCAGATGTGTAGGCTAGATATGGCATTTTGATCCACCTATTGAGTTGTTCCAAAGAATCTAGGATGGGACCTGTTGTTATTTGGTGTTGTGTTAGATACTGTCACAAGATATAAGTTATTCCAAATAATGCTGACCTTGCAGTTGACTGATGGTGAATTTATCAGTACGAATGATGTTCAAATTGTGCTCCAGTTACCATAGTTTTTGAATTATAAGACACACTGGTATAAGACACACCAAGATTTCAAAGAGGTAAGTAAGAAGAAAACGTTTTTGTCCTCCCCAGACCTGAGAAGTATTCTGCAAGCTTCACAAACCTCCTATGGGCAAAAATTGGCAAAAAAGGGGGCACGCAGAGGGTTTGGTAAGCCTGCAGAGTATTTCTGGGTGATAGGGAAAGGCAAAAGAGCCCCCATTTTTGCACCAAAAAAAAAGCCTGTATTTTTCCCATTATTTGCAAAAATGGGGTGTACAGAAGGTTTGGGAGGCCTACAGAGTGGTCCTGGGGGCTGGAGGAAGGCAAAAATACCCCAATTTTTGCAAAATGGGGGTGGTTTTGCCTTCTCCCAGTCCCCAGGAGCACTCTGTGGGCCTCCCAAACCCTCTACCCACTCCATTTTTGTGAAAACCGGGTCTATTTTTTGCAAAAATGGAATGTGGGGGTGGGTCTTCAGGAGGCCAAATGGCTGTATTTCGTGTATAAAAAACACTGAAATTTCCACCCTCTTTCACGGGGAAGAAGATGTGTCTTATGCTTTGAAAAATACGGTATTTTGGGATTGCACTCACAATCGCTCTTACTATTGGTATTATCTTTGCTTTCTATATCACAATCGTTGTTGTTGTTATCACCACCACCATCATCATGCCCCATTCCTAATGAGCTAGATCAAGTACAATGAAGTCAAAAGATAATAAAACCAAATAAAATTGGTTACAATATTATCAATAATTATTTATACATCATGAGTGTGTAGTAAAACTCATATAACTATAGACTGTATTCTGGAATGCAACTTGGTCACAAAATGTAAGGAAAATCTTTCATAGGCTTGAAAGATATTCTAAAATATAGCACTGTCACTGAGGTGGTTCTGACACTTGGTCACATCCTGCATATTGCTCAAGAAGAAAGACCTGCAACAGAATTCCCTCATGGCAAAAAGTCCAAACAATTTTACCCAGTTACTGCCTGATTTTGTTTCCAGTCTCAGTTCCAAAACAACAGGCTCTCCAATGACCTAACAGAATTAAACTTAAACTTAGTGCTCACAACAAATTTAGAGAAAACCAGCTGGATAAGGTTGTTCTAAATCAGTTTTCTTTAAAGTGCGCTCTGAGGATCTTGAAAGTCCCTCAAGATTTTCTCAGGAGTCTGCGAAATCAAAATTATTTGATACCGTAGTTTATGTGGAAAATAATACAAGATTAAAATCCCACCAAACAATTGTGAGAAGCAGTAACCCCAGCAAACACATCAATGTTTTGTTTTTTTTAATTGGATTTGTATGCCGCCTCTCTCCAAGGATTGTTAATAGTTAATACAGTAATGCAAATATTGATAAATATAGCCTATACTGGAAATATTGATAAATATATATAACCCATGCTAACAAAGTTCCTTTAGGATCCTCCCCAAAAGATTTGAGACTCCTGATTGGAAAAATGTCTAAGAAATACTTTCTAAACTTGTAATTGCCTCTGTTTTCCTTCCCAGCCCTCTGATCCAATCATTCTCCCTGCTTGATCCACCAATGCCCATCCCGAGATCTCGCCACCGTTTCCGGCTGCCGTCCTGATCCCCTTTTATCCCGGCATACATCGTTATTTAATGATGCCCACTCTACCACTGCCCCCCAGAAACTTCCATCCCTCCCTTTCATCCCCAACTCCTCCACACCAACAGGTCTTTCCCACGCCTCCGCAGGGTGAAAGCCCAACCCTCCATTCTCCCACTCCATTCATTCTCACGCACACCTTCTCCGCCCACCTTAGCATTATTTTTTCTTTCCTACGTTACAATCCCGACGCCCACCACTTCACCATAGAGATAATGCGGGACTCCCGACTTCTCCGACTTTAAAGGAGTTTGTCTCTGGATTTTGCATGGACGGAAGCTGCTGGCATCAATTACTCTCTGCATACGCTCAGAGGCATTGTAACTTTCAAGAAGATCTTAACTCACCGGCGAACCTCGGCGCGTTCTGCATTGAGGAGAAGGCCGCTGAGGCAGTGCCAGAACGGGAAGCGAGTGAGCAACACCGACCCGATCCGCATTAGCAGCCGCAGCACACCGCGCCGCCTCCCGCTAGCCGCCGCCATCTTGCGACAGGGCGGAATTACTGGCGTATTCTGTTCGTACCCGAAGGTCCTCCTTGGTCCGTTGGAGCATCGCTCTAAAGTCCCACTACAAAACTTCCCCAACAGAAACTGATGCCATACTCCAAAGGTTCCCTTCTTGCTATAGACATTAAAAGTCGTTTGCTCAGATTTTGTGATTGCCATTCCAACTGTATTATTTAATCTGCTGCTTCTAAACAATTCACACTCGTTTCATACAATTAACAGATTAGCAAGATTTTTGCTTAAACTTTGCTGTCAGATTTGAGTAGATCTTGGAAGGTTCAACCTTGGGGGAAATTTCTCTAAGGAGGACTTGCTGGCTGACACAATCTGCACCAGCTGGTATCATTAAAACATATTTTTTTAATCTGCTGTCAAGGTTTTCTGTAAACTATCTAAAGCTTTGTCATTACACCTGCTTATTATAAATAGCTTCCTCTTGTAAATTACCTAGAAGCAGAAAAACAGAAGTCCAGCATAATAGCTCCGTGCTAGGGAAGCTGTCCCACTTTATTTTATACCAGTTTCTATGCCACCATCGGCACCGTTCTTCTCTCACCAAAATCGTGCGATTTGCTGTAGTCACAGTGTATAAGAGCCGAAGTGGCGCAGTGGTTACAGTGTAGTACTGCAGGCTACTTCAGCTGACTGATAGCTGAAGTTCAGCAGTTCAAATTTCAACTTTACCGCTGTAAAGTAAAGCCTATGAAACAAGTGTGTAAATCTAAGTGCTATTGCTATAAAACACTACAAAATTATGGGGCTCTGCCTGGAGAAACTGATTTTATTATTATTTATTTATTACTTAGATTTGTATGCCGCCCCTCTCCGAAGACTCGGGGCGGCTCACAACATGATGTTTGAGGAAACAGTGAAGACAGGATATGAAAATGAGTTAGACCAGGGGATCCCAATCTCTTGGACTTCAGGGACCAACAAGGTCATAATTTTAAATCCCACAGCCAATAATTCATAATTTTAAAACCCACAGACCACTAATACGATTTTTTATTAAAAAAAGATAAATACATTTGTAAAATAATGATCAGAGAACTTCAATTTTATTAATATGAAATGCACTTATTTAATATAACAAAATTATAAATGCTTATTTAATTATAACAACAGTGTAAATGTTTATTTAATCATAGCAAAATCTTTAAAAGTTGTTTAATTGTAATACAATTATTTGTAGCATATGAATTAAGTCCCGTAAATTTCCTGGGAAAATGTGGGAATCCAAAAAAAAAATTCACTTCATAGTAATGTTCCCCTTGAATTACTACAGGGGAAGGGGCTGCGGCTGTGCATGTGGCCTAATGTTGGACCTGATCACTGGTTTAAACAGGCTGTAATGAAATACAGGGTGGATCCTCCCTAGGATTCTAGGCAGTGCAAGCTGCACCATGACTGGGTTGTTTACTTTCACTATTGGGAAAGGGCCCAGGAATTTTGGGCCTAGCTTTTTGCTAGGCAGCCTTAACCAAATGTACTTGGTAGACAGAAAAACTTTATCTCCCACTCGAAAAGGAGGTTGGGGAGATCGGTGCTTATCTGCTTGTTTCTTGTAGGCTTGCACTGCCTCCGTCAGCACCTCCCATCCTCTCTTCAGCTTCTTCATCCACTCCACCAAGAGCCAGAGGTTGCAAGGATGGGCATGGTTCAACCTTGGGGCAAATTGTTCTAAGGAGGATGTGCTGAGTGACATCACCTGCACTAGCCGGTATCATTAAAACATTTTCTTACCTACTGTCAAGATTTTCTGTAAACTGTCTAAACCTTTGTCAGTACACCTGCTTATTATAAGTTACTTCATCTTGTAACACTGTGCATGTGCACACTAAAGTAGGAGTAGAGATAACGGAGCTGACGGAGAATTTTTTTTTAAAAAAAATCTCTTCTCTCATACCTGGCTTTGTCTTCTGTGTATCCTTTGTAACTTTAGAATTGTTAAAGTGTAATTATTACAAAATAATTGAAGCTTATTTGACTTGCTGATATTGGGAAAGTCAGTCCCATATTCCAGAGCTAGAGTGGTAGTCGTGTCCCTCCCCTCTCCTCCCTTCCCATTTTTTTCCTTTCCTCTGCTTCCTTTCCTTCTTTCCTTTCCTTTTCTTCCCTCTTCTTCCCTCTCTTCTCCTCTTTTTCTTACTTTCCTTTCCTTTTCTTTTCCTTCTTTCCTTTCCTTCTCTTTCCTCTTTCCTCTCTTCTCCTCTTTTTCTTACTTTCCTTTTCCTTTCCTTCTCTTTCCTCTTTCCTCTCTTCTCTTTTTCTTACTTTCTTTTTCCTTTCCTTCTTTCCTTTCCTTCTCTTTTCTGTTTTTCATTTCCTTCCCTCTTCTTCCTTTCCTTTTTTCCTTTCTTTTTCTTTTCCTGCACCCAGGTGGAAGAGTTGCTCCAGGATGACCAAAGGGCCAGTCCACAGGGCCATACTCCACAGCTCTGGAATATGGGACCGGCCTGAGATGGGGCTGGAAATCTCCACCATAGGGGGTGGCACATGCCATGTGCAACTTTGCAGGTGGATACATGTGCAAAAAGGAATTGGTTGATTGGTTTGTTTGTTTGTTTGTTCATTCATTCATTCATTTATTGGACTTGTATGCCGTCCCTCTTCGTGGACTCGGGGCGGCTCCCAACATATAGCAAAACACAACAATACAGTTATCCAATTAATATACTAAAAAGTTCTTAAAATTCTAGCTTTAAAAACATTTATTTTCATTCATTCAGTAATCGCACCAACAACATTTGCTGGACAGGGGAAGGTCTAATGTCTCCAGGCCTGGCGGCAAAGATGTGTTTTTAAACTCTTGCGGAAGGCAAGGAGGGTGGGGGCAGTGTGAATCTCCGGGGGGGAGCCGATTCCAGAAGGCCGGGGCCGCCACAGAGAAGGTTCTTCCCCTAGGTCCCGCCAGGCGACATTGTTTCGTCGACAGGACTCTAAGGAAACCAACACTGTGGGACCTCATCGGTCGCTGGGATTCATGCGGCAGAAGGCGGTCTCGGAGATAGTCTGGTCCTATGCCATATAGGGCTTTATAGGTCTTTGAATTGTGTCCGGAAACCAATCAGCAGCCAATGCAGTCCGCGGAGTGATGACGAAATATGGGCATGCCTTGGAAGGGTGAATAAGGGTGCTGTTATAAGGGCGGAGGGGGGGGGGGGGTGCAAGCATGCCGAAGCAGGGATTGCAATGGCTGGAAGCTGCAGAAGTGAAGTGCTACATGCATTTGCACGGCATCAGCATTCTGCCTCGATATTGTGGATTCTAGCTTGCCACACACACACACACACCCCGCAAACTCTTGTTTCTCAAGGAGCACTTGCTGAAGAGGCACAGGAAACTTTGGCTGGACAGCAAATTGCAGTTGTTGCCTAGACTGGATGCCATTTACCACTCCAAGTCCCAAGTGAGAGGAGAAGAGGGCTGCCTTGCTCCACCACCAGCTGACGCAAATATACCAAGGCGGAATACTGATGCTGCGCAAGTGCTGATGGCGCACTACAACAGAGAGAAGCAGCTGGAGAGAATCTAGCATGCACTTTCTCTCAGGCCTTCAACCTGGAGGCCTCACAGGAGAGATATAGGCCTAAAAGGCAGCTGAACCCTCCCCCAGCAGCTGTTTGGCTGAGTGCAGCAAATTCTTGGCCTTAACTTCCAGCTCATGTGGCTCACACCACCTATACTCAAGGTGAGGTTTGTGCTTGGCCCCAGGAGTGGGGACTGGCATGTGGACAAGATGCTGTTGGGTGGTGCAGCCTTGTGTTCTCACGTGCGGGCTGGATTAATTGCCGCCAACCCTATCCAGTCCAGGAGCCAAGATTTCGCTATGGACCATCAAAAGTTTCCCGTGGACAACTAGTGGTCCACAGACCACCCATTGGTGACCTGTGGGTTAGACAGAGGGAACAAATGTGAAGCAGGGATTGTGACATGTTTCATAAAACTATGGTATAGGACAGTGATGGAGAACCTTTTTTTCGTCGGGTGTCCACATCCATATTTCAATGCTTGGGGAGGATGAAAACAGCTTCCCCCACCCCCAGAGGCCCTCTGGAGGCCGGAAATGGCCTGTTTCCCAACATCTGGTGGGTCCAGTAGGCTCGTGTTTTGCCCTCTCCAGGCTCCAAAGGTCCTCCCCCATTCCCCAGAGGCTCTCTGGAAGCCAAAAACACCCTCCCACAGACTCTGTGTGAGCCAAAAATCAGCTGGCCAGCACACACATGAATATTGGAGCTGAGCTAGGGCAATAGGTGCCATAGTGTTGCCATCACTGTTGCAGGCTACACTTTGAGAACCATTGATATGAAAAAAACTAACCATCCTAAAACAGGCACCAAATCGTCCATTTTCAAGGGCCAATTATTTCACAGCCTTCCCATTTTGTAATCTTTCAGGAATGTTGGAGTACAACTTCTTTGTTTTCCAATCGGCAAGTAAATTGTCTGCATTTGCAGGGAATTGGAAGAACCATAATGTGCCACATTTCAAGGGAAGGGTTAGATTCATTGTCTTTTCCTTTCTTTAATTTGAACTGCTCAACTGTATTTATTTGCCATAAAGATGCTTCAATGACTTTAACATGCTTTAACAGCAAAAGAAAAAAGAAGTTAAACTTTCAAAAATATAAAAAATAGGTTATTTTTATAATCGATTTAAGTAATATTTAAAGACCCCTCAAATTTAGTTATTTGATACCCACATCAATACCCTAATACCTGTAAAAAATAATGTTAAAAGAACTGCTGTCACTCTAAGTCTTCTTTGAAGGTTTTTCAATCTTCAAACCTTTTTTAAAATGGGAAAGCAATCCACAATGCCAAACTCTACGTTTTTAAACAATAGCATCAGATGGGAATAAATATCACAAAATAGCCCATATGGTACCCATTTGGGTTAATAAATACATAAACAATAAATTAAAATTAAGGCCACCCACAGAAAGAGAAATGCAAAATCATGTAATAATTAATATTGTACACATTCCAGATCAATTCTGTAAATTATTTATTCATTGGAAAAAAATGTTTGCTATTTCCTAATACCATCCCAGATTAGATTATCTGATGGAACTATTCAAAATAAATGATAACGATTTACAAAGACTCTGCATTTCTATCTTTTCCCAATAAACAGATAAAAAAAGGAATTCAAAATGCTTCCAAGCAAGGCATCTGCATTATGTACATTGATGCATCTCACAAAAGCCAAAGAAAAGTCATATAGTTAAGAATCAATGTCCACCACATATGCTTTCAAGGTCCTGTAGTGATTTAGGCTACTTTTTGCGGTAAGCAGAGGAGGGAAAATTATCTTAAAAGTTCTAGGAATTTTTAGAACATCTGTTCAAGATCTGAGAAACTCCAGGGTGGCAATCAACTCTCTGTCCTCAGGATTTCAAAACAAGTCATATTAATCTTTTTTTTAAATGTTAAGAGAGAAGGTTGTAAATCTGCTAGATTTATTATCCCAGGAAACACTGGGTTCATTGAATTTGGTGTGAATACCATTTTTTCATTTTTTTTCTCCGCAAATTCCAATTTTTATAACAAAACACATCTGCCTTAAAATATATCAATAAGATACATATACATTTTCAATATTTTATAAACCAATATCTTATTTTGCACCTTTTTCAGCTCCTATTCTTCAGTCTGAGCCAACACTCCCCTCTCTCAACCTTCATCCCCTTCTTACTTACTACTTCTCTCTCCTTTCCTCCATTCATCATCTCACTAGTAGCTCTGTCTATTTTCTTCTTAGAACATAAGAACATAAGAAGAGCCATGCTGAATCAGGGCAAAGCCCATCGAGTCCAACATTCTGTGTCACACAATGGCCCACAAATTGTCCATGGGGATCTTGAGCAGAAAGAGAAGGCAAGACCCTCCCTTTCCCTTGACCCCCAATAAATAGTACTCAAGGGAATTCTTCTTTCCACTCCTCTACCTCTCCTTTCTACTTCCTCTTCTTCCCTCTGATACCATTCCCTGTCTCTCATCCTCACTCAACTTATATTTAGCAGGCTGATATTATGTCCCTTGTTTTTATACTAGTGATGCCACTTCTCAAATTATTTTTCTTTCATTTCTATGTCTGTGATTTTCATAACCTTGGCATATGTTACATCACTCTAAAGCCACCTAATCCCCTAGTTTTGTCTCCTGGATCAACCACCAATTAATTCAATTTTTATTCTTAAAATATTGCTATGACTTAATTTTACTAGCTAATTACTATTTCTTGTGCCTTAATTTTAGGCCTTATTGCTTTCTCTCTTCCTAGTATCTTTATTTATCTTTGATCCCGTCCCCACACTTACAACCAATTCCAAACACCCAATGAATAATCCACATTGTATTTTCAAGATTATCTTGAAATCTCAAGCTTATAGTTCTTGTTCCTGTTCACTTTTACATCATGTATACTTCAATGACATCAATAATCCTCAAATTCCTTTTATTATGTTAGCATGTTTACCAAGTATTTTCATCATATATCAAACATATCTTATATATAAAAAAGAAAAACAAAAGTTTAAAAATTTGTACTTTCTTCTAATAATTCATTTAATACAACCAGTTTTACATTAACCTATTAAAGAATATAACGCTACTAACAGAATCTTTTTTCTTTTAATTCAATAATGACATTGTTTATTTAATCTAAACTTAATACCCCATACTTGAGAAAACTGTTTCCTCTACCTTCAGTCAACAATTTTCTATAGTTTTCCATTCTCTTTTTCTTAAGCTCTCTTTTTCTTCTTTTTACCTTTATAACCTCAGCTTCTTTTCCTCTAAAACTTTTTCCTTTTTAATGTATATTTGGCTTATTCTATCTTTACCTCTTCTCATCTCTATATTTCCGCCTTCTATTTTAAATTATTTCTCTCAATACCAATATTTTTTCTTAGTCTCTTTTTGTCACTGGGTTTTGTGAAACCCAGTGTAATAAGTTCCATCATGCTCATTAATTTGTTCATTCAGAATGCCTTTTTTTCTGCTGCTGTAAGTCCAAGTATGTTCATCAGTCTGATTTCTCTTTTCTAATTCCTTTTCTCCCTTGTCTTCTTGCTCATTAATTTCATCTTTATTGTCATTGTTTTTCTCTAACTCCTCATTGTAAGCATTGTTGTCCTCTAAATCTTTTTCCTTTTTTTTGGTCCACTCCAAGTCCCAAAAAGTTTTCTTTCAGATCCTCTCAAACACCTTTTAACCCTGCTGCGCTGTTCAAAACCACTATACACTTGTACTGTTTTCGAGTCTGTCTGACTCAAACCGAAAATTCTTTATTTTAAGTGCTTATACTTGATCAATTTGAAAACCTATTACCCTTGGAAACTAGGTTGAACATTTATGCACACAATGAAATGAAAATTGAAATTAAAAAATATTGGTCAAAAGATGGGCACTGTTGTTGCTAGGGAAATATGAATTGGTGTATGGATGGCCTATCCATTGTTAGCACAGGTAATGCCTGCCTCATTTCATTCTTTGAGGGAAATGTCTAAGAATTTCTACAGTCCAAACTTGTATTGCTTGTAATTTTCATTTGATAAGATATGCCGTTTTCATAACAGTTCCTTTATTTTACATCCCTCTTCCCATTCCATCTAATTCAGGTCTCTAAAGCCCAGAAACA
Source organism: Erythrolamprus reginae (assembly GCF_031021105.1). NCBI lineage: Eukaryota > Metazoa > Chordata > Lepidosauria > Squamata > Dipsadidae > Erythrolamprus > Erythrolamprus reginae. Next base: position 116,575,169 of record NC_091963.1, read on the forward strand.
AACCATACTAATGGAAGACTTTAGCTAGATGTGGAGCAGTTGCAAATAATATCCTTCCTGATGGGGAAAGGGGGAAAGAGAGATTTCAGAAATCTCTGAAAAAATGACTCAAATAGATGGTCCACATAAATAATGCAAAGGAATTTTTAAACATGGCTAAAGCCCATAAATGAGAAAATTCTGTAAATGATTATATTGTGGAAATTTTAATTGCCTCCTAAGCCTCATTTTTTTCCCCCTATATAAAAGACAGCTTAGTATCAACATGTTTTTATGTGATGGCAATTTGATACTGCAGCCATATTTATAGTTAACAGCCTTTGCTGAAATAAAATATGTTGCTGTTTGTTTCAATGCACTAATTAGAGACGTCTTGGCCAACGCAAATAAGTTGGTCTGTGTTCCAGCAAGACAAAAAAAAATTCAAATATTAACTCTGTATACATTCTGCATCCTGTTGCTCACAATAAGTGCTATAAAACAAGTCTAAATTCCTGTTAGTTATGAGAGAGAAATAACAGATATAGGTCATGGGTTTCCTGAACCAAAAAGATCTTCCCCTCCAATTAAAAATGTATGTCTTGAATCTCAGATGCAGAAACAATATAGCTATTAATATAGTCCTAAATTCTAGGGATTTCAAATATTTGCAGGGCATAGGATGGGATGGAGAGAAGTTCACATGGAAATGTGGGGCTAATAGTTTTTGAAAAATCAACCTTACTGCCACCCTTTTTCCGGTAAATACACACACACACACACCAACTCCCCATCTTCTACACTTGCTGGAATTTTGTGAAACAAGGCAGATTAGTTTAGGCCATCTTTATTCAGACATCAAGCTGACATTTACCGTATTTTTCGATGTATAAGACGCACCTTTTTCCTCCCTTAATAAGGGTGTGTCTTATAGACTGAATGTCGCTTTTTTCCCAGCCCTAACTAGCTGCTAACTATTTTCCCAGCTCTTAACTTGCAGGCTCTTTCATTGTTTCTCTCTGTGAAGAATGTTTTCAAACCCTACGTTTTTGCAGGGTTTGTTTCATTACTCTAACTTGCTCTGAGTAAGTTTCTTTCTAGCCCTAACCAGGTGCTAATGATGTTCCAAGCTCTTACCACTTGCAATCTCTTTCATTGTTAATCTCTGCCAAGAATATATTCCAAACCCTGCCTTTGATTTTTTTTTTTATTCTCTATTGGCTCCAAATGTTTCTTTCCAGCCCTAACCAGGCGTTAACAATATTCCCAGCTTTTACCGGCTTGCAAGCTCTTTCATTGTTACTCTGTGAGGAATGTATTCCAAACCCTGTCCTTGTAGGGGTTTTTTTTCATTGCTTTATTTGCTCCAGATATTTCTTTCCAGCCCTAACCAGGTGCTATTAATGTACCCAAGCTCTTTCATTGTTACTCTCTGTGAAGAATGTTTTCAAGCCCTAAGACTTTGCAGGGTTTGTTTTATTACTCTAACTTGCTCTGAGTAAGTTTCTTTCAGCCCTAACCAGGTGCTAACAAAGTTCCCAGCATTTACCCAATTGCAAGCCCTTTCACTGTTGCTCTCTGCAAAGGTTTTCCAAACCCCAAGTCTTTGCAGGCTTTTTGCTCTACTTGCAATGTAAGGAAGATCTGAGGAAGGTTACGCACTTGGGATCGGCTGGGGTGTGAGTTCAGATGGGGATGGCTAGCTTTCCACCTGGTTCTTTTCTTTTAAAGAGAGAGAGAAAGAAAAGAAAGAGAAAGAAAAGGGGAAGGGCAAATAACAAGCTTCTCTAGAGAAAGAAATGTGTATCTCCCATCAATTGTAGTGTAAAGACAGAGAGAAAGACAGAATTATACTGCAATTGATGGGAGATACACATTTCTTTCTCTACAGAAGCTGGTTATTCGCCCGCCTCCTTCTCTCTCTCTCTCTCTCTCTCTCTCTCTCTCTCTCTCTCTCTCTCTCTCTCTCTTTAAAAGAAATGAACCTGGTGGAAAACTAGCTCCCCCAGCCAAACTCACACTCCAGCGGATCCCAGTTGCGTAGCCTTCTTCAGATTTTCCTCAGCTGGGCTTGGCTTCCTACTCCCCGCAGCTATGTCTTCAGAGCCTGGAGTTGTCATGCAGTTGCAGAGTGATGCCATCTCTAAGTCCAGCTAGAGCAGAAGGGGGTGTGAATCTGAACCATGGGGTGAGTGGGTATGGTGGGGGAGAGAACCAGGAGGAGAGCCGAGTCTGGCATGACTGGTGGAGGAATTCTGGGAGTTGAAGTCCACAAGCCTTAAAGCTGTCAAGTTTGAAGACATCTGAGTTAGAGGTTAGGAGTGCAGGGGTCTTCCAAACTGGTAAGTTTAAGACTTATGGACTTCAACTACCATTTCTGAGCTAGCATGACTGGTGGAGGAATTCTGGGAATTGAAGTCCACAAATCTTGAAGCTGCCAAGTTTGAAGTTTGTAAAAGATGTACATGGTTTAAAAAAGTATACATGGTTGTAAAAAGTATTCTGCTACCGTGGTATTTTATTAAACAATATAATACTACACCATTTGGTTCAGAATGTTTTTTTCCTTGTTTTCCTCCTCTAAAATCTAGGTGGGTCTTATAAACCGATGCGTCTTATACACCGGAAAATACGGTAGATGGAAAAATGATTTATATCCAGGAATATCCAGTCTTCCTGTGGTTTTCCCTATCCCAGGTTCACATAAGAATATTAGTGTACATAATAATTAGAGAGAGAGAAATTAGAATATAAAGTCTTTTCCCAATATATTGACTCTAACTCTATATGTTGGAAATTTGAAATAATTAAATTGAGTTTTAGCTCTAGTCCATAGATGACACAGAAATAAAGGGAAAATTAAAAGCTAGAGTTACTTCATGTACCATCAGGGCCATCAAATCTAGGTGTGTCTTATAAACCGATGCATTTTATTCACCGGAAAATACAGTAGATGGAAAAATGATTTATATCCAGGAATATCCAGTCTTCCTGATGATTCACATAAGAATATTAGTGTACATAATAATTAGAGAAGAAAAAATTAGAATATAAAGTCTTTCCCCAATACATTGACTCTAAATCTATATGTTGGAAATTTGAAATACCGTATTTTTCGCTCCATAAGACGCAGTTTTTTTCCTCCCAAAGTAGGATGAAAAATCAGCCGCGTCTTATGGAGCGAAGATGCAGGCAGGGAGGGGGGGCGCTGGAGCAGAGGGGGGGCGGCGATATACTCATCTGGAGACCGCCGCCTCTGTCGCCGCCTCTCCTCTTCCCAACCCCGAAGAGAGCCGCGCCTTTCAGCCTCCGGAAGCGCTGGGCCGGGGGACGCCTCCACCGCACAGGTTTAGGAGGCGGAGCGGCACCGGAAGAGCGTTGGCAGCTCCGAGCCTTTGGGAAGGCTACGGGAATCGCTTCAGGAGGCGGGGAGGTCTCGAAGACCCAAAACCCAGCCAGTCACTCGCAGCCGGCCGCCACCTGTGCAAAGTTTGGCTGCGAACTCGGAAGCGCCATCCCGCCGGCTGGCTGGCTAGCTGCTGCCTGGCCCCCTCCCTCCCGGAGGAGGGTCTCCCTCCGCACCACCAACGGCGCTCCCCCCGCCAGCCAGCCAAGCCCCGCGCCCGGCTGAGCCGGCTCCTCGCTCTCCCCCCGCCGCCCGCCGCGTTTGCAGGAGGTGGGGAGGGTCGGGCGGCCCACCCCATGCCAGGAGGGACGCCGCTGCCCCCCCTTCCCTCTCTCTGCCCACCGCTGTGCCTCCTGCTGAGCCCCCTCGGCCCCGCGCGGCGCCTGAGTTTTGAAGCCCCCTCGGCCCCGCGCGGCGCCTGTCAGAGGAAGCTGCCCTGTCCCGGCCAGGATCCGGGGGCGGCGGAGGGCCCCGGGGGCGAGGTCGTCGGGGTTTGAGGGGCCACTCGGGAGCCACTCGGGAGGAGGGAGAGAGTAACGTCGGAATTAAAAAAAAAAGAAAAACCGAGGAACTGCCCAGCTTCCTCAACCCCGCAGTTGTCTCCTTGGGAGTAAACGTTCTATGGGGCTTCCCCGCCAGAGAAACGGATGGAGCGCAATTGCAGCCTAAGGGCGCAGAAGTACTCCCGAGGTGCCTTAAAAGCCAAGAGGCGCCTCACGACGGAATTAACAGTGAGGGGAGACGCCTGAACGTGGGAAGCAACCGGCGGGCTGCCGCCCCATTTTGCTTGGTCAAGACCGGGAGACTTGGCTCCTTTGGGAGACCCCCCCACGCGGGCCACTGCGCAAACCCCTTTCCTTTCCCGTCCGTCCGTACCCATTTGGGCCGCCCTTGGTGCTGCTCTCGGCGGTCCTACTTGGGGTAGATGCTGAGGTGGAAAGGGACGGAGGTGAAGGAGGTCGGTTTCTTTAAAGCCTCTGCCTTTGGCCGGACTCCAAGTCCTACCCCCTTTACCTGGCCAAGAAAGTGGGGAAGGAGGTAGGCGTCAGGCAGGCACGAACTGGGTCCACCGCCACTCGGGAGCCACGGAGGCCCCTTTCTGCTCAGGGTCTGGGCCGCACGCTCTCCGCCCACAGCAGAAAAACAGAAAAAATAAGGGAGAGAGAAAGAGAAAGAAAGAGAGAGAAAGGAAGAGGAGAGATAGAAAGGGGGAGAGAGAAAGAGGGAGAGAGAGAAGGAGAGAGAGAAAGAGAGAGATACAAAGATAGTGAGTGAGAGGAGAGATAAGAGAAAGAAAGAGGGACAGAGAGAAAGAAAGAGAGGGACAGAGAGAAAGAAAGAGAGGGACAGAGAGAAAGAAAGAGAGGGACAGAGAGAAAGAAAGAGGGACAGAGAGAAAGAAAGAGGGACAGAGAGAAAGAAAGAGGGACAGAGAGAAAGAAAGAGAGGGACAGAGAGAAAGAAAGAGAGGGACAGAGAGAAAGAAAGAGGGACAGTGAGAAAGAAAGAGAAGAACAGAGAGAAAGAAAGAGGGACAGAGAAAGGGAGAGAGAGAAAGAGAAAGAAAGGTAGAGAGAAAGAGGGAGATATAGAAAGAAAGAAAGAAAGAAAGAAAGAGAGAGGGGGGCTTGTTTGTATATTTTCCCAATTCCCCTAGGGCAGTGTTATTGTAATAAATATTTTAGCCTACTTTTTGGCTCAAAATATTTTTTTTCTATTTTCCTCCTCTAAAATCTAGGTGCGTCTTATCAGCAGGTGCGTCTTATAGAGCGAAAAATACGGTAATTAAATTGAGTTTTAGCTCTAGTCCATAGATAACACAGAAATAAAGGGAAAATTAAAAGCTAGAGTTACTTCATGTACCATCAGGGCCATCAAATTTAAAAACTTCATGAAAGTACTTTTTGTCTTTCACACTCCCAAAACAATTCATAACATTGGTTTTTAGGGCAGGGCCAAAACATACATAAGCCTGATTGCATAAATAGAGATGCATAGATAGAATATTCAGCTGCATCCACACACACACAAATAATCTATAGTAAATGAAGCATACTAAAAGCTGAAGGCATCATCTTGAATTTTGACTGATGGTGGCTTTTTGGGACAAAAATCCTGGAAATGTTCAGAGAGCAAACAAAAACTTTTCACTTAAAATTCATCTCCAAGAAGGATAAGGGACATGCTGCTGGCCGTATGGACACTTCTGAGAGAGAGAGCAAGCTCTAGTTTCTTTATAGAGACCAGAATTTATATCCTTGTATAATTATTCAGGCATATTAGATTCCAATGGGGCTTCTTCCAAACTCTGCCCAGTTCAACGCTCATTCTTGGGTGGCACAAGTATTCAAGCTGGCAGCAGACATTGAGCACTCTTGATTATATGCACATCAACAGTAGTCTTGTTACCTTTCTAAATTGGGCAGCCCTAAAAAGGTATCATTTTTCCGACATTAGTGATCAAATTCATTCATTCTACAATTTCATGAGATAGTTTGTTTAGTTTTGACTTCGCATTTCTTATGACTTCTATCACTGTGATTAGTAATTCACTCTTCATTTATAGTTTATGCAAATCATGGTTAAATAAAGCATGGCTTAGCACATGAAACCAAGCATCAGGCAAGCAGGAGGCATCTGATAAAGATGAAAGTGCCAGAATTTAAATGGAAAGCAAATTCAAGAAAATAAATTTGCAGGGAAGGCTCAAGAATACCTAGTTGCATGTAAAGCTTACATACATCCCATCTCAGTGGAAATTTTGCATGAATTAATCATTGGGCACAATAAGGCACAGTACCTAGGACCAAGGTATAGGGTAAGCTGTAGCAATTGTTTTATGCAGGACATTAAAAGTGTAATTCTTCACCAACTCTTCTCCCTTGAACACTTGGAATCATGATGGGTAAGTTTACACTCTCTCTGTTGCATATATCATTTATCCTCTTCAAAGGAGTCTACAATCCATCATCCAGATGCCAAGAAATTATTCTGAGTTTGGGGCGTACAAATTCAATCTGCCCCAAGCAAAGAAAAACTAAATTTAAAACCAGACAGACCTTGTTACTTTTCTTTGTTTAGGTTTCATTTAGTTATTGTTGAACCAAGATATTACTTAAAACAAAAAGACAAATATATAGAGCATTTTATTAACTTTATCTTATTTGTCCTCACAACATCCCTGTGAGGTAGGTTGCCCTCCCTTGAGAATTGCCTCATTCGTTCAAGGAGTCAATGACTAGGGCAGGATTTGAACCCAAATCCCAACTTTTGCTCTCAAAATGGCAGACCCCGCTGCCTTTTCTCCAAGGCTTCTGTTTTTGCTTCCAAGAGCCAAGGCCACATTCTATATGGATAACTGAGGGGGGGGGGGAATAAACCCTCCCTTTTATCGACCTGGTAATACCTTAATTTGGGAGAGTCAGGGCATCTGGATAAAGCTGAGCACTTACTGGCCGTATGCCCTTCTTGATGCCATGAAGAGATTACAGCAGAGATATCTGCTGCTACCAAGGATTCAATTCTCAAACCTTGAGAAATATATTTTATACATACATGCATGCATACATACATGTATGCACGTATGTATGTTTGTACATACGTATGTATAAATATATACAGATACACACACAAAACTCTCCCAGATGTCATTTGTCCATTCTACCGTCGGCTAGTATGTGCAGCTTCTCCCATAAGGCTGGGTACCTCCCAGACCTGACAGATAGGGAGCATTTCCATCCAGGTGTGACAAAGGCACGGTGTCTTCCTCGCTGACATGCCACTCCAATTCAGACTTCAGAGATGGACGCTGATTGTCAGGAAAAGCTAGGGAGAAGAGAACCTCAGGCTCACAGACGAACTTGTACACGTAACGCTCGCCAGCCACCTATGTCACAGAAGAGGGAGAGAAAACCAAGCACTAAAGCAGGTGTTCTGTCCTTTGCAAATCCTTCCCACCCCCTTATCACACACATACGTCCCCAAAAGGGACAACTGTCTTATGTTGCTTCTTCGTTCGACCCCTATTCTGAGCTCAATTCGGTTTCCTAGCAAACCAGGTGATTTCCAAAAGAGTGGGATAAAGATATGGAATAAATACTGGAAAAGCACTGGCCCAGACAGACTTTGGGGCATGCCGATGCCCTCAGCCACTGTCCCCTGCCAGAGCTACTGGAAGACCCCACATTTGAGACCCTCGTGCTTCTAATTGACTGCTTGGACTCTGGCCCAATAACCTGATTTGAGGTTGCACGCCCCTCTACCAAGGGGGGACACACACAAAATATAATATAATGTGCAGATGTAAATGCTGTGTAAAAATTAGCATTTGCAAACATTAAAAAAACAATCCAGATGGGAAGATGCTCAACCAGGATTTTCTTAAGGTGGATTTATGTCTCTCGTGAATAAGGAATAAAATCCAAGAGCATCAAGTGCTCCACAAGATTATTAAAACAAGCACTACAAAAAGGACAATGCTTCGTTATATCTTCCTGTACTCTTGAGACAATTCTTATGTTCTGATTGAGCCCCAGTTCACGGTGCTGCGTGAGACAGATCTCTTGACCTTCCTACACACCAAGACCTAATCCCTGCCTGAAGCATTAGAATTTTGCATTGTTGGTGGTCCTTCTCTTCAAATGTATGCCAACTTAGATTGCAAAATGTGCCATTCCAACTTGTATTTTTAATCCAATGATCAATGTTATTATTTTGGCACGTAGCCCTCCTCAAAATATTGAATAAAAACAATGAATAGATATTTAAAACTAAAATCATCTGTGTTCAAAATGCCCCTGCTAGAATTGTTGATGAGATTCTGGCAGTTCTCAGACAGATGAGTGCCCCCTTCCCAAATTTAAATGGCATGTGCCAAGCACGCAAACTCTAGACCAACCTTTTGCATAATGCCTTTTTCATAATAGTAACGAAGGGAGCGACTCAATTTGTCATAATTCATAGCTGGACGATTCTTCTGAAAGCCCCAAAGTTTTGCCACCTGCAGGACCAATCCATAGTGAGATCACATTTATATGCAAAAAAATTGGGACTAGGTTTTAGAGAGACAAATAAAAACTTTCTATTCATATATGGGCTATTTCTCTTAAACATCCAAATGACAATTGATAGACTATTCTGTGCACAATTACTTCCAGCATATCCATTTTTATTTAGTTTCCCCAATATTGACACTTTTGTCTATGGAGATTCTCAATTATCCAGATCATGGTTGTCCCCACCCAAAAGGCAGCTAGATTTTCTTGATATTTTTCTTTTGAAAAAAATTAGACTTCTCATCAAAGAAGCTTCTAGAAGCAAAAGGTTTTCCAAGAAAGTCCAGTTGCCTTTTAGGAGGAAAAAAAACCCTTTTTGGGATTAGCAGTTTTTGTAAGTAAACTTCTCCAATATAATGATTTTTAGGCTATCTACTTTGAACTCATATATATGGGCTTGAGTTACAACTGAAGTAGGAACTTGAAAAAACATAAGATTAGTTTATAACTGGCTTCATATCTGCCTGCCTGCCTGCCTGTCTATCTACTTATCTACTTATCTACCTATCTACCTACCTACCTCTATATCTATAGATAGATAGATAGATAGATAGATAGATAGATAGATAGATAGATAGATAGATATCTCTATCTCTATCTCTATCTCTATCTCTATCTATCTATCTATCTATCTATCTATCTATCACATGTTTTTTGCTGAAATTTTTATAATTAAGGGAGACTAGGATGGCACCATTTCGGCCTTATATAGAGATATAGATATAGAGATATAGAGAGATATATAGATATATCTTTACAAATAACATTTGTATTGAAGAGTCAAGTAAACAAGTCTACTTTTTAATTCAGAAAACCCTCCTCTTTCCAACAACTCCATTTTTGTAGGGTTCCAAAGCTGGTTTTCTTCAATTAGAAAGTTAGATATGTGCAACTTTTTCTGAGCCTATAGCCCATATGTGGCCAATGACCTGATACTGCCGTCAGCAAATAAAACTGTACTCTTTTTTTTTATCACAGTATAGTTTAACAATTTGAGGAGGATAGTGTCTGCCCTGCTCAATATTCCAAGATCAGATAGGGCTTTCACTAGGTTCCTGTAATCCACAATCAATGATGTGTAATATAAGATCATTTCCAACTTAATTTTTTTTAAAAAGTAAAATAAATTCTGACCTCTTCTGGTTCAATGAGTTTGAATTCCATTCCTCGACCTGTCCAGGCGATAAAATGGGAATTGCTTGGATCATCCAGCAAAGTCAGCAGGAACTGCCAAAGCTGCAGAGAACCACGCCGTTGATAAGGTGGGCCCTCGCGGTATCTTTCTTGCTTAACATCCCCTATTAAGGGCAATATATACAGTACAATAAAAGGGAAAAAATAAATTATTTTAAAAGCCCTTGCATTTTCTGGAGAAAATTCACAGGGAGCATCAATGCCATATCCTGAAATCAAATTTCTACATTTTGCTTCCTCTACAGGCAACCCCCCCCCCCAAAAAAAAAAGGGATTCTATTGTATCTACCAGCTTTCTCCAGCCTTTTGCTCTCCAGGAATACTGAGATGACAATTCTCAAACTTCCTAACAAACCTGTCTAGAGAATGGTTGGAAATTACAATCCCAATTAATTTGGTGAGGCTGTTATATTTCAAAATATTTCTCCTTTATTATCACACCATCTACGAGGAAACTTAACTGGAATTACAAATAGGTACGTTGATAAAGATATAGAGCACGGGTGTCAAACTGGCAGTCTGCGGGCCAGATGCGCAAGCCACGTCCACACCAGCTCCGCAAATGGAGAAAATGTTGTTAAATGTTATGTGACAACAACATAATGTGGCGAGTTTGACATCCATGATATAGAGGCAGTTAGAAGCAAGAGGGAACTATCAGAAAGTGAACCCCCAAATTGTCAAAAGTTAAAAAAACAAATCTAGTGTCAGCCCTGAATTCATCTTTAACTTGAAATCTTCAGAGCTGCCACAGCAGTCAATGGCCAAGCTGTGGGAACTGGAAATTAGGGGTGGACACAGTGTGGGGTGTATAGCCATAGCATTTTTCCCTTGGGAGTCAAGGATATTCAGCCTGCACCTGGGGAGGCGTGACTGGGAGACAGAGTTGGGACAGAGGCCTAAGTGGACCGTGTGGAGGCAGGGAAAGGAATTTTGACTTTATTCTGGGTGGGGTAAACCCAGGGGCTTCAGATTCGGATTTTCCCGGACATCTCTAATAAATTTAAGCTTTGAGGAAAATGCCTGCCTTGGAGTTTTGATTTTGTTGGGGGTGTTACTTGGAACCCTGACATGTAAATTGTAAAGTTGATATTTACAAATCTAAGTTATTATGCTTCACAAATAGCATGAAAAAGTGGATTCCATCTTGGATAACGAACAATCCAAATATCTACTGTACCTGTAAAATATATAAAGCATGATGTAAGCCAGTGATGGTGAACCTATGGCACGGATGCCACAGGTGGCAAGTGGAGCCATATCTGCTGGCACATGAGACGTTGCCCTAGCTCAGCTTGAACGTGCATGTGTGTGCCGGCCAGCTTATTTTCACACAGAAGCTCTGGAAGGGTTTTTTTGGCTTCCAGAGAGCCTCTGGGGGGATGGGGGAGGGTGCTTTTACTCTCTCTTGGCTCCAGGAAGTCTTTGGAGCCTGGGGAGGGTGAAACACAAGTCTACTGGGCCCACCAGAAGTTGGGAAACAGGTTGTTTTTGTTGGCGGGGGAAGCTGTTTTTGCCCTTCTCAGGCCTTGAATTATGGGTGTGGGCACTCGCACATGCACAATAGCGCACACCCATGCTCTTTCAGCACCCCAGGGAAAAAAGGTTCGCCATCACTGATGTAAGCTGAAGTCTAGCATCTGTAAACTTTGCAAAATTAGAGTGGGGGGTCTACTATAACTGAAGAAGTAATGCTTAGTCCATTGGTTCCCAATCCTTTTTTCACCATGGATTCCCTTTAAATATCTTTTGTGGTCATGGACCCCCCAAGACAAGGTTTAAATCTTAACATTTCTTCAAGCCTTCACGAATTCCTCTGCAATGGCATTGCTGAACCCTTTGGGTCTATGTAGCACAGGTGGAGAACCGCTGGCTTAAGGGAATACTATATTTATGAAAGATGTATTCTTAGTTCAAATGCTACTGTGTCTGACCTTCAGACCTCTCAGGAACAACACAAGCATCTTCTGCAAATGGTTGCATTTGTTTCTCATAACCATAGCCTGCAAAATAAAATAAAATAAAATAAAATACTACCCCAAAGAATAACAGGTAAATATCAAGAATCTGATCTGCATTTCTTCTAAATATATTTAAGTCCCTACCATTGAGAGATTAACTACCCATGATTGATCGCACAGTAACTGCTGGTCCTTAGGCTTAACCATGTGAGACTTTCTTATCAATATAAAACCTTCCATTGTTAATTTTACTAATTATTCTCCCAGAAGTTAAGATAACTGTATATTCAGTAGGTGAGCTTTTTCTTTCATTGTTTAGTTGTGGGTGGGGAGGTGATGCTTTATAGATACTATGGCTGAAACCAGAGTAGGGAGAATTGTCTCTTTCCTAAAAGTTTGAATCTGCCTCTTATAACACACATCCCAAATCCCTTTTGATATTGTTCATTCCAACTAGCAATAAGTCCATTAGCAAACAACTCTGTATCTTTTCAAAATGAATGTCTACCTACAAGTCAGCATTTGGTGTGGAATATACTTAAATATAATTGATGCAACCCTCTTGTGTGGATATTTGCACTCTCTTAGATAAAGTCTGAAAGAAACCGAATTTATTTATTTATTTATTTATTTAATTTATTCAATTTTTATGCCGCCCTTCTCCTTAGACTTAGGGCAGCTTACAACATGTTAGCAATAGCGCTTCTTAACAGAGCCAGCGTATTGCCCCCACAATCCAGGTCCTCATTTTACCCACCTCGGAAGGATGGAAGGCTGAGTCAACCTTGAGCCGGTGATGAGATTTGAATCGCTGACTTACAGATCTACAGTCAGCTTCTGTGGCCTGCAGTACTGCACTCTCCCTGCTGCGCCACCCCGGCTCATTCTAAGAATAATGTGGTCCATAATGCTAAGAATAATGTGGTCCATGTGCTCTTGTAACTAGTGATAGGCGAACCCAATGGTGTTCGGGTTCGGCAAGTTTGGACGAACTTTACGCAAAATTCGGCCGAACCCGAACCGAATCTGAACCCGAATGGGGAATCCCACCAATAGATTCCGGGGGCGGAGCTTTGACGTCATGTATACCGGCATGTTGCTAAGGACAGCAAGGTGATCACTTCCTGGATTCCATGGAATCCAGGAAGTGATCACCTTGGCATCCTTAGCAACCTGCCGGTGACGTCAAGGCTCCACCCCCGGAATCTCTTCGTGGGAGGGATTCTCCAGCACCTTCAAAGGGAGGTCTTCACGTAAAAATAAACATTGTTATTTTTATGTGAAAGGACATCGCAGTGGCGCTGCAAGCAAAGGGCGGTCCTTTCACGTAAAAATAAACATGTTTAATTTTATGTGAAAGGACCGCCCTTTGCTTGCAGTGCCGCTGCGGCGTCCTTTTTCGTAAAAATAACAATGTTTATTTTTACATCAAAGCTCCGAACGTGACCCTGAACTTTGCCTGAAGTTTCAAAAAATTTCGTGTTCGTGTTCGGCATACCGAACACCGCAAAATTCGGAACGGACCCGAATTGTGAGGGTTCGGTTTGCCCATCACTACTTGTAACTGATTGTTTAGGAGCTTGCCTTGCCTCCTAGGACTGAGTCTTAGAATCAGTTACAAGTTCAAGCCCTTTTAGGAACCCTTCAGGGTGGAACTCTTTTAGATTGTCTTGTCTCTGCTATACCTTCTACTTGTTTGATGTCGGATAAAAGAAAGGCTTAAGCTCACTTCTTGCACTCCACAGATTTTTCCATGCAAACAATCAAAGCAGTATCCACTAAGAATCTTGCAAGATTCTTACATGAATCCTACAAATTCACAGAGCATGTTTGCTTTAAAAAGAAGTGGATTTTTTTCCCTGTGAAATAATATAAGCTGGAATTTGTTCCCATTATCCACTCAAGCATCCAAATCTACTCCCAGAACAATCATAACTGGTCATATGGTCAGCCAGATGTTTATACTGGATTTGGCATTTTATCCACTTGTCATGTCATTCCTTGGGACCTGGAAAAGGCAGTTGTTGTTATTGTTATTGCCATCTTAAAGAGAAAATTATACCAGGAACCCTAAAATTATTTTTCTCACCTAATATGCCTTCAGAACTGGAACAACTTGGTAGTCCTTCTGTGTTCATATGCATTGAATGGCAACTTGCCACATCTGTAACTCAAACAAAAAAAATGAGCATGGAATAAATAGGATTTGCTGGTCTTGTTTCAGAGGTATAACTGTTGAAGCTGTCAATGCTTTTATTGGATACCATTTTGGGAAACAAATAGGATATGAAATCCGAAATGAATTAATTCTTATTGGAACTCACTTCCATCCATATTTTTATAATTAAGATATTTTAAGGCCAATTTTACTATGGTTTTTCTTCAGGACACTTTTTTTTGTTCTAGCTTTTTATTTTTAAGAATTTGTTTGACATTTGTCTGATTTGAATGAATGAATATTATTAGTTTAAGTGGAGAGGAGTTTTTTTTAAAGTGGAATATAAAATGATTAAAATAAATTACAATGTATGAGAGAAATATGCCGTGCCTTTTTTATAAGGTCTGGAGATCCTCTGATCTCTCAATTGCTGTTGAACCATTACTCTCAGAAACTCCATCTAAACTAGCTTGCTATAAGGGGTGCTGGGAATTGTAATTGATCAACATCTGGAGGGCCTTGAATTATCCATACTTACAAAAACATCTTTCAATAGCGAAATCCATGATTCACTGGACACTTTCCGCCTAACAGGGTTTTTTTTATTTACAAGTATACAAAACATAAAAGACAATCATAACAGTTGACAATTGAAACCTAATACATTACAATATGTCTGGATGTAAAAATATAACAATCAATAAACATATAGACTTACAAAAAGAGGATAGAGAGAAAGTAGAGAGGAGAAGAAGAAGGGGGAAAAAAGAGGAGAAGCAAAGAAGAGGAGAGAAAAAGAAAAAGAGAGAAGGGTGGGCGAGTGTACAGTGGAGCTGTGTTAAGAATATGAACTAATTTTAAATTTATTAGCTCATTACCTTAGATCAAGATTAGTCATATAGATGGGAAGAAGCAAGCCTTGAATTAATCACAGCATAGAGATTTTGGAACTAGAAGTAAAATTTCATATTTATATATCTAATATCTCTTGCAACTATTGAAAAAGAAAAGGAAAGGTTTTATACCAGATTTCTGTCTGATCTAATATATACCCATTTTGCACACAGCAGGAGGGAAAAATGAAAGCAAGTAAACATTTATTCAACATTAATGGGTTAAGTCCTGAAAAGACAGCTCTGGTGGATAATTCAATCTTATTCTTTTCCTAATCGCTGACACTTTAAGAAGTTTACAGCAGGAGCAAAAGCAAGTGAGGAAAGACACTAATGGCAGTCCCTGGGGAAACGTGGAGCTGTAAAAAGGGTCAGGGAGGGTGTGCATTTCTCCTCGATAGCCAAAGGCTTTCCTACTTCAAACGCCAGTTGGATGCTTCCCTCCCAGGTCTGCAGGTGTCGTTTTCTGTGCATGCTCCCACTTTCTCCGGGCAGTGAGCCAAGCTTTGGCTTGTGTTACTAGCCTGCCGGCTGATTTCAGTTGCACCACTAGGAGAGCATGAGCGGTGAAACCCAAAACTCCTTATCCGGAGCCCAGTTCCTGTGCATCCATTTTGTGAATGAAATTCCTTTCCATTCCAGCCAGCCACAGAGACAGGCTCTGGGCCAAACCAGCAGGAAGGTAGAGACTCAAGGTTATGCAATGCTTTGCCAGCCCTGGGGAACAGAATAGTTTTTCCTCTTTCTTTCCAAGCATTTAAAGGTCAGGGAATCCATAAAAACCTCTCTTTTATAGGCAGAGGTGGTAGAAAAAGAAACATACTTGAAGTTTAATGGGTATTTTTTGGGGGGGGAGGCAAGCAACTTAAAACATTTTAACATACAGGATTTCTCATGAGCTGGAGAAGGGTTGGCATTTTTCCCTCCTGCCAAGCTACATCAAGCTAGATAAATGGATTGGGCAACTGCCCATGAATCAAGGTAAACTCCATACAGTTTTCTTGCCAGCCTTATGGAAGAGATTTCCCATGGTAATCTTTTGCATTTCAAAAAAATTGTTAAGTTATGCTACAGACCTGGTGGTTCCTCAACCAATGAACTCACTGAGGTTTCAAGATCAGCCAATGGAATTAAGGGTGCTCTATGTCCCCTGTACCACAATGGCAAGAGAGCATAACACCAGAAACAAACATCCCTCTGCATGATTTTTGTTCTTTCATTTATGTATAAAACTACTACAACAATATCAGGTGTGTATGAAAGAGAATCTGAACAAAACGTACAATATATTGGGAATACACAAAAAATAGTAATATAGTCAAACCTCGTCTTACGAACCTAATTGGTTCCAGGGGGAGGTTCGTAAGACGAAAGGTTCGTAAGAGGAAACATTGTTTCCCATAGGAAACAATGTAAAGTCAATTAATCCGTGCAACCAAAAAAAACCCCCGCAAAAAAACCGCTGCCGTCCGGCTGTCACCTTTTAAAACAGCCTGGGGGCTTCTCAGCGACCTCCCGAACGCCGAACGCCAAACCCGAACTTCCGGGTTCGGCATTCGGGAGGCCGCCGAGAAGCCCCCAGGCTGTTTTAAAAGGTGACAGCCGGGCGGCGGGGCTTCCCAGCAGTCTCCGAACGCCGAACGCGGAAGTTCGGGTTTGGCGTTCGGCTTCGGGAAGCCGCGCGGCTGTTTTAAAAGGTCACAGCCGGGCTGGGGGGCTTCCCAGCAACCTCCTGAGCCCCGAACTTTTGCCGAACTTCCGGGTTCGGGGTTCTGGAGGTTGCTGGGAAGCCCCCCAGCCCGGCTGTGACCTTTTAAAACAGCCGCGCGGCTTGCCAGCAGCTTCCCGAAGCCGAACGCCAAACCCGAACTTCCGCGTTCGGCGTTCGGAGACTGCTGGGAAGCCGCGCGGCTATTTTAAAAGGTGACAGCCAGGCTGGGGGGCTTCCCAGCAACCCCCCGAACCCGGAAGTTCGGCAAAAGTTTGGGGTTCGGGAGGTTGCTGGGAAGCCCCCCAGCCCGGCTGTGACTTTTTAAAACAGCCGGGCGGCTTCCCAGCAGCTTCCCAAAGCCGAACGCCAAACCCGAACTTCCGCGTTCGGCGTTCGGCGACTGCTGGGAAGCCGCGCAGCTGTTTTAAAAGGTGACAGCCGGGCTGGGGGGCTTCCCAGCAACCTCCCGAACCCGGAAGTTTGGCAAACGTTTGGGGTTCGGGAGGTTGCTGGGAAGCCCCCCAGCCCGGCTGTGACCTTTTAAAACAGCCGCGCGGCTTCCCAGCAGCTTCCCGAAGCCGAACGCCAAACCCAAACTTCCGCGTTCGGCGTTTGGAGACTGCTGGGAAGCTGCGCGGCTGTTTTAAAAGGTGACAGCCAGGCTGGGGGGCTTCCCAGCAACCTCCCGAACCGAACCCGGGGTTCAGAAAAATTTTGCCTCTTTTTACGAACTTTTTTTGAGTTACGAACCGGCATTCGGGAGGCTACTGGGAAGCCCCGCCGCCCGGCTGTCACCTTTTAAAACAGCCGCGCGGCTTCCCAGCAGTCTCCGAACGCCGGTTCATAACTCGAAAAAAGTTCGTAAGACGAGGCAAAATTTTTCTGAACCCCGGGTTTGTATCACGAGTTGTTCGTAAGATGAGGGGTTCGTATCTTGAGGTACCACCAGTGTTCCCTCTAATTTTTTTTTGGGCTGGGCGGAAAAGCATAGTGTCTGAGCGGCAGGCCCTTCGGGACTGGGCGGCACAGAAATAATAAATAAACAAATAAATAAATAAATAAATGCTGTGTGTCTATAACAGTGAGCTCATAATAGGGCAACTCTATCAATATCAAAATGCCACTTAAATAGTTGAGCTAGTTTCAAACTAGATTTTGATTTTCTTTCTCTCTTCCTTACTCCCATTCTTTTTCTTTCTCTTTTCCTTCCTCTCTTTTTTCTATCTGTTTCTCTCTCTTCCTCTCTCTCTCCTTCCCTCTCACTCTTTCCCTCTTGGCTTCTGGGCAGGTTTGGAAAACTCTGAGTTGATGATGATTTTTAAGTGAGCGATTGCTCACTGCTCAGCTTAGAGAGAACTATGGGTACCACTGTACTGTGTGGAAGAAAAAGATATCTTCCAGATCAAGTCCCAGATACACTGGATTATGACTTTGCTCATCCCCTACCAGAATAAGGGGGTGGTAAGCATTGTAAACCACCATGTATGGCATGCCTGTGTTTGGCAGAAGATTTAAATCCACAATCCCAGAGTTTCTGGCTGGATGTATCATTGGGAAATACAGTTACATACAGATATAAATCTTGTTCTATGTGCTCAGTTTTAGTATGTTCATAAGTGAAATCAACAAATGGCATCTTTCAATAGCAGCAAGGATCCAAGGTTTTGGCAGGACCAGTATTGAGGCCTCCCCACTTCTTTTTCACTTTTTTTGGGTGTGTGTGTGTGTGTGTAGTATTACAAGTAATGGCAAGTAAACCCAAATGCTTTGATTGTTGATCAGCGTAGCTGCACCAAGCAAATTTCAGACTGTTTCTGTGGCAGGTAAAAGATAAACCAGGTCCAAAGAACTAATGCTAGTCCTAAACTCATGCACACACATATATACACACTATATCCCCACTTTCTTGCACTCTACCTGTGTCAAAGGCATAGTCCACTTGCTCCTGTTTTATCACCACATCAGTTGCATACTGGGAATTGTCTACATCTCCCAGCGTGTTCACTTGATCAAAAATGGGGTCGTGGAATTCCTGCTTGAAGCCCTGTGGGGGATATGGCACACATGGGGCAGACCATGGACATTGATAAATGGAAGGATTGTCTGATACCAAGGCTTGAGAGGCAGAGAAGGACTGGCTGGTCTCACCATGCAGCTGGTACAAGGAACTAGAAGGAATGCAGAAGAAGCCATAATTGTACAGGCAGATAAAAAAAATTTAAAAACCCAGTCATTTAATCACCTGATCATCTCTAACAGTACACAAAGGAACTGGGGACCCAAAATTGCTTTGAAAAGAGTCCCAAGATCAGGAAATGGAACACTTATGCTCAACCAAGTTTACCAAAGCAAAGTTCCCATCATCCCCTTTTCAACATGCACTTGAGATTATGGGATCCTTTTGAATTATGAACCAAGGTAGCTTATTTAGTACCCTCCATTGGACATGTCACATAAACAGGGGTGGGTTACTGCCCGGACGAGGGGGAGGGAATGCAGTAGGGTAGCAAAAAGGGAGCTCCACCCCAGAGTACCCAATTTGCACTGGTAGATATTGAAAGAAAATGCAGGGCATCCTGTATAAGCCACACGCACAGTGTGGTAGTAAAAAATTTGGTAGCCCTTCACTGCATGTAAATTGCTAAATTCAATCGACATAGTTATATTCTTAGTTCTGTTTGTGCTAGAACTAACTTCTCCCCCATCAGCTGTGTCATCTGAATAACGTTAATTCTTTCGTTATTCTTCGGAGAGGGGCGGCATACAGATCTAATAAATTATTATTATTGTTTTGTTTAGTAGCTGCTATGGAGGAAAATTCCTAGAGGTGGGGGTTGTCAAAATAGGGTTGCTGCCGGAACTCTGTGTCTCTATTTGCTTCACTGTCGCCATCTATGATATTTGAAGCATAGTTGGAACCAGAATAGAAAGAGTGGAAAATGTCTCCATCTGTGGTAGAACCGGCTCCTCATTTGGATTATAGTGTTCCCTCGATTTCTGCGGGGGATGCGTTCTGAGACCGCCCACGAAAGTCGAATTTCCGCGAAGTAGAGATGCGGAAGTAAATACAGTGATCCCCCGTTTATTGCGTCCCCAACCATTGCGAACAGGGTACTTCGCTATTTTTCAACCCGGAAGTCAAAAATACCATCTACGCATGCGTGCCGGGCACGCATGCGTAGATGGCAGCGGCTTCCCTGGGTCTTCCCCCTCTTGCTGGCATCAGCGAGGAGTTTCCCCACCGCCCACGCAAACTCCTCGCTGCCGCCCGCCCTTCGCCCGCCCACGCCGTTCATTCTCGCCGCTTTTGAGCTGAGTCCGGGAGCGAATTCGCTCCCGGACTCAGCTCAAAACCGCCGATAGCAAGCGGCAAGGAACGGCTTGTCTCGGCGCTTTCGAGCTGTCAGCTCGAAAGCGCCGAGACAAGCCGTTCCTTGCCGCTTGCTATCGGCGCTTTTGAGCTGAGTCCGGAAGCGAATTCGCTTCCGGACTCAGCTCAAAAGCGCCGAGAGCCAGCGCCCCCCGGACCCCCAACCCGGGTTTGGGGGGCTGCTAGGAAGCCCTCCATGCCGGCGGCAAACAGCCGCCCCGCCCCCAATCTTCGGCTCCTCGCTAGCGCTGTGGGAGTAAAAACACCGTCTGCACATGCGCAGACGGTGTTTTTACTTCCGCATCGCTACTTCGCGAAAACCCGCTCGTTGCGGGGGCTCCTGGAACGGAACCCTCGCAACGAGCGGGGGATCACTGTACACCATTTTTGGCTATGGGCAGTATCACAAGCCATCCCTTAACACTTTAAACCCCTAAATTACCGTTTCCCATTCCCTTAACAACCATTTACTCACCATTATTACTGGTACTCACCTTTGAATAAGGCACTTAGTGATCCTGATATTTATAAACATAATTATTTATTAACAAGAATTATTATTTTTTGGTTATTTATTTGCAAAAATTATTAGTTTGGCGATGACTTATGACGTCATCGGATGGGAAAAACCATGGTATAGGAAAAAACCTGCAAAGTATTTTTTAATTAATATTTTTTGAAAAACCGTGGTATAGGCTATTCGCGAAGTTCGAACCCGCGAAAATCGAGGGAACACTGTACTGCGTATTTCGTAAAGTTTTAAAAATGGCAATGATGGTCTCTGAACTACTGTTGTGAGCTGCCCCGAGTCTACGGAGAGGGGTGGCATACAAATCTAATTAATTAATTAATTAATTAATTAATAATAACAACTGTAGTAGCTTAAACTCCAATTTTACAATGTGTGCTGACTGATTCAATCAACCCTGTTGTACCCAACAAGCACCAAGTCATAAAAAAAAATCAATCATATTTTAGCCTAACCCATAATATGAACCCAGGTACCAGGTGAGCATAATGTTGTTTAATGAAAAGGAGGACTAGGGATAGCAGTGTTCCAATATTTCAGTAGTTGCCATAAAAAAGAAATAGTCAATCTATTTTCCAAAGCATCTGAAAGCAGGACAAGAAGAAATAAATGGAAACTAAGCAAGGAGAGAAGTAAACTGGAACTAAGAAGACATTTCCTGACAGTTAGAACAATTAATCAGAAGTTGTGGATGCTCCGACACTGGAAGAGTCTTTAAGAAGAGATTGGACATCTATTTGTTTGAAATGGTGTAGGATTTCCTGCCTGAGCAGAGAGTTGGACTAGAAGACCTCCAAGGTCCTTTCCAACTCTGTCATTCTATTCTATTCTTCCTGAAAGGTAATTTTTGAAAGAGCAACAGAGTTCTTATAATGGATTAAGCTGCCCTAAACCTTTCAGATAAAGTCCGAGTTATTAGAATTTTTATCCACAAAAATGATATGCAAAACTGCAAAAAGGATGAAGATAGATCATGATATGTGCTGTTATGTCATGTTATGTGAGTTTTTGTCTGTAAGGTTGATGTTGTTATTATGATTTTTGTGTTTCAATTTTGTATATTTGTACGTATGTGTCTTTTTCATTTTTTTTCCTGTTTTTTTTTTTTTAAATGCTTAATTTTTTTTAAAGAAAAGACTACTGGTGCACCACAAAGGCACTATATATGGAGGATGAAAGAGAAAGGATACATTTTTAAATCATCTGCATACATATTAAGTTTTTACTATCCAAATGTGTGGGTGTACGTGAGAAAGTTACTGTACGTTAGTTCTAAAGTTAGTGTAACAGTACATTAGCATTGTAAAGCACCCAAAACCACCTATGTGTGAGTTCGGTGGGCTTATACATTTATTTAATAAACATATTAGCAGAACATTAAAAAAAGGAAGAAATTTTATCTGCCCATTTCATTGGCTTACCTGTGTTCCATACAATACGCCTGGCCAGGTGCTGCCTGGAGTGGGCCGTGGTGGCTCACATTGTTTGAATCTTGCCTAGAGAAAAGTACAAGCATCAGGTGCAGCAAGATATAACCCTCTCCCCCCTGCTGTTTTTTTCCCATTCCCCCTAACAAAACCCTGATGCGTCATAATAGATAGGCTCTGAAGAGGTTATTTATTTAGGATTCGAGTGAGACTTTATTTTTATTTTGCAGTTAGAAACATAGAAACATAGAAGTCTGACGGCAGAAAAAGACCTCATGGTCCATCTAGTCTGCCCTTATACTATTTTCTGTATTTTATCTTAGGATGGATATATGTTTATCCCAGGCATGTTTAAATTCAGTTACTGTGGATTTATCTACCATGTCTGCTGGAAGTTTGTTCCAAGGATCTACTACTCTTTCAGTAAAATAATATTTTCTCATGTTGCTGGACAAATGCACCGATAACCTATATTTTTCAAAGGTAACAGGGCTTTTTTTCTGGTCTCCGACTTTTCTTTCTTTCCTTATCACACATACTAAATTAAACTGAGGGCTACACATGATTCTTAAGCCACAGGTTGCCATGCTGATGATTTTAAAGCAGAGCTCCACCTGTTTGGCTACTGAAAGCTCTGGATACTGATACAACCACAGGGGAATATTCATTCTATGAAATTTAAATTAAACCAAAATTACCTTTTGATATCTTCTGATCTGGCCTATTTTTTTGGGAAATAGGCTTCTAATATGCAACTCATCAAGACAAAAAATGCTCCTGCTTTAAAGGAGGTGAAACAAAAGGGAGCAGAGGAAATTGGATAGCACCATTTAGATGTGATATGGACTTCAGGAGGGGGAAGAGAAGTGGAAAGAGCTCTATAGGTAAGAACATAACAAGGAACATGGCAGTGGTGGGCGCCAGATTGCGCAATTTGCACGAAACCACCATCTTCGCTGGTCCATCTTTCCCCCCGGATTTTTGGGCCTTTTTTGCTTCTTTTGCATGCACGGAAGCAAAATCTTGCAAGGGGACACACGCATGGGCTCACCTGGGGGCGAGTGCCCAAATCAACAGGATTTGTATGCACCGCACCAGTATGCGGGAAAGTGGAACCCACCGCTGGAATAGGGGTAGGAAAACAAGTGAGAGGGACCTAGGAGATCTTGATGGTAAATAAGGGCTAGGAGATGGCATTTGAATCCAAGACCCTAGATCAGTGGTAGGCAAACTTGGCCCTCCTATGACTTGTGGACTTCAACTCCCAGAATTCCTGAGCCAGTCATGCTAGCTGAGGAATTCTGGGAGCTGAAGTCCACATGTCATAGAAGAGCCAACTTTGCCTACCCCTGCCCTAGATGTTGAAGTGGCAAGTGTAAGGGAGGAAAATGAGGGAAGAGGAGATACTGAAATGTGGCAAGCAAAGGCTAGAGAACAGAAAGTTACAAAAAGCAACGCAAGGTGTGTCAGGACCATTAAGAGAATTTATGAATGGTGAGACAGATTTTTTTTTTTATGTGTGGCATTTTTTTTTTACAATGTCACACATAAAGAAATATAACATGACTCAGTGACAAATTGTTCCCTGGTTTCTAGGAAATGGATGAATTGACATTAAAACTGCATACCTGCCCTAAAGGGCAGGTATTCTTTGTCTAAGGAACAAAGAATCAACAAGGATTTTAAGATTGAAGAGATAATGTAAGAGACTGAAACAATTAATCTCCACCCAACAGTATCTTAACACAAACATAAGGGATCATCCACAGTAGTGTTTCAAAGAGGAAATACTTGATTGGACAGGAGCACCAATATTTGGGCTGTTTTTCAAATTTTATTTATTTATTTTAGGCACCTACACTATCGTACACCACAGTGTGTGATACTGCCTGGTATGTTAGAAGGAGTATGTCCTTTGAAAATTCATTCCCACACCTGCGCCTTTTGCATTGCTACACAGCTTTGTCCAAGTAAAGGCTTAAGCAAATTAAATAAATACCTAACGGCTGTATTTTAAGCTAGGTTTGACATGCTGGTCATACTTTTTTTTAAAGCTTTCTGTTAATCTATTTTTACAGCTTCCAATCCAGTTAATAATTTGTGATTCAACATGGCAAACCAATTCAGAAAATGGGATAATTTAAAAACTAAATTAAATATGTTAAGCATGTTGGATTAAAAAAAAATATCAGAAAATGGGATAATTTGGGAAACTAAGTTAAAAGGTTAAGCATGTTGGATGAAAACAACCAGAATGTGCCAGCCAACCCACTTAGCTGCCCCCACAAGCTAAATTCAGAAGTGGAAAAAGGGAGTTGTAAGGATGAGATTTGCTCATTTCTGCCTATGTGTTATTCCCTGAATCGGGAAAAATCCAAGGTTTTGATCCAACTGGATCAAGAAGAGAGAATCAACCAAGAAAGAAGGCCTGCCTTGCAGTAGACTCAAGGTTGACTCAGCCTTCCATCCTTCCGAGGTGGGTAAAATGAGGACCCAGATTGTGGGGGCAATAGGCTGGCTCTGTTAAAAAAAAGTGCTATTGCTAACATGTTGTAAGCCGCCCTGAGTCTAAGAAGGGCGGCATAAAAATCAACTGAATGAATGAATGAATAATAATAATAATAATAATAATAATAATAATAATAATTAATAATAATAATAATAATAATAATTAATAATAATAATAATAATAATAATAATAATAATAATAATAATTAAAAAAAAAAGAAGTGTGAATCCTGGAGATGTGGATCTTGGAGAATTTGTTGTCACAGTGGACAACAGAACAGTTGGTGTTGAGGATTGTTACACAACAATTAATCAGGGTTCCTCCATTCTTCCAGCCCAATGCTATCATACGTTAACCTGTCTGGTATTCTTGCTGAATGAAGGCAATTGTCATTCAACATTATTTACATATTCAACAAGGAGCTACTTCTGATTATCTTCACAGAATCATAACATTGGAATGCGTCTAGGAGTTCATCTAGCCATCTCCCTATGCTCAATGCAACATCACTCCAGATGGACATTTGACCTCCGCTTCAATATTTCCAAGCAGACGAATGCTTATCAGCTCCCTTAGGCAGCTTTGTTTTCTCTACTGATTAGCTCATGCTTCTTCCAACAGTATGTCAAGATCCCCAATTCCCATCCCCTGAACCCCTTCTGGCAGCAGATAAATTTGGTCTATCTGGGTAAAATGAATCATTATTATAAGTCTTTTTCAACCATCTCTCCAAATTAAACTTGTTGAATAATTTCAGCAGCAACTTCCCATCTGCATAAATTTTGTATGTGCTTTTTCAAATTGAACATAATGCTTCAGAGGCAGTCTGAATAATTCTTATTAGAATTATTATTAGAATTCTTATTAGAATAAGAATGCAAATTAAAACTGCGCAGACTATGAAAACGATGAAGGGTTTCAGATTTTGCATAAACTCCAAGCACCTCTTGGCTATACATCACTACATACTGATTGTTTTCAAGATTTTATACAATCTGGGGGACGGGGGGAATTAAGAATCACAAATCTCACTGATTCCTTACAATCAGTGACTTTTTTCCCCCAGGTTCATACAAATGTATGAGAAAATTCAGGACACTTTAATAGTCAAGAGATGCTTTTATGAGGCCCTTCACTTGGTTCTAAAACATGTAGTCTTCATGCATTCTAGTCTAATCACCCTGCAAACAGAAGAATAAAAAGACTGGGTATTATTGAACCAAGAACTGAGAGCAAATCTTACTTAGAACATGTCCCTCTTCGTTAATTTTTAAAGCAGAACCTTGTTCAGCTAACTTCACTTAGTCTCTTTGACACTTCGCTCGTTTCGTCCCCAAAACACAATTTCAATAGTCTTATTTTATTTTTCTGAACTGCTAAACACCCAATTTGTTACTTTTACACCACTGATCTGTGAAATTCAGTTTTCTTTTCCCCTTTTCAATAACTGAATTTACACGATCAATTTGATGGTTAATGGATAAATCCCTACATCTGGGTGAGACCCATATTCTCCAATGGCAGGGTGGTATTGAATATTTATCAACCTGTCAGCACTACCAACCAAGCGGGGTTCCCTACTTACCACTACTGGAACGATGCACATGCAGCTTTCCGTTGCCAACATGCACACATGCTCATGCCCAGCAAGATCTTCCTTTTGCGCATGAGCAGGAAGCAAAGTCTCCCAAGAGGATATGCACGCATGAAATTTCAGCAATTTTGTTTTGTTTCCACGCATGTGCAGAAGCAAAAAATAGCCAAAATCTCTTGCACATGTCCTCTCACAAGATTTTGCTTCCTACGCATGCTCAGAAACAAGTTCTCATTGGGGCATGTGTGTATGCACACCAGCGATGTGGAGCTTCATGCACAGCTCCATTTTCACTATCAGTATGGAGTGTGGCCCATACTGGCTAGCATGGGAATACAGAATAGAGAATACAGACACCAGCTTCAAAATATGCAGGGTAGTGGTCAGTTATTGGACAATACAGTGTTACAAGGCTTGGATATAGTTAATTTCTGCATGTCTTGGCCTTTTTCTCAAGCTTGCCTGAACCAGCAAGATCTGAAGGTAACCTCTACTTAGCACTCTTGGCAATAGAGCTGGGGTGGCGCAGCAGGTAGAGTGCTGTACTGCAGGCCACTGAAGCTGACTGTAGATCTGTAGGTCAGCGGTTCAAATCTCATCACCGGCTCAAGGTTGACTCATCCTTCCATCCTTCCGAGGTGGGTAAAATGAGGACCCCCAGACAATATGCTGGGTCTGTTCAAAAGTGCTATTGCTAACATTTAAGCTGCCCTGAGTCTAAGGAGAAGGGCGGCATTAAAAAAAAAAATCGAATAAATAAAAATAAATAAATAAATAAATAATTCCTAACAAATTCTCATGACTGCAGGAACACAAGGTGATCAGCATTTGTTCCGTGGCAGCATTACCTGGCGTATAAGCATTGCTCCCTGGGTTGGTAATGAAAAGGCTGTGTGCGTCTGCAGGAACTGAAAGCATTCACACATGGGCTTTGTAGTTCCTTTTTTATCTTAGCTGGAGGACTGTGAAGGGCCACTGGGTAGGAAAAAAGTAGAGTAAGGACATCAGGATACTCATCCGTCTGAGTTTGCATCAACCAAGCATAACAAGGGGGCAAGGGCTTCCCTCCCCTCCCAACCCCAAGGAAGAAATTGAGAACTAGATGTTCCCTCTGATTTGAAGTGGGGGTGGGGTGGGGGGAGAAGTGCTTTAACCTGCATTGGAATTGTATTTGCAGAGCCTAGCTAGAACGGAATCTGAGCTAGGACTTTGTACAAGAAGACATTCTTAGCATGCAACACTCCCAAGATTTAAACTTCTTGGTTAAGAGTACACCAATTGATTATGAAAATGGCCTAAGAGCTTGGTTCCAGTCCAGGTAGGCAATAGTTTGCTTAAATAGTCCTATATGAAATAAGGCAGTTTCTGTATTTCATGCAGCTCCATCCCTCCTTCAACAATTATTTAGATTAGTTCTCAGTTATATCTGAGAAATTCCTTGGAATGTTGTGTTTGTTCATTAAATTTAGATTTACAACCTGACCTTTCAAAAGGAGCTTCATACAGCTCCTTTTTCATCCTTGTCCTCCAATTTTCACCCATATTATTAACCCTTTAAAGGGTAGGTTAAGAGATGGTAACTGGCCCAGAATCATCTAATCATGCTTCTTTCTTCTAAATGCTCACTTTGGTTGGATACCTATTGAGTTAGTCATAAAGCCATGGGTTTTGTGAGTTTTATGAGGTTCTCCTCCATGAATTTCTATGATGTTCTAGGAAAGTGATGGCAAATCTTTTTTTTCTCAGGTGCCAAGAGTGTGGGCGCGCACTATCGTGAATGTGTGAGTGCCTACACCCATGGTTCAATGCCTGGGAAGGGCAAAAACAGCTTTCCCCACCTCCCGGAGGCTCTCTGGAGGTCGAAAATGGCCAGTTTCTGTTGGGCCCAGTAGGGTTGTGTTTCGCCCTCCCCAGGCTCCAAAGGCTTCCCTGGAGCTGGAGGAGGGTACAAACGACCTCCCCCATCTCCATGGAGGCTCTCTGGAAGCCAAAAACGCCCTCCCAGGGCCTCTGTGCATGCCAAAAATCAGCTGGCCGGCACACACATGCACACTGGAGTTGAGCTAGGGCAATGACTCACATGCCAGCAAATATGGATTTGCGTGCCACCTGTGCCACCCATGCCATAGGTTCGTCATCACTGTTCTAGGAGTTTTTATGAGAAACTATGAGAGGAATATTCTATTCTAAGAGTTTTGGGCATTTTTCTCATTTACTT
The DNA here is from genome assembly GCF_031021105.1 of Erythrolamprus reginae. Taxonomy (NCBI): domain Eukaryota; kingdom Metazoa; phylum Chordata; class Lepidosauria; order Squamata; family Dipsadidae; genus Erythrolamprus; species Erythrolamprus reginae. Next base: position 116,603,172 of record NC_091963.1, read on the forward strand.
CCTATAAAAACATTTTAATCAAGGAAGAGCCACCATACAAAAAAAACCCCAATTCTGTTTTTAGTGTGTCACGCACAAGTTAAATAAAAAAAGTTTGTAATTATGGGCTCATGGTCTTCATCTTAATTACTTTTCTTTCTCCCCACAAATGCCCCTGGCCTTATTATTGGGGATGGTTTAGTTTTGGGGAGATGCCTCACCCAGCCACCTCCAAGTTGTGCCCCACTGAGATGCGTTTCCTACCTGGGACTTGTAGCACTGTCACATTCCTCAGCATTATGTCCAGGAAAGAAATCCCATTGCACTGGTAAAAAAACTTCTCATGAGTTCAATCAAACTTCTCAAACTCACAAGAAGTTTTCTTTTACTGGTACAATGGGCCTTCTTCCCTGGCCATAAGGCTGAGGAACGCATTGGAGTTACAAGTCGCAGGTAGGACACATGAAGAGGCAGTGGCAGAGCCAAAGGGGCTGTGGGAAGCGAGTGAAAGAGGCGGTGGCAGGAGGCAGAATTGAAGGGGTGGCGGGAGGCAGAGCTGAAGGGGCTTGCTCTCACTCTCGTGGCTAGAAGCTGTTGTGTTTGGGCCTGGGCCAGCCGTTGCTCCCACAGATGGGAGAGACACGGCACAAAGTGAGTGCGAAAGCCTGGCTGACAGCCAGGAAGATGTGGCAGACAGCCAGGAAGATGTGGCAGACAGCCAGGAAGACGTGGCAGACAGCCAGGAGGACGAGGCCACTGGTTCGCAGGATTCAGCAGACAGCCCAGGGGATTTGGCATGCAGTCCCTCAGACAGTCTTTCATCCTTGGATTCTTCTGCAGATCAATATATTGATCTGCATAGCCGAACAGCTATGCAAAGAAGGGATCGATTGAAGGAGTATTACAAGTCATCAGAGTAGCACCTGGGCTGGGTGTGGTTCTTATACTGAGGGCTGGGTGTGGTTCCCTTAATGAGGACTAAAGGTATAAAAGGGAACAAAGGCACAAAGCAAACTGTGGCTGTTTATCTGTGTTATTTTGTGGTTCCTGCTCTGAAGTTTTTGTGCCATGCCTTTGGAGTTTTCAACCCAGCTTTTTCAGACACGTGGGAGGTGAAACCTCTGGGACTTGCTGTTTGCTCCAAAGATTCAAAAGGACTCCTGAAATGTCTTTGCTCATTCCAGGTTGTCTTTGTTTGTTTTTTCCTGTGTTTTTGTATGTGGCTGAAGTAAGCCTTGCACTATCATTATTTCCGGACACTAAGGACTGTTTTGAGTAACCCTTTTTTGTTTATTTAATACAGGTTTGCTGATTAGCAGAGCACGTGTGTGTTTGATTTCTTTTCCTTGGACTGTTACGCATTGCCTGAGCCCAGTCAGGCAGAACAGGAGCTAGTCTTTCTTTGGTGGGTGAGCGAGCAAGCAAGGGAAGCAGCGGTGACAGGCACAGCCAAAGGGGCAGTGGCAGAGTCGAAGGGGTGGTGAGAGGCGAGCGAAGGAGGTGATGGCAGGAGGCAGAGCTGAAGGGGCAGGAGGAGGCAGAACTAAAAGGGCTTGCTCTCCCGGCTGGAAACTGGTCTTTCTATAGCAGGCGAGTGAGCGAGCAAGTGAGGGAGGGAAGCAGCGGTGACAGGCACAGCCAAAGGGGCAATGGCAGAGCCGAAGGATTGGTGGGAGGTGAGCGAAGGAGGTGACGGCAGGAGACAGAGTTGAAATGGTTTGCTCTTGCTTTCCCGCCCAGGAGCCTGTCTTTCTGCAGCGAGCACTCTTTTGACTAGGGGAGAGAGTGAGAGAGAGGGAGGGAGAGAGAGAGGGTAAGAGAGAGGTGGTTACGTGCATCCCCCTTGCAGGCCTGGCTCGGCTCTTCTGGGCTGCCTTCAGCAGCATTTTGAAACATTTTCCTGCCTGCGATGAAGGGATTGATGCTCGCCTCCTGTTCTTCACAGGCAGAAGTGCATTTGAAATTGACGTAGGCACAGCCCAGATCAGTCGAGCTAGTCCCGCAGGCATAGTTCCCTCTAAGCTGAGCAGTGAGCAATCGCTCACTTAAAAATCATCATCAACTCAGAGTTTTCCAAACCTGCCCAGAAGCCGAGAGGGAAAGAGTGAGAGGGAAGGAGAGAGAGAGGAAGAGAGGAAGAGAGAGAAACAGATAGAAAAAAGAGAGGAAGGAAAAGAGAAAGAAAAAGAATGGGAGTAAGGAAGAGAAAGAAAATCAAAATCTAGTTTGAAACTAGCTCAACTATTTAAGTGGCATTTTGATATTGATAGAGTTGCCCTATTATGAGCTCACTGTTATAGACACACAGTACAGTATTTTATTTTGAAATTCTCTGAGGCAAAACAGGGTGGGTTTCTTATTTATTTGTTTGTTCATGTATTTATTTATTTATTTATTATTTCTGTGCCGCCCAGTCCCGAAGGGACTGCCGCTCAGACACTGTACTTTTCCGCCCACCCCCCAAAAAAATTAGAGGGAACACTGCCCGCAGGGTGTATGTGTACTACCTGTCGCTTTCCCAGTCAAAAAAATGCCCACTGGAGAAAGAGAAGCTCCCGGCACCTCCCCAGAAAGTATTTGAGGTGGGTGGGTATTTGGGGGGACTTATTTCAAGGCACGTCCTGAAAAGCCCTGTCAGGCTTATTATCAGGACATGTCTTATTATAGGGGAAACATGGTAATAACAACAGTATTGCAGGCACAACAACAAAAGAGAACAGCCTAATATGGAATGCAAGCCTTGCGCCACAAAGGATTTGCAGTGAAAATATAGTAGGCTAGAGATGTAAGAGAGATTCAGTTTGGTGTAGTAGTTTAGGCATTGAGATAGGAATTAGGAGGCCATCAGTTCTAGGCCTGCCATGAATCATGAAGCCAGTGTATGTGACAGAGGCAGGTGAGGATGAATTAACAAAGTATGGGGAAATCTAAAGAGACAAATTTCACTGGATCTATTCAGGTACACTTTGCACTGAAAATTAATAACAAAGAACAATAGGAATAATCTTTTTAGTCACATCCTATCTTTTCTGATCTTGGGAATAAAAATTCTCTGAAGAGAATTTTGTTGTTCATGAATGTTGTTCATAATATAATCTTAAATTTCCAAAATTAAAAGCACTAGAAATGGGCATTTCGATTTATAATTGCAAAAGAATCTGTGTCTAGGCAGGAAGAGACCCCTGTAGGTAAATATACTCAGAGGAATAAAACACTTGGCGGGACCCAGAGGAAGAGCCTTCTCTGTGGTGGCCCCGACCCTCTGGAACCAACTCCCCCCAGAGATTAGAATTGCCCCCACCCTCCTTGCCTTTCGTAAGCTGCTTAAAACCCACCTCTGTCGCCAGGCATGGGGGAACTAAGATACACTTTCCCCCTAGGCCTTCACAATTTTATGTATGGTATGTTTGTATGTATGATTGGTTTTTATATAATGGGTTTTTAACTGCTTTTTTAGTATTGGATTTTGTTGTACTGTTTTACTGCTGTTGTTAGCTGCCCCGAGTCTGCGGAGAGGGGCGGCATACAAATCCAATAAATAATAATAATAATAATAATAATAATAATAATAATAATAATGCTATCCCGACCCCAAATGCTCTCCAAATTTTTTAAAAAACTATTAAAATGATTATATCATTTAGTTTGTAAGCAAATGGTATTCAGGATATAAAAACTAGCTTGCGAGGAAAACTCCCAGAATTCTCCAGCCATTGAAGTTGAGGTTCACAAGTCTCAAAGTTGCCAAGTTTGAAGACCTCTGAGCTAAGGAGTGTGGCCCCTCATCTACCCTCCCAAGGGGAAGAGAAGTCTTAAGGGTCCTCCCTATGTTCAATCACTGAATGTCAAACATTAACAAGTTATTTGGCAGCTTACAAAACTTCCAACTATCACAAATATTACTAATTGGACTTTTATGCCGCCTCCTTTTGTTTGTGGAATATGCTTCCGCAAACAAAATTTTAAAATAAAATATTCAACAGGAATAAATCAAGTGTAGAAATATCGAAAAGAACAATGTCCAAGAAGCAGATTAAGCAGAAGAAGTATCATCGTTAGAATCAAAAACAGGTGGCCAGCTGATGGGTTTTTTTCAATCCTATCTGGCATCAGAGAAGTAAACTCAGCTCTGTTTTTTTCAGCACGAAGGGAGAGATGTTGGCATCATGTTTGGGTACTTTTCATCTTTTTTCCCATCAAAGCATGACCTTCCCACCTCTCCATCTCCCCAGTTTCAAGACTTACAGTTCTCTGAATGGAAGTCAGGCACAAATTGCTCATCACTGTCCGGAACCTGTGCTGCAAATTGTAATGGAGGAAGATAAGTAACATTTGGCATCTTATTTAAAACACACACATGCACACACACACAAATGAAAGAAAGAATAACAGAGGGGGGGGGGAACCCTGGCTTTGTATGAGATGGGAACAAATCACTGCCAAGAAACAGGAGGGAGTTTTTCTCTTGGGATTTCAGCCCTATCTGCGTAATCTCTCCCCCAGTAGAATTGCCATTAGCAAATAAGCAGACCCAGTTCTTTATTTCAAGAGTGTTTTCCTCTTTTCATGGTGCAATACCAATCTCTTAACACTTAAAGCCTAGTTAAAATAGGCACATCTACTGCAAACCAAAGCTTAAGAGAGTCCCTAATTTCCTAGTCCTCATAAATCACACTAAACGATCTGGATCACCATGAAATCCTAAGAAAGGATGCTCAAACAAGGTTAGCAGATTAAGCCAGTGATTTTCAACCTTTTTTGAGCCGCGGCACATTTTTTACATTTACAAAATCCTGGGGCACACCACCAACCAAAATGACACAAAATGACACCCTAAGACACTCTCCTCTCTTTTTCCATCCCTGTCTCCTCCCCACCCTTGTGTGTGTGTGTGTGTGTGTGTGTGTGTGTGTACACACTCTTGAACCATTTCCAAAAACAGGTGAGGGCTGGGTTTTTTTCTCTCTTATTCTTTGGGTGCTTTTTATCATATGCTTTAAATCAAGAGTCACTTCTCTCTCTCTTTTGTTTCTCTCTTTCCTCTCATTCTCTGTCTCAATCATTTTCTCATTTCTCTTTTTTCCTCCCCTTTTTGCTCATTTCTCTCTCTCTCTCTCTTCCTCTCCTTTTCTCTCTCTCTCTTGCTTTCTTTCTCTCTCTTTCTCTCTCACTGTTTCTTTCTCTCTCTTTCTCTCTTTTCTTTCTCTCTCTTGCTTTCTCTCTCTCACTCTCTTTCTCTCTCTCTTGCTTTCTTTCTCTCTCTTTCTTTCTCACTCTCTCAGCAAAAAGTTGCGAGACCGGAACCTGACCTTCCTTCTTCGTGGCACACTTGACCATGTCTCGCAGCACACTAGTGTGCCACGGCACACTGGTTGAAAAACACTGGATTAAGCAATAGCAAAGCGATCAAATAAACTACAAGTAGTCCTCAACTTACAACAGTGACCATATGAAGTTACAACAGCATTGAAAAAAGGAACTTCATAACAGTTTTTTTACATTTATACATTTCATATTTAAGATACTTCTGCAGACATGGATGAACTCACAGATACTGTAGCATCATATATGTCAGCTTCGGTGAAGACCTATGTGTACCGACCAGGAACCTGTATACCTGAGATGCAGACGGCACTGACTATAAAAGACCTGTCAAAGTAACAGGCGACTGCTGCTGTGTTAGCTGTCATTGTTAGCCAAATAAACCCGTTAGCCTTGAACAATGTCTTGCCTCAGTTTATAAGCTCCCATGCTGGGATGCTTCACCAACAAATTTGTATGCCCAGAATATTTATCATCATTATAATTCTCTTCTGGATACTTTTCAGATATGCCATTTTTCAGATCAGCAATAAAACAATTATTTGCATGGAATGTGTTGGAACTAAACTTAATGTTGATTGCACAGACATTTGTTAGAAAGGCAATCCATCAAGGAAAATTATAAAGTAATCACATGTATTTTACATTTTAAAGAAAATTCTACTGAATTATTTAAATATGCCAGAATGGCAATAATTGCAAATATAAGTAGCTCAGAGAGAATTATTGGTTCCCTACTGTTCTCATCACTTATGTTAATAAAATTATAAAATGTCTGCAAGGGGAAAAAAACCTGCCTCCCATAATTCCAAGACCTTAATAAATATCATAGAATTGCATTGTTTGTTTGTTTGTTTGTTTGTTTGTTTATTTATTTATTTGATTTGTATGCCGCCCCTCTCCGTAGACTCGGGGCGGCTAACAACAGCAATAAAAACAGCGTATAACAATCCAACATTAAAACACTTAAAAACCCTATTATAAAACCAAACATACATACAGACATACCATGCATAAAATTGTAAAGGCCTAGGGGGAAACAGTATCTCAGTTCCCCCATGCCTGGCGGCAGAGGTGGGTTTTAAGAAGCTTACAAAAGGCAAGGAGGGTGGGGGCAATTCTAATCTCTGGGGGGAGTTGGTTCCAGAGGGCCGGGGCCGCCACAGAGAAGGCTCTTCCCCTGGGTCCTGCTATCAATCATAGTGTACCAAGACATAAAAACCAATTATCTTGAAGCAAAAAAAATGAATTTTATTCCTACACTAGCATTTTCCCTCTGCTTGAAAGAAAAATGCAATTCCCTTTTCTTATCGGGGCATTTGTGATTTATAACTTTTTGTTTGGTCTTTTTGGACTAAGATAAACGGCAGCTGTTGACTTACCATACTAACCACCCTCTAATTTAGGTCAGCATAACCCCAGAGTTAACCCCACTGCATTTTTTACATAAAATTGATAATTTAGCAAGGCCTCACACATTTGTGGCATTCTTCCATTGGATATCAGTCCCCCTTCCAGTAGGCCTAGGGAAAAAACTCTCAAGGACTGTATCTTAATGTTTTTTTTTCTTAATAGGTTTTTTAAGTGTTTATTTAAAAGATGTTATATATAGTTGCATGCAAACGTTTACATACACTTCATCAATTTACATGTTCCAACAAATCTAGAAGTGAACAGAACCTGACACAGTCCCTATATAAAATGAAGCACTGCATTTTTCTAAAGATTTGGATACATGCTTATTTTTTATGTACAGTTGTTTGCATATTAAGAAAAAATGAAGAATGAATTCAGATGGGTGCAAAAATTTGGATACCCTTCCAGTCACTACATACTGTATTACCGTATACAGTGTTCCCTCAATTTCCGCAGGGGGTGCGTTCCGAGACCGCCCGCGAAAGTCGAATTTCCGCAAAGTAGAGATGCGGAAGTAAATACACCATTTTTGGCTATGGACAGTATCACAAGCCTTCCCTTAACACTTTAAACCCCTAAATTACCATTCCCCATTCCCTTAACAACCATTTACTCACCCTTGTTACTTAGTGATCCTGATATTTATAAACATAATTATTTAATAACAATTATTATTATTTTTTGTTATTTGTTTGCAAAAATTATTAGTTTGGCGATGATGTATAATGGCAGGAAAAACCATGGTATGGGAAAAAAAACCGCAAAGTATTTTTTAATTAATATTTTTTGAAAAACCGTGGTATAGGCTATTTGCGAAGTTTGAACCCGCGAAAATCGAGGAAACACTGTGTATCTTTTGGCAGAAATAATATTTTTCAAACATTTTCTTTAACCGGTCACAATTCTTTTTAATTTTTGCTTCTCATAATTTGGAAAGGTGGAAGGAAACAGGACAACCAAAAGCAAGATGTATAGACTCAGTTACAGTGGTGATGGTTGAACCAGAAAAATTAAGTGAGGAGCAGATTATCATCGAGAAAACCTATCTTTATGATTTCTGAAATATTAAAATAAATTCATTGACAATGATAATTAAATATTGCTTTTTATTATTTCACTACTTGTAGTACTGTATTTCATCCTTTCTAAAAGCTCCTCACTACCATCACATTTGTCTCCATGACAATGTAAAACATTTGGAAATAAGTCAGATGGATCTACTGCTCAGTTTCCAGAGTTCACCTCACTGCATCAACCTTTCCTTGTCTGTTATTTGTCCATCCTAGAGAGAACATTCTGATGACTTCAATAGTGACTCTTAAGTCTTTTAATGTGACAAAATATATACAATATATTTGATAATGATTAATTAGTAACATATTGGGTATACCCTCCAGAACAGTTTTGAATTCCAGGAAGACATTTTGCCCTGGAAGCGGAGCAAAGACGCTGAGACATATTGTGGATTAAATAAGGGTCATTTTATTAAATTAACATAAAATTAAATAACGTAACTTTAAATACGTAAATTTAAATATTTAAATTCAACCTAACTAAGGAACTGCAGAGGCCAAAACTAACGGGGCGGAAATTCCTACCAGAAATTTCCTTGGCAACATTGGGCAAAAACTCCTTGCTGAACCAGGTGAAGGTAGCCGCCTTCACCTGGATCCAAGCCACGCCCCTTCGTCGTGTTGGAGGAGTTCCCCTCCAATCCCCGTGGGAAATTGGATCCGGTGATTCCCATGGACATCCTCTCTCTAATCCCCGACGTTGTTCCAACCTCTAGTTCCTGGAGAGAGGCGGTCCATCACCCTTTAAAGGATGCCCAAAGGAGCATGTGCAGTCGCTTCTAATTGCCCATTTCCGCCCCTAACCTGCCAAACCCCAGTGACCAAAGGGAGGCCTATACTAACATCTAAGTGCGCCGCACCCCCTAACCAATCCAGTCTGCACCGTCAGTGTGGAATAGGCGAAAAAACGGCTGCCTCTAAAGGGGAGGCCACAAAAAATTCCTATTCGGCCCCAAGGCGACCTCCTTAGGACACACTGTTAATAGCGGAGGGTGGGCGGGTGTTCGCTTCAGAAGTGAAGAAAGTAAGGGGGAGGTCCTGTTCGGATCGCCGTTAAATAGGGCGATCCAGGACCTCCCCCAGCAACCAGCAGGCGGCGCGCCGACCTGGCGCGCTGCCAAAAGCTGAACTTCCCGGTTTTTTAGGAACCCGGAAGTTCAGGGCTCTATAGAGCCGCCCGCAGCGTCCCCCTGCTCCGGGGGCAATTTCGGCCGGCGGTTTAAGCCGCCGGTCGTGCATTTCTGTGAGGAAACAAAGCTCAGAGAGCACCTTTCTTCTATTCCTATATCTCTTCTTCTATTCTTTCATTGATATGTTCTATTACTATATCTTCTTTTCTATTCTTTCTTAGATATATTTTACTATGAGTATCTCCTCTGTAACCTTCATCATGTATTTTACTATGTGTGTGTGTGTGTGTGTATGTATATATATATATATATATATATATATATATATATATATATATATATATATATATACACCCACTAAAACCCTCATTGTGTTGGACAAAATAAATAAATAAATAAATAAATAAATAAAAAAAATAAATATGCCACAAAATGGCTTCCACTGTGAACCTGGCTGGGCACGTGGGGTCTCAATGGATCCAGAAGAATCACAATGAAGCTAAAACCTGATGCTCTGTTATAATTTAACCCATAATGGATGTTGGATAAATCTGTATGTAACATTACTTTGAAACAATATGTTTTTTTTTAAAAAAAAGACTTGCCACTCGCTAAGTTTTGCTTGCCCTTTAAATCCTCAATAGTCTGGCTGGCTGCCTCCCAGTCATTACACCCTCAGACTGTCTACTCCTTATTTCCTGCCTGAATAATATAAATAGAACCCTCAAATTTTCCAAGATATTGGCACTCGCTAATGTCTTCCACATGGCACTAAGCTAAAAGTGACACACTTGCCCATTCCAACCTGGCTCTGAATTTAGTGGAGCAAAAATGATTTTTTTTTAGAAACTAAAGCAGCAGAATGTATAAAAGCCATAGCAGATGTGCCACAGGAGATCCCAAATTGTGTCCATTAAGTAAGCCTTCCCAAAATAGCCACTTTCTTCCATTTCTATCTTGCCCTTGTTCCATTAACACCAGGGAATATTTCTCTTCAGATTTTATTCAACATCACTGCCTCGTCTTTTTTTTCCCCCATGTCCTCCCCTCCCAGGAATGGGGGATGGTTAAATTGAACTCTACATCTCATTCATAATAGCTTGCCCATAGGTAGTTATTAAACTACGGAAACATTAAAGGAGAAAGGCCAAGCACATCTTACTCTTACATCTCAGGGATCTCTCCTGCCTCTGTCTATTTGTTGTACTTATCTTGATTTTTAGAGTCAAGATATGGCTGCGCTACTTTTAATTAAATGGGTATGGGGGAGTGATGGACTGAGACAGGGGAAACTAAGGTTCAATTCCTGCCAACCTTGAGTAGCTGATATAAGGGGGTAAATTTAAGCACCAGATGTTCTCAGCTACAATTCCCTTAGAGGTACAGCCAATAGAGATGAATGCCAGGAGTATTCTAGTAGTTAGTGCTGTCAGGAGTGCCACAGTTACTTCCTATTGGAAATAGCTATGATCTTGTAACTGTTCCTCAAGGCACATAGAACACAGAGACGACTGAAATGAGCAAATTAACACACAAAGTTTATTTCCAATTTAACATTATGTGCAAACCTACAGTAGAACCTGTATCTCAAATAATCATAACAACAGAGTTGGAAGGGACCTTGGAGGTCTTCTAGTCTAACCCCCTGCTTAGACAGGAAACCCTACACTACTTCAGACAAATGGTTATCCAACATCTTCTTAAAAACTTCCAGGGTTGGAGCATTCACGACTTCTGGAGGCAAGCTGTTCCACTGATTAATTAACTGCCAGGAAATTTCTCCTTAGTTCTAAGTTACCGTACTTCTCTCCTTGTTTAGTTTCCATCCATTGCTTCTTGTTCTATCCTCAGGTGCTTTGGAGAATAGGTTGACTCCTATTTATGATTTAATTATGATTTAACACCTCCGTCAAAGAAAACTATGATAGCTTGCAGAAGTAAAATAAAGGAAAAAATAGAAATACTGACCAAATCTGAGTGTGGAAGCACAATTGGCATATAAATACAATAAATAAATGAATTGTGGATCCAGCCCAATGTCAGAGTTCTGGCTGAAGCCAGAATGCTTGGAGGTCTTGGCCTGCCATCCATATTATTAGGTTAATCATAAAACCACCATCTTTTGGAAACTTTCAAGTTTGCTATCATTTTTTCATCTATTTGGAAGTTAAACAAATGGGAGGGAAGGACCAAAAAGGAGTAAAAAAAAATCCCCTGAACTGTAACTTACTGTGAAATCACAGCCTTTAATTAAACAAAGAAGGAAGTACAGTAATACCTCGTCTTATGAACTTAATTGGTTCTGGGACGAGGTTCGTAAGGTGAAAAGTTCGTAAGATGAAACAATGTTTTCCATAGGAATCAATGAAAAAGCGAATAATGCGTGCAAGCCCAAAACTCACCCCTTTTGCCCATTATGGCCGGCATTCCTATCCTTGTTCAGGTGCAGGGGACGGGGTGTGTGTGGACCTGACATTCCCGGCGCTGCTGCTGCTTCTCAAAGGGAAACTGCTGATGCCGCCACTATCCTCTTGTCCAGGCAAGAGGAAGAGGGTGGCCGCCCCACCCTTTGGGAGGGCGGGGCTGGAGCAGAGGGGCGGCTGTGAAGGGGCTGGCTCGGCGAAAGCGCTCCCAGCGAAGGGGCTGTGAGAGGGTTTTCTCCAAGCGCTTCGGAAACGCCTGCTCCGCCCCCTCTCGCAGCCCCTTCGCTGGGAGCAGGGAAATCCCTGCGGCAGTAAGAGAGCGCACACACAGTAACAGAGCACACGCATCCGGGCTCGGGTTCATAAGGTGAAATGGTTCTTAAGACGAGGCAAACGAATCTTAAACCCCGGGTTCGTATCTCGAAAAGTTCGTATGACGAGGAATCACTGTAACAGACATTCTAAATAGGTTTTAAGAGGTGCTGGAAATGGTTCAGGGTCAGGTTGTACAAAAGACTGCCCACTAAATTGTTGGAAGATGAAGCAGAAAATGATAATCCCTCTTTGGAAATTACATCATCCAGTTGTAGCTGAGATGTGGCCTCTCAGCAAAAGATTCTTTAGTAACATTTTGAAATGAAGCATTATTCTTAATAAAGGAAAAGAGAAAAATATAGCTTACTAAATCCAAACTTTTCCTCAGATGCAATCTTTTTCTGTGCAGAATCTACTTTTGGAAGATCTGAGTAGAAAGAAAGAAAAGCTGCACTAGATACCAAAGTCAATAGCAGAGACACGAAGATATTTATAATAGCATCTTTATGTGATTGCTTACCAATCCTACATAAACTTTTAATTCAGGTTTTTTCATGGTATTGTTTTTCATCATAGCAGTTTCTAATGTCAGCCTTTTCCCCAGACAGAGTAACTGAGGGCTGATCTACAACAGACTGTTTGTTTTGGGGTTGGCATGGTGTACTCATAGTAGATTAATGTACAGATAGTCCTGGACTTACCAGTCAACGTTATGATAGACCTTTCCAAAGCTACCACTCAATTTTGAACTTTCCACAGCCACCCTAGACCTCCCTGACTATATTTTTGGGCACTTGGTAATCAATCTGCTTTTGTAGATATTTGTAGCATTCTACATTCACATGATTGCAATTTATCATATTTTTTGCAAGAAACCAATGTTTGCTTCTGGTTTCTGGAAAAAGATGCCAAGATGGTGTAATGTGCATTGTTTTATGTTTAACGACTATTGCTCTTGCTTGGCGGGACCCAGGGAAAGAGCCTTCTCTGTGGCGGCCCCGGCCCTCTGGAACCAACTCCCCCCAGAGATTAGAATTGCCCCCACCCTCCTTGCCTTTCATAAGCTACTTAAAACCCACCTCTGCCGCCAGGCATGGGGGAATTAAGATTCCTTTTCCCCTAGGCCTTTACAATTTTATGCATGGTATGTTTGTATGTATGTTTGGTTTTTTATATTAAGGGGTTTTTAATTCGCTTTTAGTATTGGATTATTATTGTACACGGTTTATGATTGCTGTTAGCCGCCCTGAGTTTTCGGAGAGGGGCGGCATATAAATCCAATAAATAATAATAATAATAATAATAATAATAATAATAATAATAATAATAATAAACAACTATCCTGCTTATTTTATAATCAACACTCTCCCACCAAAAAAAAAAGATCATAAAATGACCAATGCAACATATTTATCCCACACTCAATAGTCGTATGCCCAGGACTACTGGGCCATTAACCCTAAAAAAATTTGACTTGTGGCAATTAGTGAATGTAACTAAAGCTCTTATTTTGTGGAAGAAATATCTCTAGCTGAGATTGAAAAATACATTTACGCTTTGTTGAAACAGGTTAGGGGAAAACATTCCAACAGAAACTAAACAAAAAATTATTAGATCTTCCTTAAAAAAATCTTATTTTAGCAAGTATTTTATAGATTTACATGTAGCCCATAAAATGATTGTTTGATTTATATTTAATGTATTATATAAAACCAGTTTCCTTTGTAAATCATGATATATGCCTTATATGTTATTTGAAAGCAGCCAAATGTAGTGTATTCAATTAACACGGGTAAATAAAACATGACCTAGTACTCATTGATTGGTAAGTAGTCAGGACTCTACTCCAGCATTCCCCAGCCACTTCTACAAAAATCCTGAGAAAGTAGAGGAACCACTAACAATGATTGAATATTTTCCCAATTAAGTTTCATCATCCACCTCATTAATTTCTAGTTTCTCTCCATCTTACATTAATTGCTTTTGAATCTTACTTGCAATTAACAAAGTTGACTTAAAACAATGGCTGCATTCACATATTATTCTAAGATATAATATAGTTTATTTGGCTTAGATTTTGCATGCTGTGAATGCATCCATTATTGTTTATTAATTAAACCATGCTTAAACAATGTTAAATGTATGATTTTTAGGGTTTTTTAGCATAATGTATGATTTCAGCCAAAGTTTCAGTACATTATTGCTGCGCATATTCTCATAATATTGTCATAATTTTTATGGAATATGATCCATTAAGTTTCATTTTCTATATCAAAGAATAATACTGGAATAAAATGTGGTCAGTCCAGTGAATGGCACATCGTATTTATTATGTATTCAACTGAATGATTTATTGTTAAATCGTTTACAAACCTCAAACAGACTCTGGAATGGAGCCAATTAAAACTGCAATGCTGAAACACATTTACTAGACAGCAAAACATAATGTTAAGTACTGAAGAAGTGGCAGAACAAGTTTTAAAATGATCTCAAATTTAAGCCCTTTCTGATCCAGGGACAAAATTACCATTGTATTACAGTGAATCCCAGACAGTCTGTCTTCTTTTGCATTATATTCTGGCAGAAGGGGGAATTATTTTTATTTATATAGCACTATTCATATCACTTGACCTGCTGTAGGGAAATCTGTATCTCCCAAAATGTTGAACTCCCATCACCCTAGATCAGAGATGGTGAACCAATGGCACATGTGCCACAGGTAGCACGCCAAGCCATTTCTAAAGGCATGCGAGGTGTTGCCCTATGTTCCAGAGCATATGCTCCAGTGTGCATATGCTTGATTTTCAGTTGATTTTCAGCCTTCTTTTTCAGCTGATTTTCAGCCTTTGTTTGGTCTATTTTCACTCTCCTCCTGCTTCAAGAAAGCCTCCTGAACCTTGAGGATGGCGAAAAACGGTCCAACAACCTACCGGAAGTCTGGAGGCCTGTGCGCATGTGTGTGTGTGGGGGGGAGGGAATGGCATTATGGGTGTGGGCATGTGTGGACATGCTATCACGTACATGCACCACCCTTTTGGCACTCAAGCCAAAAAAGGTTTGCCATTACAGTGTTCCCTCGAACTTCGCGAAAAGTCTATAAAGTTAATAAAAAAATATTTTGCGGGTTTTTTCCCTATACCACGGTTTTTCCCACCTGATGACGTCATATGTCATCACCAAACTTTCATCTGCTTTTAATAAATATTTTTTTTAATAAACTTTAATAAATAAACATGGTGAGTAATAATCTAAATGGTTGGTAAAGGAAATGGAAAATTGCAGTTTAGGGGTTTAAGTGTTAAGGGAAGGTTTGCGATACTGTTCATAGCCAAAAATAGTGTATTTACTTCCGCATCTCTACTTCGCGGAAATTCGACTTTCGCGGGCGGTCTTGGAACGCATCCCCCGTGAAAAGCGAGGGAACACTGTACTGCCCTAGATCGTAACCACTTGGCTGGGACTGATGGGAGTCGGACTTTAAAAAGGCAAAATATTAAGGAAATCTACAGTGAAGTAGAGACTTAGGAAAAGAAGCCATAGTCTTCACAGAAAAAGCTGGGTCTTCTAAGGAAAAGAAAGTTTAACTCTTTCCTTGTTGCCAATAGTTATTTCCTTCATAGCTGTTTTTTATTCCTATTGGTATCCAATATTTTTTTAGCAAGATAAATAGGTAAGAAACACCAGCAGCATGAAAGCGGGGGTGGGTGGGGAGAGAGAAACTGCATAGATTATAAGACGCACTTAGTGTATAAGACGCACTGGTATATAGGACACACCTAGATTTTAAACGAGGAAAACAAGGAAAAAAGTATTCTGAACCAAATGGTGTAGTATTAAATAGTAATAATAGAATAGAATAGAATAGAACATAATTCTTTATTGGCCAAGTGTGATTGGACACACAAAGAATTTGTCTTTGGTGCATATGCTCTCAGTGTACATAAAAGAAAATATAGATTTGTCAAGAATCGTGTGGTACAACACTTAATGGTTGTCATAGGGTCAAATAAGCAATGAAGAAACAATATTAATAAAAATCTTAGGATAGAAGCAACAAGTTACAGTCATACAGTCCTAAGTGGGAGGAAATGGGTGATAGGAATGATGAGAAAAAAACTAGTAGGAATAGTAGTGTAGACTTAGTAAAAAGTGTGAGTGTTGAGGGAATTGTTTGTTTAGTAGAGTGATGGCGTTTGGGAAAAAACAGTTCTTATGTCTAGTTGACTTGGTGTGCAGTGCAATAGTAACCTCTCCAGGGGGTGGGTTTGTGGCTCTTGGTGTTTTCTGTGGGAAATGTCTCCCTTCCTTCTTTCCTTCCTTCCCTCCCTTCATCCTTCCTTTCTTTCCCTCCTTTTCTCTTTCCCTTTTCTATCTTTCTTTCTCTTCAGTTCTCTCTCTTTTCCCTCTCTCTCATTTCTGTTTATCTCTCCCTCTCTCTCCCCCTTTTTGCTCTCATTTCTCTCACTTTCATTTCTGTTTTTCTCTCTTTTCCATTCCTCTCCCTTTTTCTTTCTTTCCCCTTCTCTCTCTCATTTGTTTCCCTCTTCTCCCTCTCATTCTCTCTCTCTCTCTCAATTTTTCCCTCATTTCTCTCTCACTCTCTCCCTTTCATTTCTGTCCTTCCCCCTCCCTCTCCCTCTCTTTTTCCTTCTCTCCCCTTCTCTTTCTCATTTGTTTGTTCTTCCTCTCCCCCATACTTTCCCTCCAGCAGTTTCTCATTTTCCTCTTTCTCCTTTTCTCTCACATTCCCCCCTCCTATCATTTCCCTCCCTCCTCTCTTTCCCTCCATCTCTGGGGACAAGCCAGCAGCCTACCCCACTTCTTATTAGCTTGTCCTCTGGTTTCACGTACAACTGCACCAATTCCCGGTTTTACAGCCAGCCAAACAGGATCACCTCTTCTGCACTGCGATCTGCCTCTGGCCGGGCTCTGCCCCCCAAGATGCAACGAGGGGATGTTTGCTCGGTTCTCCATAGCTTAGGAATGTTGCAAGGCTGCCTGGTAGCCCCTGGCGGGAGGTGGGCGCCTCAGCCCTGGGGATGCCCCTGAAGGCGGGAGATTGGAGTGGGGGCTGATGTGGCCAAGCCCCCTCCTGCGGGACGATCAGTGCCACAACGTGGGCCTCCTCTGTGGATGGATGTGCGGAGCGGCTCCCTCCGGGTGGCAAGAACGAGGGGGATGTGCCTGAGTTAGCCAGTCCCGGTGGAGACACTGCTGGCGGCGGCGGCAGGGGGGGCGTGGACATGATGTTCCTGGTGCTGCTGCTGCTCCTGGAAGGGAAACCACCACTGCCACTGTCTCCACCGGGACTGGCTAAGTCAGGGGAAGATGCTCCCCTTGTTCTTGCCATCCTGGAAGGCGATGCTTTGCTGCTGGGTGCAGAGTGAAGCTTCTGGGAGCCGCTCGCAAGGAGGATTCCCCTAAGCGCACCCAGCCACAGAGGAGGCCCGTGGTGCAGTGCTGATCATTCCATGGGAGGGAGCTCGGCTCCATCAGCCCCCACTCCAATCTCCCGCCTTCGTAGGTATCCCTAGGGCTGAGCCGCCCGCCTTCCGTCAGGGGCTACCGGGAGGCCGCAACATTCCTAAGATATGGAGAACTGGGCAAAGCGTCCCCTCATCACATCTTGGGGGGCAGATCCTGGCCAGAGACAGATAACAGTGCAGAAGAGGTGATCCTGTTTGGCCGCCTTCGGGGCCATCCCCAGGGCTGAGCCACCGGCTTCCCGCCAAGGGCTGCCTTAGCAACATTTGGTGTGTAGGATGCACCCAGTTTTTGATGCACTTTTTAGAAAGTGTGTCTTACACACCGAAAAATATGGTATTCCCTTCTTTTTTCAATTATTTTCCAATGCACTGCCATCCTTTTCCTGCTAATGCCATCATGCAAAAAAAAAAAGCTGCCAAGACCTTTTCACAAAGCGTAGTGCATAGTTTGTTAAACAAATGCATTTTTTTCAAAGATAAGATGATCACAGTTGCATAAACTATTGATAAAACATTTGAGAAATCCACATTTATGTTTGAGGCACAGGGATTACACTAATCATCCCCTTGGGATGATATCAGACAGTTTGATCTAGTGATTAAAGCACTAGGCTATAAAATGGGAGGTGGTGAATTCTAGCCATGAAAATCAGCTAGGTGACTTTGGACTCTCTCTCAGTCCAATCCACCTCACAGGGTTGTTGTTGTGGGAAAACAGGAGGAAAGAGGACTATTAAACATGCCACTTTGAGTTGTTTATAAAAGTAATACAGGTGGGTCATAAATAAATGCTTTATCTGTTTAATTTATGTTGTGGTTAGCTCTGGCCCAGCTCCTGCCCCAAGGACTGTGGTTGTGGGGGAGACATCCACATGCTGCAGGCCTGTTTTGCCCCCCCCCCCCGGTGGAATCTGATGATAAAGGCTCCTCTGACCAAGAAGACATGAGTGACAGGGAGGAGAGTGTGGCAGACAGCTGAGAAGGAGATCAATTATCTAGCTCCTCCTTGGATTCAGAACAAGAGTTAATGATACAGCCATGCATGTGGAGAGCGATGCATAGGCAACAACAACTGGGAGATTGAGAAAATGAGGCCACCTGTGGTTGGGTGGGGCTGTGGTAATTAGTGAGGCTGTTATAAATAGCAGCCTGTGGGTTTGGCCATTGTGGAGGACTATCTGATCGTTTGTTGTGTTTCATGACTGCTTTACTGACTTTGACTTTTTGTGTGCTGATTTTTCCCTGCTTTGAAACTAAACCAGAGCAAAGTGTGTTTCACTTTGTGAAAGAAGGACTTTGAATTGCCTCACAGCTGCAAGCTAAGTATCACAGGACTGATAAGGGACTTGTACAAATTACCAGTTTGTTTGGAGACGAATGCTCTTTGCTATACCAAAAGAGAGCTTAGTTTAAGTGAATTTTCATTATAAAGAACATTGTTTTGAATTTTCAAACGTGTGTCTGAAATTTGTACCTGTGAATTTTTGGGAGGAGTCTACCAGAGAGCCCGACAGAACAATTTATTCGTGGAAATAATTCATGGAAATAATTCATGGAAAATAACAGTGGTCCCAGCCCTTTTACCAAAGGCTAAATAAAATACAATTTTTGGTCAAAACCTGGAAGCAAGCAATAGAGAATTTTTACATCCATCATGTCCTCCCTGTAAATTTTCAGAGAATTTGACCATTACTAGATAAGTCTTGCTAGATAATTCTTTATTCCAACCAGTTTTAATGTAAATTTACACTTCTTTTATTTTAGATAAAATAAAGCCTCAAACTCATGCAGGAATAATTTCAAAGTATTTAGCATATCCATCTAAATTCAAGTAAATAATCTAATCGGTGCTATGTATGTCTTTTATGAGGATAAACAAATATAATCTCAGGTAAAACTCCAGCACATTCTACCACCCATCCTGGACCACACAGTCCATTTCAGTAATATGCTTGGCTCAGTTTGGGAAGTAAACAGGACAAGACATATTTAACAAGTGGCTAGATGGCACCCATTATTCAAGTCACCGCACCAAAGTAGCTCTCAGCCTTTTCTTCCTTTGATGTTGTCAGAGCAGAATTTTAAAAACAGATTTTTAAAAAACCCCACCTGTTTCTAACTTCACTGAATAAAGACAAAAGCTAGCAGTCAAGGCCTAGCCATTGCGCTCCCTGTGGGTTTGGCTTGTGGCCAACACTCCCATCAAACACATACCTCTATTCTTTCAGTAGCCTCCCTGGCACATCCTTGCTAAATAGGTTTGCAGCCTCTTTCCCAATAGATCAAGAATACAATTTCTGCAAGATTATTCAAATTGTAAGGCAATCTTAACTGAGTACTACAGGGGATCACCAACACCCCATCAAGCCAGCGCTTTGCGTGTCAAATGCAGACTCTACCCCAGAGGTTCCCAAACTTTTTGGGGGCATGCCCCACCTAAGCATCTCTAAATTCCTGAGGCCTCCCCTCCCCCATGACATATAATTCTTATTATTCAAAAAACGAAGTACTCACACAGAGGAAGCCTAAAAGGCCATTAACTAGGTTTAAACAAGGTTCCAATTGCCCCCATTAAATTTGAAATTGCCTCCCTATGGTGCCTGGGCCCCATGTTGGAAACAAGGGCTCTACTCCCCCCCACGCCCCCCCCCCCCACTTCTCTGCTCTCCATCTGACCATCTTTCTTTTTTGGTAATCATTGCTGTATAGGTAGTCCTCAATTTCTGACCAGAATTGACCCCAAAATTTATGTTGCTAAGTGAAACTCTTGTTAAGTGACTTTTGCAGTGAAACTGTTCATAAGTGAGTCACTTCAGTTGTTAATTCAATAACATGGTTGTTAAGTGAATCTGGCTTCCCCATTGACTTTGGCAGGTAGCAAAAGTTGATCATATGACCCCTGGACACTGCAACTGACATGCGAGTCACTTGCAAGCATCTGAATTTTGAAAACGTGACTATGAGGATGCTACAATGGTTGCAAGTGTGAAAAACAGCCATGCTATTTTTTTCAGTGCCGTGGTAACTTTGCTTGATTATGATTATTATATTCACAAAAAAACAGTAATACACAGCAAATGAGATTTATATGCTGGATTTCGTATCACAATATTACAAGTCAAACACTTCCCAAGCATCTAGGACTGTGTGATGTATTTTCATATGATGCGCGCAGATCCAAGTACGGTGGCCTTTTGCAACTGACTATTATTATTATTATTATTATTATCATCATCATCATCATCATCATCATCATCATCACAATAAACATTACATAACATACAAATATACATGCTTATTTGTTAAAGTTTCCTGTGGTTTAGTTATGGATTCTTATTTTTTGCAGAATTAACTGCATGCAATGCATATTGATTATTGAACTTGTTTTATCAGTCCCTAATATTGTCTCAATCAATCTTTGTCCAGAGGATGCAGGTTAAATTACAGCTGGGTTTAATGTTGTTTTCTTCCCTGTTTTTGTTATTACATTTGTACTTGTCATTTTTAAACTTTGTACAATCTTATCCCAAATATTGCTCATATATCAAATTTCTATACATTATAATATATCTCATAACCCTTTTACCTTACTAATACATACATTTATTTTTTATCAGTCACTCTACTTTGTTTTGATTTCTAATTCTTAACTTGCCTTAGTAATACTGTACTATATAACAGTGATGACAAAGCTTTTTTTCCTCGAGTGCCGAAAGACTGTGTACGCACGCTATCGCGCATGCGTGAGTGCCCACACCCATAATTCAATGCCTGGGGAGATCGAAAACAGTTTCTGCACCTCTCAGAGGCCCTCTGAGGGATGGAAATGGCCTGTTTCCCAACTTCTGGTGGGCCCAGTAGGCTTCTGTTTTGCCCTCCCCAGGCTCCAAAGATTTTCCTGGAGCTGGGGGAGGGTACATATCTGGAATCCAAAAATGCCCTCCCAGAACCTCTCTGTGAGCCAAAAATCATCCGGCTCGCACACACACACACGTTGGACCTGAGCTAGGATAACAGCTCATGTGCCAGCAGATATGGCTCCGTGTGCCACCTGTGGCACCCGTGCCATAGGTTCGCCATGAATGCTATATAATATCATGTAATATAATATTTTTCTATGACTTTAACTAATTTCTTATAACTAAATTGATAAAACAGTTTTTCTGTAACACACCACCTTAATTCTATAACAATTATAATATTATCTGGAAAGATATACTGTATAATATATTGGAAAAAAGTAGAAAAAGTGAAAAGATCTAAGAAAACATAATTCTTCTCTATCCTTTTTGTCAGTTAGTGTTGATCAGAGTTCTATTACTTGCAACAAAAATTTTGCTTAGTCATTTATCAGTCTTCCGTTGTGTATAACAGTTACTTTAAATTGCCTTTCTTCAAATCAAATACTCCTTCCTCTTTTGTATTTTTAGGTGCAAAGAAAAAAGTCTAATATCAAGTTTATCCCCAAGTCCAGTTCTGTAGATTTCTTTTTTCTTTCGATCTAAGCTGTTTGAAATTCACTTTCTTTAATGCAGTGTTTTTCAACCAGTGTGCCGCGGCACACTAGTGTGCCGTGAGACATGGTCAGGTGTGCCGCGAAGCTCAGAGAGAGAAAGAAAGCAAGAGAGAAAGACAGCAAGAGAGAGAGAGAAAGAAAGCAAGAGAGAGAAAGAGCAAGAGAGAGAAAGAGAAAGCAAGAGGGAGAGAGAGAACAAGAGAAAGAAAGCAAGAGAGAGAGAAAGAGAAAGAAAGCAATAGAGAGAAAGAGAGGGAGGGAAGGAGAGAGAGAGAAAGACATAGAGGGAGGGAGGGAGAGAGAAAGAGCAAAAAAGAGAGGAAGGAAGGAAGAGAAAGAAAGAGGGATGGAGAGAAAGAAGGGAGAGAAAGAGGGAGGGAGAGAGAAATAGAGCGAAAGGGAGGAAGAGAGAGAGAGAATTTTATTGTCCAAACTTTTTTTAGCCCCCACCCTCCCCCCGCTCAATGTGCCCCAGTGTTTCGTAAATATAAAAAATGTGCCGCGGCTCAAAAAAGGTTGAAAATCACTGCTTTAATGGCTCCTCTTCTGGAAGTGTGACACTTTCATTTCCTCAATTCCTCTGTCTTTAGTGCTTATTTCCTCTTCTCACAACATTTAAAGTTTAAAGCCAGAGATCTCCTAATTTAGTGCTTTGAATGTTCACTAAATGAACTGTTGTATATGTAGTCTCATTGTGGTTTTTTCACTGTTTATTTTATTCTATTATCTTGCTTTGGTTTGCACTCTTTTCATTTCTTGCTTAAGTAGCCCCATAGTGAGATAGGCAGCAAATTGATTTAATAAATAAAAATAAAATGAATAGGCAACTGAAAAAGGAAAATTACTCTGCTAATCCATTTCATTAAAGGTATTTTTTAAAATGAACAAATAGTGCCTTGTATTTTAAAGCTAATTGTAGAGCACCTTTCTCCCTTAGCAAGTAACTTAGAAATGGAGACAAACATTATTTTCACAGGTTAGTTTTTAACAAAGATTTATATTAAATGGCCTGGGAGAGAGGGGTAGAGCAATGTTTGTCCATCCCAACAATGTTAAAACTTGTGGACTTCAACTGTCAAGAATTTTCCAGCCAGCATGCTGGTTTGAGAATGATGAGAGTTGAGGTCCACACACTTTAAAATTGTTGAGATTGAAAAACACTGGAGTTGAGCAATCTCTCTCTTTCACTAGATCCGTTTAAAACCTTAGACTGATATCCAAAATGCAATTATGCATGTATACAATTGCTTCAGTTTACTTGAAATTGTTTTTATTTAAGTAGATCTGGACTCCAGGGAATACATCAACATATCCTGTTTCATTTCACTGGCTCTCTAAGCTTTGCATATCTGTGGCTAGATAACTCATGATTATCATACATTACAATTGTGAACCATATGACCTGTAGATAATTCTCCAGCAAGACACAATTCACAAGACAATGATTTAATCCCGATTTCTATTTTATTTATTATTTTTTGAAACTGCTGAGCTGCTAAAACAAACAGTTCCCAAGTGTTAATATCCTTATTAAGGGATATAAAAGAACTTGGTTATCAATTGGGTTCTTTTCAGATGAGTTGGGTAATACAGCTCCCTGTCTTGGAAGGGAATGAAGAAAGCTTAAATCTCACATATCTGGATTTCAGAATTAACATTATTCTGTTTCAATTCTTTCAACATAAAAAATTAATATTGCGGGGAAGGGGAGTAGCTTTTCTAGGAACCTTAGTTTGGATTGTTTAAATGGCTATTTATTGCTGTCAGAGTTATTCCTATCAGAGTGACAACCATATAAATCACTTAAACAAATCTAAATATATAAAGTATCAAAATAAAGAGCAAATTTCTCCTACTTCTAATAATATGCACCAGGAAATGTAAGAAAAGTCTTGATTTGAAATAAAGATTGTTTTTTATTTAAATTAAGATATTGCAACTCAAAAGAAATCATAAATAACCATTCCATTTTTCTTAGCTTTGTTCTAAATTATTTGCTGCCATAAGCAAATCTTAAGATCTCAGAATTCAAATCCAATTCTAAGCATTTGAATGTTTTTTTGTTGTTTGTTTACTTCTTTAAGGAAAAAAAGAAGGAAAGCAAGCATTTAGTCTTCATGGTTATTTGTGAGAAGTCCTCAAATTATAACCTATTGCTTAGGTATTGTTTGAAACTATGACTGAATTACAGCCTGAATTTAAAATTCAAACAACCATGGAAAATGTATAGCTGTTTGCAGTGTCTTGCAGTCATGTGACCATGATTTACAATTATTTTTTTTGCTAGAAAGTGGCATTTATTCCACAAAGAAAAGCACAATTTTTTTAATGGCCACCACGAAAAAAGTTTTAAAATTAGGCATGATTACATGATAATCTGCTTAATAACCAATATGATTCAATTATAGTTGTGATTTTGAAGACTACAGTATGTGTTTTCAATTCTATATCTTACCATCTGCTACCGGTTGCATTAGTGTGGCCTTAGTATTTTATACTAAGATTAGGAAATAAAATGCTATAATTAAATGTTCTTGCTTAAGTTGGGTCAATTTGGAGTTATCTTCCAGGTTTTTCATTAAAATCACGAAGCTTACTTTCAAAATGTAGCATGCAAAATATATGCAGTGTTTTAGGATTTTCCAGTCATAACAGCAAATTCTCAATTTTTAGGCACCACAACTGCAAAAAAGAAGTTGTCTAACAATAATCTAAGTTAGCCATCACCAAACTGTATTGGAGCATCACTTGGGCTGACAAGTACGATACTTAACTTGTTTTTTAAAAAAGAATTACACAGGAACATATACATGAATATGGAATTCCTTCTTCCATATTATATACTTTAAAAAAAAAATCTGACTGCTGATCAGCTGCTCACTTTACTCCATTTTTGCTCTGGTTTCAGAGACCACCAGCAATTTCAGATAAGCAGAGGAACAATAGATGTAAACACGCAGATAGCCTCTGTAACCTTTTCAAAATGCCATGTCCCCAGGTCCACACTTTCAAGAGCAAAATGCAAAATCCATTTCCAAATTGCAATTAGCTACTATGCATCTTAATTGGGCACTTAGGGAATGAGCAGATTTGAGGTTTCTCATCCCAGGTTAACCTTAATCAAACTGGGAGAAAGAGCAGAAAGTAATGAAAACCAACAAGATTCTAAGGTAAGTCCCATTTTCAAACTACCCTGTTTCAAAAGCTTCAAATCAGGGAGGGGTTCCATAGGTTTTTGCAAAGGGGGAAGCCGAACTCGACTGGTCAACAGTCATCACTCCAGAGGGCTGGAAAGTTTGAAGGCCCTTTGCCAAGTTCCTTTCATAAGCAAATACCAACACAATGATGCTATTCATATTCTTTAATTTACTCAGGCTTAGTTACACTGAAAGCAGATGGAAGCGAAAGGAAAGATACTTAAAAGATGATGAGAATGGTCATGGCAAGGAAAAAGGCAGCAAACAAAGAAAGATCCATAAGATAGCCTTACCTTCATTCGGCCAAGTTTCCTGGAGCTGGTTTAGATCGAGGAAGAGATCTGTAAGGAAATGAAGCAGAGTGTGAACAGAATGAACAGTAATTCTGGGAGCAGTGAAGAATGTTTGAGCAAAACAGTTAAAGTAGCATTTCTCAATCTTTGCAGCTTGAAGCTGATGGACTTCGAATTCCAGAATTCTCCAGCAAGCAAGCTGGACTTCAGGCCCATCCATCTTGAATCTACCAAAGTTGAGAAACACTGGGTTAAAGGGAAATAGCAAGGAGGCCCAATATGATCTAAGGATGTCATGACACAAAATAGTTTTGTTTCAAACCTTTAACCAAAATAGCCTCACCAGGAACAACCCTTAAGAGACTACATTCTGAAATTCAGGGCATTTTATTCTAAGCTCGCCATCCTAAAAATCCAACGCCAGCTTGAGTAATAATGTTTAAGTCCTGTCCCAAAGGGTAATAAAAAGAGAACTTTTCTCAATTCTAGCAGAAGTTTAATTCACAATTGCACTAGTCCGGCAGGGGAAAAGAACTGGTCAGGTAAAACTGATTTTTCTAAACTAATCTGTTGTTTTCAAAACTTGCTCACTAAAATAAGAAAGCTGCTATGTAGCCTGCAAGCATCCCGAATTGTGGAAGATTCATTTCAAAGTTGTTAAGAATAAACTTTTTCCCAATCTGTGATGGGACTGTGTAAAGTTCTGATAGCTGCACCTTAGGAATGCTACAGAGCTAGTAAAGTTGCAAAAAAAGAAATAACTATTTATTAGCTGTTCTTTTGCTAAGTGTATATACTGTATTACCTAATAAGTGTTATTGTCTGTCCTTATCAATTTTATATGGCCTGTTGTTATGCCCTTTGCTAAAAGGGCATTATAAATATTATTATTATTATTATTATTATTATTATTATTATTATTATTATTATTATTATTATTTTAAAAGGGGGGAAAGGCATTTTGTTCCCAATGAACCCATTAAAAAATCCCAATCCCCAAAATCCCAGCATTCAAGCTAAATAATGTTAAACCTTTTAAATATTTTATATATGGTGGCTGACAGTCAGGGAAGATGGAAGTTAAGAAAATTCTCTAAGTTTGTGGTCCAAGGACTTTGTAGTATGGAAGCAAAGAGTTGCTTTCCACCAAGAGGGTTCTCTAAAAAAAAGAAGAATCTGTATCCTCAAGGTGTAGCTTTCCCAAGACAAAGGAATTGTCTCCAAAACATTCTTTATCCTATTCATTAGGTAAACACTGCAGCAATTATGACTGTGTTCTCCATCCAGGCTGCAGGCAAAGACTATATAAAGAAAGAAGGTTTATGGCTTCTGAAACCATCATTTTTGATTATTCAAGTGTGTTTCAGAGTTATCCAAAATGAAAGAAACAAAAATGGCCTTTAGTGGATCATTATTCTTAAGGAAAATGGGTCCATGATAAAACTATGTTATTCTCTGTTTGCAAAACAGGAAGCATGATTACACTGGGATATCATTACATTCCTAAGTCAGGTTGAAACTTCAAGCTTGAAGTACTGTAATCTGGAACAGGATCGTCTTTGATGCCCTCTGTCAGCATTCCACACTGAGCCAAAACCCAATGATAGAAATACTGTATTTAAACCAGAGTACATGCGGCAGAGGTGGTTTGTTCAGGCAACAACACAAGCCAACGTACAGTAAAGGTATTATTTATATTACACAGTAATTATAATACAGTCCAGAATGTATAGTACACACATAGCAATACCATTTAGCACATTGTAATACCTTTTAGCACATAGTAGGTACATTAGATCAGTGTTTCCCAACCTTGGCAACTTGAAGATATTTGCTGGCTGGGGAATTCTGGGACTTGAAGTCCAGATATCTTCAAGTTACCAAGGTCGGGAGACTTTGTATTAGACCAAGTAGCACACAAATACAGTATCACATATTCCCTTATTCGCACACAACAGATATAATATTCCATTTAGTATTAGCACACATCTTATTCTCTTATTAATACAGCAAATACTTTTACAACAGTATAATATATTCTACACAGTATCTGTATGCCGCCCTGAGTTTTTGGAAAAGGGCGGCATACAAATCTAATAAATAATAATAATAATAATAATAATAATTATTATTATTATTATTATTATTATTATTATTATTATTATTATAATTATGATAATAATCATAATAATAATCTTGCACACAGCTCTTAGATTACTACTCAACCAGCATATATAAAGAACACTAACCAACAATATAAGATAAGGCACACAGCAGACGCAATGCAATGAAAGGTAACCACAGAATATAATCTCAGAATGTAACAGAGAGCAGCACATCTGTCTCCGTTTATTACTAAATTGCAGCTTAGCCCATAATTACTGCTTATCTCTTAAAGCAGTTATCACAATTTCCCCCCCCCCAAGGTCCTATGCTGCCTTATCTTAATATATTAGAAACCCAACCAAAGCAGTACGTGACACTGGCACCCTCAATATCTGCCTGTTTCCCACACACACACACACCTTCTGCATCTGTGACATGGGGCATGCCTGGGTACATGGATTTCTTTCTTGAAGCCATCACAGCTTTGCTGCCCATAGTTCCATTCCCCGTTGGTTTCTGTAAGTAGACAAACAGCACTAAAATTAATATAAGACAGATCACTGTACCGGGTGCTCAAAGGTGCTCAAAGTACTGCTCAGAAAAAAAAACCCAGAAGCCTTACAGGGCAAACTCTCCGCCATCACTCACCTGTGCAGAAGTGTAAGGCACTTGTTGGTCCAAATATCCTTTCATCCTCCCATCAGTCATGGATGCAATTTTCTCAAAGGCATGAAAGGCAAATGAAAGATCTACCAGGTAGCAAGAAAGAAAGAAAGAAGGAAGGAAGGAAGGAAGGAAGGAAAAAGAGAAAGAAAGAAGGAAGGAAAGAAGGAAGGAAGGAAAAAGAGAAAGAAAGAAAACACATCAATTGATTGAAGTTTTAAATTTTTAAAACTTAAAAACAAGTTTGCTACTTGTGATAAGTTCCTTATTGCACACAATTTGCAACAGCATCTACAAGAAGGGCCTTTTAAATGTATTCCCAAGGCACAGATTCTTTTCCCTGGACCCTCCTGTTACTGTCGCCTGCTGGAAAGCCAAAACTGTAAAGGTGCTTTTTTATCCCTTCCAAAAGAAAAAAAAAATGCTTTAATCTGATGCTTTCAGATCTGTTGGGATTACAACTACCAACATTTCCAGCCTTCATGAGCCATGTGCTATCTTGAAGATGGACCCAATGTACAGCAAGGCATGGCTTAGCGAAATGCCTAATGATGCAACCCTGAACCAAAAGTCTACTTTAAAAACTCATCACCTCTACAGAGCGGCATACAAATCTAATAAATAATAATAATATTATTTATTCTTCTGTGTTCCTGCATCCCTTCTCCCTTCCTGGGTGCTTGAATATTATTATTATTATTATTATTATTATTATTATTATTATTATTATTATTATTATTATTATTATTATTATTATTATTATACAGTATATATATTGCTCCCTTAGCTTTATAATTTCCTCTACCCGTTCCTGAGACTTTGCCTATCTTGATGGAAATGAGTTTAACTCTCATTAACAACAACTGCCCTTTATTTTCTCCCCTTCACAAGTTCAAGAAGTCAGTCTTCGTTATTCATCTCCCTGCGTAAGCCCCGTTGACCTCAGTGAGACTTCGTTGCAATGTGAATAAGATTAGGTTTAAACCTGTTTGTTTGGGCTGCCCTTTCCCCCAAGGCTTCGACCTTTAGAGTTTCTTATTCGCCCGTGTTTGCTATACCATTCTCGCTCTAAAAAACAGCCCTGCTTCCTCAGCACCCACTAGGCCCCATGGCTCTTCTAAAAAAAATTGCTCCGTTCCCCCCTCCCCCCAACTTCTGTAAAAGTATATGAAATAAAGGAGTTTCTATGAAAACTTACCTTTTCTTCACCTCACTTCAGATTGGAAACGCCGCGGTCAGTTCAGGTCCTTCCTGCTGGCCCCCACCTCAAGGCAGCTGATTTCAAACAAGGAGTATATATAGCTTCGCGGGTAAAAAAAATAGAGCCGTGTGGAGTTGGTCCCGCCTCTAAGCCCGCAGTCGTTTCCTCTTTTTCACAGAAACAAGACTCTTTTCTGTTTCTCTTTGTTTCATTGACTTTGTGAATGAAAGAAAGGAGGGGGGATTCCCTAGGCTCGCTGGGACACGCCCAACCAATCAAGGCTCAGCGTGCCCTCAGCCCGATTGGAATAAGGCGTGGTTTGAATGCTTTGAACCAATCAGCTCGAGATGTTCCAAGATTCATTCAGTGTTGGAACTCTCATTCATAAAAAAAACAAGAGCGCCCAAAGTTCATTCATAAAAAGCTGGCGAGGGAGGGAATATGTCACGGGTTGTAGGTTCGAAGGCTTGGCTTAGACCGGATCCGTTTTCTAATTGGCCTGAAGCTGGTTTGAAGTTACGTAAGTAAGGGTGTAAGTACTGTATAGTTGTTTACTATCCGTTCTTAAGCCCGCCATCGACGCTGAAGGCAGGGAAGGTGTCCAGAGAAAAATAAAAGTTGCAAATTCTCATAGATATGTTCTATACTGAATTTGCTTGAACATATCAATAAGCTGGAGAGGGGGCAGGTGTTTCCCTCTTCTCCCTTCGAATTTGGAACTCAGTTTCTAAGTGGAAGAGATGGAAAATAAGTTTTTGTAATAGGTTCAAAGATATTTACGCTTTTTAAAGGTGTATTAAACGTGGAAAAAAGAAGACAATCATTTGCTTAAAAGATACAGTTGTTTATTTTATAATATTCGGAGGCATAAATATTAGGTTGAATCCAGATATGGTTGACTTATCATAGCATACAGTGCTTCGGGTGCATTTCATTAATTTATGGCAATGCATCTCAATTATTTTTTATTAGAAACATAGAAACATAGAAGTCTGACGGCAGAAAAAGACCTCATGGTCTATCTAGTCTGCCCTTATACTATTTCCTGTATTTTATCTTAGGATGGATATATGTTTATCCCAGGCATGTTTAAATTCAGTTACTGTGGATTTATCTACCACGTCTGCTGGAAGTTTGTTCCAAGGATCTACTACTCTTTCAGTAAAATAATATTTTCTCATGTTGCTTTTGATCTTTCCCCCAACTAACTTCAGATTGTGTCCCCTTGTTCTTGTGTTCACTTTCCTATTAAAAACACTTCCCTCCTGGACCTTATTTAACCCTTTAACATATTTAAATGTTTCGATCATGTCCCCTCTTTTCCTTCTGTCCTCCAGACTATACAGATTGAGTTCATTAAGTCTTTCCTGATACGTTTTATGCTTAAGACCTTCCACCATTCTTGTAGTCCGTCTTTGGACCCGTTCAATTTTGTCAATATCTTTTTGTAGGTGAGGTCTCCAGAACTGAACACAGTATTCCAAATGTGGTCTCATCAGCACTCTATATAGCGGGATCATAATCTCCCTCTTCCTGCTTGTTATACCTCTGGCTATGCAGCCAAGCATCCTACTTGCTTTCCCTACTGCCTGACTGCACTATTCACCCATTTTGAGACTGTCAGAAATCACTACCCCTAAATCCTTCTCTTCTGAAGTTTTTGCTAACACAGAACTGCCAATACAATGCTCAGATTGAGGATTCCTTTTCCCCAAGTGCATTATTTTACATTTGGAAACATTAAACTGCAGTTTCCATTGCTTTGACCATTTATCTAGTAAAGCTAAGTCATTTACCATATTATAGACGCCTCCAGGAATATCAATCCTATTGCACACTTTAGAGTCATCGGCAAATTACCTATTACCCCCGCCCCCCGGAAGAAGTAAACATTTCCCGTGCCCCCCTCCAACTCTCTGATCTGGACCCCAGTGGAATTTTAGTGTTAATATTTATTATTTTACTTATAAGCTGCAAGCAAACTATTGGCTGTGGAATGCTGCTCTACTCACTTACTTGGGAGTAAGTCACACTGAACTGATAATTCACACTGCTACTTCACCAGAAGAGCCCTTCACTCCTCTACGCGAAACAGAATTCCCTACGAAACTAGACTTACAATCCTAGGTCTTGAAAGCTTAGAACTATGATGCCTTAAACACGATCTAAGTATTGCCCACAAGATCATATGCTGCAATGTCCTGCCTATCAAAGACTACTTCAGCTTCAACCACAACAACACAAGAGCACACAAATGATTCAAGCTTAATATTAACTGCTCCAAACTTGACTGTAAAAAATACAACTTTTGTAATCGAGTTGTCGAAGCGTGGAACTCATTACCGGACTCCGTAGTATCATCCCCTAACCCCCAACATTTTACCCTTAGACTGTCCATGGTTGACCTCTCCAGATTCCTAAGAGGTCAGTAAGGGGCGTACATAAGCGCACTAGAATGCCTTCCGTCCCCTATCCTATAGTCTCTCCTATATCTCCTATATCTTCTCTACTATATCTCTATAAGCTTCATTGTATATTATTGTGTATTGGACTAGATAGATAGATAGATAGATAGATAGATAGATAGATAGATAGATAGATAGATAGATAGATAGATAGACAGACAGACAGACAGACAGACAGACAGACAGACAGACAGACAGACAGATAGACAGACAGATAAACAAACAAATAAATAAACAAACAAACTCAGTGGAGTATGTTCTGACTAGGCAGGATAGGCTACCCTTCATGGCACCGGACCAGGGTATCTACGAGACCGCCTTCTGCCGCACGAATCCCAGCGACCGGTTAGGTCCCACATACTTGGTCTCCTCCGGGTCCCGTCAACTAAACAAAGTTGTTTGGCGGGACCCAGGGGAAGAGCCTTCTCTGTGGTGGCTCCGACCCTCTGGAATCAGCTGCCTCCAGAGATGAGAACTGCCCCCACCTTCCTTGCCTTTTGTAAACTCCTTAAAACCCACCTCTGTCGTCAAGTGTGGGGGAACTGAAACATCTCCCCCTGCCTATGTAGTTTTTTGTGTATGATATGACTGTATGTATATTTTGATATATTGGGGTTTCTTGTTTTTTAGATTTTTTAAATGTATTATTGTTATTTTAGATTCTAACTATTAGATTTGTCATTATATATTGTTTTTATCATTGCTGTAAGCCGCCCCGAGTCTACGGAGAGGGGCGGCATACAAATCTAATAAATAATAATAATAATAATAATAATAATAATAATAATAATAATAATAATAATGGTTAGGGCCCTCTTTGGACATGGGGCCAGGCTAGCTTAATCAAGCCGATGTTTTGAAGTCGCCAGCCTGGCCCATAAGCACCGCCTCTGCCCAGCACTCATAGCGAATGGTGTGGAAGGAGGGTTTAAGGTGTCATTCAAAGCTTTTGCCCAGCTACAGAGGATGCTCCTCCTTGTCTACGCCATCCATGGCTACCGCAGCGCCCGCCGAGAACAACAAGAACCCATGCTCGGAATAGCATGCAACTGGGAAAACACTCCCCATCCAGGGGAATTGATCAAGGGGGACCACGCATACTCCCCAGGGTCAGCCACCCTGGCATTGCTCTGAGTCCCCCCCAGGGGGGCCATGCCCCACTATTTGAGAAGCAGTGGTTTATGGTAAAGAATAAATCCTTCATCCACTTGGCCAAGAGTTTGCATGAGCCACACAGTTTTTCTGGAGGATTAAAACAGGCAAAGTCATAATCTACCAATGCCCAGTTCACCAGAAAGACAACCCGCACCCAGCTTTTCCTGTTGTGTATTTCTGGAGATCCCACACACCAGGGATGGGCAGCAGCTGATGTGCTCAGATGCTCTGTCCCGGTAGGAAATTCCACGCATGTGCGGAAGCAAAAGAAATAGCCAAAATTGTGTGCATGTGTGCATCCCCTTGTGAGATTTTGCTTCCTGTGCATGCGCAGAAGCAAGATATAGCTGGGACGTGCAGAATCAAAACTGCATGTGCAGCACATCAGTACTGGCAGAATCAGGAATCTGCCCCTGGGTGGGAGGTAATCTTACCAGCAGAGGGGAGAGGGGCAGGGTCAATGGCGACGGTGGCACGGAGTTCCCCTTCACTGGGGGAACCATCTGAGGGGTTCTGGTTCCGATGGAACCAGACTGCATCTTCCCTGAAGGGGAGAAAATGCTTGGGACACTGCCGGGGGTCTGGTTTGGGGTCGGTATACCCCACTAGACAAACTAGCTTGTTTCGCACTAGCGGCAGTGTGAAATCGGCTAGGCTGCTGTGCCTAAGCCGATGAAGCCGAGACGATACCTCAACCAAAGGATTTAAAAGTAAGCTGGGAGTCACCTGGAGAGAGAAACTAAGAAACGTGCTGGAGCGAGAGGAACTGGGTTAAGAATGGTGCTGGTGAGTGATTCGGACGATCAGAGCTTGGATTGATTTTCTTGATTTTTAAATGGGAACAAAAGCTTGGGGGAAAAATGGAGAGGAAGTGGCTAATTGGCAATTGGATACAATAGCGGAAAGTTTCTGAAAGGACAATAAAAGCCCAAGACTGTGAAGTTTAAAATTGGTCCATCTGAATATTGAACAGTTTTCATGAATTTTAGCAAATTGGCTTTAATCTGTTGAGAAAATTAAGTTTATATTATATAAATAAGTTTAAAATATTTTTGTGTCAAGATATCCACCTGCTGGTTAGAAGAATAATGATAGGAGAAGATTTGTTGAACACATAATCTGTTTTTTGACCTTGGCTCTTGAAACATCTTATCTATGCTGACTGTGGTTGTGAACTTTTTTAATTGTTTCCATCTGGAGGCTACAACATGCTCAGGAAGCAATTATACCCAAAATCTTACCAGCAGAGGGGATGATCCTGTACATCGGATCACTACTTGTTTTCCTGGGCAGGACACAAAATAGGAGTACAGTGGTACCTCTACTTAAGAACTTAAACCAGGTTCTTAAGTAGAAAAGTTTGTAAGTAGAAACAATTTTCCCCATAGGAATCAATGTAAAAGCAAATAATGCGTGCAAACCCATTAGGAAAGAAATAAAAGCTCGGAATTTGGGTGGGAGGAGGAGGAGGAGAAAGAAAAGTAGGAGGACAGTCACTGCCCAGAGCAAAGGGAGCATTTCTTTTCTATGGGTAGAGGTTTATTCCCTCTCCAAGCACCCAGAGAAAGGAAAATTATTATTTATTAGATTTGTATGCCGCCCCTCTCCGTTGTTGTGGTTAGCTCTGGCCCAGCTCCTGCCCCAAGGCATGTGCAGGTGGATGTGGGGGAGACATCCACATGCCTGTTTTGCTCCCGATGGAATCTGCCGATGAAGCCTCCTCTGACCAAGGAAGCATGAGTGACAGGGAAGAGGGGAGTTTGGCAGACAGGCCAGGAGGAGATCAATCATCTGTATCATCCTTGGATTCTGAACAAGAATTAATGACACATCCACACATGCGTAGAGTGATGCATAGGAGACAACAACTGAAGGATTATTACAAGAGAAAATGAGGCCACCTGTGGTTGGGTGGGGCTCCAGTAATTAGGGCTGCTGCAATAAATAGCAGTGTGTGGGTTTGGCTGTTGTGAAAGAGTATCTGATTGCAGTTCTTCAGGAATCTTGTCTTGCTGTTTTCTGGACTTTGTTGATTTTTCACGCCTTTGAAACCAAAGCAGAGCAATGTTTGTGTGATTGTGTGTGTGTGTGTGTGTCTCACTTCGTTGGAGGAAGAAGGGGTGTGAAGTTTCTTCACATCTGCTAGCTAAGTACTTAATGACTGCTTAAGGGAAATTGTACAGACTACCCGGTTGTTTTGGGACGAGTGCTCTTTGCAATACAAAAAGAGTGCTTAGTTTATTTTGAATTTTGTGATAAAGAACATTGTTTTGAATATTCAAACATGTGTGTGTGTGTGAAATTTATATCCTTGAATTTTTGGGAGGCTCCTACCAGAGAGCCCGGCAGAACCTCCGTAGACTTTGAAAATGCTTTGTTCACTCTGGACTGCCAAAGCCTCCTTAAGCGCCACCGAAAGGCTCCTCTGGCAGCCCAGAAAAGCCCGAGATGGCCAGGATTAAAGGGGAAATGGCAGGAAACTGACCGGGTCTTCGTGCCACTCTCAAATTTCCAGGGAAATTTTTCTGGGTTTGGGTTCTTAAGTAGAAAATGGTTCTTGAGAAGAGGCAAAGAAATCTTGAACACCCGGTTCTTATCTAGATAAGTTCTTAAGTAGAGGTACCACTGTATTAGGAACAAATGAAAGTGGAATAAAAAATAAAATAAACAAATAAACCTACCCCATGTGGGACACAATAAGATTCCGCAATGAAGGAGGCAGATAAATATGCTGGCATAACAGCTCTGTGAAATAATTTGTTTGAAAGGCTCCCATTTACAAAATGTTTCTCCAGAAATCCAGATGTTTGGTGGAAGGCGGGAAAAGCAAGAGAAGCAACATTAATTTTACCATCTACAATTTGCAGCCTGATTAGAGTATCCTCTATAAATACACTTGGTTCTTGATCCTCGAATTTCTATTGCTAAGCGATGCATGATAAAGGGTGATATAAAATGACTTCATTGCTCAGAAATCCTTGCAGCCCTGCAAACCATTCCCAGCTTTGTCCCTCCCAACCCTGAACTTCTCTTTGACTCCCCCCCCAACCAATTATCCCTCTCTCCCCACTCACAATCTCTGGGATTTTGGATACCCTGCCCTCAGGTCAGTTCTGCTATCCTGCCCTCTGCTGGCCGTGCCAAGCTTGCACCCTCAACTGACCTTCACTGCCATCTTTTTTCCATTGCTGATGGAAGGCTAGTTGCCCCAGGTTTTTCTTCCTCAAATGTACGCAGCCTTCTTGCAACTTCTGCAGCCTTCAAAAGCCTCACAAGAAGGCTGCATGCCATTTGGAGAAAGCCTCGTACAGTTTGGACACATGCACACTCATTTATTTTATTTATTCTTATTTATTTCTTTTGTCCAATACACAATACATATTGAAGAGAATAGACATGTAGTAATATATATAAAGAAAAGGATAGAAGAAAAGATATAAAAATAGAGAAGATATAAGAAGGAGGAAAATATATATGGGATAAAGGAGAGACAGTTGGACAGGGGATGGAAGGCACACTGGTGCACTTATGTACGCCCCTTACTGACCTCTTAAGAACCTGGAGAGGTCAATCGTGGATAGTCTAAGGGAAAAATGTTGGGGGTTAGGGGTTGACACTACTGAGTCTAGTAATGAGTTCCGCGCTTCAACAACTCGATTGCTATAGTCTAGTTTGGAGCGGTTAATATTAAGTTTGAATCTGTTGCGTGCCCTTGTGTTGTTGCGGTTGAAGCTGAAGTAGTCATTGATAAGCAGGACGTTGCAGCATATGATCTTGTGGGCAATACTTAGATCATGTTTAAGGCGTTGTAGTTCTAAGCTTTCTAGATCCAGTATTGTTAGTCTATTTATTTATTATTTGTTTGTTTGCTTGTTTGTCAAATATGTACAGGATAGTAGTAGTTTGTATAAACATAACATAAGTTAAAAGTAATGATAAAAGAGGACCATAGGACAGTAGGAAAGGGATGGTAGGCACAGTGATGCGTTTATTTCAGTGGAGTAGTTTTAATTCTGACTAAATGTGCATCCAGTCATTTAACTGATTGGCATAGTTTTGTTGCCCAGATTGCTTTGTCCTGTTCTAGCCCACTCATGGCAAATGAGATGCAGTGGGGTTTGGGGGTGGGGGAGGAAAAGGAGGAGTCGATGTGGGCAGCATCACAGTGTTGCAATACGAGTTCTGCCTGTTTGTCCAAAACTTGCCTCTCCTGCAGACATTTGCAACTGGACTCCCTGTAGTCCTGGTCCTGCCTTGGTTGCTGATGACTTTAGTGGGCTCTCCTACTTTCTTTTTAAAAAAAATATTTTTTATTATTTTCAAAAAGGACAAACAAAATCATACAACATTGAACATTTAAGGAGCTACCATTGCTCCGCTTATCGTTGAAGTCTAACTAATACAGAATATAAAAAACTCTAACTGTTACCAGATCTAAGCAGAAATGCCACACTTGCAAAGTACATTATCATTAAATTTAATTCTATGTTTTTAGGATTAAAATTATTGATCAAATTTCTTTATGGGTTTTTTTAAAAAAATGATACACTTGTGTATATATAGATAAAAGAGGACCATAGGACAGTAGGAAAGGGATGGTAGGCAATAAACAAATAAACAAATTATTAGTAGTACAAAAAGAAAACAAAATAAAAGCTTCTAGGTTAGTTATCATATAAACTATTTAATTCTATCTTATAATTTTTCAAATAGTCATTTATTCTTATATATTTAATTTTTAATACTATTTTTAACATTCCACCAATCATATACTTTATCCCATATTTTGTAAAATTCCGTTTCGGTTTGGTTATTCAAACGTTTAGTCATCATGTCTAATTCTGCACATTCTATAATTTTTTTGAATACCTCCGTATCTTTCGGTATCGTCTTTTCTTTCCATTTCTGTGCAAATACTATTCGTGCCGCCACCAGTATGTGTATTATTAAATAGTAAATTTCTTTTTTATACTTTATATTTGAAATACCCAATAAGAAAAATTCAGGAGATTTTTTAATCTTCCCCTTTGTTATTTCATTTATCCAATTCTCTACTTTATTCCAAAATATTTTTGTCTCCGAACAGGTCCACCATGCATGATAATATGTGCCAACCTCTTTTTTACATTTCCAACAAATAGGCGATACAGATGGAAACATTTTAGAAATTCTATATGGTGGAAGATGCCATCCTACTTTCTAATCTGGAAGCAGATCTCAGCGGGAAAGAAACTCTGCAAAGTGAAACACTAATCGGGACACCCTGCTACAGGGAATCTTGGAGACATTCATGCCAACGGAACTTCCTCCCCTGCATGGTGGGGCCCTCCAAACCACACAAAGGAGGATGACTCAGAAAATATATTTGGTATCATAGACAGGCTTCACAACAGCAGGAAAAAAGATGCCCTTTTAAAACTTTTTACAAGAGTGAAATCATAGCTAAACTTCCCTGGTCCCACCATCACTCCCACCCCAATTTAATGAGGAATTGGCTCATGGAGTGGCAAAACCTCCCTGGCTGTAGCTGATCTCAGAAAGAAATTCAAGGTCGATCCTGGTTTCAGGACTAGAAGGAGGATTGCCTGTGAATTCCAAGGCAGTGGAGTAAGTAGCCTGACCATGGAAGAAAAGGAAAGTGCATATAAAGGCAATTGCAAACCACTTCTGTAGCGCTGCCAAGATAGCTTCAGGGATCAGGAAGTGAGTCCAACTTGGAAGTGGCTTTACCTTTTTTAGTATGGAACGGAGGAGGTGCAGTAAGACTACTTATTTTGTTAAAAATTGCCAAATGCACCAATAAAGGGTTAACTCAAAGGGTGCGTGGAAAGAGTATTGCCCCAAAATGGCATTAAAAATAAGCAAACATTTATTTTAATCAAGTAAATAATCAATAGAATCATCTTTTTTAAAGAAAAAAGCAGAGGTGGTGGAGTTTAAGCAAGGGAGATGGTTCATATTAGAGAACGCTGAGAAGATCTATTTTCTGGCTCTTCCCAAAAGAATCTCTGCTAAAGTAGCAGCTGTGGCTGCAGTTGTGACTGCAACAATCATCAAGCACTAATGCTGACTTCTGCCTATCCCCACAATCTCTCCCAAGTTGCTATCAATCAACTTCAATCAAAATAGAAATGGCACAGACTTTGGAGGCATAGCATTTCAGGCAGGTGGCTGTCCAGTCCCTTCTTTAAAACCTCCAGTAATGAAGAAGCACCCCACAACTTCTGTTAATTGTCCTGTTAGGAAGCTTTTCTTTAGTTCCAGGTTGCTTCTCTCCTTGTTTAGTTTCCATCCATCGTTCCTTGTCTTGCCTTCTGGTGCTTCTGAAAATAAGTTGATGCCCCATTCTTCTTTATGACAGCCCTTCAAATGTTGGAATACTGCTCTCATGTAACCCTTAGTCCTTCTTTTCTCTGGACTAGCCATGCCCAGTTCCTGCAATCATTCTTCATGGTTCTGCAACATTAGTCTTCATGCCTTTAATCATCCCAGTTGCTCTCCTCTACACTTTTTCTAAAGTCACAATATCTTTTTTGTAAAGTGGTGACCAGACCTGATGCAGTATCCCAGACATGGCCTTTCTAGGGCTTTATAAAGTGGTACTAACACTTCATGTGATTTTGATTTTATGCCTCTGTATATATAACCAAGGATTGCATTAGCTTTTTTAGGACACACTCCTATTGAAGTGATTGTCCACTAGCACTGAAGCATTCCAAGGTCTCTCTTACAGTTACTCCAGACGAATTCAGCTTTAACCTACATCAGACCTAAAACAACATGGATATTTGGGAGAGAGGGCGTAGATTATTAATAGCCAGTGCAATAGACAGTAGTTTGTCTTCCCCAAGTTAATTAACTGTCAGCCCTTTCAGGTAAACTAGACAGATGATTAGATGAGTTAATTATACTTTGTTATACGACATCATTAACAAAATATTGCAAGTGAGAAAGCACAAATGTTCCACCATCTCTTTTTGCAGCCTGATCAATTTAGGATGAATCCTTCCTAAGTTTTTTCTCTGAAATTTAAGTGATTGTAGGCTCCTCCCCTGATTGATTTTATTTATTTATTTGTTGGATTTGTATGCTGCCCCTCTCCGGAGACTCGGGGCGGCTAACAACAGTAATAAAACAATGTACAATAATGATCCAATAAATACTAAAAATGATTAAAAAACCCATTAATATAAAAAACCAAACATACATACAGACATACTACACATGAAATTGTAAAGGCCCAGGGGGAAAGAGCATCTCAATTCCCCCATACCTGGCGGCAGAGGCGGGTTTTAAGGAGCTTACGAAAGGCAAGGAGGGTGGGGGCAATTCTAATCTCTGGGGGGAGTTGGTTCCAGAGGGCCGGGGCCACCACAAAGAAGGCTCTTCCCCTGGGTCCCGCCAAGCGGCATTGTTTAGTTGACGGGACCCAGAGAAGACCCACTCTGCGCTACAGATTTTATCAAGACAGCATCTCTCGCCTTGTCCCTTAAGATTACAGTATATCCATCCACACACACCCACAAACATACATACATACATACATACATACATACATACATACATACATACATACATACATACAACATGTAAATCCATTTCCAGGTTAACCCATAAACAGATCCATCTGCAAGTTGCCTGGTTTTCCATCTCAAAATATAGTTTCAAAATTTCCTAATAGCTATTCTGGCAAAGGTTTTTCCCAAGTGTACCTGCCTTTTCTGGGAGTTCCTGGAAATTTTGGCAGTTGTGGGCTGGATTACTTTTTCTATATTATTTTAGCCAATAGACTATTTGCTTAGTAGTGCAGCAATATCATTGTGACATCACACAAATGGCACTTTGCATGCAGGAAGGAAACCATTAAACACTTAACCACTTTGAGAAATTAAATGCCATAACTTTATAGGGCTGAAGTCTCTTTGCAAAATGTTAGAATGCAGGAAAAGC
This sequence comes from Erythrolamprus reginae, assembly GCF_031021105.1. NCBI lineage: Eukaryota > Metazoa > Chordata > Lepidosauria > Squamata > Dipsadidae > Erythrolamprus > Erythrolamprus reginae. The sequence goes on from NC_091963.1 coordinate 116,643,862, forward strand.
AATTAAAAAGACTTATCTAAGGGTGGGCAGATAGTTTTATTGTGATAGACCAAGCCGTTAATTGATGCTATCTTGTAAGATAGAACTGGGGGCTCTAGCTGGGGGCACTAAAGGGCAGTGGCTCAGGAAGCAGTAAAACAAGGAAATGCAGAATCTTTGCAGTAGGGAAGAGTGCTGAGAAAATAATTTACGGCTTCAGATGGGGATGAACACCTTTTTTTAAATAAATAAATAAATCTGTGCTCTCAAGTTGTTCAAGGCAGAAACAGGTCAAAACTTCCCATAGCGAATTCCTTTATCTTTCAAAGACTTACATCCAAGGTAATATTCAAACCTTTTCCCCATAATGCCAATGTATGTACAGTATTTTGAAAATCCAGTACAACACAAATGTACTCTCAACCTCTTCTCCCATCTGCAGTGTATTTAAATGTGTTTTGGCACTACTTTGAAGAGAGTTCTTAATTTATTTTAAACTGGAATTATTTTTAACAATACATTCTACCTCTGTAAATCTTGGGTTCTTGTTATTAATATTGATTTATTGCTTTTTATTGTTATAAAAACAACAACACTAAATTTATTTCTTACACTTGCTCTTTCCCAGGACTAAATAATGTTTTCTACAAGTCCTCCTTTAATAGCTCCCTCATTCCTTCCACATTCCCAAGACCAGTGGTGGCCTGCTACCAGAAGGATAAGGGGCTACGTTCCGGTAGCGATTTTCTGGGATTCCCGAAGTGCACACACACACACCATGTGATATTTGGCTTCTGTGCATGCGCAGCAAGTGAAATCTTGTGTGAAGATGCTCGTGTGAGTGAGATTTTGGTGATTTTTGCTGATCTTTCGCTTCTGCGCATGCACGGGAGCAAAGATATCTGTGAAAATCGCTGAAATCTTGCAAGTGCGAGGGTCTTCACATGAGATTTTGCTTGCTGTGCATGCATAAAAACGAAATGCCGCTGCATGCATGCACACCCATGACACAGGTGGAGGGCGCACCAGTAGCACCAAAAATGGCAGGCCTTCACGGGCCAAGACCAAGTCCTCCAAAGCAGTGTTTCCCAACCTTGGCAACTTGAAGATATCTGGACTTCAACTCCCAGAATTCCCCAGCCAGCATTCACTAGCTGGGGAATTCTGGGAGTTGAAGTCCAAATATCTTCAAGTTGCCAAGGTTGGGAAACACTGCTCCAAAGGGTCATGTGTAGTTTATTTATTTATTTATTTATTATTTAGATTTTTATGTAGTTCTACTGCTGTAGGTCATTGGCCATTCAGATAATTCAGACACCAATCAGGCTTGGTGGGTGTGGCCTGGTGGGCATTGCAGTGGAAGGATACTGCAAAATCTCCATTCTCTTCCTACTCCTGGGGGAAGAATATTGCAGAATCTCCATCCCCACCCTACTCTGGCGCCAGTTCTCTGTACTACTCAAAACTTCCACTATCGGTTCTCCAGAATCTGTCACAACCTGCTGGATTTCACCTCTGACCCAAATGCTTCATTGGATCTCGCTGCTATCGCAAGGTTTTGACCAGCTGTTCTGCATTCCCCATGAATCTGTGATTACCAGCCGCTCCCCATGCTCTCCCTTGCTTTGTAGCTTTAAAATGGGCAGTCCAGCAGAGAACCTTTTTGAAAACTGGATCTTCATCTATGAAGTGTGTTGCCATTCCACTGGAAAATACACCTCTGGCAGGTGTAAGAAGACCCTGCCTTCTAATACCACTCCTCCTACCATCACCGTTTAGAGCAGTGTTTTTCAACCAGTGTGCCGTGGCACACTAGTGTGCCATGAGACAGGGTCAGGTGTGCCGCAAAGCTCAGAGAGAAAACAAGAGAGAGAGAAAGAAAGAAAAAGAGAGAACGAAAGAAAGGAAGGAAGGAAGAGAGAGAGAGAGAGAAAGCAAGAGAGAGAGAAAGAGAACAAGAGAGAGAAAGAAAGCAAGAGAGAGAGCAAGAAAGAAAGAGAGAGAGAGAAAGAGAGGGAGGGAAGGTGGGAGAGAGAAAGACATAGAGGGAGGTAGGGAGGGAGAAAGAGAGCAAAAAAGAGAGGAAGGAAGAGAGAAAGAGGGGTGGAGAGAGAGAGAGAAAAGAAGGGAGAGAAAGAGGGAGGGAGAGAGAAATAGAGTGGAAGGGAGGAAGAGAGAGAAAAAAAATTTGTCCAAACTTTTTGTAGCGCCCCCCCTCCCCCAACTCAATGTGCCCCAGGATTTTGTAAATGTAAAAAATGTGCCATGGCTCAAAAAAGGTTGAAAACCACTGGTTTAGAGGAACCTTCATTAAAACATAATGAATCACCCTTTAAGTTTCATTGGAAAAGTGACCCAGTTAATAGCTGTCTTGCTGAAGGAGGAAGTGATAGCCAATAAAGGGAAAAAATCAATGGGGGAATGAAGATCACCATTATGATAAGCCGTGAAAGGACTTTTCATTTAACAGCCACTTCTGTTTGGAAAAGAGCCATCAAACTGTGCAAAGGCATTTAAGGGCCCAAAGGATTCCATTAGAGATGGATGAACCCAGGATTATTTCTTTCTCCCTTTCTCTTTAGTTGAGAGAGCAATACCCAGGTAACATTCACCTGTAGCCACAGACTTTACACTAGGGTTGGTGGTTGTTTTTTGTTTTTTTGAGACGGAAAGCTACTTGATCCTTTTCTGTAGGCTGCATCAAAAATAGCAGACCAAATAAAGACAAACAACTACATTTCGTTTATTCAAAACCATCAATTTCAGTTAGTGTTGTTAGAAGTAATATTCTCCTGGGTTCAGTTCCAAGTGGGGAAAAAGACACTGGATTAATGGAGATTGCTTGGATAGAAGGTTTAATAGTGGACAGGAGCACATGGCATGAAAAGATGGACCACATGCTTCCAGATGTTGGGTCAGGAGGAAAAGAGAGCAGTTGCTAAGAATCTCTGAGTTTTTACAACTTCTGTAAAAACTTCCCCACCACAGAGTTTCCTGTCCCTGTATAAGAAATGCACTCTGATTGGTTGTCAGATTTCGATGGTACCATGCAACTCTGTAGGCTGTGATTTTGTGTTCAGGTTTGGCTGACCCTTTGCTGGGTGGTGGTGGAATGAAAGGGCTTTGGGCAATTCCTAATATGGCTGTTGTTTGTTATATAGAACAGATTGGTCCAGCTATTAACAAAGGTGAACTGGACCATTCCTTGATAGCATATAGATGGGGCTACTAAGAATGAGTTTTTTTCCTTACCTAAAAGCATCTTTCTAGAGATATTTTATATAAATATTTCCTAGGACATTTCATTTTTCTAGGAGAGGGGTAGGTGCTAACTTCCTAAAAGCTTTTTCTTCAAGCACAAAAACAAACCAATATAAGGATATTTGTAGAGATTGGGGGGGGGGATGCTCCCCACCCAGGTTTTTGCAGTTCACAAGATATGTTGTGCTCCTCTGTTTTAAAATATGTCCATCCAGTTTTCATAATGTTGCTTGAAAAATCCAAATTTAGACTCCCAATCATGTTGAGTTTGCAAATGATTCAAATCCAAATCTGTTTTTATGTGTTCTTGGATTTTTTAACTGATTTCTCTCAAATGAAATTCAACACAAAAAGAAATTCCTGTGAACTGGAATGAGTTGGAATGAAGAATTCTGTTGACTCTAAAGAAGATAAAAGTTTGAAGTTTCATTTGTTTGATTCAATTATACCTTCTTAGTATCACATAATGAGTGCTGCTATTTCTGAAAGCAGTCACTAAAATGTTTATTTGTGGAAATGTTAATCTGGGATTTGTAGTTACAATAAGTTACAATACAGCTCGATATACTGCATGCCAAAGGGCTAAATCAGTGATTTTCAACCTTTTTGGAGCCGCGGCACAATTTTTACATTTACGAAACCCTGGGGCACATTGAACGGGGGGGGGGGGGAGTTGGGACAAAAAAATCTCTCTCTCTCTCTTCCTCCCCTTCACTCTATTTCTTTCTCCCTCCCTCTTTCTCTCCCTTCCTTCCTCTTTCTTTCTCTCTCTCTCCATCCCTCTTTCTTTCTCTTCCTTCCTTCCTCTCTTTTTTGCTCTCTTTCTCTCTCCCTCCCTCCCTCTATGTCTTTCTCTCTCTCTCCTTCCCTCCCTCCCTCCCTCTCTTTCTCTCTCTCTCTTGCTTTCTTTCTCTCTCTTTCTCTCTATCTCTCTATCTCTCTTTCTTTTGTTTTCCCTCTCTTGCTTTCTCTCTCTCTCTTGTTCTCTTTCTCTCTCTCTCTCTTTTTAGCTTTCTTTCTCTCTCTCTCTTGCTTTCTTTCTCTCTCTTATTCTCTTTCTCTCTCTCTCTCTCTTTAGCTTTCTCTCTCTCTCTTGCTTTCTCTCTCTTGCTTTCTCTCTCTCTTGCTTTCTCTCTCTCTTGCTTTCTTTCTCTCTCTTTCTCTCTATCTCTTTCTCTCTCTTTCTTTTGTTTTCTCTCTCTCTTGCTTTCTTTCTCTCTCTTGTTCTCTTTCTCTCTCTCTCTCTTTTTAGCTTTCTTGCTCTCTTGCTTTCTCTCTCTCTTGCTTGCTTTCTCTCTCTCTTGCTTTCTTTCTGAGCTTCGCGGCACACTTGACCATGTCTCGCGGCACACTAGTGTGCCACGGCACACTGGTTGAAAAACACTGGGCTAAATTATATTTTCCATCTGATTGATATCGTGTTCCATTTTGCTTTTCATTTACTTTCTTGTAAGTGGGTAGGATCCTAACCTAGACTACAATTGTAAACACAGAAGAAGGGAGTAACTTAAATCTAAATTTTGTTTCGGTTAAATTGCACTCCCTGAAATTTCCTCAGTGGTATCCGGCTGAATAAAATGGTAAAGTATCTTACAATAGTTGCAGGAAGCCTACGATACTCCCGATATTGCTGGATTTCAATCAGGGGTGGGCTGCTGGGGGTTCACAGGGGTTTGGGAGAACCTCTAGCTAACACTCTATGCAGTTCGGAAAAGCCCCGCCCACCCAATCCCCCCAGGGGCAGGTTGCCATCACTGCCGCTACTGATGCACTGTGCTATGCGTGCATATTCAGTTCTCTTGCATCCCAGCATGTTTTAGCTTCTATGCATGAACAGAAAGCAAAAACATGCTGAAATCTCATGAGGGGACATGCACAAACGAGAGATTTTGGCATTTTTTTTGTTTCCATGCATGTACTAAAGCAAAAAAAAATAATAATCACCAAAATCTCACACACGTGCATCCTCTTGCAAGATTTTGTTTCTGTGCAAAAATATGTTGGAGTGGGCACATACACGCAAGGGAACTGAAGCTGCGCACACAGGGCACCGTGTGTGCTACCAATGCGCCATCCTCCCCAGTACTGCATTCTTTCCAGGAGTCCCTACATGGCCTGTTTTCGATGCAGGTAAGTGCAGGGTGTGTGAGGAGGCTCAGGGAGGGTGAAAAATGGGCCTACCGGAAGTTTTGGAAGGCCGGAAATGGGCCTGTTTCCAGCCTCCAGAGGGCATCCAAAGCCTGAAGAGGCTGTTTTTGGCCACCCAGAGGCTTGAGGAAAGTCTCTGGAGGCCAGGGAGGGCAAAAATGCCCCCCTTGCTCTGGTGCATGGCCACACCTACCCAGCAACTGGGCAGAGAACCCCTTGCTAAAAATTTTGAAGTTCACCCCTGGTTTCATTGGTTGTCATCCCTGACCATTGGCTATGAATTCAATGACAATTAGATTTCAGCACCTGGAAAACTATAGTCTCTTCAATCTTAAATTCTCTCTTCATGATCTTGCACCAAAATGTCTTCACTGTTGTCATCCTAATTTGCTAGTGTTAGCCATGGAATCTTTAACCCTTCTAATGCAAGCTGTACTCATTAAAATCTAAATTTCAAAAGGGCTGGTTCCATGATGGATAGGAATAATTCCTGGAGCATTATTTCATCTTGCAATATGAAAGGGTGGGAAATATGCTTGACTCAAAAGAAAGAAAAGGCTTTGTTTAAAAAAAAAACCGTTTTAGTTCCCTCTCTAACCAAAGCATATGCTGCCCCTCTCTCGAATCCTTGTAGAGGGGCGACATACAGATCTAGCAAGTTGCCATTATTATTATTATTATTGTTGTTGTTGTTGTTGTTGCTGCTGCTGCTGTTGTTTTGTTGTTATTGTTATTGTTATAATAATAATAATAATAATTATTATTATTATTATTCTGTTAAAAATATTTGGATTATTAGCACTGATGATCCACAAGAGGGCAGCATTTCAATAGCTATGATTTCATCCTGTTTATGGTTTCCCATTGGGTCTCCCTCCCCACTCCTTATGTTGAAAAAAGTGGACAAAATTAAGGCCACCAAAAAAAAAAAAGATTCTTTTGGGCCCCTGGTCTCTGCCCAGGCTATGTCCATTGTTTATTAATCAGTTGAATGAAGAAGGATCACACAAGCTGGCCAGGTTACTGCCGGCTAATTTCAATGAAATGACTGAATCGTTTACAGTTAGAAAATGCAGCATAGAAGGGATGTGTGGGAAAGGGGGAATAAAAGGTGATGCGAGACTGATACAGGTCAGAAACACAATTTTAAAAAATAATTTAACTTGATTCTCTGCAGAACATTGCTCCTCTAAAGTTCAGCTTCAAGCACTAAAGCTCTTATTTGCCTTCGCAAGCAGGAGGATAATATTTTGTGAAAAACGATAAATTTTACGACCATAATGGAGCCCAGAATTTCTGACATATTTCTTGATGATCATGAGGCTGAACTGACTTTATAACATTTTTTGTATAAGTGGTATTTGTATTGTGTTGGGGGGGGTGTTGCATAGAGGGAGCTCAACCAATCTCATTGTATAGATGTTGTGCAGTGACGAAAACATTTTTTGAATAAGCGGCTATTGAAAATGAACACCATGGAACAAAGTTCAAAAATTTTGGAAGCAAATTCAAATGGAAGTGAATAAAATTACGAATGTTAATTGGAAAATAACCAAGAAAGCAGCATTATTGATAAAAAATAGTGAGGTAAAAGGATATGAAGAAATTAAAACTGCAGCGATAGAAAGTGCCCAGGCAACCATAGTGCTTGGGTGGAAAGACGATAATAAATGGACAATAAAAAATTGGTGCAGGTACATGGTGGACCACATTCACTTTGAAATTATGGAAATCAGATTACATAATTATAATGAAGAGAAATTAGCAGCAACAATGGGGCGGTGGGAGAAGGTTAAAGATTATATATTAACAATATCGGCAAGCGATGCAAATGTAAAAAATAAAATTCAATCACTTTATAATGAATGAATAATGTAACCCAGAGAGGAAGCACATGAAGGATAAAAAAATTGAATCTTCCCTGGTGAAGGGAATTTTTATTTATTTTTTGTATGGTGATGGTACACTTTTATGTTTTATGCTTTCATTTTGTTTTTTGTAAAACTTTTTAAAAAATCAATAAAAATTATATTTAAAAAAAAAGAAAAGAAAATGAACACCACGGTCTTTAAGCAGATGCCACGGTTGTTAAGTGAATGTGGGGGTTTGTTAAGCAAGCTTGTTGTGTGTGATGACTCTCCCTGGATGCTACCTTCAGTTCAGGGGAGGATGAACCAGTTCTGGGCACTCCATGGCTCTGAGTAGCCATTGCATCACGGTATGGCATGCTGGTTTGAATGCCGTGGATAGAAAAACATTACAGTACAGTACAGGGTGATCATTACAGCACAGAACATAGTGGGCTGTTCCCAGTGATGGGCTATGAGCCGGAATGCTAAATTGCACTCATCCGCCACGGCTTGTAATTGCTTGCGGGGCCAGGGCGATTTTGCTTCTGCACCTGTGGAAATTGCACACGGAACTGCAGGTGCACCCATGTTTCGGTGAGGTTTTACCTGCGAATCTGTGCACGATTTTGCTACCTCCACAGGTGCTGGCCCCACAAGCACTTACGAGCCACAGCGGCAAGCACAATTTAGCATTCCAACTGGTAGCCCACCGCTGGCTGTCCCCTGATACCACTAGGTGAGATTGCTTGGGCTCACTACCTTAGAAGCATGAGGAAAACCCTCAGGGATGACCCACACCCTGATCAACACTTCTTTACCCTCCTATCAGTAGCGGGTTGCACCCAGCACAGCTGGGATCGGGGTTCCGGTAGTGGAAATTGAGATGTGCATGCATCTCCACACTCCCAACACATGCACCCATGCACCCACATGAGATTTGGCTTCTGCCTATGCACAGCAAGCAAAATTTCATGCAAGGATGCTTTCGCGCATGGGATTTCACCGATTTTCACTGTTTTTTGCTTCTGCACATGCTGATCATAACTATGTAGTACGATGGATTTGCAGGGCCAGTGCAATGTATAACATGTTCACTAGTGCAATAGGATAGGACTGGGTGTTGTTAATTGGGTTAGGGATTTTCTGTCTTCATTGTGAGTTGTATTGTGTTGGGGAGGGTTGCATAGAGGGAGTTCAATCAGTCTCGTTGTATGTATGTTGTACAGTGACAATAAAGATTTGGATTGAGCTGCATCAGGACAGCCCTGAGCCTTCAGGTGGGGGAAAGCACGGGAGCTGCAGACGGTCAGTGATGGGGAAGAGGAATTGCCTTCTGCGCCTGATCCAAGAACACATAGAGCAGAGAAAAGGCGGGAGCAGTGGAAGTTGTTACGTCCCCGCCCACAGAAGGGAATTGCCTGGAGACTAGCCGGATTGGTAGATAACGGCTCCTTCCTATAGGCTACGTCAATCGGGTTGTGACAGCCGGGAGCGGGAAGTTCTAAGTTATCTGATTGGTCCTTTCCTCAGTAAGCTGTTACTATATAAGGGATTACTTGTTATTTTTTGTTCACTTCTTGCCTGTTCTGAATAAAGCGTTGATTCCAACTGAATGGTGTCCGACTCTTCACTGGCGACGAGGATTCTCCACGCGACTCCGTCCTGTAAGATAAGACAACTAATTAACTTTCGTGATGTCTACGCAGCTCAATTTTCCGCCTTTCAACCCAAGCCTGATTACTCATGTGGAGGCAGTCTCACCCTCCTTGATGGGCTGTATCAGAAACTGGCTATTTAGCACGGAAGACAGATGGAGGCAATGCTGGGATCTGGGATGGGTTCCACTTAACTTCGCCACTGGCTCACTTTGCAATGTTGTGCATGTGCATGCTCACTTTACTCGTGCATGTGTGTCCAACCATGTGATTTCATTTCCATATATGCTCAGAAGGTAGATTATGCCCAAAATACAGCTGAGGAAATTATTAGCGAGAGAGCTTTTTTCAAAGCAGAGAATGAAGAGAAGCCATCCAAATACAGGAAAATCAACTGAAAAAAAGATGGTGGTGAGCATGGACTGGCACAGACATAACCGGATCCTTGACACCAAAATTACATAACTAATGGGTCACTACAGTTCAGCTAATCTGGGTCAAACCAGGAGGAACCCACCCCTGGCTGGGAGTAAGGTGTTCATTTCCTAACTGTGTGTTGTCTGGTCATTGTGATCCCTGCCTTGCTTCTGAACACTGGTTTTTTCTTGCTTTATGAACCCTCTTGGATTTAATTTTGCCTGTTCCTGTTTAGGAAACTTTTGTGGATTCATTGTCATTTGCTCCATGGCCTAGCATTGGTTGCTTTTGGCTGGAGTCAGTTGGGACAATTTTGAGTTTTGGTAAAGGGATTTGCCCTTTACCACCATTACATATGCATGTGAATGAGTGGGATAGCACATCGTCTGAAATGGATAGGGCAGTGTTTTTCAACCAGGGTGCCGCGAGACATGGTCAGGTGAGAGAGAGAGAAAGAAAGAAAGAAAGAGAGAGTTAGCAAGAGAGACAGAGAATGAGAGAGAGAGAGAGAGAGCAAAAGAAAGCAAGAGAGAAAGAAAGCAAGAGAGAGAGAGCAAGAGAGGGGAAGGAGAGAGAGAGAAAGACAGAGGGAGGGAGAAAGAAAGGGATGGAGAGACAGAGAAAGAAAGAGGAAGGAAGGAATAGAGAGAAAGAGGGAGGGAGAGAGAAAGAAAGAAAGAGGAAGGAAGGAAGAGAGAGAAAGAGGGAGGGAGAGAGAGAGAGAAAGAGGAAGGAAGGAAGAGAGAAAGAAAGAGGGATGGAGAGAGAGAGAAAGAAAGAGGAAGGAAGAAAGAGAGAGAAAGAGGGAGGGAGGGAGAAATAGAGCGAAAGGGAGGAAGAGAGATTTTTTTTTTGTCCAAACTTTTTTTTACACCGCCCCCTCCCCTGCTCAATGTTCCTCAGGATTTTGAAAATATGAATAATGTGCTCAAAAAAAGGTTGGGAAACACTGGGATAGGGTTTACTAGAAAACATTGTAAATCATAGTCACGTGACAATTGGAGACTGCAAATGGTCGCAAATGCTGACTGGTTACTGAGCAACCCAAATGCAATCAGGTAACTGTGAGGAGGAGGGGGCGGCCATTTTCATTTTGAACCACAGAAGTTACAAGTACTTTTGAGGGGGGTTTCCTTTGTAACTCCAAACATTTTCTAAGTGGACCACCAAGAAAGGGCCACTCACATTTAGCCATATATCAGCATTCCTTATATGGGGGAAAAGTCTGGGGGGAAAGAAGGAGAATCTGTGTTTAGAAAATAATTCAGGGAAAGAATGAAAATATTCTCTTTTAATATTATGCCTTCTCACCGAACTATCATTTTATGTTTTATGTTTTGAACAAGGAAAAAAGAAACAGCATTTTGGGACATCTGGTTTCAATGATATGCCTTCTCATCAAAATTATCATCTTCCTGTTTTATGTTTTGAACAAGGAAAACAACGAACAGTATCTTCTGACAGCTGGCTTGTGGGAATCTCTCCAAGTGTTTAAGAGTTTGCATGGTGAGCTCTGCTACTGTATGTTACAGGGCAATGACTTATACTGCCAGTAGATGGCAGCATTTGAAGCAATATGAAGCAAGAAAACAATACAGTACTGTACTTCAAATATACGTACTGTATACTCTTTTAAGTGTACATTTGGCAATATTTCTCAACTTCAATTACTCTTAAGATGTGTGGGCTTCAACTGCACACATGGCTGGCTGGGGAATTCTGGAAGTTGAGTCCACACATCTTAATAAGTTGCTAAAGTAGAGAAGCCCTGGAATTGGAGATATACGATGGCAAGGCCAAGTAATTGTATTATTTATCATGCCACGCTTCCCAGCATGAAGTCATAAACCTCAAAGATTGAATTTCAAATTTGTTTGCTTGTTTACTTGTTTGCTTGTTTGTTTGTTTAGATTTGTATGCCGTTCTACTTCTTATGGATTCTGAGCAGCTAACAGCAATATAAAAAACATTAAAATAGTTTTAGAACTCTTAGTTTAAAACATTCATCCATTCAGCTGGGACAAAATGGAGGCGTTCAAGGGCTCCAGGCCTGCCAGAAAAACCATGTTTTTACAGCCTTTCGGAAGGCCAGGGGGGTGGGGATCGTGTGGATCTCAGGGGGCAGTTGATTCCATAGAGCCAGGGCCACCACAGAGAAGGCCCTCCCAAGCGACACTGTCTGTCCGAAGGGATTTTGAGAAGACCAACTCTGTGGGCCCTAACTAGCCACTGGAAAGTACGTGGTAGAATGCGGTTCTGTACATAATCTGGTCCTAAGCCTATTGGGAGCCAATGCAGTTCGCGGAATGTTGGTGTAACATGGTGTACCTAGGTATACCCAGGATGATGAGGATGAGGATGAGGATGATAACAACAACAACAACTATAATAATTTATTAGATTTATTAGATCTGCTCGCACAGCTGTGTTTTGGACCAATTGTACTCTCCAAACACTTTTTAAAGGTAGCCCCATGTAGGGTGCATTGCAATAATCAAGATGTGAGGTGATAAGGGTGTGAGTGACTGTGAGCAGAGATTCATAATAATAATAATAATAATAATAATAATAATAATAATAATAATAATAATAACAACAACAACAACAACAACAACATACTCAGCTGCGGCAAAAAGATTGCACAGACTGACTACAAGCATAGACATGATGCTGTGGCACAGATGATCCACTGGAACGTGTGCCGGAACTACCATTTACCAATGGCAAAGAACTGGTGGGATCATAAGCCCGAAAAAGTGGTTGAAAATGAGTAAGCAAAACTACTGTGGGTCTTCCGACTTCAGACTGACCGAATTCTGAAGTATAACACACCAGACATCCTGATTGTGGAGAAAAAGAAAGTATGGATCATCGACATCGCAATCCCAAGAGACAGCAGAATTGAGGAGAAGCAGCTAGAGAAATTAGTGAAATACTAAGATCTAAAAATCGACTCTGGCATGAGCCAGTGCAACGACTCTGGCATGAGCCAGTGAAAGTGGTCCCAATGGTACTTGGCACGCTGAGCGCAGTACCAAAGGATCTCAGCGGACATTTGAAAACCATTGGAATTGACAAAATCTCCACCTGTCAATTGCAAAAGGCCACTTTACTGGGATCGGCACACATAATTCGCCGCTACATCACGCAGTCCTAGGTGCTTGGGTAGTGCCCGACTGTTGATGAAATACGAAATCCAGCATAGTGATCTCATTTGCTGTGTTGTATTGACATAATAATAATAATAATAATAATAATAATAATAATAATAATAATTTATTAGATTTGTATGCCGCCCCTCTCTGAAGACTCAGGGGAAGACTGATCCAAGTAGGGACACAACTGGTGCACAAGATGAGCTTGTGCAAAAGTCCGTCTGTGCATCAGTTATGTGCTCAAGTTATGTTGTAAGCCACCCCAAGGCCTCGGAGAGGGGTAGCATATAAATCCAATTAACAAATAAAATAACTAATAAAAGCCCCCCTAGCCACAGGCGAGAGATGGTGGTCCAGTCTCAGCCGCTAATCCTGGGTTTATGACTAAGATATTCCTACTGGTTTATGTGTGGAGACCACTGCTGCCACTTCAGTTCTTCATCTGTAAAGCTGGGACAATGTTACATTCTCAGGCTGAAGCACATAGGTTTCAGTCAAGTCCTCCATTCTGGAGGGAAAATACTGACTGCTGATTGGCTGGACTGTCCGGCAGTTCCCTATGAAAAGGGCTGTCAGACAGCCTTTGCTGGGTTATAAATAGTTTATTTATTTATTTATTACTTAGATTTGTATGCCGCCAAATAAAGAGCTGTTGTTTTGGAGACACTTCTGTCTGCCTCTTCCTTCTTTTTTTTTTGCAAATCACTGCGTTTCCTTTCATTCAGGAGCGTCCAACTCAACTTTAAAATCTGTGGACTTCAATTCCCAGAATTCACCAGGCAGCCATATTGTCTGCCTCTTCTATTCACCCTATCTAACAGACAATTTCTTACTTTTTTTGTGAGCAAAATTGAAATTTCTCTTTCTAATATAAGATATTATTATTATTATTATTATTATTATTATTATTATTATTTATTGGATTTGTAGTCATCGACTTACAACCATTCATTTAGCAACTGCTTGAAAGTGCAGAGCAGACCCTCGCTCTTATGACCATTGTAGCATCTCTAGGTCATTAGGTCATCAAAATGAGGATGCTTGGCAACTGGCATGTGTTCATGACAGTTGCCAGAGTCTTGTGATGATCAGTCGCCATCTTCTTAGGCAGCTTTTGAGAAGCAACGTCAATAGGGAAGCTGGATTCGCTTACTAATCTTATCATTTGCTTAGCAATTGCAGAAAAAAATTGGCTTAACATGTGGTAACTGTGGTAAAAAAAGAAGAAGAAAGGTTGTAAAATTGCATATGACTGGCCTTAACATCTGCCCTGGTGGGAATTCTTGTCTCAATTGTGGTTATAAATCAAGGACTTCCACTATGGGTGGTCATTCCTCCCACTGTGGGAAAAAGAATTTGCAGATAAAATTCCCTTTCATTTTCTACTTTTCCATTTCTTCTTTGAAAGACTTAAGTAGGAGAGGAGTGGGCCAGAAGGTCAGCCTTTTCATAATAGCCCCAAGGGTGAAATATTCTTCCCTCAGAAATATATCTGGAACCCACCTTTCTCACGTTTCCAAAATACTGACAACCCTGGCTTTTCAATATCTACGAAGAGTTTGTGGCTGATCTTTCATGAGGGACTGATCCCTCTCCATGTAGTGGATAGCCAGTTTGGAGTAGCAGTTCAGGATCTGGCCCAGGGGTGGAATTGTCTTATCTTCCCTATCGGCTCCCAAACAGAGGTAGGATTCAGCAGGTTCTGACCAGTTCTGGAGAACAAGTAATGGAAATTTTGAGTACAGTGGTACCTCTACTTCAGAACGCCTCTACTTAAGAACTTTTCTAGATAAGAACCGGGTGTTTCAAGATTTTTTTTGCCTCTTCTTAAGAACCATTTTCTACTTAAGAACCCGAGCCTGGAAAAATTCCCCGGGAAATTTGAGAGCGGCAAGAAGGCACTCCTTTACCTCAGTTGGCCTTCTCTGGGTCCCGTCGACTAAACAATGTCGTATGGCGGGACCCAGGGGAAGAGCCTTCTTTGTGGCGGCTCTGACCCTCTGGAATCAGTTCCCCCCTGAGATTAGGATTGCCCCCACCCTCCTTGCCTTTCGCAAACTTCTTAAAACCCACCTCTGCCGTCAGGCATGGGGGAACTGAAACATCTCCCCCTTGCCCATGTTGTTTTGGTGTTACATTGATTGTATGTGTGTTTTTTAATATTCTGGGGCTGTTTTTTATGAATTTTTTAGTTTAAAATTGTAATTGGATTGGTGGGTATTGGATTTGTTATTATGTACTGTTTTTACCCTGTTGTGAGCCACCCCGAGTTTGCGGAGAGGGGCGGCATATAAATCCAATAAATCTAATCTAATCTAATCAGTGGGCGCTCTCGCTCTTTCTTCCTCACTTGCAGAGACCTCTTCCTCTTCCTCCCCGCAGAGACCTCCAGCCAAGCCGGATTAGGGGTGGGGAGGGTGAGGCAGCAGCAGAGAGCCTAGAATCCCCTCCCTCCAGCCTCTTCCCAAGGGAGCTGGTTGGGAGGGAAAAAAAGCGGGACATTTTTCAAATGGAGGACAAATGATCAAAAAGAGGGACTGCCCACTGAAAGTGGGACATCTGGTCACCTTAGTCTAGACTAGATTCTAGTTCCATTTTAGGCATGAAAGCCAGCTGAGTGCTTTAGGCCAGTCATTCCATCTGAGCGCAACTGACCTCACACGACTGTTGTTGTTGGAAAAATAGAAAAATAAAAGGAAGAAGGAATATTATATGTGTGCTCATATATGTGACTGTATGTATGCTTTTTATATATTGGGGTTTCTTGTTTTTTAGACTTTTTAAATGTATTATTGTTATTTTAGAGTCTAACTATTAGATTTGTCATTATATATTCTTTTTATCATTGCTGTAAACTGCCCCGAGTCTACGGAGAGGGGCGGCATACAAATCTAATAAATAATAATAATAAATAATAATAATAATAGTGTGCCGCTCTGAGTCTTCAGAGAGGGGCGACATACAAATTTAATTAATAATGATGATGATGATGATGATGATAATAATAATAATAATAATAATAATAATAATAATAATGTAATTAAGGTGGGATTTTAAAAATCAAATAAATAAATTCAGTTTGTAGCATTGTAGGTTTTAAATCTGTCTTCTGTTATGTACTGACCACAGGCTGTGTGTGAATACTGTAGAACAAATTAAACAAATGCAAATTTATTCTTTTTCAATGACTCCGTGTCTCCTTTTCGTTACCTCAACAATGTTTCTTCTTCCTTCCTCCTCCCAATTTATAAGAGAGGGGGAAAGGAGAAATTCCAATTTAATTCCTTCTCTGCTCTCCAGGGCTCTCAGGAGACATTGCCCCTGAGAAACAATTGGACATTGCAAATACTTAGAAAGAGCATGAACCCAAAAGCTTTCCATGTTATTCTATGCACCCCACCATCTCCTCCAAAAATCTACTTAGCTCCTATTACTTTGGGGTTCATTTTTCTACTTTAGTGAATAGATCAGAATGATAGTTCCTAGCAGATGTGGTGCCCAAAATCAAGAACTTGGCTGAGGTAGTGAGACCAATGCTCTGAATATGTCTTTCATGCATACAATGCACAAAAACAGGGCAGCTTCAGCTACATCATCTTGGGATTTGGTTTGGTTTTGGTTCTTTTAACCATCAGCTGTGGACACTCTGGTTCTTAATAAATGGGACATTTTCCCTTGGGACCTACAGGCATTAGGCCGTATGAATCCCAGTGACCGGTTAGGTCCCACGGAGTCGACCTCCCTTCAACTAGACAGTGTCACATGGTAGGGCCCCCACAGAGAGTCTTCTCCGTGGGGGCCCCGGCCCTCTGGAATCAGCTCCTCCCAGAGATTCGTAATGCCCCCACCCTCCTCACCTTCCGCAAGAGTCAAAAAACTCATTTAGGCTTGGGGTGATTAGATCTTGGCCCCCTGGCTGACGAATGTTTTGTATGTTTGCTGTCTGGATGGGTACGATAGGTTTTTAACGAAATCAGGGGTTTTAGATTATGTTTATCTAGTTTTAATTAATTGGATTTAGACACTGTATTTTATTGTTTCCTTTATATGTTGAAAACTGCCCTGAGTCCTCAAAGAGGGGCAGCATATAAATCAAAATTTAAAAATAAAAACAAACAAACAAAATAAACAAACAAACAAATAAATAAATTAGGGTATTATTATTATTATTATTATTATTATTATTATTATTATTATTATTTATTAGATTTGTATGCCATATAGGACAGAAGTGCCCTGATGGTATACGTTGGTAAAAGAAAATGGCTGCTTACAATCTGACCAATGGGGACTCTCCACGATTAATTCTGATCACTTGTAAAATGGCGGCCTTTCTAAAGGGTAGGCTGTGCAAAGGAGCTGAGAGTTAATAGCTTCCTGGGAACATAACATGTTCACACTGATCCTGATTCCCAGAAAACCAACCCCAGAAGTCCTTTTATTTAGGACTGACCCATCAAAAGAGGGAGCTGTGTTCCCTTCTTCAAGGACATGATTCAGTTTTTCTTACTGTTTCCATTTTAAAGAAAAAGGTTTTCCCCAAGCGCAAGGCCTGCTTCTCCGAATGTCAGTCTGGACTTGCAGTAATGATTTACTGGGATTCAGAGAAAGGGGGGGGGGGGGGAAGCAGCTACAACAGAGGCCAAGAAGCAAACTCCCAGCCAGGAAAATGTCACCCATCTGGAATCCAACAGGAAGGACGGCTGTGGGGATTTGGGGGATGTTGTTGAGATGTGAAGGCCTTGCTGAGGCAGAGAGGAACTGTTTTCGCATTCCCAGGGAACTGCCCAGGATCCCCTAGAGAGAAAGCTGGTCTCCCACCCCCACACCAATGTCCGTAGAGCAAGACTCTGCCCTGAATTGTTGAAGGTAATGCATTTCAACTCTACGTGTGATTAGGGCTGTCAGCACATAGACATCTTTGTGCTTAAGCTCTGATACATATCTATTATTGGGAGGAGGAGGTTCACAAAGGAATTGCAGATACCCACAAAACCAAGATGGTTCCAGTTGATCTTAACCCCCCCCCCCCCCCCCAAACTCCCATTTATCCCTGCAGTTTCCCAGCAGTATTCCGGTTACTGCATACTGGCTTCAGACTCTGGAATTATTGTTTTATTTTCTTGGTTTCTTTTTAAAATGATATCCATGCGCCAAACAGATGTTTCTCCTTACTTGTTAATGGAAAAAGAAAGCACACTTTTTGGGTGCCAGGCATTTGACAAACCTGAATGGGCCTTATTTGAGGGAGTTTGACTTGGATAAGATCTGGCGTTATGTATCAGTTGGAAAGACAGTGTTAATACATAAACTGCTAAGGTTTGAACTTGGGTTCACGCATCAGGCAACCAAAATGAATTGGCGAACGTTATCTTAGCAAACTTGTGAATGAACTAATGTTCTGCATTTTCAATTCCAGACACTTCCGCACAGTCATATAAGAGTATGCCAGCATACAGTTTTTTCCCTTAGTTACAGTGTACTGTTCTGTCACAAATATCTATGTATGTATGCAGGGGTGGGCTACTGCCCAGATGGGGGGAACGTAGTGCGGTAGCGAAAATGGAGCCCCACCCCAGGACACCCAATTTGCACTGAAAGATGTAGAAAGAAAATGCATAAGCCACGCCCACAGTATGGTAGTCAAAATTTTGGTAGCCCTTCACTGTATGTATGTATGTATGTATGTATGTATTGATTGATTGATTGATTGATTGATTGATTGATTGATTGGATTTATATGCTGCCCCTCTCTGAAGACTCAGAGCAGTTTACAACACATAAAAGTTTACAACACAGTAAAAACATCCTAAATACAAATTTAATTTAAACTAACTAATCTAAAACCCTAATCCAATCGATCTCATTCAAACAGTCAAACATACATTCCATTCATTAGCCGGGGACTAGCGTCTAATGGCCCCAGACCTGTCGGCACAGGTGGGTCTTTAGGCTCTTGCGGAAGGTGGGGTGGGTGGGGGCAGTACGAATCTCCGGGGTGAGCTGATTCCAGAGGACCAGGGCCCCCACAGAGAAGGCTCTTCCACTAGGCTCAACCAGGCAACATTGTCTAGTTGACGGGACCTGGAGAAGGCCGACTCTGTGGGACCTGACCAGTCGCTGGGACTCATGCGGCAGAAGGCAGTCCCACAGGTAATCGGGTCTGATGCCATGTAGGGCTTTATAGGCCATATTATAATAACGCCGGTCAGTTGACCTTCTCCTTTCAAGAGTAGTAAATGCTTGGAACAAACTTCCAGCAGACATGGTTGATAAATCCACAGTAACTGAATTTAAACATGCCTGGGATAATCATAGATCCATCCTAAGATAAAATACAGGAAATAGTATAAGGGCAGACTAGATGGACCACGAGGTCTTTTTCTGCCGTCAGTCTTCTATGTTTCTATGTTTCTAAGCGAAAATAATTGATAATTTTTCCCAACTTCATTACTCTTCTATCAAGCTTTGTCTACTAAAAAGAAAGCGAACAGCTGTGCTTTGGGGGAAGAAATAAAGGGCAGTATTAACGCAAGGGCGGAAGGGCGGAGTTTTTTCAAAGCGGGGATGAAGAGAAGCCATCCAAACAGGGGGAAAAAACACTGAAAATCCTCCCCCCCCAAAAAAGAAATATGGCACACATGGGCTGGCAGAGACAGAACCTGATTCATGATGCCACCTTCACGTCACCAGCAGGTCGCTAATGATTTGGGTGATCTGGTCCGAACCGGAAGTTACCCACCCCTGGTCCTATTACATATAATGCTCACATCTCCCTTTCATCTAGGACAGAGGGTAGGCAAAGTTGGCTCTTCTATGACTTGTGGACTTCAACTCCCAGAATTCCTGAGGCAATCATGCTAGCTCAGGAATTCTGGGAGTTGGCGTCCTCATGTCGCAGAAGAGCCAACTTTGCCTACCCCTGACCTAGGACAAGGATGTCAAATTCAAGACCTAGGGCAGGATTCAGCCCACAGGATGCTTGGATCTGGCTCATGGGGCCACCCTAGAAACAGTGAAGGACTGGGCCGCGGTGCCTCTACCAGCGAAAACAGAATTCAAGTAGGCCACATGTAGCCCCCACTGTAGCTCTGTTTTCACTGGCAGAGGACTACATTGACCATTGCGGTAAAAAACAGATATCGAGCTGGCCACATCGCTCTGGCCATGCTCCCAACCCCCCTGAGGTCTAACTCAATGGTAATGTTGAGTTTGACACTCCTGATCTACCACAACAATCCTGTGAGATGGGTTAGGCTGAGAGAAAGGGTGACTGAACCCAAACCCACCAAGCTGGCTTCTCTGCTTAAGGGAAGACTAGAAGTCACAGTCTCCCAGGTTCTAGTCCAGCACTTTCACTGCTGCTCAGGACGGACTCTGTAATGAGGAGTGGGATGAGGTTCTGCAGCTGTATGCAAATGCTTGGGGTGATACATTTAGCCAAACTGTCAAACCTCTCATGACAGGTCTCAGGACAGAGGTGCTCCACGCCTGTGAATTCTCAAGTTATTTCAGCTTTTGCACTCTTCAAAAGAGCCCAGCTGGTTGCAAAAACATGGGATGAAAAGCATGGGTGAGAAGCATAGGGTGAAGAGTGCAACAATAGTGTGCAATCTCTATCCTCTATCCATTGCTTATTTGACCCCTATGTCTCCGGGTCCTGTCGACTAAACAATGTCATTTGGCGGGACCCAGGGGAAGAGCCTTCTCTGTGGCGGCCCCGACTCTCTGGAACCAACTCCCCCCAGAGATCAGAACTGCCCCCACCCTCCACGCCTTTCGTAAGCTCCTTAAAACCCACCTCTGTCATCAGGCATGGGGGAACTGAGATAACTTCCCCAGGCCTATACTGTTTATGTATGGTACGTTGTGTGCATGTTTTTTAAATTATGGGTTTTTAATTTTTATTATTAGATTTGTATTATATATTGTATTTCTACTACTGCTGTGAGCTGCTCCGAGTCTATGGAGAAGGGCGGCATACAAATTTAATAAATAAATAAATGACAATCATTAAGTGCTGTACCACATGATTCTTGACGAATGTATCTTTTTCTTTTATGTACACTGAGAGCATATGCACCAAGACAAATTCCTTGTGTGTCCAATCACACTTGGCCAATAAATAATTCTATTCTATTCTATTCTATTCTACTCTACTCTATTCTATTCTTGTTTAGTGCTGCAAATGGATATCAGAGCTAACAACAAACCTAGGTTTGTCCTTATGGCCAACAGTGTCCACAAGATCATGGGAAGAAACGGACAAAATGTCACCAGTGTTATCCCTCTGAAAGTAATAAAAACAGCCAAAATAATAACTTCACCAAACCCTTTGCCTATCTGGGCACCGGACCAGATTACCTCAGGGACCGCCTGCTGCGGCACAAATCCCAGTGACCAGTTAGGTCCCACAGAGTGGGTCTTCTCCAGGTCCCGTCAACTAAACAATGCCGCTTGGCGGGACCCAGGGGAAGAGACTTCTCTATGGCGGCCCCGGCCCTCTGGAACCAACTCCCCCCCAGAGATTAAAATTGCCCCCACCCTCCTTGCCTTTCGTAAGTTACTTAAAACCCACCTTTGCCGCCAGGCATGGGGGAGTTCAGATTCCTTTCCCCCCTAGGCCTTTACAATTGTATGCATGGTATGTCTGTATGTATGTTGGTTTTTTATATTAAGAGGTTTCTTAATTCGCTTGTAGTATTGGATTATTATTGTGCACTGTTTACGATTGCTGTTAGCTGCCCCGAGTTTTCAGAGAGAGGCGGCATATAAATACAATAAATAAAATAAAATAAAATAAAATAAAATAAAATAATAAAATAAAATAAAATAAAATAAAATAAAATAAAATAAAATAAAATAAAATAAAATAAAATAAAATAAAATAAAATAAAATAAAATAAAATAAAATAAAATAAAATAAAATAATGAATGAATGAATGAATGAATGAATGAATGAATGAATGAATGAATGAATAAATAAATAAAGATAAGGATAAGCTTGTGGTGGACAAAAGATGGGACTTCTATAAGATGGGACTTTACATTTTCGACTGTGAATTCTGGCAGGCTAACTAACTAACTAACATCTTCCTTCTTCGGCCGTATGTCTTGGGAATGAACAAATTTTACTTTCTAAAATTATACATGTCGAGATACCCTAGACTAGGAAAGCAATTCCTTGGCCAGATTCCTGGTTTTCAGTCTGCATCCAAATCCAGAGGTTATAAACTTGACATTGTTTTCCAAGTGCTGTAATACATCCTCTTTCTTTCTTTGTTTTTTTTTCTTGGCATGGGTAAAAGATGGCAGCACAACAAACAGCACCCCGTGAACATCTGGAGACAGAAAACAGCCGTGGAGTCAAGCTTTCCTCCAATGCTACAACTGTCAGCACATCCCACGTACTTATTCCTTTCCCCTTCCGCCTGCTATTTCTAGCAGAGAATGTGAATCTCCTAATAGAAGGGAGGTTTTAACCTTATTTTAGTCTCCTTTTAACACAGGCATATGTCTTAATAGAAAATAGCTGTGAATTACAAATTGAAACATTTTCACAGAAATTCAACGGCTGACAACAGTGAAGCCTGGGTTCGTTTTTTTTTAACCACAATCATACATTTGCTTTTGAAATCTATTTTTTAAAGCAAAGACTTTTAAAAGACCACACAGCTTTTCTTCTGCTGCTTGTTTAAAAGTTTTGGGCTATGCACACCCGTAGAGTGCTGTACTGCAGGCTGTAGATCTGTAGGTCCGTGGTTCAGAGATCTCACCACTGGCTCAAGGTTGACTCAGCCTTCCATCCTTCCGAGGTGGGTAAAATGAGGATCCGGATTGTAGGGGCAATATGCTGGCTCTGTTCAAAAGTGCTATTGCTAACATTTAAGCTGCCCTGAGTCTAAGGAGAAGGGCGGTAGAAAAATTGAATGAATGAATGAATGAATGAATGAATGAATGAATGAATGAATGAATGAATGAATGAATACTATTAGAACAAAATACACTGATTTAAATCTCCATCCTGCTATCCTGTTTTGGCAATTAATTAGATTAGATTTATTGGATTTATATGCCGCCCCTCTCCGCAAACTCGGGGCGGCTCACAACAAGGTAAAAACAATACATAATAACAAGTCCAATACCCACCAATCCAATTACAATTTAATCTAAAAAATTCATAAAAAACAACCCCAGAATATAAAAAAAAACAAGCACACAATCAATCTAACACCAAAACAACATGGGCAAGGGGGAGATGTTTCAGTTCCCCCATGCCTGACGGCAGAGGTGGGTTTTAAGGAGTTTACGAAAGGCAAGGAGGGTGGGGGCAATCCTAATCTCAGGGGGGAGCTGGTTCCAGAGGGTCGGAGCCGCCACAGAGAAGGATCTTCCCCTGGGTCCCGCCAGACAGCATTGTTTAGTCGACGGGACCCGGAGAAGGCCAACTCTGTGGGACCGAACCGGTCGCTGGGATTCGTGCGGCAGAAGGCGGTCCCGGAGATATTCTGGTCCGGTGCCATGAAGGGCTTTATAGGTCATAACCAACACTTTGAATTGTGACCGGAAACTGATCGGCAACCAATGCAGACTGCGGAGTGTTGGAGTGATTTGTAAGATGTATGGACTTCAACTCCCAGAATTCCCTGGCTAACAGAAGTTACTAATGTTAGTAAACTCTGCCCTGATGACAGAAATCCTGTCCCCAAAATGCCTCAAAATCTTTCCCCGAGCACTAGTTGTCTGGGATGTAATGGAAGGAGATGTAGTTTAATTCTGAGAAAACCTTCTCTGTTCTTCATTTTGTTCAAGATACACAACAATGAACAGAAGGAGGTTGTGTTATTCTGTTGACCTGGGTGTGGTTGAAATTCACCAGTATTAGCTTTTCAATCTAATTCAAGAGAATCTAAATATTTTTTAAAAATAGTATGGTGGTTTGGTAGTCATTGCAAATAGGGGTGGGCCATGGTGTGTTGGCTGATATTCTATCTATTTTTGTAATGACTGCCAGTTAATTATTTCTTTATTCCTCTAAATTCCTCCATATTTCTCCAAGACTACAAAGAAAAAAACATGGAGTCTAGAAACATTCTTGCAAATGCAGGTAAATCTCACCACATTTTGAAATAAAAAGTTTGGTAATTAACAGGATAGTCTACCTGGGAGGCCCATGCAGCCGGGCTGAAGTCCACCAATTTATGGATTCAGTGGTTTCTCAGGATATGGTAAAAAATAATAATTCAGAATGGTAACTAGGACAGTGTAATCAAAGCTTCTCTAAAAAAATTGAGGAGTCTCAATTTTATAATTGCTGGACCCTTTTTTACCACTGGCTTGAGAAAAGAACAAACCAGCCAAACAAACTAAATTTTTAACTATGCAAAAGAAACTTATCTGGGGAAAGCCTAATGTATATAGTAGATAAAGTTACGAGTAAATAACTAAGACTATTACCCGCTTTTTTTCTCATATATATATGTCACATGTTTAAGCTGAATTTGAAAATTAAGGGAGACTAGGATAGATCTATTTCGGCCTTATTTTGGCCTCATCAGCTAGCCATACCCACTGGGACTTGAACCTGCAACCTTTGCCTTGTAAGGCAGGGAATTATCCTCTAGGCTACAGTATTCAATCCCTTCAGCTCTGTACCAGGGAAGGGTTACATTTTGTGTCGAATCACCCTGGTATATTGAAGGAACATCACAGCTCCTTTTTTGCCTCTCGGCCCAACCCAGGGCCATTTCCAAGGAAGTTAATTTTATTGATAGCTGACAATTCTATCTGTATGTGTCACATGTTTAAGCTGAATTTGAAAATTAATATATATATATATATATTCTTCTATTTCTTGTTATTCTATAAGCAAATCAGATTATTAAGTTACCTATAAATTGGCTATAGAAAATATACATAGTTTATATATTTTATACAGACCTGTTGCACACTCACCCACTTCCTATTATGTTTTTAATTTCATGTGATTGTCTTGTCTTTTGTATTGTCATTATGTATTTATATATGTAAATAAAATTTATAAATAAAAAAAGTACATTAATGCTTTACAACATTCTAAAATACCACTGTTCGTGAGAATGTTGTGCCTGATGGATAATGTAAATAGATTTCCTACATAGCTCACATAATTTTATTTTTTTATTTATTTTTATTTTATTTTTTTATTTTATTAATAGAGTTGAAAGGGACCGTTAGGTCATCGAGTCCAACCCCCTGCCTGAGCAGGAAACCCTACAGCACCCCAGCCAAATGGAAGTCCAATCTCCTCTTGAAGGTGTCCAGAGTTGGGGAGTTCACCACCTCCCCTGGCAGGCAGTTCCATTGGTTGATCGCTCTGACCGTCAGGAAGTTCTTCCTTATTTCCAGGTTGAATCTCTCCTTGGTCAGCTTCCAACCATTGTTCCTCGTATAAATATCTTGATTTCCAATTTAAAAAAAAGCTTCTCTCACTTTTACGCATTTATTATTTTTCACGTTGCACATAAGAACTGACAGGGTTTCAATTGCACTGTTCTGTTTGCCATCTGCAGGCACCCTTGTACGAACTCTTCAAAGGAAGAAGCAAACATTTAGTCCTGAGTGTGGCGTGTCTTTGCTTATCAATTAACTTAGGGGTTCTCAAACTTTGCAATGTTATAAAATATAAAAGAACTAGCTTCCGCTAGCTGCTCTATCAATAACACGAATGCCTATATTTCTGCAAGAAATAGATACAACATAGCATATTTATTTTTAAATTTTAATGTTTATAGACAGTGATGGGCTACCAAAATTTTTACTACCACACTGTGAGCGTGGCTTATGCATTTTGTTTCAACATCTTTCAGTGCAAATTGGGTGCTCTGGAGCTCCATTTTCGCTACCCCACTGCATTCCTCCCCATCTGGGCAGTAGCCCACCCCTGATAAAAGTGTATGTACACACATGCACGCACAGCTCTTCTAAAATTATACACATTCAACCTCATTTACTGCACTAGGAAAAACATACCCAGGACCCAGAAGGCGAAAAAAAGAAGAAAAAAAAATCAAAATTTTGCAACCGGTACTGCATACCTGACTGTACCTGTAGGAGCCCATCACTATGTATAGAATGAAAGTTCTTAAATTTTGCAACATTTCAACTGCCTATAGAGGGCACCAGTGTTCCCTCAAATTTTTTTTGGGGTGGGCAGAAAAGTATAGTGTCTGAGCGGCAGTCCCTTCGGGACTGGGCGGCACAGAAATAATAAATAAATAAATAATTGTACAGTGGTACCTCGAGATACGAGTTTAATTCGTTCCGGACCTGGGCTCTTAAGTCGAGCAGCTCTTATCTCGAACGACTTTTCCCCATAGGAATTAATGTAAATAATTTTAATTGGTTCCAGCCCTCAAAAAACTCACAAAGTTAGTCTAAATTATGCAGAAAGACATGTTTTTAATGAAGAAATGTACATGTACATATAAATGAATAATGAAGTTTCTTTCACTTAACTTGTAAACTTTCTTAAACTTTTAAATTTACATATGTTCAACTTCTCTGCCACCCAATCCTGTAGGACAGAGGTCCCCAACCCTTTTTGCACCAGGGACCGGCTTTAAGCGATCAAGAGAGGAATGGGTGAATGAATGGACGGAGGGTGGGAAGGAAGGAAGGAAAGAGGGAAGGGACAGGAACAGAGGAAGGAAGCAAGGAAACTTATGAAAGGGGAGAGTAAGAGAGGAATGAGTGAAGGGAGGGAGGGAGGGAAGAAGGTGGGAAGGAGAAAGAAAAGAAGAAATAGAGGAAGGGAAGGTAAAAGAGAGAAAGAAAAAGAGCAAGAAAGAAAGCAAGAAAGAAAAAAAGAAAGAAAGGGAGAAGGGACAGGAACAGAGGAAGGAAGCAAGGAAACTTATGAAAGGGGAGAGTAAGAGAGGAATGAGTGAAGGGAGGGAGGGAAGAAGGTGGGAAAGAGAAAGAAAAGAAGAAATAGAGGAAGGGAAGGTAAAAGAGAGAAAGAAAAAGAGCAAGAAAGAAAGCTGCAAGCACCCCCCCGAGCCCCCCAGGCCGGCTGCAACCTTTTAAAACACGCGCGCCGCTTCGCAGCTGTCTCCTGAAGCCGAACGCGGAAGTTAGCGTTTGGCTTCAGGAGACAGCTCCTTGGCGCTTGTATCTCGAATTTGGGCTTGTAAGTAGAACAAAAATATCTCTCCCCTCCCAGCTCTTATCTCGAGTTGCTCTTAAGTAGAGCAGCTCTTATGTCGGGGTTCCACTGTACTGTGTGTCTATAACAGTGAGCTCATAATAGGGCAACTCTATCAATATCAAAATGCCACTTAAATAGTTGAGCTAGTTTCAAACTAGATTTTGATTTTCTTTCTCTCTTCCTTACTCTTTTTCTTTTTCTTTTTCTTCCTCTCTTTTTTCTATCTGTTTCTCTCTCTTCCTCTCTTCGTCTCTCTCTCCTTCCCTCTCACTCTTTCCCTCTCAGCTTCTGGGCAGGTTTGGAAAACTCTGAGTTGATGATGATTTTTAAGTGAGCGATTGCTCACTGCTCAGCTTAGAGGGAACTATGGAGGGCACAGTACCCTACTTTGTTTTAATGAACTTCAAAAATAAAAAAATAATGAGTTCCCCCCAATTGCTTGCAACCCCCAGCATTAACATGGTGCATTAACTGCACAAAAGTGGATCAGGAGCTGCTGATAATAATTAAGATGTGCATGGCCCGAATTGTTAAATTCCCCATCTAAAGGGGTTTACCAAGGGATGCCCTGCAGTTTCACCCAGGATGTTGAGCCATGCGTAAGAGCAAATTGATTCTTCACAGAAAGATGTGGCCACCTGCTGCAGATTAACCTCTGTCCTCCTTAACTAAACATTAGCTTTTGACAGTCATATAATAAGACAGATTCATATCTGACAGGAGGAAAGGGAAAAGAAGAGAACTTAATCTTTCCAATGACATAAGCGAGAGACCCTACGTGCTGAAAAATGATCTCTTGCTAAAGACTGAAGCTGTCAGTTTCAGGGCTAGATTTCAACCTGCATTCAGACTTTTGCTTATAAATGTATTAGTTCTCTTCACACAATTCGGTTAACCTGACTTTAACAAACGAATCCATTTTTTGGAGTTTTGCATAGCATGTTGAGTCATAAATTGGCCAAACAAGTTGATTTTACATGGTATGATGAACCCACAAAACAAAACCAATCTTGATTACCGTGAAGGAAATGTAATGTCTTATGTGAATCTGCTGAGTTTTAGTTGTTTGGGTTAAGTATATTGTGTGAACACAACTGATGAAAAGCACCGCTGTCCAGCAATGAAAAAAATCTGTTTTCCAAGGTTTCTTTTGTATCTGTTTGCAATGTACTATTAGTGGTGGAAATGTGATAAAATATTAGAAATTGAGACAGTTCAATCTCAAAACATTTGGGAGCTAACAATTGAAAAAAAGCTGAAACATTCGCCTATATTTTGATATGATGAAATCCATGTAAGGAAAGATGAATACAAGGTACCAAAAACAGGTTTGCCAAATAATTTTTTGAAAATGTCAGAGCAAGTTTCATTGTCCTCACTGCTGTTGTTTCATCATATTGGAAAAAACAAGCAACAAATCCAATCACTCTTTAGACCAGTTCTGAGGCTGATGTATTTTTTACTTCTGGTCATAGAAAGAAGACACCGAAAAGAGCATTGGACCCAATGAACGTTGTTGTGCAAACTGATGATTGGTTTCTCCACTTCCACGACTCTAGGATAGTCATCTTCACAACACTGCCCATACATTATCCAAGTTCTTATGGTGGGGAGAGGTTTAGTATTGTGCAGAGAGAAAAATCAAATCAAATGTATTGAAGGGTTAATCTAAGGTAGTGATAGTGAACCTTTTTTTTTCTTCAGGTGCTGAAAGCATGTGTGCGTGCATGCTGTTGCACACTTGCAAGTGCCCACACCCATATTTTACTGCCTTGGGAGGGCAAAAATGACTCTCCTCCACCCCCAGAGGCCCTCTGGAAGCCAGAAATGGCCCATTTCCTGACATCCAGTGGACTCAGTAGGCCTGTTTTTTGCCCTCCTCAGGCTCCAGAGACTTCCCTAGAGCCTGGGGAGAGTGAAAATGCCCTCCCCTGCCGTTTAGTGTTGTACATACTCCTGGTCAGTTGGAGGATGATGAAGATATTGAGGACTCGGATTCAGATAGTGTTTATGAATTAGTGGGGGGCCCGGGGTTACAGGTAGTAGAAGAGGTGGGAGGCCAGCCACAGGATGGAGCTATGAGTTCAGGATCTAGCGAGGGAGAATCAGACGCTCGCTGGGTTAACCCTAAATTCAGTAGGGCCCAAAAACGTATAGAACAGGTGTCTGGAAGAAGATATTAAGGAGAGGAATGGGTTAAATACTGTAGTGATGTATTTGGCACGTCAGGGGTTCCGTGGGGAAGAAGGATGTAGTTTCAACGTTGCCGAAGATAAAAATTGAGGTTTTTCTTGCCGCTCCCTAGTAAGCAAAAGTATTCTGTGTTGATTAACAGTCAGGGCTGCTGTTTTAGAAATCATGCTGTTAGGAAAATAAATCTTGTTAAGTGGAGAAGGAATGTGAGAAATGCAGTTAAGGTAGATAACAGACCAACAGATAAGTGCCTGTATGAAATGTGTTTGAATTCCAGAAGAGCAGAGAAATAAATGGAGTTTCTTTATTCATGAAATAATGCATTTAATAAGAGTTATTTGTAATTGCTAAATTTCTACCAGAAACCAGAACCTATGGAAGCTGAAAAGGCTTCCCAGAGCCTCCGTGTGAGCAAAAAATAAGCTGGCCAGCAGGCACATGCACGCTGAAGTTAAGCTAGGGCAATGGTTTGCATGCTGGCAGATATGGCTAAATGTGCAACCTGTGGCACGTGTGCCATAGGTTCGCCATCACTGATCTAAGGCTCGCAAAAGGAGAGAAGATGTAGACCAGAGAGTGAAGACTTTGCTGGGTTCCCTCTTTATCTGTCATGCTGCTCCTCTTTTCTTTTTGTCTCTAATGTATCAACTTCTTCTCTTTACCCTCCTCCTCCTCTTTTACCATTTTGGGATGCAAAGTTCTGGTACTTGCACTTTGGGTGATCTCGACCATTGTTGATTGCAACTCTCCTAATTATCTATATTTTTATTCCATTCCCACCCCAAACAGATACAGAACAAAATGTGGAAAACAGCATTTCCTTTTTGTTGTATAACAATGCCTTTCATTTGTCAATTCTACAAGGTAATCCAGACTAGAAACTAACGCCAACCATAGGTCAGAATTACTTTGATTGGAACAGCTACAATAACAGAATCTTGAATGCCTGGCTGTACTTCCCTCCTCCCCCATCTTGTTTTGTGTGAGTTAGGAAGAGCCTGAAACATTTCAGAAATTAGATTGTTGGAACAAACATACTCCCACTTAATCTGATTGTTGTCTGAAGAGCAGCTCTTCCTCCTATTTTTTAAAGCCCATTTCCTATTCCGTTCACGTTAGTGTTTTTCAAGGGCCACTTTAAGGTGAACCGACTTCGACTCCCAGAATCCCTCAGCCATCTTCGACAAAGCAGTTAAGAAACACTGCTCTGTATAGCAATAGCATTAGCTTTTATGGTGGTTTAGAGAGTCACTATATTGCCCCCAACAGTCTTCATTTTACTCAACTCGGAAGGATGGAAGACTGAGTCCACCTTGAGCCAGTGATGAGATTTGAACTGTTGAACTACACAGCTAGCAGTTAATTGAAGTAGCCTGCAGTGCTGCACTCTAACCACTGCACCATTAATCTCAGATCAGTTCCTCTTACCTTTATTTCAAAGCCATGCAGGCTTAATTTTTTTTAAAAAAAGAGCTTGGATTTCCAATAAAACAAAATGACCCACTCAAACAATCCTCAGAGGGGTAAGCACACTCATTTTTGTCTGAAGTTAACAAATGAGCCGGGGTGGCGCAGCAGGTAGAGTGTGGTAGTGCAGGCCACTGAAGTTGACTGTAGATCTGTAGGTCAGCGGTTCAAATCTCATCACCGGCTCAAGGTTGACTCAGCCTTCCATCCTTCTGAGGTGTGTAAAATGAGGACCTGGATTGTGGGGACAATATGCTGGCTCTGTTAAAAAGTGATATTGCTAACATATTGTAAGCCCCCCTGAGTCTAAGGAGAAGGGCGGTATAAAAAATGAATAAGATAGATAGATAGATAGATAGATAGATAGATAGATAGATAGATAGATAGATAGATGGGTGGGTGGGTGGGTGGTGGGTGGGTGGGTGGGTGGGTGGGTGGGTGGGTGGGTGGGTAGGTAGGTAGGTAGGTAGATAGATAGATAGATAGATAGATAGATAGATAGATAGATAGATAGATAGATAGATAGATAGATAGATAGATAGATAGATAGATAATAAAATGACCCCATTAACCACATTATCCAAATCAGGGAATTAACTAACCTTTTTCTCCCAACATTTAAGATGAAGTCCTAGGTCCCTATCTTGTGGGATTCCTCAGGGGTCGGTCTTCTCCTCCCTGCTGTTTAATATCTATATGAAATCGCTGGCTGAGATCATCCAAGGGCACAGGGTGAGTTACCACCAGTACGCTCAGGTCTCGCTGTGTTTGCCCTAGGACAAGGACAGAAACACCAGCCTCAAGATGACGAGTGGGACCTCGTCGAAACGTCACCAGAAATTTCCAAATCCTACACGGGAAGAAACCCGAATATACCAAGACCATCATACCTGTACCCGTGAAAATCTACGAAAATATATATATATATATGCAAATAGCATCATTTGGCGAGAAAAAAACAGGGGCTGCCATCCAAAATGAGAGTAAGAACAGCCTTCACTGCTTCCCCAGAAGACACAATTGGATAATGGCAGTGAGTTTAAGCAGATTTTCAAACGCATATTTATTATACAATTGTAGCTTCTATGTTCCATTCTCCAAATGTTTAGAAGTGGATACTTAGCCAGAAAATAACCAGAGCACTACAGTTTGTATATTACAGCATCTGACAACCTTTTTCCAACCATGGGCTACATGTCTTACATATGTACATGGTCTATATAAGACAAGTCAGCAAAACAAATATTGGTGACCCGAAGGTTTCAGTTGTATTCTTTGTATTCTTTGCTGGAAGAATACAACTGAAATTGGGTATCCTCTGAGCTTGACAGCCAACAGATTGCTAACTCAGGTACCATCTCAAAAGCAAAATGCACCCAAGCAAGGGAGATTTCTGTTGCCCAAGAAAGTCTCAGTCCAGACTGGGATAACTTTCTAAGCAAATCCCATTATCAGAGATGTTGGCTGAAACCAGTCCAGAATTTGAGAACATCTTGCTGCTTAGGAAAATGTTCCCAAACGCAAATTTAATGACCGCTATATGGCTTGCCTGTCCTGGTGGCTTCTATGAATATTGGACAATATATATCCCAATTCTCTGCAAAGGCACAAAAACTGAGCTCTGGTATGATGCCAGGATAGCATAGGTTGGTTAAGATAAACTAGGACTAGACAAATCCAAGTTTGCTTCTAGATATAGAAACCACATTGGGTGGTTTTGGAATCCTCATATTTTCAGGCCAACCTGTTTACTGGATTAGTATTGAGGATGGGAGAATGGAATAGAGATAGGCAAAGTCCTAAAAGAATACCGAAATGTTCTTTGAAATGAACATTTCAAAATGAAAGTTCTTCCTCTCTTTTGATATATATAAGAGATTACAAACATGTCCGTCTGCAATTTCAGAAGCCATTTTGGGCAAATTATCCCAGAGCATGTAAATATAAATCAGGAAACCACTTAATAAAAACTGTATTCTAGGTCTCCACAATGCAAAAAGGATGTTGAGAATATGTGCTTCATATATCTGGCTCCTTATTTGTTATCATTATAAAAACAAAGTTTGCAGGCTGTGCAGTCTTGATTTGCTAACCAAGTTCACAAGCACCGAGCTTTGCAAAACCTACCCATTGATTGCTACTGCAATATAGAAAGTAGAAAAAAATGAACAGTTAAGAAAGTAATCAGATTGTCCTTGCCTCCATCCATTCTTAACCTGGGATTAAAGTTAAGATGAAATGACTATTTTCCCCTCTTACTTTTTTAATTTGCTTTCTAGATGGGTCATGCAAATGACTTTTAACTTCAAATTAGAGCCAGCAGTGTGCAGCAGCTGCCAAAAAAGCCAGCACACTTTGTGCTATCCCCAGAGACAGAGATAGTTGGACTGTATTTAGGCATGTTTCTTTAAGATATTGCATTAGGGGAAATGTAGTGAAATTGCACTCTGGGTAATGTAGTTTTACATGTGACCACATTTGTGTATTCCTATTGGCTCTGACTCGGGATGAGGGGTAATTGGAGAGAACATTCCAGAGGGTCTTTGTCTTCACTCACTAAGCCAGCCAGCATGTAGATGCTACACCTAGAGCCTGGGTCAATTCAACCTCTTTTTACCTGCACAATGGGAAAGATTATACTGCAGAAGAATTGCATCATAACTGTGAGTTATTGTGAGAATGCCTGTAATAAAATGATCTGTGATATCTCGTTGTGCTGAGTTATCTGACTGGGAAAAGTTGAACTTGTACCAGAACACAGTTCTAGGCAGCATTAACATAGGGATAGAAACAAGATCATGTGAAGTGTTAATACCATTTTATAATGCATTGGTATAGCCACACTTGTAATATTGCATTCAATTTTGGTCGCCATGATGCAAAAAGAATGTTGAGACTCTAGAAATGGTGCAGAGAAGAGCAACAAAGATGATTAAGGGACTGGAGGCTAAAACATATGAAGAACAGTTGCAGGAACTGGGTATGTCTATGTTGTGGACTGTCTGTGTCCTGCGCAGCTGGTCATGGATCTTGAAGATCAAAGACTGTTGTGGCCTGGTACCTGGAACCCAAGTCTGATAGTGAGGAGATCAAACAGGATGTGATGTCAGAAGCTGAAAGGCAACCAGGGCCACCTGCAGCTCCCAAGATGCACATGAGTGATTCAGGAGAAGAGGAGGAGCCTCTTCTTGATGTTAGGGTATGCAGAGTTGCCAGAAGGCATGAGTGGCTAAGCAAGAGGAGGTCTCTGCATAAATAGATCTCTAGAACAATAGGCCATGCCCTTAGGCTATTTAAGGTTGAACAATGTGACACTTCAGTGCAGAAGTCAATTTTCATTATCTGCTCGGATTTCTCTCTTGAGATATTATTATTTCAATGATGAATTACAAACTGGGAAAGTTGGGCTCATTATCTCCGGGCTTCCTGCCAAATCAGAGTGAGTCAGTTAATGAGAGCTGTGTGATCAAAGAAAATATATGTGAGTTTTGTTTTCTGTTTTGGCAGCTGACACCAAACACACTTATTTCTTGCTTTGTTGCTGGATTTGTTGATCCAAACATCCCTGCTCATAAAATATTAGAATCACATGCTTAAATCTAGTAAAATCTCTCTGTGTGGGCCTTTTCTGAGGCTTATTGCTGGGACAGAACAGTCTAGTTTAATTAAAAGAAGGACCAGGGAAGACATGATAGCAGTGCTCTAATATCTCAGGGGTTGCCACAAAGAAGAGGGAGTCAACCTATTCTCCAAAGCACTTGAGGGTAGAACAAGAAGCAATGGGTGGAAACTAAACAAGGAGAGAAGCAACTTAGAACTAAGGAGAAATTTCCTGACAGAACAATTAATCAGTGGAACAGCTTGCCCCCAGAAGTTGTGAAGGCTCCAATACTGGAAGTTTTTAAGAAGATGTTGGACAATCTTCTGTCTGAAGTGGTGTAGGTTTTCCTGCCTAAGCAGGGGGTTGGACTAGAAGACCTCCAAAGTCCCTTCCAAATCTGTTAATGATAATAATGATGATGATGATAATAATAATAATAGTAATAATAACAACTACTACTATACTCCTACTACAACACCAATAATAATAATAGACAAAATCTGTCAACTGCAAAAGGGAAGCACCCGACTGGTGATGAAATATAAAATCCAGCATAATGATCTCGTTTGTTAATACTACTACTACTACTACTACTACTACTACTACTACTACTACTACTATGACTATTACTACTACTACTATGACTAATAATAATAACAATAACAACAACAACAACAACAACAATAATAATAATAATAATAATAATAAATTGAAGGAAAGAACAAAAATCTACTGAAGACCCAACAGACAAAACAAGAATACAGAAAAAAAGTGATAAAATCAAGAATGGAGAATTGGCATGATAAAGCATTACATGATCAATTTCTGGAAAAAAAAATAAAAGACAAAGTGCACAGTGAAAAAACTTGGTTATGGTTAGCAACTAGCACTTTAAAGAAGGAGACAGAATCACTGATCCTGACTGCACAAGAACAGACAATTTGCACAAATGACATAAAGACCAAAATTGATAAATCATCAAATGATTCTAAATGCAGATTGTACAAGGAAGCTGATGAAACTGAAGACCATGTGCTCAGCTGCTGCAAGAAAATCACGCAGACTGGTTACAGATTACAGCACAACTCTGTTGCACAAATGATCCATTGGAATTTATGCAAAAATTATAACAGCCATACTGCTACAAACTGGTGGGAACACATGCCTGAAAAAGTCACTGAAAATCAGTTGGTCAAGATCTTGTGGGATTTTCACATACAAACGGATAAGGTACTTGCGCATAATACACCAGACATGTCCAGTCAGTGAAGCAGTGGAAGTGATGTGCCAGTGCCTGGAGGCTGTTAGAGTCTGGATGGGTGTCAACAGGCTCAAACTCAACCCTGACAAGACGGAGTGGCTGTGGGCTTTGTCTCCCAAGGACAATCCCATCTGTCCGTCCATTACCCTGGGAGGGGGAATTATTGACCCTCCTCGGAGAGGGTCACAACTTGGGCATTCTCCTCAATCCACAGCTGACTTTTGAACATCATCTCCGCTGTGGCGCGCAGGGCGTTTGCCCAGGTTCGTCTGGTGCACCAGTTGAGGCCCTTTTTGGACAGGGAGACACTGCTCACAGTCACTCATACCATTATCACCTTGAGGTTTGACTACTGCAATGCTTTCTACATGGGGCTACCTCTGAAGAGTTTTCGGAAACTTCAGATCGTGCAGAATGCGGCCGCGCGAGCAGTCATGGATCGTCTCAGATATGCCCATGTTTTGTCAACACTCCGTTGACTTCACTGGTTGCTGATTAGTTTCTGGACACAATTCAAAGTGTTGGTGATAACCTATAAGGCCCTACATGGCATCAAACCAGAATAACTACGGGACCACCTTCTGCCACATGAATCCCAGCGGCTGATTAGGTCCCACAGAATTGGCCTTCTCCAGGTCCCATCGACTAAACAATGTCATCTGGCAGGGCCTACAGGAAGAGCCTTCTCTGTGACAGCCCCAGCCCTCTGGAATCAACTCCCCACGGAGATTCGAACTGCCCCCACCCTCCTCGCCTTCTGCAAGACCTTGAAGACCTATCTACGTTGCCAGGCATGGGACAATTAATGTATCCCCTTTTCTGACCATTAAGAGTTATGTGTGGTTGTGATTGCGTAGTATTGATTGTGTTTTTTTAAGATAGCGGGTTTTTAGTTATAGTTTTAACTATTAGATTTGTATTGTACTGTTTTATTGCTGTTATGAGCCACCCTGAGTCTTTGGAGAGGGGCGGCATACAAGTCTAATAAATTATTATTAATTATTATTACCCTGGTTGAGAAAGACAAGGTGACTATCATCGGCATCACAGTACCAGGGGATAGCAAGGTTGATGAAAAGGAAAAGGAAAAAAAATGGCAAAATGCCAGGACTTAAAAACCCAAACTCAATGATTATGGCACAGACCAATAGTGGTTATTCCAATGGTGATTGGAAACATAGAAACATAGAAACTTTATGAAATCAACTCCCCCCCCGAAGTCCGTACGCCCCCAGCCTGCTGGCTTTTCATAAGACCACAAAGACCTGGTTTTGCCGGCAGGCCTGTGGCCCTAAATCAGCCACTAGCTTGTCCATGTATATGAATTGGTATGAATGACTAGTATATATGTTGCTGAACTGTTTTTAAAGTTTTAATTAGGATTTTAGAAATTGCTTGGTTTTTTTCCCTGGACTTCTTATTGTCTATTGTTATTGTAATTTGTTATTGTTGTGAGCTGCATATTGATGGCCTATGCTCTAATCATATCATAACTTGCCTGTCTAGACATTGTCACCAATAATTACCATGGTAGGGAACTACAATTACTCATCTACCAGATGCCAAATTTCACAAGAAAAAGTTGAGGAAAAAAATGAAGCTGAATGGAAAGTTACATTTCCTTA
Organism: Erythrolamprus reginae; assembly: GCF_031021105.1. NCBI lineage: Eukaryota > Metazoa > Chordata > Lepidosauria > Squamata > Dipsadidae > Erythrolamprus > Erythrolamprus reginae. The sequence continues at coordinate 116,680,662 of NC_091963.1, forward strand.
AAAATTTGTCCCGGTATTCATCATTTGTTTGGTGCTCAACACGCAAGTTAGAAACATAGAAACATAGAAGATTGACGGCAGAAAAAGACCTCATGGTCCATCTAGTCTGCCCTTATACTATTTTCTGTATTTTATCTTAGGATGGATATATGTTTATCCCAGGCATGTTTAAATTCAGTTACTGTGGATTTATCTACCACGTCTGCTGGAAGTTTGTTCCAAGGATCTACTACTCTTTCCGTGAAATAATATTTTCTCATGTTGCTTTTGGTCTTTCCCCCAACTACACTGGAACACTGGGTGCTGTACCAAAAGCACTGGAATTACATTTTAAACAGCTCAAAATTGACAAAATCACCATCAGTCAAATGCAAAAAGCCGCACTGCTTGTTTCTGCACATATACTGTACTTCAAAAATATATTACGATGTCCTAAGCCCCTGGGTGGGGCTCAACTAGTAATTAATGTCAAATCCGGCAAAACAACTACCCACTGTGATTAAAATGTAGATAATAATAAAAATAAATGTTCATCTACCATTTAATAGTTCCTTCTCCTCCTCCCCCTCCCTTTGGAGTAGGGGTTGCATTGCAAACACATTGCCTAATTTCCTTTTTTCATTCCTCCCCCCCCCCTTTTTCCTTCTGGAATAGCTTTCCGATCCAGACCTAGCTCCACCTATACTCAAAAGAAGTATTGTGTACCTCAGCCTATTCCGACATCCATTACAATTTGGGGCAGAGGGCAAGAGAGCAAATCAAGAAGAAGAAGAAATTATTTAATGTTGGATCATATTATTGTAGTTTATCCAGATGTATTATGTTCGGTGAACAGGAATTTATTTTCCCGAATCCCTGGAGAGCTGTAAATTTAGACAGATAAAGAGCAACTCTTTGGGTCAAGGCAGGCAAAAGACTCCGTGGCTTGGAATCTGTCGTGCCAACTTCGTATTTTGAGCGCTGTGCTTTTCTCCTACCTCATAGGCCCAGAGGGAGGATTAATAAAATACTTTATAGAAGCTTTTCTTGGAAAAATTTGTTGTTGTAAAGCCAGGTTAACCTCATTAAGGGTTTTACCTTTTGCTTCATTAAGGAAAAAAGAGAGGGGGGTTGGTGGGAGATCAGATGGTTTAAGTAAACGTTACTGTGGCTTTCTCATCGGTGGAAGAAGAAAAATGAAACCCATTGCATTCTGGCTGCAGTCAAATTCACTTAAGTAATACCTCCTGGAAAAGGAAGTATTGTGTTTTTATTGGACACTTTTATTTAGAATTAACAAGCAAAGGGCTCCCCAGCAGGTATTCATTCCGGAAGCCTTTCACCACATTATAATCCACAAGGCTTGGTCTCCAAATTAGAGCCAAAGATACTTCAGCAAAGGAGCTGTGGGGAGAGGTAAAATTAATTTCCACTCTTCATAGGCTTATTAGCAGCAGTAGGTTCCTTCGATTTGGGCTTGCCATTTGAGACCAAAATCTACTCTTTATATGATGATCAACCAGAAAGTAATGCACCACATTTTTTTCTCAGCCTACAGTAATGGTATGAATGCAAAACTTTAGATATACATTATTTGAATTGTCAGGAGTGTGTGAGTAAATTTTGCATTTTTTCAGACAGATAGCGTAGCTGTAGCAGTGTTTCGAAATGGCGTAAGTGATGTACGTTACAAGTAGGGTGTCGTCATTGAATTTCTCACTGCAGAGAAAGAGACTGATGGGAACATTCACAAACGTTTGCGTACAGTTTATGGAGAATCTGCAGTTGACAGAAATCGCAGAAATGCACAATGTGTGTAGAAAGTGCAGAAATGTGGTGCATGACATACATATTAGAGCAAAGATGTTAAACTTGTGGCCTCTAGGCTGGATGCGTCACTTGCTGGCCATTCCCACCCTTATTTTACTGAAGGGGGAAGTTGTGATATGTCATGTGATGACAAAGTGACATTGCGAGATTCACACCCTGTGCTAGACAATTCTGCCTACGTAACCCATTAAGTTGGCCCAAGCATGAATTCTACAAAAAATTACAATTCACAATACAAATAGTATATTATATACTGTTATATAACCCCCAACATTTCTCCCTTAGACTATCCACGATTGACCTCTCCAGGTTCCGAAGAGGTCAGTAAGGAGCGTACATAAGTGCACTAGTGTGCCTTTGGTCCCCTGTCCAATTGTCTCCTTTGTCTCATATATCATATATATTTTCTTCCTTTCATATATCTTCTCCTCTATTTTTACATATTATTTGTATATATATTACTTCATGTCTATTCTCTTCCATATGTATTGTGTATTGGACAAATGAATGAATGAATGAATGAATGAATGAATAAATAAATGAATAAATAAATAAATAAATAAATAAATAAATAAATAAATAAAATATCATAGTCGTCATTGGCCTGCTGTTATACAGTATCTTGATCCTCACCACAGTACCATTGCTTATCATGTTGTGGCCTCAGTCTTTGGATTCCTGTGAAATGCCTGGCTTTTGGAATATGGAGTTCAAGTGCTAGATCCACATGGGCTACCATTGTCTCCCAACTGATGCTTGCAGATGTTTTGAGACACAGTTCCACCACAGTTCCACCTTTTGAGATAATGATGGGTGTCCTTTCAGTACATTTGGAGGAGATTATTGGGGGGAAATCATTAAAAACCCTGAAGGGAAAAATATGAAAAAAAAAACCCCATAATTATCAAAATTGGTACTTTCTAAATTATACAAAAATATCAAAATATCATTCCTGATCATTGTATTAAAAGGCCACATTCTCTTACATCTCCTGCTCAGAACCCCAAGTCCTGAGCTGAAAATACTTGGCAAAATTTGGTTTAGGTTCTACGTGCCACTAAAATTATTTGTCAGCTTAATGTTGAAAGCAGAATAGGTCGATTTGGCATTAGAATTAGCAAGTGATTGTTGATAACTGTGTACCACCCAGAAGCATTTGGTGAGATAGGCAGCTATGTAAATTTGATGAATGAAAGAATGAACAAATAAATGTAGAGACAGAGGTCACGTCCTGTCTACCTCAACCGGGACTCACATATCTACATGAGCTTAACCAATTCACATGTTGTAGGACAATGTGTTTGATTGTCAATAGCTGCCCTTCAGCAAAACAGCTGTCATCCCACCCAAACATTCACTCGAACAATGAATGAAGCAAAACCTATGAGTGCTACTAGCTAACATCACACAAAATGATATATTTTGCTTATCTCAAGCGTATGATATGGAAAATTTGCTTTCTACATGTCGAGTCCCTGTTTGCACCCCTTCTGCAGCAATTCAAAACTTCACTGGCCAGGAATTTTAATTATGGGACTATATCTTATTGGGGGTTCACTGCTTATTATTTACTCCCAATGCAATTACTTTTGCACAGGTTATATGCTACTAGTGGTAACAATCCCTGCAAATATAACCTGTGCAAAAGTAGTTAATTGTACATCTTCAAGTTAAACTGTCTTTGAATTAACTCACCTATTTTAAACCGTACTGTATTTCCTTTATTTTTGCCTATGTTTGGTTACTGGAAGGATGGGGTGTTTTTACATGTGGTCAATAAACTTAATTATATTCCTGCCAGTATCAGTGATGTTTAGTGTTGCCTCAGTTGTCTGATTCCTGTTTTGCTATCCATACAACAAATTCAGTCAAGTCGTTCTTAGCGTGGGGTCATGCTAGATAGCACTTGTGACTCCGAAGCCGCCTTACTTAATAAAGCAGAATATGTAGTGCTTGCTGTGTCTTTAGGGGATGTACGAGAGCCATTGTGGGGCTTCCAAGATTCGCCCACATTTCTTCAACACTCCGTGGCTTGCATTGGCTGCCGATCAGTTTCCGGTCACAATTCAAAGTGTTAGTCATGACCTTTAAAGCCCTACATGGCATTGGACCAGATTACCTCCGGAACCGCCTGCTACCGCATGAATCCCGGCAACCGATAAGGTCCCACAGAGTTGGCCTTCTCTGGGTCCTGTCGACTAAACAATGTCGTTTGGCGGGCCCCAGGGGAAGAGCTTTCTCTGTGGCAGCCCCAGCCCTCTGGAACCAACTCCCCCCGGAGATTAGAACTGTCCCCACCCTCCCTGTCTTTCGTAAACTACTCAAGACTCACTTATACTGCTAGGCATGGGGGAGTTGAGATATTCCTTCCCCCTAGGCCATTACAAGTTATGCATGGTATGTTTGTTTGTGTGTATGCTTGCTTTTATAATAAGGGTTTTTAGTTGTTTTATTATTGGATTGTTACATGCTGTTTTTATCATTGTTGTTAGCCGCCCCGAGTCTACGGAGAGGGGTGGCATACAAATCCAATAAATAAATAAATGTGCTAGCACTTGCTACGTGCACTCATCTTAACATTAACACTGTTGCATGTAATTTAGCAAAAACAATTAATGTACTTCTTAAAATATTTCCGCAATTAACCACGAGATGCAAGCTTTGAGAAAGGCTATTTTACAAAATCATGCTGCTATTGATTATTTGCTTCTACGTCAACATTTGGGTTGTGAAGGTTTTGATGGAATGTGTTGTTTCAACATTTTGGATGAGTCACAAACTGCCCAGGACCAGCTCAATATTTTAAACAATTTGGCCTCTGCTTTGAAAATTGTTACTTTAGGATCTTGGTGAGAAAGCCTTTGGGCTTGGTTCCCCACAGGCCTATTGGGATGCGTCCTACTTTTCTTTGGTCGTTATTTCAGGTGGGGTTGCTACTGGTGTGGTGGGAGACTCCGCAGCAGTAGTGGCCACCGTATTGCACAATTTGCATGCAGCCGCTCTGGTGCCGGACATTCGGACACCACCATCCTTTTTCTTGAATGTTTGGCCTTTTTTCTTTCCTGCGCATGCGCAGAAGCAAAATCTCATGAGGGGATGTGCGTGAATGTTGTGGTTGGCTCTGGGCCAACTCCTGCCCCAAGGACTGAGGGGGTGGATGTGGGTGAATTTTCGCAGTGTCAGAGGCCCGTGTTACTGCCTCCTTCTGCTGACAGCGAACAGTCGGTATCAGGAGATGAAGAGGAATTGGACTCAGGGGGAGTCAGTGCAGAATCCTCGCTATCATCCCTGGATTCAGATGACAAACCCTTTATTGATGTACGCAGCCGCAGAGCATTGAATAGAAAGGAGCAGCTGCATAGATATTATCAGAAATAAGAGAATTCACATGTGTTTGGGTGTGGTGCAACTAATTAGGGCTGCTGATAAAAGGACAGCTTGTCGGCTGCTGCGTGTGGAAGATTATCTGTTCGTCTTTGGAGGAAGAGCCTGGCGTTTCAAGAAATCTGTTTGTTGATTTTTCAGGACTTTGAAACCAAGCCATAGCAAAGCGTGTTTGTTTCAACTTGTGGAAGAAGGAGGGCTGTGATGTTTCTTCGCAGCTGCTAGCTAAGTACTTTGGGACTGCTTAAGGGGTTTTACTGCCTACAAGTTTGTTTTGGAAAGAGTGCTCTTTGCAATACAAAAAGGGTGTTTTGTTTCTTTTGAATTTTGTAGGAAAAAACCCATTGTTTTTGAATTTTCAAGTGTGTGTGTGTCTGACTTTTTTACCCTTGAATTTTCGGGAGGCTCGTGCCATAGAGCCTGGCATAACAGTGAATATGAGATTTTTGCGATTTTTTTCCCCATGCATGCATAGAAACAAAAAATTGCTGAAATCCCACGAATCTCACAAGATTTTGGCATGTTTTTGCTTCCTGCACATATGTGGAAGCAAAATCATGCTGGGGACATTCACACACACGTGTGTAGTATGCAAGAATCGTCATGCTGCATGTGCAGCGCACTGGTAGCAGCAGGTAAGAGGAATCCGCCCCTGTATTATTTGTCTTATTTTAATTGGTGGGTGCTGCTTTGTTCAGTGTCTTCCTTCATTTTCCAACATAGGTATCACAGTTTTTAACCCCAAGCGCACTCCCACATTGCCTCAGGATCAGGTTTATGCACTGCGTGAGCAATTGCAAGGATATTCTTCTTCTGATGATCCTTTTACTAACCCTCTTACAACGATGCATTGTTCTACAAAACAAAAAAGAGTGAGATGTAGAGATAGAAGTCATGTAGAAGTTGTGTGCAGCAAACTGCCTACTTTAAGCAGGCTTCGCATACCTACATGATCTCACCCAGTTCACATCACCAGGGTGATGTAGGACACTATCCCTGGCTGGTATGTGATCTCATCTAGGTGGTATCAATAAGATGCTCTTAAGGATTGGTGAGGAGAATTCACCTATTAAAAAGGCGGTCGCTCTTTGTTACCTTTTGCTGCTTGGAAAATGATATAAAAGCAATAAACACTGTGAAGGCAGTCTGACATCTTAACATCCCGCAATGACGGGTCACTAATTCCATCAAACTAACAAATGAAACATCTGCCCAACAACCTTGTGGATAATTTGAAGTGTATCTATTTCCTAGTCAATCTTGTCTCTCGAAGGATATACTGAAATGAAGCTAGTGCTGTCCTTGGCTACCCCACAATGCAGTGGATCATCTTGAATCTTGAGAAGTTTAGCTAATTAATCAGCCAGTGAAGTAGGTGTAACCACCCACAGCAAATGGAGATTGTGACAAAATGATGACATATGTGGTGGTATTATGATGCAAACTCTGTCCTCGCACATTTGTTGACATCTGATGCAAGAATGTAGATTGTATCTTTTGTATCATGATGTCATGTTGCACAGATCAGTGCCTGCTCTATGGACAGATAATTAGGGCATAGAAAGAGGAACTCTTCCATAGATGTAGTGCAGAATGATTCCCCCTCCCCCTGAATAGAAAGCCTCACTTTCTCCAACTTTTGGAATTATCTTATTTTAGAAGTCAAACACGTTCTGATGCCTTTGCTTCCACCCCTAAAAAATGGAAGAAAAACTAGGCCTTTTCTTCTCTCTGCTTTTTCTTCCTTTTTCTTAGTCAGAAAAATAAATAAAGATGGAGGGTGGAGGACAGTACATATGTGCTGTTTTTGGATTTACTGCATTTTTCTGAGAAATCAATGACTGCTTAATAAGAGGAACATAAGACAAATTTATTTGTTTATTTATTTATTTACTTGCTTACTTATTTACTTATTACTTATTTACTTATTTACTTATTTACTTATTTACTTATTTACTTATTTACCTATTTACCTATTTACCTATTTATTTATTTACTTATTGATTATTTACTTATTAATTATTTACTTATTTACGTATTTACCCATTTACCCATTTACCCATTTACCCATTTACCCATTTACATATTTACATATTTACATATTTACATATTCACATATTTACATATTTACATATTTACATATTTACATATTTACATATTAATTAATTAGGTAATTAATTAATTAGATTTGTATGCTGCCCCTCTCCGTAGACTTGGGGCGGATCACAACAACCCACAGAAGTATAAAACAAATGGAGGAGAAGGGGAAGGCAGTGTCAGTATCTCATACAGCTACTTGAACACTCTCCAAATATCAGTCATTGAAATGGAATTATAGCTGCTATCACTAAATGCCAGGTCAACCTGTAATAAAGGTCCTCATATTGAGGGCAATAATAAATGAGATGACATATCTGGAATTAACTGGCTGGTTTTTGGGCAAAGAGGACTCTTGTAAACGTGAGTTATGAATTTCAAGTGTAAAACCACTGAAAATCCTAGGGAATGAGTAGGACAGTGGTTATTGGTGTTACCCAAGCGTCTCTGAGGTGATGCTCTATAGATAACTAGATAGAGGTAGTTCTTGTCTAATGACCCTAATTGTGCCTGGCAATTATGATAGCAAGTAATGACCATCATAAAACAAGGCTATCACATTTTAGGACTTTTTTTTGCAATGATTATTAAGTGAAAGCCATAAAGTGAACACCAAGGTTGTTGGGTGAACCCATTTGGGCTTTTGCCAAAATGCAATAATAAACCTTAGTTTCTGGCAAACATATTGTGAAACACAATTACATGACTATAGATGCTACAAAAGGCTATAAATGCAGGCCAGTTCCCAAACAAACCATATTCGTTCATGTTATAATGAGGATCATTGGAACTTCAAAACCAGTTTATAAATACTATAACTTACTCATTAAGTGTTATTCCTCATGATTCTTGACTAATGTATGTTTCCTTTTATGCACACTCAGAGCATATGCACCAAAGACAAATTCCTTCTGTGTCTTTCTTTCTTTCTTTCTTTCTTTTTCTTTCTTTCTTTCTTTCTTTCTTCATTTATTTATTTAATTGTATTCTATAATTTACTCCTTACTGGATCATTATGAGCCATGGAAATGCAGTGGTTAAAGTGCAGTAATTGGATTGTTTTTTATATGTAGAAACTTAATAAATATTATTTAAATCTTTTAAAAAAATAAATAAAGTGCAGTAATCCAGGCTAGTTCTGTTGACTGCCAGCTGACTGCAATTTAACAGTTCAAATCCCACCATGCTCAAGGTTGACTCAGCCTTTCATCCTTCTGAGGTGGGTAAAATGAGGACCCAAATTGTTGGGGGCAATATGCTGACTCAAACTGCTTTGAGAGGACTCTAAAGCACTGTAAAGTGATATATAAGTCTACGTGCTATTGCTATCATAGCTAATCTACCTAAGTAGTTTGATGGTACAATTAATGATGGTTTGCCAGATGTGCAATACTGGTGCAGAGTCAGAGACCATTCAGATATTCATGACCACCCTGGGCTTGTCCCAGAATATTGATCTTTAAAAAGTCTGTTCTACCCACATCCCATTTTCTGCAAAATAAGGATTCCAATGAAGGAACTTCAGAATTCCTATCAAGGATATTAGAAAAATGTCCCTAATGAAATCTGAATTTGTATCTGTTGGCTCATAAATAGTTCAGTTGGCGTAATTACCAACTCACATTAAGTTTTCTGCTAGGAGCTATCCGTGGTGCTGCAAACACCAGTATGTTTTAATCTTGGTTGCTGGTTGTTCAGACCAGAATTCTGCTTCAGTAAAAGGAAAAAGAAGTGGCTTATTTACAGTTTAATTCCTTCCAGGGCGATGGCGATTACCAATATTTTTTTATTTGTTTCAAAATTAAAAACTGAGCTCAAAGAATTTGAAAAGAGATTTTTGTTTTGTTTTAGCAAAAATCCAAAGGGACTCGCCTTGTCACAAAGCACACTTGCATTGACTTTTAAACCTTTTTGATTTCTGTATGGTTTGCAATTGTTCAAGGAGGGTTTCTTACATAAAATTAACAATCCAACTAAATGAAGCAAAAATGAACAGCCTGCACTCAATTCTGATACTAATCTCAAATTATCGGATTGAGCATGTTCACAGAACATGTTAAACATGCTTAAGTATTTGCTTAGCAACTAGCTCCAGTCGTCAAGGTTCTGAGCAAACATACTTGGATAGATTGGATGCTTAGAAAGTCTGTTCTCAATAACAGCAAAAAGTTGATTCATAGCCTATGTCTTTTGATTCCGTGTGTGAGCTGTCCATGCTGAAGAGAAACAGAAATTGGACTCAAATAATTTGCTTAATTAGGTTACTTAAACTTGATACAGTACCTTAAACTTTGAAACCTGGCTAGTTTTGAATGACTTAGAACATCCTGTTTGTTTTAGGATCTACTGTGTTACATCAGCTTAGAAAATGAGTGAATTCATTAAGGAAGCTGAGATGTTCTTCTCCAGAAGTGTTGTACAACTGAATAACCTGACCATTTCTGAGCTAAGACTGAGACCTGCCATTCAGTACCCAAAGTAACTTGTGTGAAGTGTATGGCTGCTTACTTTAATTCAGCTAGTATGTCATACAAATTCAGAAAGAAAAATTAATTACTATTAAGTACTGTGAGTACTGTAAGCTGCAGAAACAAGGTCATCAACATGTGAGGGACTTGGCAGACTCTCCTTAGGAGAATGATAAGCAATTTATTAATTAGGAAAGATGTTCCTGAAAATGGATCACTCTGATCTATTATCACTCTAACTTAAAATTGTATAATCTGAGTCCAAACAAGAATAGAATAAAATTCTTTTGTTGGAAAAGAAATGTAGTTCAAGGCAAAATGAAAAATGAAACAGCCCTGAGTTGGAGGCAAAAACTGAAAGAATCATCAATTTAGAATATCTTTCAACGTCTTTTAAAATTGATCATAATTCTTTGGATTGATGGGAGCCGTTGTTCAGAAACATGATCAATCTTATGTATCTATGTGGTTACCTGCTTTTTAAAAAATGTAGACAGTTCTGGAAGTGATTTTTTTTTAAATTTCCTACTTAATAACTAATATATTATTATGAAGGTCTATGGTAGTCAGGGATGGAATTTTGTCTGTAAGAGAAATATACAGTAGCTGCTGTTCTCTGCAGGAAATATGATGAACATAACTTTGTTTGACAAATTAAAGCTACAAACCTCTACTTCATATTCAGTTTCCATGTATATGAAAATAAAACTAACAGAAATATCACACTCTTCCAATTATTTGACATACTATAATATAATAACAGAGGTGGAAGGGACCTTAGAGGTCTTCTAGTCCACCCCCTGCTTAGGCAGTATACCCCACTTCAGACAAATGGTTATCCAATCTCTTCTTAAAAACTCCCAGTGTTGGAGTGTTCACAACTTCTGGAGGCAAGCTGTTCCATAGATTCATTGTTCTAACTGTCAGGAAATTTCTCCTTAGTTGTCAGTTGCATCTCTCCTTGGTTAGTTTCCACCTATTGCTTCTTGTCCTGCATGTAGGTGTTTTGGAGAATAGTTTGACTCCCTCTTCTTTGTGGCAGCCCCTGAGATGTTGGAACACTGCTATCATGTCTCCCCTGGTCCTTCTTTTTATTAAAGTAGACATACCCAGTTTCTGCAATGTTCTTCATGTTTTAGCCTCCAGTCCCCTGATCATCTTTGTTGTTCTTCTCTGCACTCTTTCTAGACTCTCAACATCTTTTTTACATTGTGGTGTAGTTTCTTCACAAAATAACTGAACTGAAATACTTCGCTGCTCTGAGCTGGTGAATATTCTGTACAAACATTTCCTGTTTGTTTCAGAATTGCTCTTGTACACAAGAGAATCAGTTTTGGTGTAGTGGTGTAATGTTTTATGTTCTTTAGGCACAACGAACTAGGTAATTGTGGACAAGTCATTTTCTCTCAGCTCTAGGAAGAAATCAGTGACAAAACCATTTCTTGAAAAACTTTCCAAGTAAACTACAAGGATCTGACCAGTCACCTTTGAGAATCAGACATGATTGAATCGAAGGAAAAATATATATACAAATGTTTAGCTTTCCCATATGTAGTTCACTACACACATTTCAGTGCATGTGTAGGAAACAAAAACGGGCCAAAATCTCACAAGGGGATATTTGTGTGTGCACAATTTTGATGATTTTTTATTTCCACGCCTGCACAGAAGCAAATAAAATCACTGAAATATCACACATGTGAGCATCCCCTCGTGAGATTTTGCTTCTGCGCATGTGCGGGAAAGAAAAAAGCTGAAAAATTCAGGAAAAAGATAGCGTCACCTGATGGACCAGCACCAGAGCACTCATGTGCAAATTGTACAATCTGGAGTCACCTACCACACAGGTAGGAACTCACCACTGGTAGGAACATTAGAACATCTGGGCCAGCTGAGATGCAGCATTTCCTAATGGACCTATAATGGACCTATATAAAACAACCCCATAAAATAAAACATTATAAATCATTTGGGGGCAAGCAACATTATATAAAACACACAAAGATGCAAATCAAGTAAAATATGTTTTATTATAATTATTAAATTCATTTGCTACATATCTTTCCCTGTGGCTACTGTAGGTACAATATACTGTAGGTATAATTAGTTGATTAATTCACAATGAACTGCAAAAAGTGTTATTATATCTGTTCTAATAAAAATAGGTCTGCATGGTTTCTACTTCTTAACCTGTACTATGCAGCGAGGCTTATTTGGAGCTTGCAAGTGTGAATATGCTTCACTTTCTCCTCCTTTTATCTTCTTGTGAATAAGGGATACGGTTGTTTGAAGCGTTTCCATAAAGCACTTTCTTGGTCTGGACTCAAGCTAAATTTAGCCGACTGTTGTCTTGGTACCAGATCTTCAAGGCTTATAAAGTCACTACAAATACAAAGCAAAAACAGCATTTATGTAGAACTGAATTGTGTAACTGCAATGACAATGTATGTGTGCCATCTTCCCATAAACCTCAACGCCTTACATAGTTCACCCAACTTTTAATTTTGCTGTCAAAAGCACTTAGCATGTATGCTTATCCAATTCATGGAAGGAAGCATTCATTTTCAAGTGAAAATCTCCAGATAATATGTCTGTAAGAGTTTCTTTATGAGATCACAGTAAGCTAACCAAACAATACATGTGAACAGCAGGGTTGCAACAACATTGCTTTACGAATACAATTTGCGTTACCTCTAGACAGTAAATTGGACTCGACATTGTTTTCGGGTCAGCTTTTTTTTTGTTCTAAAAAGGCCACAGAATTTTGGGAATCTCTCTGCATGATTCTGTTTTTTACTCCTTCTTGATTTAATCACTCCAAGAAAGAGTAAAGCAATCTATCATTCTGGAAAGCACCAATGGCTCTATTTCCTGCCTCCAGTATCAAAGACATGAGATAAGTCTTAAGGAATAATAGTATCCCCAATATTCTTACAAGGTTGTTAGAAATCAGTTTATTAGAGAACAGGCTACTCTGGACCCAAGGAGAGAGCAGGGTCCATTTCTTCCATGTTGTTCTGGGGTGACACCGGTAGTCCTTTCACACGCTTCCATTTCATCCTGCGGTTCTGAAACCATACTTTAACCTGCAGAAGAAACAGGACAGCGGTTCTGATTAATTTAAGCTGCGTGTAACTGCATGTTCAAGCTGAGATGACTGTGAGCTTCTTGGGAAGTTTTTATGCTTTATGTTCTAAGTCAAACCTATAGGGTTGTGTAAAGCGCAGTTGAACTGCTGCATCCCGCTACAGAGGGGAGGGGAGAATTACTAACTATATTTGCAGTGGTTTATTCCATCAATCACAAAGAAAAGGCTAAATAAAACAAGAACAAGTATAACATGAGGATTTTGTAAACCAGACCATGACTGGATTCATACATTGTGCTAAATCACACTCAATGATGTTACAGGTTTGATCTTGGTGTATAATTAATATCCAATCTTTGCAATTTTAAAACTATGGTTAAAGCAAACTATGGTTGAGAATCCAGCCTGTGGGTCTTCAATTAGTCTGTTTGTATTGCTGGAACCTTGCATATTTAAAAGATATTGGCTTATTTCACATTCTTGAAAACTCTGAATGAGCCACTAAGCCTTCTGCAACCAACTAATCTCCATAAGATTTGAACCATGCCTCTCATAATCCAAATACTCACTGATCAGAGGGAGGAGGTTGTATTTTAACATATCTGAAGGGTGCCAAGTTGGTTTCCTGACAGGCCATTCCATTACAGCATCTCAGTGGTAGTTACGGTAGTTCAACTTGTTTTTCAGTAATCATGAACACTAAATGATTGCTAAAGTCTGCATTCTACCAGCAGCCATCAAAAAACAGACAGAGCAAGCCGGCATAATTTTGAAAGGAATTCAGTGGAAATGGCTTGGCAAATTCCAGATACATTTTTCTCAGCTCTTTGTTTGCAGGACAGAATGTGTGGATACTCAGAGCCATTGCATTTAGTCTTACATATCCCACCCAGTTGTGGAGTTGATTGCTTTTCTTTTAGAAGAATGTGCAAACCAGGTTTAGCATTCTGTATCTATTAGGCCAGGATGGCTTATGCAAAACAAGGTTAAAGCAAATCACGTTTAATGTCATGTGAAAACCCATAGCCTTGAACTCCAATCTCAGTTAACTCTCAGGAGCAAGACAGACACGAGTGGTAAAGCAAATTCTTTTCAAGGGGAAAATCTTCAAAAATCAGCTAAAATGGTGTTTTATGGGAATTGTGGTTTAAAATATCTGGTGCGTTCAGGGGTGGGTTCTACTTACCTTCCCTACGGGTTCTGATCGCGATGGAAGTACGTGTTTCACATTGTGCAAAACACCCGGAAATGACCCAAAATGTATTTTTGCAAGCCACGGCGACCGGAGGACTGATTCGGGAGCATGGACCGCCGGTCATCGCTGCTGGTTTAGCGAGCGGCAGTAAATTCCCGCTACTGGTTCTAAAGAATTGATGCGAACTGGCAGCAAGGCTCCACTGGGTGCATTATTGTCTCAGTCAATTTGGGCTAGCCATTAAGGTGTCATGATAAGGTTAGGGTGACTGAGTTCTAGTTCCACCTTAATCATGAAAGCCAGCTGGTTGACCGTGAGCCAATCACTCTCTCTCTCTCTCTCTCTCTCTCTCATCCCAACTTACCTCAGAGGATTGTTGTAGCTGTTGCTGTGGGGAAAACAGGAGAGAAAGGTGTGTTGGATGTTCACTGCCTTGAGTTATTGTAAATAATAATAAAGGTGGGATACAAACAAACTTGTACTGCTAGAAGGAAGGTATGTTGATATTATTTGGAATTGGGTAACCTTTTTTTCCCTTTAAAAAACAATTGGGATACTTAAAAGTGAGTTATAAGTGAGCAGGTATTGGATATCCCCAGTCCTCTTCTCCTTCTCTAGGCCAGTGTGTCTCAATCTCAGCTACTTTTAAGAGGCATGGATTTCAACTCCCCAAATTCTCCAGCCAGAAGGAGACTGCTTCAGGCAGAGGTAGGTCAAGCAGAAAAGCTCACCTGTCTTTCTGTCAAGTCAAGGTTCACAGAAATCTCATATCTCCGGAGCCTTGTCAGGTAATTGTGGTGAACAAATTCCATCTCAAGCTCACGCAGCTGGCTCTTAGTAAATGCGGTGCGCTCTTTGCGCGCTCTGGAGGCTTCTTTCTTGGAAGCAGTTGTAAGGATGCCATATGGGGCAGCACCTTGGCTCTCTGAAGGAGGGAGATATTTATCATTATGTCCAGTCAAACCCAACAGGGGAGCATCCAAACAATCCCCCTCCCTTGAGTTCTAGGCTCATTCATTGGGAGCCTAGACATGAACTCAGCACATTCGATCATTCAACAAATGATGGTTTAGCTAAACTAGTCGACAGCCAGATGTGTGAACCTAGCTTGAAGAATACAGAGAAACACAGAGAAAAATAATCCTATTGCTACAGAACAAAAGTGAAAAGGCTGCAAAATAAATGACGCATAAACTAGAATGTGGTTTGCTACAAGCAGAAAATATGACCTAGGCAAATTAGTGCTGAAAAGTTTCTATGGAACATCACCCTTCAGATGCCTGAAAAGATAATATGTGATAAGGAAAT
Source organism: Erythrolamprus reginae (assembly GCF_031021105.1). NCBI lineage: Eukaryota > Metazoa > Chordata > Lepidosauria > Squamata > Dipsadidae > Erythrolamprus > Erythrolamprus reginae. Next base: position 116,696,011 of record NC_091963.1, read on the forward strand.
GAAGGAGCAGGCAGAGTCTAGAAAACACCGACCTTTCCCTTTGAAACAGAAAGAAACACCCTGATGAATGCTTAAGTATCTGGTTAATGTTATTGTAAATAATGAAAAATAAACTTCCTATTCATCATACACTTATAACTCACTTATACCAGGTCAGGAGCCTGAAAAGCAGAGAGCAGCTGGTAACAATGCAATGAAAATCTGGTATCAGATAAAGGGGAAATGTACTTGAACTTTGAAGCAAACACACTCACACAAACAACATGCATACACACAGAAAGATGGTAGGGGTGGGAAACATATGCTTCCTGTACTCATTCACTGACTTCAGCCAAGTCTGGAATGTTTTCAAGGTTAGGGAGCTGGAGTTGCCCTTTTTAAGGCAAAAAGACAGGCTAAAAAGTATTTGATCAACTCTGTGTGGGCTTAATGATTGATTTTCATCTGATCCAGGGAAAAGATCCTTGAACTTTCCAGGCTTTTGACTACTTTCACCACTAGTCCAAATTTGCTTGCTGTTGTGGTTCTGACCACCAACTTCAACCAAATGCAGAACTTAGCCATTAGCTGGGATTTTGTTTAGAAAAAAAACATCTACAATGCAGCCATCTAAAAATGTCTCAGGCCCCCTGGGGCTCCAGGCTTGGTGACATCACCAGGTCTGGAAAGATGTATCGAATGTGAACAGGGATGGGGCTAACATGACTTCAGGGAGGGGAGGGAGAATCTTCCATAGGGAAAGCACCACAGTAGCCCACCTCCCTGGGACCCAACAAACCAGATCCCTGGCAAATTGTCCACAACATACTTTCTCTGCCAGATTTTTATGAAATGGACCAATGCAATCAGCATTTAACCCCATAAAAATGTATAGTTCAATGAACAAGAATACTCACTTGTGCTCTGAATACCATCATACCACTGAGTCGCCACATCTGGAAGAAAGCAGAACCTAACTTTAGATTACATGTAAGCCAAATCCTTTCAAATCAGAGTTACCAAACTATGAGTAAAAATGATGTAATTCCTTTTGATGGATTCATCCACAGTAACACTTCATTATTACATTGAGCTCAGTACCAACCTCCGATTTCACCTGCTGTAGCACACCGGAATGCAGCCTTATTCCCTGCATATAAATAAGGGAAGTAATTGAAAAAAAAATGGAACATTCTTATTAATACTGTACCACACCTTTCTATTCAGGTGTCCTCACTCTGGCAGTGGACGACAAACTGGCACTTTCTCAAAGTCTTCTCTTTAGCGAGTTGCTATACAACATCTCCAGGTTACAAACTGGTAATCTTGGAAACCAGTAAGCAGTAATTTGTAATCCAGTAAACTGGAATTATCATATCCTGGAAATAGTCATATATCAAAGTGACTATTTGCTGTTATTTTAAATAAATCTAACTCCCAATTTTCTCTTTTTTGCAGAGAGGAAGCAAGGGTCAATGGTATTTAGAGCCCCATTTATCATTCAAAGAAATTCCAAAGATGCTTCTACGGCCATTACTCCAAAATGAAAGAGGAGTCTCGTTTCCCCTGGGACCCTTGGCAACCTCTAGCCTTCCAAATGTTGTTGAATTCCATTTCCCATCTCTCTCTCTCTCTCTCTGTTGGCCATTGAGGACTCATAGCACTTGGAAGATCACATATCAGTGATGGCAAACCTTTTTGGGCTCAGGTGCCAAAAGGGTGTGGGCGCACACAATGGCAATGCCCTCCCCCCATGCATGCACACAATCCCCCTCACTGCCTCCCACCCTGCACAAGCCCCACTGAAGCACCTGGACTTCTGGTAGGTCCGTTGGGCTAGTTTTCGCCATCCCCAGATTTCAGGAAGCTTCCCTAAAGCCTGGGAAGAGCAGGCTAAAAAGAAGGCTGATGCACGCTGGAGCTGATATAAGGCAACACCTAATGTGCCCTCAGATATGGCTCCGCATGCCACCTGTGTGCACATGCCATAGGTTCACCATCACTGTCATCTATTGTCCCTCTCTATTCCAAAACAATTCCCAAGATTCTTTTGAGATTACCTATCTCCATCTCCTTAAGGGCCGTTTGCATCAAAGGGCAATCTAAATCGAGCACAGAGATCTCTTTGTAAATTACCTTTACACCACACTCTAATTTGATCAAGGATTCAATATAGATGCAGAGCAGAGAAGCGCCTGGAGGATCTTCCATTAAAGACCGAATGAAAATCTAGCCATCCAACCCCCATCTACACCACCTACCTGCGTTTTCCACTCTCCAGTGGACTGCTTTATTCTCGGCGTTGCTGGACCCATTCTCTGCGAGGAGGTTGTTTTTGCGGGATCTGGGGTTGTCCGCTTCTAGCTCCCCTGATCCCGAATCTAACTTCGCCGGCAGGGTGATCTCAGAAGTCGCCACGTTCCACGCGGGCGGCTGGAAGGTTTTGCCAGGTTCCTCGAAAGCGCGTTCAGCGCAAGGCGGGCTCTGCGGAGCCGTCGTCTGTCTGGGGACCGAGAAATCCAAGTAACCCAAGCCTGGTTTCGGGGGCAGAATGGGGGGCGGAAGGTTGTCGTACCCCAGGTTCTGGCCGAGAGGGCGGCTCAGGCATTCCCAAAGTATAGAAGGCGCGTGGGGATTCCTCACGCAGCTTCTGGCGACAGGTGGATCCATAGAGCTTTGCGGCTTTGGCGCGCGGGCACTTCTGAATGAAATCTTAGGAGAGCCAAAGAAGTTTGGCGGAAAATGAGCGCTGTAACGCACTGATCGAGTCGTTCGGGAAACCTGGCAAAATTCTCCCTTAAAGCCCGCAAAATAGTGTCCTCCTCCTTCCCAGGTCGGGAGCTTCCTTGCTATGAGACAACTAAGCCCAGGAAACACTTTTTAAAGCCTGGAGTGTGAGTAACAAGTTTAGGAGGAGAAATTTGAGAGAGGGAGGGCTTAACTCGCATCCCCATCCCCTCCAACCAAAGCCAAGTACGCAACGATTAATCACCCGAAACCTTAGAGGCGCATCAAATGGGAAACGCAGATGGAGACTTTTAAAGAAACACTGTACTTTAAAAAAAAAAAAGTAAAAAAAAAAAACCGGGGGGAGAGGGAATATAACGCGCACACAAAGATGGTTTAACATTCCGCTCTCACATTGAGGTTAGTTTTATTGCAGTTAGGGGGGGAAATAACGTTTGAGATTTGAAAAAGAAAAAAAAAGTAACATTTTGCATCAGAACCCAAAAGCCTGCCAAAAGGGCAGCAAGGGAATAATATAAAATGAAGAGATTGGGGTAGGGAGACTGCGGATAAGATGAAAGAAAACGGGAGTGAAGAACATTTGGAGGGAAAAACTTAAGAGCTGATTTAAAAGTTTGAAGCTCACATTGTTACACAGAGGGAAAAGATATATCTGATATCTTAAGATATCCATCAAATCAAAGTGAGAAAGAACCCTTTAGAGATTAAATTAGTTTCATCTCTAAAGGATTCTTTCCACTTTCATGAATTGAACTAATAGAACTTTTAGTTAAATAAGTTGTGTTTCCTGAAATATTATTTTGTGACCCAGTACAATATTTATTTTATTTTATTTTATTTTATTTTATTTATTTGTTTGTTTGTTTGTTTGTTTGTTCGTTCGTTCATTCATTCATTCATTCATTCATTCATTCATTTATTTATTTATTTATTTATTTATTGGATTTGTATGCCGCCCCTCTCCAGAGACTGCTCTTTCTCAGAATCTTTGAATGGTATATAATGACCAATTTATTCACCCTTACAATTATTACACATTTGGATGAACATGATTTATTTCCATTTTAAAAGTTGTCTTTGAACTTTTCAACAGCTGCGCTGAAGTGCCTCATGAAAACTACAAATAGGTGAAACTCTTTATTTGTTTGCCAGACATAAAACTCCTTTTATCCCATTTTTTGCATCACTCAACAAAACAGAACAAATACATGTTGTGTACATTTCTTTATAAACACATGTTTATATCCACTGCTGCTATACAAATGTTTTGTAATTTTTACTGTCATACATATGTGGATTCCATTTCTGTATATGTTTATATAGACACCTTTGTCTATGCTGAGAAGTGTTATATTTTTTAAGGATTGGGAATTGCATAGGGAAAATATGGATTTGGGTTTCAATATGTAAATATGTTTTTCCTTGAATTCCAAATTGAATTATGGGATACCCTTCCCTCATTTACAAATACAGATAGCCTTCAACTTATAGTATGACAACTGAGCCCAAATTTCCTGTTGCTTAAGGGAGACAGTTCTTATGTGAATTTTGCCCCATTTTACAACCTTTCTTGTCACAATTTATTTATTGATTTATTTATTTGATTTTTATGCCGCCCTTCTCCTTAGACTCAGGGCGGCTTACAACATGTTAGCAATAACACTTTTTAACAGAGCCAGCATATTGCCCCCACAATCCGGGTCCTCATTTTACCCACCTTGGAAGGATTGTTGAGTGAATCACTGCAGTTGTTAAATTAGTAATCCGGTTGTTAAGTGAATCTGGCTTCTCCATTGATTTTGCTTGTCAGAAGGTCATAAAATGTGATCACATAATCCTGGGACACGGAAACCTATAAATATGAACCAGTTGCCCGGCGCCCAAATTTTGATCACACTGTGGCCATGGGGTTGCTACAGTGGTCATAAGTGTGAAAAACGATCATAAATCACTTTTTAAGTGCAGTTGTAACTTTGAATGGTCACTCAATGAACGGTTGAGAGTCAAGGGCTACCTTTTGTAGATCAAAGCAATCCTCTATTTAAAGACCTCCTTTTTTTTACTATGAAAGGTATAAGCACTGTATCAAGAGAATTATAAACAAGACCTTTATGGGTAGTTTCTGCTTTTTGCTTTTCTGGTGGCTCTTTGTTTGATACTGGATTTGGACTTCACAGGTCTCCAAAGCTGTTTTTAATGTAACTTCTTTTATAATAATTTTATTTTAGGAGGTGACCTATTAAAGCCAAAATGTAATAAATAGAAGGGGGGGGGCAGAATAGAATTGCAACTAAAATAGAATTGAATATAATGATTGACAGCATTCAGATCTTCTTCAGGATTGTGAGTTCTGATCTGAGCTCCGAATTGTCAGAATATAGCCTGTTCACTTGACCTCATTCCATTATTAAGGTCATCCACCAAAACAACCCCTTTATTTTTAGGATTGTTTGAAGAAATGAAAGCTAAATCACTCAAGACATCAAATTGGCTATTTTCAAAATATTGTAATATATATAAAGGCACTTCAGTGATACATTTTTATGCAGGCCTGAATATCCCAGTGGATAGTAGATTAATTATAGATCAGGGATCCCCACCCCTGGACTGTGGTTCATTACCAAGCCTTGAGCCATTTGGAACTGGGCTGCAGATATGGTGGGCGAGCACGTGAGCACATCCCCACTTGCATGAGCATTGGGTGAGCATGTGCACAAACTCCTTCTCTATAGTGGGTAGCCCTAACCTCCAAGAATGGACAGACACCGTCCCTTCAGCCAATAAGGGCTGAGTCTGATTTTTATATATTTGTCCTTTATCGTTCATTTCCCCCTCTTTTGACTCAGTCCTTTGGCAAGAAAGGATGTGTCTCTTCAGTTCCCATCCTCGAAACTTAATCTGGTCGTCAAGCTTTTTGGTTGCCTGATTGAAATTGTGAATGTTTCTCCCCAGCCGAGTGCCTTTCATCATAATCTCTGGGTGGAGAGTGGCTACGGGCGAACCTATGACACATGTGGAGCCATATTGGAGGGCACGCAAGATGTTGCTCTATGTCAGCTCCAGCGTGCCCTGGAGGCAAAAGAAAATTCCCCAATGGACAAACTGGAAGTTTGGAAAAACACACTTCCGGTTTGCCATTGTGCTGTTTTTTGCACTCCGGAGGGTTCAGGGAAGCTTCCTGAAACTCTGGAGTGCAAAAAACAGCACAATGGGCAAACCGGAAGTGTGTTTCTCAAACTTCCAGTTTGCCCCTTTGAGCATTTTTTTTTTCATTTACCAGGCTTCAGAAAGACCTATGTGCATGTCCAGGGGCAATGCGGTGTGTGTGCGTGCAGGTGGGAGGAAGGGGCATGGGCACATGAACACATGCTAGCACACTCACACACACACCTCTTTTGGCATGCAAACCAAAAAGATTTCACCATCACTGGCCTAGACTATTGCTGTCATTACTGTCACCAGTTGTCAGAGGCTGGCTATCTATCGACCAAGTTGCATCTAGTCACAAGAGCTCAAATGTCCAGTAGATGCTGGATAGCCACATTGATGAGGATCTTTTGTTGGTCTTACCTGATATGTCCCTTCTTGTAGGACAGAGCTAACTTCCAACCCCGTCTAATAGTTTGCCTGGCCTGCTTTCTCGAGACATCTGTTTTATTGAGTTGTGACTTATGGAAACTGTTCCTGTTGACACAAAAAGTTTGACTATTGTCTTTCATCAAAAGAATGAAAGAATGATGTCCAAGAACCTCAACACCTAGCATGTCTTTGTTGACTTGGGTGATGACCAACTTTGGATGGTCAACGAACTGCTGTCAGTCAAGGACTTCATTTATCACCCAAGAATCTGCTACTAGTATCAAAGAGATACTAAAATGTCTAGATTCTAAGAATCTGAAATGGTTCTTGGATGTCCTGTTTTTAAAATAATAATAATAATAATAATAATAATAATAATAATAATAATAATAATAATTATTATTATTATTATTATTATTATTATTATTATTATTATTATATTGATGGTCTTTGACTGTAATAAAGGTCTATTTATTTAAAAGAATGAAAGATGAAGAACCAATATATAAAAGTCAGTCTCAGTCCTTATTGGCTGAAGGGACAGTGTCTTCCCATTCTTGGAGATTAGCTCCACCGTACGAGAAGGGGCATACAGGTAAGAGCAATACCCAATTTGTGCAAGCAGGTGCTTGGGTTTATCACTTTCACAAATGGAGTAGTGTGTGTATGCTTGCCCAACACTCACACGGGATTATTTCGTCTCTTCCCCACCCACAACCGGGCCACAAAGCTAGACTGGTTGAGAAACTCTGCTGAAGAAGAGCAAAGTTGTCTTTATATACAAATAACTTTCAACTGCAACCAATGGTTTAGAAACTGCCTGAAGGTGCAATAGCTTTGAAAAAAGTGGCTTAGGACTTCTCCTTGAACTTATGACCATTGCAGCATCCCCATGGTCATGAGTTCAAAATTAGCTCCATGTCAACCACCATGTATTTGCAATGGCCGCAGTGTTCCAAGTGGACCAAATGCCAACGAGCTGCCTTAAAAGCTGCCCTAAATGAGCTGCCGTAAAAGGTCATGACATGCCCCCTACACTAGAGGTTGTACCCCCTGAGCACCCCATAATGATGTATAATGTGGAGCCGGGGTGGCGCAGCAGGTAGAGTGCTATATTGCAGGCCACTGAAGCTGACTGTAGATCTGAAGGTCAGCGGTTCAAATCTCATCACCGGCTCAAGGTTGACTCAGCCTTCCATCCTTCCGAGGTGGGTAAAATGAGGACCCGGATTGTGGGGGCAATGTTAAAAAGTGCTATTGCTAACATGTTGTAAGCCGCCCTGAGTCTAAGGAGAAGGGCGGCATAAAAATCGAATAAATAAATAAATAAATAAAATAAACGTATAAAGAATAATAATGTATAATACACATAATATAAAGAATTAATCTTTATACGCTGAACTTAGTACCTTAGTACTACCATTTTGCTATCTTCCTGGCCAGCTTCTGACATGCAAAATCAATAGAGAAAGTCAAATTAACTTAAGAATTTCAGGATACCCTTAACAGCTATGGTAAAGGAAGTTGCAAAACCAGGTGTAACTCACTTAACAACCATCTAGCTCAGCAAAGAAAATTCTGGTCCCAATCATGGGACACAAATCATGCAAATGCTTGAACTGGAATTCTTTGCAACTCTCCTTGTGGCAACCAATTCATGCTCTGATAGGTCTTGAGTTACAAAGATACATCACTGAAAAAAGTGACATTTCCGTTTTTCATACTTACAACCATCTCAACAATCCCCATAGTCACATGATCTGTGTTCTGGTTTCTGGTAGAATTTTAGTTATTACAAATAACTTTTACTAAATGCAGTATTTCATAAACAAAGAAACTCCATCTTTATTCTCTTCCTTCCTTATTCAAAATACACTTCATACTAGCACATTTCTTGTTCCCCCATTATCTCTCCTAATTACATTCCTTTTGCATTCCTCCCAGCCTCTTCTGTTCACCAAGATTTATGTACTCACAGCATGATTCAAAAACAGCAGAAATGACTATAAAATAACACAGAATAAGTTTCCTTGCTTGGAAGCTGAACGGGAACACCTTCCATTTTTGTTCTACAACATTGAAACTCCATCCTTCTTCCCCACTGACCCTCTGACCTACCAAATACATCACTCCAGTATTTAACCCATTCTTCCCCTTAATATCTTCTTCCAAACACTTGTTCCTTACATTTTTGGTCCCTTCTGAATTTAGGATCAACCCAGCGAACGTCTGATTCTTTCTTGCTAGATTCTGGACTCATAGCAACATCCTGTGGCTGGCCTCCCACCTGTTCTACTACCTGTAACCCCGGGCCCACCACTAATTCATAAACGCTATCTGTATCAGAGTCCTCAAGTTCTTCATCATCCTCCAACTGACCAGGAGTATGTACAACAATCTGGAACTGTTATTTGTAGTTCAGCAGTTCATATCTCATCACTGGCTCAAGGTTGACTCAGCCTTCCATCCTCCCGAGGTGGGCAAAATGAGGAGTAAGATTGTTGGGGGCAATATGCTGACTCCGTAAACCACTTAGCGAAGGCTGTAAAAGCACTATGAAGCATTATGTAAGTCTAAATACTATTGCTAGACTTATCTACTGGTTCATATTTATGATGGTTGCAGTCCCCCAAGGGTCATGTGATCACCTTTTGCAACCTTCTGACAAGCAAAATCAATGGGGAAGCCAGATTCACTTAAGAACCATGATACTGACTTAGCAACTGCAGTGATTCACCTAACAACTCTGGCAAGAAAGTTCAAAAGTGTTCGGAAACTTCAGATCATGCAGAATGCGGCCGCGAGAGCTATCGTGGGGCTCCCTAGATTCGCCCACGTTTCTACAACACTCCGTGGCCTGCACTGGCTGCCGATTGGCTTCCGGTCACAATTCAAAGTCTTGGTAAGGACCTTTAAAGCCCTTCATGGAATTGAACCAGAATACCTCCGGGACCGCCTTCTACCGCACGAATCCCAGCAGCCGATAAGGTCCCACAGAGTTGGCCTTCTCTGGGTCCCATCAACCAAACAATGTCGTTTGGCGGGCCCCAGGGGAAGAGCCTTCTCTGTGGCAGCCGCAGCCCTCTGGAACCAACTCCCCTCGGAGATTAGAACGGCCTCCACCCTCCTTGTCTTTCACAAGTTACTCAAGACTCACCTATATCGTCAGGCATGGGGGAATTAAGACATCTCCTCCAGGCTTTCTTATATTTTATGTTTGGTATGTATGTGTTGTATGGTTTTTAAATTGTTGGGTTTTTTAAATGTAATTTTATTATTAGATTTGTTCCATTGTTATACTGTTTTTATTATTGTTGTGAGCTGCCCCGAGTCTTCAGAGAGGGGTGGCATACAAATCTAATAAATTGAATTGAAAATTGAATTGAATAAGTTGGGGCAAAATCAGTGGTGGGCTGCTAGCTGGAATGCTAAATTGGGCTCACCGCCGTGGCTCATGAGTGCTTGCGGGGCCAACACGATTATGCTTCTGCACCTGTGGAGGTAGCAAAATCATGTATGGAGCTGCAGGTGCGCCCATGTTTCTGCATGTGCGGAAGCAAAAAACCCTTGCTGAAACACGGGTACAACTGCAGCTCCGTGCACGATTTTGCTATCTCAACAGGTGCAGAAGCAAGATCGCGCTGGCCCCGCAAGCACTCACAAGCTGCAGATTTTGCCACAAAGTTTACTCCTGAAGCCTTTTCGAATGATGGATATAGCCACAAGGCAGTGGAGGTTTCCTGCTCCAAGTGGTTGACAAGGGCATCTTTTGTGTCTTGCTGGGCTCTTAGCATACTGAGGCCACCTTCATGACCTATTGACCTATTCTAATAGGTTTCATCTGCTCAATCCATCGGAATCTGTCCTCACATGCTCGAGATAGACAAGTCTCTATCTTGCTAAAGGTCAATGACCCATCGGCTACTCTCAGCCTGGTTTGGCCAACCTATCAAAGCTGTTGCCTGAGGTGTGGCCACTGAGCATGCTACAGCTACTAGGAACCACAGGTGAGAGCTGAGTAACAGGTGGGGACCAAAGGTGAATGAGCTGCCTCAAAGCTGCCCAAAATGAGCTGCCGTAAAAAGACACGACATGCCCCTTTACCAGAGATGCTACCCTTCCATAATAATGTATAATGTATAATAATGTATAATACACATAATATAAAGAATTAATCTGTATAGGCTGAATTTAGTACCTAAATATTAACTTTTAAAAATTTCTGCATCTTTTCTGAGAATTGGATAATGATTTATTTAAAAGAATTTCTTTATTTAATTTTATTTATATGCCATGGGAGACAATCACATTTATAAAGCCTTACTCAGTCTGCTCATAGCCCGCGTCACTGGGCCACACCCTTCCCTCCCCTCTGCAGCAAGCCTAATTGCAGGCTTAATCATGCTGGTTAAAGGGGGAACTACCACTTTTACTCGTGTCTGTTGCCTATTTCCCTCCCCAAGGGAGGAGGTGGTGTTACGAGGCAATGCTTTAGAGGTATTTGATATTACTTCCTTCCACCCATTACCGTTGTTGCTTTCTATGGTGGTACATGTCTGCTCTTGCAATTTTTTTGCCCATGCCCTCGTCCTAGGTCTGCACTGTTCTAATCCCCCCTTGTCCCCTGCATTAAACCTGCATTGTGCCCCTCCCCCTCTACCTCCGTGTTGCTCCAGTATGTTCCCTTGTTTCCCACTAGGGGTTGCTCCACCCTCATTTAGCTGGTTTCTATGCCTGACCTGGAGAATTCTGTTAGGGGCTTTATCCAATCCTAATGACCTATCTCCTTTAAGTCGTTGTTGGTGCCTTAAAGCCTGGTATGCTGATGGCATATCAATATGTCTATTTAAAGAATTTTCGTTGGAGAACCAGGCTTCTTTTAGGAGGCGACCTCCCTTGGTTTCATCTCGCGCCAGAATCTCAGTTCCCTGGAAATCGAAGCCATGATCCTGCTCCTCCATGTGTGTCCAAATCTGGGAGCGTTGTTCCTGACGTCGGACCGCCAATTTGTGTTCGTGTATACGAGTTCTCAATCTTTTAGCCGTTTCACCCACATAGTGGTGCGCACAATTATTGCAGTTTATACGGTAAATTACTGAGGAGGACTCCTCCTTCACTAAGGTTTCCTTCGGGCGCATTACTGATTTTCTCAAAGTTTGATCCGGCCTGTGCGCTACTTTGACCCCATGGGGTGCCAGTATGCGTGCGGCTGTTTCGGATACCCCTTGTATGTACGGGAGTACCCTCCACGCTGATGTTTCGTTTGCGCTTTCAGTAGGTTGTCGGGGTCTGGGTGTGGTGCACCGTTGAATAAAAGCTCTCGAGTAGCCATGACGTATACCAGGCTTTAAGGCACCAACAACGACTTAAAGGAGATAGGTCATTAGGATTGGATAAAGCCCCTAACAGAATTCTCCAGGTCAGGCATAGAAACCAGCTAAATGAGGGTGGAGCAACCCCTAGTGGGAAACAAGGGAACATACTGGAGCAACACGGAGGTAGAGGGGGAGGGGCACAATGCAGGTTTAATGCAGGGGACAAGGGGGGATTAGAACAGTGCAGACCTAGGACGAGGGCATGGGCAAAAAAATTGCAAGAGCAGACATGTACCACCATAGAAAGCAACAACGGTAATGAGTGGAAGGAAGTAATATCAAATACCTCTAAAGCATTGCCTCGTAACACCACCTCCTCCCTTGGGGAGGGAAATAGGCAACAGACACGAGTAAAAGTGGTAGTTCCCCCTTTAACCAGCATGATTAAGCCTGCAATTAGGCTTGCTGCAGAGGGGAGGGAAGGGTGTGGCCCAGTGACGCGGGCTATGAGCAGACTGAGTAAGGCTTTATAAATGTGATTGTCTCCCATGGCATTTTAATACTCTGACGAAGTTAGCAGCACGCTAACGAAAGCTAAGTTGTTTTATTAAAGTTTTTATGTTCCGGTGATCGAGATGGCTGCTGCCTCATCATTCACACATATACCTGGAACTCGCATTTTTAGGACTATTCTTGATATATATATATATATATATATATATATATATATATATATATATATATATATATATATGTTTTCGTAAATTTTCACGGGTATATGTATGTAGATTGTTCTGAGTTCGGGTTTTGCCCTGTGTAATATTTTGCATGTTTATGCGACGTTTCGGTGAAATCACATTCACCATCATCAGGCTGAAGTTTCCAAGCTTCGTGCTGTTGTTTTACATACGGTATATATATATATATGTATATATGTCACATGTTTTTTTGCTGAATTTGAAAATTAAGGGAGACTAGGATAGATATATTTCGGCCTTATTTTGGCCTCATCAGCTAGCCATACCCACTGGGACTTGAACCTGCAACCTTTGCCTTGTAAGGCAGAGAATTATCCTCTAGGCTACAGTGTCCAATCCCTTCAGCTCTGCACCAGGGAAGGGTTACATATTTTTGTGTCAAATCACCCTGGTGTATTGAAGGAACATCACAGCTCGTTATTTGCCTCTCAGCCCAACCCAGGGCCATTTCCAAGGCAGTTAATTTTATTGATAGCTGACAATTCTATCTGTATGTGTCACATGGTTTTTTGCTGAATTTGAAAATTAAGGGAGACTAGGATAGATCTATTTTGGCCTTATTTTGGCCTCATCAGCTAGCCATACCCACTGGGACTTGAACCTGCAACCTTTGCCTTGTAAGGCAGAGAATTAACCTCTAGGCTACAGTATCCATCCATCCATCCATCCATACATACATACATACATACATACATACATACATACATACACACACACACACACACACACACACACACACACACACATACAGTGGTACCTCTACTTAAGAACTTAACTCATTCCGTGACCAGGTTCTTAAGTAGAAACATTCTTAAGTAGAAGCATTTTTTCCCATAGGAATCAATGTAAAAGCAAATAATACATGCAAACCCATTAGGAAAGAAATAAAAGCTCAGAATTTGGGTGGGAGGAGGAGGAAGAGGAAGAGGAGGAGGACAGTCACTGCCGAAGGTTGAAGATGAGGTGAGGGAAATAAAAAAAATCCGAAAATATTGCACAGCTGAACATAAATATTTGTATACTATAATGTATTATTGTAGTACATACGGATTATGTGGCATTATGTATCAATTTTTAGTAACCACATAGATTAATTTTCTGCATGACGATCTGTTCCTAACCTATTATTTCAGATTTTCCAACAGCACAGCCTTTGCCATTATAACAGAGTCTATCCACCACACTGCTAGTTATCCTCTTCGTCTCTTCTTTTCTATGGAAGTGTATACTACACTTAGGGCAGGGGTGGGCTGCTGGCTGGACCGGGGGTAGTGGTGGAATGCAGTGGGGTAGCGAAAATGGAGCTCCACCCCACAGCACCCAATTTGCACTGAACGATGTTGGAAGAAAATGCAGGGCGTCCTGTAACCCTTCACCGACTTAGGGTACACATAATTAGCGGTGGATAGCTCCCGTTTTGGCTTAGTTGTGCAAACCGGTAGCAGCGGTGGGAGACTCCGCCCATCCACCCAGGATGCTTCTGCACATGTGCAGAAGGGTCACACGCAAGCATGAGCACACACACAAATCGGTAGCAATGGGTTTTAGACCTCACTACTGCACATAATGTACTGTGTAAAATCATAAACAATTTTTAGATTTCTTTTTAAGTCCCTGAAGCTCACAATGAATTACTCTAAAAGAAAGCTAATTCTGCAAATAATCCAGTACAGGAAACCTGTCAGAACTATAATATATGTTGTATCTATGACTAACTTTTATTTCTAATTGCTGTTCAAAATTAATTTTTAATTCAATAAAGTTTAGTTAACTCTCTTAATGAATCTTTGGCTATGCCATGACTCAAACCAGAAATACTCAGGAAAGAATTCATAAACTTCTGAACTTACTTTTCTGAAAAGCCCTTAGCTGACTGCATAAATTGAGAAATAAAATACAAGATACCATATTATTACTCTATTTCAGTAAAATAAACCGTCAGGAAATCCCAAGGCTGTGTTAGACTGCGACGTAGAAAAACATTCAGAAAAAAGGCATAACTAAGCCATTTCCGTAGTGTTCCCAAGGAAACTACAAGGACATTTTCCTGACATCACCAGAAGCCAGGCTCAAAGTGAAAAAAAAACTTCACCTTTCCAAAGATAGATATCAATATTTTAAACATCCTTGTTTACTATTTCTACCAGAAAAATAATCTATAGGAAATACTTTATTCATATAACTTTATTCATATAACTAAATACTTTATTCATATAACTAAAACAAGAAACAATGGTAGGAAACTAATCAAGGAGAGAAACAATCTAAAACTTCTGAATAACGTGAGCAGTTAACCAATGGAATAAAGTGATACCTCATCTTACAAACGCCTCATCATACAAACTTTTCGAGATGCAAACCCGGGGTTTAAGATTTTTTTGCCTCTTCTTACAAACTATTTTCACCTTACAAACCCACTGCTGCTGCTGGGATGCCCCGCCTCCGGACTCCCGTTGCCAGTGAAACACCCGTTTTTGTGCTGCTGGGATTCCCTTGAGGCTTCCCTCCATGGGAAACCCCACCTCCGGACTTCCGTTGCCAGCGAAGTACTTGTTTTTGCAATGCTGGGAATCTCCTGCTGGGATTCCCCTGCAGCATCCAGAAGTCCGGAGGTGGGGTTTCCTATGGAGGGGAACCTCCGGAGAATCCCAGCAGCGCAAAAATGGGCACTTCGGCTGGCAAAAGGGGTGAATTTTGGGCTTGCACGCATTAATCGCTTTTCCATTGATTCATATGGGAAACATTGTTTCGTCTTACAAACTTTTCACCTTAAGAACCTCGTCCCGGAACCAATTAAGTTTGTAAGACAAGGTATCACTGTACTTTGCCTTTAGAAGTTGTGGTTGCTCCATCATTGAAGGCTTTCAAAAAGAGACTGGACAACCATTTGTCTGAAATGATATAGGGCAGTGATGGCGAACCTTTCTTCCCTCGGGTGCCGAAAAAGCATGGGCATGTGCTATCGTGCATGCATGAGTGCCCACATCCATAATTCAATGCCTTGGGAGGGCTAAAACAGCTTCCCCTGCCCCCCCAGGCCCTCTGGAGGCTGGAAAGGGCTTGTTTCCCAACTTCTGGTGGGGTAGGCTCCTGTTTATTTATTTATTCGACTTCTATGCCGCCCAATCCCAAAGGACTCAGGTTGGCTTACAACAGCGGTACAAATATAAGAATAAATACAAAACAGTAAAACAGGGGTCCTCAAACTTGGCAACTTTAAGACTTGAGGACTTCAACTCCCAGAATTCTGGGAGTTGAAGTCCACAAGTCTTAAAGTTGCCAAGTTTGGAGACCTCTGCAGTAAAAGAAGTTGAATAGTTACTTGAGGTTAAAACATAACAAACTAAAAACCCATAAAAAAGTTATTATATAAAAAAAGAAAAAACACACTAAAATACATACACACCATTCTTACAGTTGGCCATCAAGCTGTGAATTAATGGTCCCCAGGTCTGTCGGCAAAGCCAGGCCTACGCAGCTTTGCGAAAGGCCAGCAGGGTGGGAACAGTGCGGATATTGGGAGGAAGTTGGTTCCATAGAGCCGGGGCATCCATAGAGAAGGCTCTCCCCCATGGCCCCGCCAACCTGCATTGCTTAGTCAATGGGACCCAGAGGAGGCCAACTCTGTGAGCTCTTATTGGTCTCTGGGAGGTATGCGGAAGGAGACGGTTCTGTAAACAGTCTGGCCCTGAGCCACGTAGGGCTTTATAGGTAATAACTAACACCTTGAATTGTGCCCGGAGACTAATAGGAAACCAATGCAGCTCATGGAGCAAAGGTGTTATATGGGTGTACCAAGGTACACCCATGATAGCTCTCGCAGCTGCATTCTGAACTATTTGCAGTCTCCAAACACTTTTCAAGGGTAGCCCCATGTAGGGCGCATTGCAATAATCAAGACGGGAGGTGATGAGGGCCTGAGTGACTGTTCCAAGTAGGGCCTGGTCCAAGTAGGGCCACAACTGGTGTACCAGGCGAACCTGGGCTAAGGTCCCCCTGGCCACAACTCAGGTCAAAACGCAGCCATGGTTCCAGGATGACACCCAAGTTGTGGACCCTATCTGTGGGGGACAATATCTCCACCCCCAGAGCAATGGACGGACAGATCGAAAAGTCCTTAGGAGGGAAAATCCCAAGCCACTCGGTCTTGTCTGGGTTGAGTCTGAGCCTGCTGGCCCCCATCCAGATCCTCACAGCTTCCAGGCACCGGCACATCGCATCCACCACTTCACTGAATTGGCATGGAATGGAGATGTATAACGGGGAATCATCAGCGTACTGATACCTCGCCCCATGCTGTCAGATGATCTCACCCAGTGGCTTTATGTAGATATTGAATAGCAGGGGGAAGAGGACAGACCCCTATGGCACCCCACAAAGGAGAGACCGAGGGGTGGACCTCTGGCCCCCCACTAACACCAACTGCAAATGACCGGAGAGATAGGAGGAGAACAACTGTAAAACAGTGCCTCCCACTCCCAATCCCTCCAGTCATCGTGTTTCATCCTCCCCAGGCTCCAAAGGCTTCTCTGGAGCCAGGGAAGAGTAAAAACACCCTCCCAGAGCCTCTGGGTATGTGCCACCCAAAATCACACACATGCACACTGGAACTAAGCTAGGGCAACAGCAGATATGGCTCCGCGTGCCACCTATGGCACTCATGCCATAGGTTCGCCATCACTGATAGAGGGTGAACCTTTTACAGACCGAGTGCCCAAACTGCACGCACACCCAAACTGAAAGGACATGCAAGCATGGGCAGCAGAGACTCGAAGGCCAGCTGGCCGGTGGGACAGGGAAGGGCTGCCTGTCGCCAATGCTCCCAGTCAACTCCTGGCAGATGTGCAAAGGTCAAATCTCCCATGTGGATGCTCACGCATGAGAGATTTCCCGATTTTCTGTGATTTCTTTGCTTTCACGCATGCATGGATGCAAAAACCCGCCAAAAATTGGTGAAATCTTGCATGTGGGAGTATCCTCATGCGACATTTGGTTTCCTGAGCATGCAGTGAAGCTGAATCTTACACCGATGCGCCAGTCAGCTGGAGTTGCATGCGCAGTTCCATTTTTCCAACCAGCACTGAACATTTCACTATACCGGTTGCAGCCCACTATTGTTATTGTTGTTGTTGTTGTTATTTAGATTTGTATGCCGTCCCTCTCTGGAGACACGGATGCTTTAGAATGTGTTCCTGCTGTGGGAATTTGGGAGGGGCTGCTGCATGAGGGGTATAGAGATGTAGCCATAACAAATTCCTTGTAGATTCTCAAGGTCATTCTTTGTTCAGCACCTATCCGGAAGCTGATGGAAGGAACAGACAAGTCGACAGAAGAAAACTGGTCAATGTGATGAACTTGTGGAGCAAGGGAATTTTTAATTTCTGGTTTCCTCTTATTGTTCCCACCCACCCAACCTTCTTTGAGCATAACTGCTCTATTTCACCTCTACAGGGGAAGAACTAAAGGAAATTAGGAATCTCACCTGTATCCTCTCCTTCCCACTATAGCACATGCGGGACCTGTTGTTTTACTTTATTTTACTTTATTTTATTTTATTTGTGTGTCTCTGTGTGTGTTTTTTTTAATTAAGGGAGACTAGGATAGATCTAATTCGGCTTTATTTTGGCCTCATCAGCTAGCCATACGCTCACTGGGACTTGAACTTGCAACCTTTGCCTTGTAAGACAGAGAATTAATCTCTAGGGTACAGTATCCAATCCCTTCAGCACTGTACCAGGGAAGGGTTACATGTTTTTTGTGTCGAATCACCCTGGTGTATTGAAGGAACATCACAGCTCTTTTTTTGTCTCTCGGCCCAACCCAGGGCCATTTCCAAGGCAGTTAATTTATTCATAGCCGAGAAACTATTTTCTGTATGTGTCACATGTTTTTGCTGAATTTGAGAATTAAGGGAGACTAGGATAGGTCTATTTCGGCCTTATTTTGGCCTCATCAGCTAGCCATACCTTCACTGGGACTTGAACTTGCAACCTTTGCCTTGTAAGGCAGAGAATTAACCTCTAGGCTACAGTATCCATCCATCTATCTATACACACATACATACATACATACATACATACATACATACATACATATATACATACAGTAGTATCTCTACTTAAGAACTGAACGCATTCCGTGACCAGGTTCTTAAGTAGAAACATTCTTAAGTAGAAGCAATTTTTCCCATAGGAATCAATGTAAAAGCAAATAACGTGTGCAAACCCATTAGGAAAGAAATAAAAGCTCAGAATTTGGGTGGGAGGAGGAGGAAGAGGAGGAGGACAGTCACTGCCGAAGGATGAAGGTGAGGTGAGGGGAATCAAAAAAATCCAAAACTTTAAGACTTAAAAGGGCTGCCCAGAGCAAGGGGAGCGTTTCTTGTCTCTGGACGCTGGCAGAGGTTTATTCCCTCTCCAAGTGCCCAGAGAAAGGAAAATGCTTTGTTCGCTCTAGACTGCCAAAGCCTCCTTAAGCGCCACCTTAAGTCCTGGCAGCCCAGGACTCAGGGCAGCTAACAATAATCGCAAGTACTAAAACAATAAGAAATAGAACACGTCTTTGCCGCCAGGCCTGGGGACATTAGATCTTCCCCTGTCCAGCACTTGTTGTTAGTGTGATTGCTGAATGAATGAAAATGAATGTTTTTAAAGTTAGGATTTTAAGAACTTTTTAGTACATTAATTGGAGAACTGTACTGTTGTGCTATATGTTGTGAGCCGCCTCGAGTCCACGGAGAGGGGCGGCATACAAGTCCAATAAATGAATGAATGAATGAATGAATGAACGAACAAACAAACAAACAAACAAACAAACAAACAAACAAACAAACAAATAAATAATAAAAACAATAATGAAACAGCAATGATATAAAATACATAAAACCTACATACACACAGTGATTTCTAATTCCATTTTGCTGGAAAAGCCAGGTCTTAACAGCTTTCCGGAAGACCAGTAGGGTGGAAATAGTACAGATCTCTAGGGGCAGTTGATTCCAAAGGGTTGGAGCTGCCACAGAGAAGGCCCTTCCTGACAGCCATGACAGCTGGCATTGTTTGGAGGATGGGATCCTGAGAAGACCAACCCTATGGGCCCTTACTGGTCACAGCGAGGTATGAGGCATGAGGTGGTCCCATAAATAGTCTAGCCCTGAGCCATTTAGGGCTTTAAAGGTGATAACCAACACCTTGAATTGCATCCGGAGACCGACTGGTAACCAATGCAGGTCACGTAGAGTTGGAGTAATACAGGCGTGCGTTGATAACACACATTATTACACACGCATTTTGCACCAGCTGCAGTCTCCGAATGCTCTTCAAGGTTAGCTCCATGTAGAGCGCAATATTAGCGCCAGCAAAATATTTGAGGTGCTCCTAAATAGCTATTATAATTTATCTCCCAGCTAATGTTCATCAGGAAACTATAAAACAAACAATATTTTGCAAAACCATTTATTTACATAGTTTTGTATATTGTTCAGTTCCCAAGGATCTGGGTGGCTTCTTTAGAAATAAATAATAATGTTTTGATTTGTCTTGTTTGTTTTGTTAAAAAACTATTTGCGGAGTTTTAAATAATTATGAAGAAGTTGACCATGAAGAAAATGCCCCAAGAGAAGACTGCAATCCAAAATATTGAAGGTTGAAGATTAAAACTAAACTGAAGGCTGAACATTAAAACTAGTGAATCTCACACACACACAAAAATTGAAATGTGGTGCAAATGTTTTCCAATCTTTGCACCTGAAAGAAAATTTTGCTTATTGATTCAAAAAGGCGGGAGGAAAAAGTTAGAATTTAACCCTACAGCAGTGATGGCGAACCTATGGCACGGGTGCCACAGGTGGCACATGGAGCCATATCTGCTGGCACGCGAGCTGTTGCCCTAGCTCAGCTCCAAAGTGCATGTGTGTGCCGGCCAGCTGATTTTTGGTTCGCACAGAGTTTCTGGGATGGCGTTTTTGGCTTCCGGAGAGCCTCCGGGGGGGATGGGGGAGGACATTTTTACTCTTCCCCAGCTCCAGGAAAGCTTTTGGAGCCTGGGGAGGGCAAAACATGAGCCTAATGGGCCCACCAGAAGTTGGGAAAGAGGCTGTTTTTGGCCTCCAGAGGGGCGATGGGAGGCGGGAGAAGCTGTTTTTGCCCTCCCCAGGCATTGAATTATGAGTGTGGGCACTCGTGCATGTGTGATAGCATGCAAGCACTCTCTTTCAGCACCCGAGGAGAAAAAGGTTCGCCATCACTGCCCTACAGCATATAGACACAAATGCCTCTCTCTATTGTGACAGGTAGCTTTACCCATGTGGATTATGTCTTTTTTGCAATAAAAGAACCAATGTGATGGTATCATGCCTGTCCATCTTTACAGTAAGCAAGTTCAATTCAATTCAATTCAGTTTATTAGATTTGTATACCACCCCTCTCCGAAGACTTGGGGCGGCTCACAACAGTAATAAAAAACAGTATAACAATGGAACAAATCTAATAATAAAATTATATAAAAAACCACAATAATTTAAAAACCAAACAGCACATACATACCAAACATAAAATATAAGAAAGCCTGGGGGAGATGTCTTAATTCCCCCAAGCCTGGTGATATAGGTGGGTCTTGAGTAACTTGCGAAAGACAAGGAGGGTAGGGGCTGTTCTAATCTCCGGGGGGAGTTGATTCCAGAGGGCTGGGGCCACCACAGAGAAGGCTCTTCCCCTGGGGCCCACCAAATGACATTGTTTGGTTGACGGGACCCGGAGAAGACCAACTCTGTGGGACCTTATCGGCCGCTGGGATTTGTGCGGTAGAAGGCAGTTCCGGAGGTATTCTGGCCCAATGCCATGAAAGGCTTTAAAGGTCATTACCAACACTTTGAATTGTGAACGGCAGCCAGTGCAGGCCACGGAGAGTTGTAGAAACGTGGGCGAATCTAGGAAGCCCCACGATAGCTCTCGCGGCCGCATTCTGCACAATCTGAAGTTTCCGAACACTTTTCAAAGGTAGCCCCATGTAGAGAGTGTTGCAGTAGTCAAACCTCGAGGTGATAAGGGCAATGACTTCCTGTCCAAATACGGCCGCAACTGGTGCAAATTCCTGATTATTGGATAAAGTCTCTGGGAAGTTAAGATTTATTATGAAGAAATCTGACAGCCTTTTTCTGTTTGGTGTCCTAAATGCAGGGGAGCAGGTAGGGGTTGCTACTTACTGCCATTACCGGTGCGATGCGCACGCAGATTCAGTTTGCTGGTTGGCGGCAGGTGCAGAAGCAAAATTTCACAACTTGTGCACATGAGAGTTCGGTGATTTTTTTTTTTTTTTTTTTTTGCTTCCCTGCATGCACAGAAGCAAAAAAATTATTTATTCAATTTTTCTTATGCCACCCTTCTCCTTAGACTCAGGGAGTCTTACAACATGTTAGCAATAGCAGTTTTTAACAGAGCCAGAATATTGCCCCCACAATCCGGGTCCTCATTTTACCCACCCCGAAAGGATGGAAGGCTGAGTCAACCTTGAGCCCGTGATGAGATTTGAATCGCTGACCTGCAGATCTATCAGTCAGCTTTAGTGGCCTGCAGTACTGAACTCTACCCACTGCGCCACCTTGGGTCTTACTGAAATCTTGCGTGGGCGCTCGTCTCCTTGCAAGATTTTGCTTCCTGTGCATGTGCAAAATCAAAATCCCATTGGGATGCACATGTGCACCAGAAACATGGAGCTGCACACACAGTTCCATTTTGGCTACTGGTGCACCGTGCGTGTTGCCTGCTGGGTAGCAACCCGATATTGCACGGGACTAAAATTTCTCCAGTAATAAATCTCTATAACTGTCATTGTCTCTATAACTCATCACATCTGGAGAGCATCATAAAGAGTAACTGTGGAAATTGATATGATACCTGTTAAGCCATGGATTGGAAACGTTTGATCTCTTAGATGTTGCTAATTTATAATCTCAACAGTCACAACTGGCATAGCCGATAAAAAGAACACATGCAACATCTGGAGGGCTACTAATTCCAGGCCTTTGAATTCCGAGTGGGTATTTTTCAGGAAAACGAATCTCTTGTAGGGAAGGAACCATTACACTACTTTCACACAGTACAGCACACAATGGTACCTCTACTTATGAACTTAATTCGTTCTGTGACCAGGTTCTTAAGTAGAAATGTTTGTAAGAAGAAGCAATTTTTCCCATAGGAATCAATGTAAAAGCAAATAATGTGTGCGATTGGGGAAACCACAGTGGGGGTGGAGACCCTGTTTCATCCCAGGAGATTCCTAGAGAGGCCCCACGGAAGTTTCTTCCTGCCTTTTCTGGCCCTGTTTCCTGCCAGGAGATTCTTAGAGAGGCCCCACAGAGACTTCTCCCCACATTTTCCAGCCCTATTTCCTCCCAGGAGATTCCTAGAGAGGCCCCACAGAGGCTTCTCCCTGCCTTTTCTGGCCCTGTTTCCTCCCAGGAGATTCCTAGAGAGGCCCCACAGAGGCTTCTCCTTGCCTTTTCTGGCCCTGTTTCCTGCCAGGAGATTCCTAGAGAGGCCCCACAGAGACTTCTCCCTGCCTTTTTTTTCAGTATAAGATTTTTTTAAAATTTCTCCACCATAAAGTAAAACAATATATAGTTAGAAACACAACAACAATGCTTAAAATTAATCATATGCAAACTTTTATTTTCTCATTACTCCCTCAATGGAGGCTCTTATCTCTCCACGTGTAAAATTTTCTGTTAATTTTATACAATATTAGCAATTCTTAAAATTCTAAATTTTTGGTTACAGTTTCAAAGGCTCGGGTTTGTAAGTGGAAAATGGTTCTTGAAAAGAGGCAAAAAATCTTGAACACCCGGTTCTTATCTAGAAAAATTCGTAAGTAGAGGCGTTCATAGGTAGAGGTGCCACTGTACTTTGTTAAGCCAGAATAGGCATCACTGGCAATGGTGTTTAGGGATGATGAGATGTTACTTCTGCATAATATGGAAGGACACATGTTGCCTGTACAGGTAGTCCTCGATTTATGGTTACAACTGAGCCCAAAATTTATGTTGCTAAGTGAGACAGCTGTTAAGTAAATGTTGGTCCAGTTTCTGACCTTGCTTGCCACAATTTTAAAGTGAATCACTGCTGTTGTTAAATTAGTAACATTTTTAAAGGGATTCTGGCTTCCCCATTGATTTGATTTGTCAGAAGGTAATCATATGAACCCAGGATACTTACAACTATTTACTGGTTGCCAGTAAACAGTTTTTGATCACATGACCATGGAGCCATTGGTCATAAGTGTGAAAAATGGTCATAAGTCCCATATTTCAGTGATGTTGTAACTTGGTCACTATATGAACTGTTGTAAGTTGAGGACCAGCTGTACCAGTTTTAATGTGATTGGTTGATTTTGGTTAAAAAGTGTGAGCCCAGGCATTTATGGATTATTCAGCAATGTTTAATTGGGTTCACATATCACATTAAGCCAACATACACACACACAAACACACACCAGAAACACACACACACCGAGAGAGCTTATATTATGATAATCCGGTTTACATATGTGTAAACATGACAGGCTCAATCACATATGAGCAGAATACAAAATGGTTTAGTACAACTTTGTCTTGTTTCCAATTGCTATCCATGATTGCAAGATCTGTTGTTTTGGTGTCTAGTTAGTAATTCTGTATTTTCAAAAATATTGGGAAATAAAAGATAAAGGTTTCCAGTCATTTCTGACTCTAGGATATGATGCTCATCTCTGTTTCTTAACTGAGGGAGCCAGCATTGTTTGAAGATATCCCCATATTCATGTGGCCAGCACTGACTATATGATGAAGTGCATGGACTCTTCCCACCAATGTGGTATCTATTTATCTACTCGCATTTGCATGCTTTCAAAATGCTAGGTTGGCAGGAACTGGAGCATAGTTCCCTCTAAGCTGAGCAGTGAGCAATCGCTCACTTAAAAATCATCATCAACTCAGAGTTTTCCAAACCTGCCCAGAAGCCGAGAGGGAAAGAGTGAGAGGGAAGGAGAGAGAGAGGAAGAGAGAGAAACTGCTGAGCCATCGCTCTTCTTCCTATTGGGAAACAATACTCACATAATTGATAAAAGGGGGACATGGGTTTGGTCATACAGTTATAATAAAATTCTAGTCACTGTCTCCAAGCCCTTCAGATGCAATGACAGTTTTTGGTAGCAAATTCAGGAAAGTTTGCTAAGTGAAAAAAACAACCTTTGGTCAATTTCCCAGCAACCTTTGACCTTAGCAAACTTTAACCTGTAGCAGGAGAGTCATTATCCTGAGAAGAACCATCTTGGACTAAACTTGAAAATGAATGTTTTCTTTCTCTCTGGGATACTTAAACCAAATGGCTCCTGCCTCCCATTCACCAGCCATTGAGAGTTGATTTATGAGGCCATGCCTGTTGGGTCAACAGAGGCTAGGAAAGAGGTTTGCAGGGAGGGGAAACCAAGCAGGACAAAGAGCCAAAGCACAAACAAGATATGGAAACATTGCCTGGACAAGCCTTGCATGCTAGCTAAGACAAGGAGGCAACCTGGGTGAAAAGAATCAGAACATCTTTAGCAGTTTTCATACTTCATTCTAAGCCAAAATGTAGCCCGTTCTATTTTCACTGAGCAAACTGTGTGTACCCAGCCACTACATGTACCACTGTTGATAGGAAGGGATCTAGGGTCCTAAGACTTCAAGTTCCCAGAAACCCCTGAATATGGCTCTTAAGGACTTTCCAAAAGTTGTCACCAAATTCTAATGTTTAATGTGATTGAAAAGAAAAGAAAATATCTCCAGGACAAATAATTGTGTTAAATATATTTGCCAGTTATTTACATTTATTTTTTGACTGACAACTATCTACTCTTTGTCCTAGACCCATTGTATGTTTTTGTAGTGACCTCCAGTGAATGGTCAGAGTCTAAGTATGGCCTTGTTTCCCCTACCCAAGCTACGTACTTCTGGTTTATAGTTTAATGTTATATGTAAATCAAGCTGCTATGGTTCATTCAACAAACATAAATATCCAGAGGTGTGTATACTCAGTTATCTGAACCAGAAGGACGACTGATGTGAGTTGAATGATTCACTGTGAGTACTTACTGAGTAATGAATTGATTGTGACCATTTTTATGGGTATTCTTTTAACTGTTTTTATAGTGCTTTTATGTTTAGTTTGCTTTGAACTGCCCAAAGCTTTCAGGAATGGAGTGGTCTACAAGTATTGTAAAGTAATTAAAAATAAATATTAAAAAGGAATGATTACATCTATCTGCACAACAGTTGGGCTATGCCACAATGTGATTTTTGAGGTTTCAGCTTAACACGACATACAAACCCAGCCAATGCCTCTTAACCCTGACAATGCTAAACATCCCTTTTTGAAAGTACAGTACATCCAGAAAGATAAGTGAGAGAGCAGAGAATGTGAAAATGTAGTTCACGATGAAGATAATTGTTAACCAAACAAAATGACTCATGCTATAGATAGAACAAGATAAGCAACCTCTTCTAAATTGGGATGTAAGAATTATTTTTTTACTTCAGTGACAGCAATCAATCTAATTCTTTGTGTTTCACTTGATAAATTTCTCTGGAGCCTTCTGTAGTGAAAAGTGATAGATCTGGGCAAGCAATACAATCAAATAAATAAATAATTCAACTTTTTAGCCTTACCGGTGCTCAAAAAATATGCTACCCTGGATAAATTCACATGCTGAGCTATAGTTTTTTTTTGTTTTTTTTTTTTAAAGAAAGTTCATTAAATTTAAATCGTTAAAAAGGGTGGGGAAGGGTCATTGGAAAAAAAGGGGAAGGGGGAAGAAAGGCATTACATAGACTGTACATAAGGTGAACTATACATTTTTACTGAGATATAGTTTTAATTAAGCATAATCTACCAACAAAATCAATGGTTTTGAATGATTCACAACTCACACCATACCAAGCTACCCCATCATAACTAAGCATGATGCAAGAACCCAATTCTAACTTTATATTATTACAAGGAGAAGCAACAATGCTCAATGACTAAAGCAATGGTGGGAATTTTGCTAAGCCACAAACCCAATTTTCTTCCCCCATGACTCTACCAGGTAGAGTGCTGTGATATGTAGTTCTGCCTCTGTCACTAATTCCCAGGGGTGGGCTGCTGCCCAGACGGCGAGGGGAGGGGAACGCAGTGGGGTAGCAAAAATGGAGCCCCACCCCAGAGCACCTAATTTGCACTGAAAGATGTTGATAGAAAATGCAGGGCGTCCTGCATAAGCCACTCCCATAGTGTGATAGTAAAATTTTTGGTAGCCCTTCACTGCTAATTCCCTACACCCAAAGAAATGTGCTCTTCTCTCAATTCTACTTTCACCCTGAATATATTTCAGAATGATTGCTCAGAGGAAGGCAAACCTTACGAAAGGTATTCCAAAGGCTGATTTTGCCCTTGAAATGAAAAGTGATCTCAGCATCCTTTGCATCAGATCCTTCCTCATCTTCCTCTCAAGTAGCATACACCAATGTTCTTCTTCAGCCATGGGAATTGGTGACCCCCTTCCCATACCCCCCCCATTCCTTTGACAGCTGCTGCTGTCTTGCTTGTGCACTGCAGGGGGCCCATATTCCCCTCTGCACCACCCAGGATTGGGTGGATGGCAGAGTTGGCGAGGGGAGGGTCAGTCCCCACTCCTCACTCTTGCTTATGGAAGACCATTTGTCATGGAGACATGGACACCTTTAACCTCTTAAAAGTCACTGCCTCCCATCCCTTTTCAGACCAGGGCAGATGGAAGTCATTATTTTTGTTCAAGCGTAACAGTCACAAGCTAGGTGTATATTCTCAAGCATGCGTGTGCTTGTAGCATATGTGAGCAAAATGAGTGGCAGCTTTAAAGATTTATTCTCTCTTTTAGGATGGCTAAAAGAACAGAATATATTTTTTGGGGGCCAAGTTTTCCAATATTAACGTTTCTTTCTTTCTTTCTTTCTTTCTTTCTTTCTTACTTTCTTTCTTTCTTTCTTTCTTTCTTACTTACTTTCTTTCTTTCTTTCTTACTTACTTTCTTTGTCTTATATGCCGCCCTTCTCCGAGCACTCAAGGCAGCTTATAACATATAAAAATATAAAATAAAAAGACAGATTCAAAAAAGTTCAGTTTTAAATAATCTAAAAACCCAATTAACAATCTAAA
This sequence comes from Erythrolamprus reginae, assembly GCF_031021105.1. Lineage (NCBI taxonomy): Eukaryota > Metazoa > Chordata > Lepidosauria > Squamata > Dipsadidae > Erythrolamprus > Erythrolamprus reginae. Next base: position 116,723,575 of record NC_091963.1, read on the forward strand.
AGACACATTATAAAAAAAAAGTCATACACTCATTCTCACGCTCATTCATGCCACAGTCAAATTAATGACAGCCTTCTGCCGCACGAATCCCAGCGACCAGTTAGGTCCCACAGAGTTGGCCTTCTCCGGGTCCCGTCAACTAAACAATGTCGTTTGGCGGGACCCAGGGGAAGAGCCTTCTCTGTGGCGGCCCCGACCCTTTGGAATCAACTCCCCCCAGATATCAGAGTTGCCCCCACCCTCCTAGCCTTTCGTAAGCTCCTTAAAACCCACCTCTGTCGTCAGGCATGGGGGAATTGACATGTTCCTTCCCCCTAGGCTTATAAAATTTGTGTATGGTATGCTAGTGTGTATGATTGGTTTTTAACTTGTGGTGTTCTTAAAATTAATTTAATATTGGATTTGTCTTGTATTGCTGTTGCTGTGAGCCGCCCCGAGTCTGCGGAGAGGGGCGGCATACAAATCTGATTAAACTAAACTAAACTAAACTAAACTAATGTCCAGAGCAAAATGTTAAAGCTCAACCTAATTATGCTACAGCGGTGCCTCTACTTACGAACTTAATTCATTCCGTGACCAGGTTCTTTAAGTCTTCACGCCCACCTCTCATCTTGACTATTGCAATATGCTCTACGTGGGGCTATTCTTGAAGAGTGTTCGGAGACTTCGGCTGGTGCAAAATGCAGCGGCGCATGCAATTACAGGTGTACCTAGGTACGCCAGTGTTACTCCATCTCTGTGCAAGCTGCATTGGTTGCCAGTCGGTCTCTGAAGAAAATTCAAGGTGTTGATTATTACCTTTAAAGCCCTAAATGGCTCAGGGCCAGACTATTTACGGGACCGCCTCCTCCCTCATACCTCGCTGCAGCCAGTAAGGGCCCACAGAGTCGGCCTTCTCCAGGTCCTGTCCACCAAACAATGTTGGATGGCAGGACCTCGGGGAAGAGCCTTCTCTGTGGCGGCTCCGACCCTATGGAATGAACTGCCCCAAGAGATTTGCATTATCTCCTCCTTACCAGCTTGCTGGAAAGCTGTTAAGACCTGGCTTTTCTGGAAGGAATTAAGATTGATTGTTAGTATGTATGGTTTTTTAATGATATATGTGATTTTAGTGATTTTAGTCACGTTTTTACTATTTTTTTCCTTGTATACTGCTGTCATGTCCCCCCTGGCCTTCCTTTTTGCTAGACCAGTTCCAGCAACCTCTCTTCTTATGTTTCTAGTCCTCTTATCATTCTGGTTGCTCTCTTCTGTACTTTCTCACAACAACCACAATACCAAAATTACAACAACAATAACAAAAAAAACCAGCATTCACTTCCAGCAGTAACAAAATCTCAGTACAGAGCAGGAGTCTCCAACCTTGGCAACATTTATGCTATGCAGCCAAGCATCCTACTTGCTTTCCCTACCGCCTGACTGCACTGCTCACCCATTTTGAGACTGTCAGAAATCACTACCCCTAAAACCTTCTCTTCTGAAGTTTTTGCTAACACAGAACTGCCAATACAATACTCAGATTGAGGATTCCTTTTCCCCAAGTGCATTATTTTACATTTGGAAACCTTAAACTGCAGTTTCCATTGTTTTGACCACTTATCTAGTAAAGCTAAACTGTTTGCCATATTTCAGATGCCTCCAGGAATATCAGCCCTATTGCACACTTTAGAGTCATCGGCAAATAGGCAAACCTTCCCTACCAAACCTTCCCCTATGTCACTCACAAATATATTAAAAAGAATAAGACCCAGAACAGATCCCTGTGCACACTGCTTGTAACCAGTCTCTGCTCAGAAAGATCATGTGCTGCAACGTCCTGCCTGTCAACGACTACTTCAGCTTCAACTGCAACAACACAAGAGCACACAACAGATTCAAGCTTAATATTAACCGCTCTAAACTTGACTGTAAAAAATGTGACTTTAGTAATAGAGTTGTTGAAGCATGGAACTCATTACCGGACTCCGTAATATCATCTCCTAACCCCCAACATTTTCCCCTTAGACTGTCCACGGTTGACCTCTCCAGATTCCTAAGAGGTCAGTAGGGGTGTGTATAAGTGCACTAATGTGCCTTCAGACTCCTGTCCTATTATCTCTCCTATATCTCCTATATCTTCTCTTCTATACCTATATCTTTTCTTCTATTCTCCAATTGATATATTTTTATTCCTATACTCTCTCCTCTTTTCTTCCTCTAACATATTTTACTTGAAGTTCCCCCTCTATTGCCTTCATTGTGTATTATTGTGTATTGGACAAAATAAATAAATAAAATAACATTTGACTTGTGGACTTCAACTCCCAGAATTCCTCAGGCAGGAAAGCTGGCTGAGGAATTCTGGGAGTTGAAGTCCAAAAGTCTTAAATTTGCCCAGGTTGGAGCAAAGCGGTGTGTCAATGTGCCCTGGCGAGATTTTGCTTCTGTGCATGCTCAGGAAGCAAAATCTTGTGAGGAGACACAAACACGTGTGAGATTTCACATGGGGTTTTTTTTCTTCCCCAAAATTGCCAAAATCTCACACGCACATGCTTCAAAATCTCACTGGAACAGGCACGCATGCCGAACGCCCAAAGATACATGCGCAGCTCCCATTTTATTACCGGTGCGCAGTGTGACCCATGCCAGGTTAGTAACCGGACACTGCGGTTGGCTACTTCTCCAGTCCATGTAAAGGTTTTGAAGGAGAGCGGCTGAAGCACTGTGATGACTCCAGGTGTCCATGGATTTTGTCATCTGCAACGCTTTTTCCCACCTTTCACCTGCCTGGTAAAATAAAAGCTGTAATTGGGACAGGATGTAGGATGTGGTTTGGAGTGAGCACACTTCACTGTGCAGCCATTCAGGTGCGAGTCATTTGCAAATTGGTTAGTGCAGACATAGTGGCCCCCCCACCCCCCACTCCCCTCTCTGCTTAAGAAAGTTATTCCAAAGTTTATCCATTCTCTTCCACCAGGAAGTGGGGTTTATTTCAGGGCTCATTTTCGTCTGACTTCACCTCCCAGCTGTTGGTCCTTATAATGGTTCTTGTCTGCAAGTCCAAAAGGGCCTCCTGTTCTTCTCTGGCTTACTCTACGCTATCGGATTTCAAACGTGTTGTAATATTAAGTGACGCTGTCCTTCTATTTCACATTGGAGGGTGAAGAGAGAAGCGGGGGTCGGGGGGGAGAAGCCTGAAAACCTCCAGACATTGCAGGATCAAGAAGCAAAAAGTTAAAAAAGGAAAAGTCTGTGTATTTGGCCACCTGTAGCCTGATGGGCCGAGAGACAGACAGCAAGTTTAATTCTGTCGATCAGGAGGAAGTGGGGGGAAGTCACCTGGGATTTTATCCCTAGACATTTTTTGCAAGCATCCTGTAGGGAAGAACAGCATATGAGTGCAACATTGAGCAGGCTATTACCTCAATGCAGAGATTTCCATAATTATATTTGGATTTATTTTATTTTATATTTTATATTTTTGCATTGCATTGCATCGCATTGCATTGCATCACATCTTATTTTATTATTTTGCTTTGTTTATTTTTTTATTTTATATTTTATTTTATTTTATTTTATTTTATTTTATTTTATTTTATTTTATTTTATTTTATTTTATTTTATTTTATTTTATTTTATTTTATTTTTTATTTTATTTTATTTTATTTTATTTTATTTTATTTTATTTTACAGTATTTTATTTTATTTTATTTTATTTTTTATTTTTTATTTTGAAATTTCTCAGAATGACCCAAGAATGATGTTTACATTATGTTGTACATTATGTTGTACCACTAATTATTTGGCCACCAGTAATGTTCAGTGTATTGCAGAATAATTTAACCCACGTTGTGTCAAAATCACGCATTGCCCCGGAAGCGGAGTAAAGACACTGAGACAGTAGATGGATTTTAATACAGGGTCACTTTATTAAATTAGCATAAATTTAAATAACGTCAATTTAAATAACATAACTCAAACCAGTGTAAACAAAGGACCTGCAGAGGCCAACAACTAACGGGGCGGAAATTCCTATCAAAACATTGCTAGGCAACTATTGGGCATAACTCCTTGCTGAACCAGGTGAAGGTAGCCACCTTCACCTGGATCTGAGCCACGCCCATAAGCGTGTGGGAGGAGCTCACCCTCCAATCCCCAAGGGAAATTGGATCCAGTGAGTCCCATGGGCATCCTCTCTCCAATTCCTGAAGTTGCATCAACCTATAGCTCATGGGGAGAGGTGGCCCATCATCTTTTGAAAAGATGCCCAAAAGGAGAATGCGCAATTGCTCCTACTGCCCATTTCCGCCCCTAACCTGCCAACCCCAGTGACCAAAAGGAGCTGAATTGATCAAATGTATATCTATATTGCGCCGCACCCCCTAACTAGTCCATCCTTACCGTCAGTGTGGAATAGGCAAAAAAACGTTCGCACCTGCAGGAGAGGCCACGAAAAATTCCTATTCGGCCATGAAGCGACGCTGTCCAAGCACATTGTATGATAGAGGAGGGTGGGCGGGTGTTCACATTCGGGATGACCAAGCTGAAAGGAGGAGGTCCACTTTGAGGCCTAGGACCTCCCCCCAGAGACCAGGAGGCAGTGCACCACTTGGCATGCTGCCAAAAGCTGAACTTCTGGTTTCACCAGAAAGAAACAAAAAAAAGAAAGAAAGAAAGAAAAAAAGAAAGGAGAGAGGGAGGGAGGGAGGGAGGGAGGGAGGGAAGGGAGGGAGGAAGGAAGGAAGAAAGGAGGGAGGGAATGAGGGAGGGAAGGGAGGGAGGGAGAGAGGGAGAGAGAGAGAGAGAGAGAAAGAAAGAAAGAAAGAAAGAAAGAAAGAAGACTTTATATTATTTCAGTATTGACTGGATAATCTTATGAAGATGCATTTGGAAAATTCAGATCGTGCAGAATGCAGCCACATGAGCAGTCATGGGCCTTCCCAGATACACCCATGTCTCGTCAACATTCCATGCTCTGCACTAGTTGCCAATTAGTTTCCAGACACAATTCAAAGTGTTGGTAATGACCTATAAAGCCCTACATGTCATCGGACCAGAATACCTACAGGACCGTCTTCTGCTGCACGAATCCTAGTGGCCGGTGAGGTCCCACAGAGTTGGCCTTCTCCGGGTCCCATCGACTAAACAATGTCATCTGGTGGGACCCAGGGGTAGAGCCTCATCTGTGGTGGCCACGGCCCTCTGGAATCAACTCCCCCCAGGAGACTTGAACTGCCCCCACTCTCCTCGCCTTCTGCAAGACTCTGAAGACCCATTCATGTCACCAGATATGGGGGGATTAATGCACCCCTTCTGACTAGTAAGACTTGAGTATGGTATGATTGTGTAGTATCAATTGTTTTTTAATGATAGTAGGGGTTTTTAATTTTAGTTTTAACCATTAGATTTGTACTGTATTGTTGTTGTAGTTGTGAGCCGCCCCAAGTCCTCAGAGAGGGGCGGCATACAAATCTAATAAATTATTATTATTAATTATTATTATTACCCTCAGTGAGGAATATAACCATAAAGGTAATCCTCGAATAACAAATGTAATGAAGTCTGCCAATTACATTTGTAGGATTTGTAGGAGTGGATCACATAACTTGAAAGTGATCACTCCCTGCTTTTGCCCCACACGTTTGCTAATCAAATGCACAAGACATTAAGTGCATAAGATATCTCAGAGAGGGGAAGGCCATGGGGGTAGTGTTTCCAACCACCTAAGGCTTCCCTGACCCACTGAGATATCTCATGCTTCTCTCCCCGTCCTTTCATCCTGTGCAACCAGGTCGCTTATCTTACATAGATCTCAGTGATCGATGGAACTATTTATTTATTTGTTTGTTTGTTTATTTGTTTATTTGTTTATTTGTTTATTTATTTAGTTAGTTAGTTAGTTAGTTAGTTAGTTAGTTAGTTAGTTAGTCCAATACACCAGTGTTTTTCAACCAGTGTGCCGTGGCACACTAGTGTGCCGCGAGACATGGTCAGGTGTGCCGCGAAGCTCAGAGAGAGAAAAAAAGCAAGAGAGAGAGAAAAAAAGAGCAAGAGCAAGTGAGCGAGAAAGAGAACAAGAGAGAGAGAGAGAAAGCAAGAGAGAAAGAGAACAAGAGAAAGAAAGCAAGAGAGAGAGCAAGAGAGAGAGCAAGAGAGAGAAAGAAAGAAAGAGAGAGAGAGAAAGAGGGAGGGAAGGAGAGAGAGAAAAAGACATAGAGGGAGGTAAGGAGGGAGAGAAAGAGAGCAAAGAGAGGAAGGAAGGAAGAGAAAGAAAGAGGGATGGAGAGAAAGAAAGAGGAAGGAAGGGAGAGATAATTTTTTTCTCTAAACTTTTTTTAGCCCCCCCCCCCGCCCCGCTCAATGTGCCCCAGGGTTTCGTAAATGTAAAAAATGTGCCGCGGCTCAAAAAAGGTTGAAAATCACTGCAATACACAATGAGGGTTTTAGTGGGTATATATATATACACACATAGTAAAATACATGATGAAGGTTATAGAGGAGATATTCACAGTAAAATATATCTAAGAAAGAATAGAAAAGAAGATATAGGAATAGAACATATCAATGAAAGAATAGAAGAAGAGATATAGGAATAGAAGAAAGGTATAGGAGATATAGGAGAGCATATATATTGCTTGAATGCCAAAAGTGTACATGTATGCACGATAGTGTGTGTGTATGTGCGCCACACTCATAATGAAATTCCCTCCCCTAATGCATACACACACAACACACACCCTACACCCCCTCCCTGAATGAGTGACTGAAACCTCCAGACTTCCGTAGGCCTTTTTCACCCCCTCCAGATTTCAGGAAAGTCTCTGGAACCTAAGGAAGGTGAAAAACGGCCCAATCAGAAATTCAGAAACAAACTTCCGATTGGTCTGTTGGGCTGTTTTTTGTCCTTCCCATGCTTCAGGAAAGCCTCTGAGCCTCTGGCTGGTGAAAAACAGGTCCATTTTTCACCATCCAAAGGCTCCGGAGTCTTTCCTGAAGCCTAGAAAAGGCGAAAACGAATTCCTTCCCACCCTTCTGAACACCAAAAATCAGCTGGTTAGCATATGCATACTGGAGCTAATATAGGGCGAGCCTCACACATGCCCCTCAAATATGGCTCTGCGTGCCACCTGTGGCATGCATGCCATAGGTTTGCCATCACGGCCCTAGTGGAAAGAGCTCTTGAGCTTTATAACGTACAGCTTGATGAGGTTTGGAGCACTTTTAAATCAGTGGTAGAGCTTAGAAGACTGACGGCAGAAAAAGACCTCATGGTCCAACTAGTCTGCCCTTATACTATTTCCTGTATTTTATCTTACAATGGATATATGTTTATCCCAGGCATGTTTAAATTCGGTTACTGTGGATTTACCAACCACGTCTGCTGGATGTTTGTTCCAAGGATCTACTACTCTTTCAGTAAAATAATATTTTCTCATGTTGCCTTTGATCTTTCCCCCAACTAACTTCAGATTGTGTCCCCTTGTTCTTGTGTTCACTTTCCTGTCACTTCCCTCCTGAACCCTATTTAACCCTTTAACATATTTAAATGTTTCGATCATGTCCCCCCTTTTCCTTCTGTCTTCCAGACTATACAGATTGAGTTCATTAAGTCTTTCCTGATACGTTTTATGCTTAAGACCTTCCACCATTCTTGTAGCCCGTCTTTGGACCCGTTCAATTTTGTCAATATCTTTTTGTAGGTGAGGTCTCCAGAACTGAACACAGTACTCCAAATGTGGTCTCACCAGCGCTTTAGTGACCATCTGGATATCCTCCTCTTCTAAAATTGTTGGCATCTCTTATTGAAGGACATTTATATTATGGTTTTCTACCCTTTGCTGGGAACAACATCCACCAATAGGGAGTTATCTCAGGGAGTGCTTATGTGCTGATAACACATCAACCCTCAATATTTGTGTGTGTTGGGATTTTTTTGTGTGCTATATTTGTTCCAGGAAATACAATCCAGATTTCTGAACATGGATCTGTCCAAACCAGTATGTGGGCAGCATCCTGTAACCTAGCACTGTATTTGGAAGCCTACGCAATGACTTTTGCTTGAGTTATCTGGTGCAACAGAAAAAGGCCATTTTTCTGTGGCTGATATGTGATGTGCACGTCAACCAGGTTATCTTCCACAGAAAGCAACAGGAATGAATTATCCATTTTCAAGTGCTGCTTATATCCATAAAATCTACAAACAGAAGAATGGTGCTTTCTCCTGCAATTTTTTAAAAAAAAACTTTTAAAAAACATTAAAATGGTGAGAACATTTACTAAAAATACATCTGAGGAGGAAATCGTAATGCTGGCCAAAGAAAGGCAAGACAGGTCCAGATATTTTTATACAACTGTATTAACTTGATTAATGGACCAGATGGGCTACTTCCATTAAAGTTATCGTTTTAGAGAAACAGTTTCTGCAACAAGAGTTTTAGACCACTTCTGTGTCTACGTACAAATGGGGGCAGGCAGGGAAGAAGAATAAGGCAGATAATAATGAAATATTTAAGTGAAACCTGAAACCACCACATATGGTAGTATGTACCATTTTCATATTTATATTTCCAGCATCTTGGGTTACGATTGGTATATATTTTAGCTAACCTAGCTGGGGCCAAGTGCCAGTGGTGATATATTTTATATCGATTCTCCTTATAAGATGCTGACAAATGTCAATTTGCAATTTTTCATCCAAAGTTTTTTCCCGATCATCTAATTGAATAGTATATCCAAAATTCTGGGCCCATGCTATCATATTATTCTTCACAATCTCCCCTTCCCTATCAACTTTATTTATTAGATTTGTATGGCACCCCGAGTCTGCGGAGAGGGGCGGCATACAAATCTAATAAATTATTATTATTAATTATAATTAACTTGTAATGAGAAGTTATACATTTTAGATATGAATTTATTATCTGTTCCTAGTAAGATTTTATCTATTGTTTTCTGTTTTGTCTATGCCGAATTCTTCCATGTCTGTATTTTGAATTTCTAGGTACAATCACCAATCAATATTGATTCCTTCCACACTTAATTCTTGCATGGTCTTCAGGTTACCGTGTTTATCCAATAATTCTTCATAACTTTTTTTTTCAATCTTCTCTTGTACATTTGGGTAACTATCTTGGTACCTTTATATAATGTTTTGTCTTAGTTTTCCTCCAAATTTGTAGTAATACAGCTCTTATTGAATGGCTTTGAAAATGTGAATGTTTCATTCCCCCCTCCCCTATGAGTGGGCATGCCAGCCATCTTGTAATTTATGGTCCTCTAGTGTTAATAATCTTGCATTTTTTAAAGTTATCCACTCTTACCCATAATAGTGTTGCAAATTGATGGTAAATTTCCAAGTCTGGAAGTCTGAAGCTACCCCTAATACAGTTATCTTGCAAAAGAATGAGCTTCTTTCTTGGTTTCTTTCCTCCCCAGATTAATTTAGTTATTATTTTATTTAATTCTCAGGGGGGAAAAGTTTTATCCAGTTTTATGGGTGCTACTTGGAATAAGTATAGCCATCTTGGTAATATGTTCATTTTATTGATGCTGTTTTTCCAATTAATGATAGTTGCAATTTACACCATCTTTCTAAATCTGTTTTGTTTTTACATGTACAGTAGTCCCTCGCTATACTGCGCTTCACCTACTGCGGCTTCACTTCATCGCGGGGTTTTGAGGAAGCCGATCGGCAGATTTAAACAGCCCGCCGAACTCGATCGGCAGGTTTTTTTTAAAAAAAAAAATATCTAAAATTGTAAATACTGTATTTAAATACTGTATCTAAAATAAATACTGTGTGGGAAGGGTTTATAAACACTTAAAACAATGAAAACTTAACAAACAATTACAATATAAATACTTAAAAGTACTATCAGTCGATAAATTCCCCATCGCGGATTTCACCTATCACGGCCAGGTCTGGAACGTAACACCAGCAATAGGTGAGGGACTACTGTATTAATTTCATAGACGTATTTACCAAAACATAACAATACTGAGTAGCTTATATTCCTGAATTCAATAATAGCATCAAGACAAGATAAGAATGTAAAGAGGAGAATTATTAGAGTCATTAAAGCATCAGAATAGAAAGCAGGAGACCATGAATTCCAGATCCACCTGAGTCATGAAGGCAGCTGGGTGACCTTGGGCCAGTCTCTCTCTCAGCCCTAAGAAAGAGGCAATGGCAAATACTTCTGACATCTTGCAAGAAAATGCTGGGGCTTCTACAGGCAGCTGCCAGGAATCAGCAATGACTCAAACAGTACACACACAACAACAGTGCGCAGGTAGTTCTCAATTTATAAACATTTGCTGAGCAACCATTCAAAGTTACAATGGCGCTGAAAAAAAGTATGATTGGTCCTCACACTTACAACCTTTGCAGCATCTACACAGTCAGGTGATCAAAATGCCAGTGCAAAATGCTGGGGATGTATTGCAGCACCCGGAGTCATGTGATCGCCATTTGTGACCTTTTGATAAGCAAAGTCAATGGGGAACTCGCTTAACGACCACATGATTCACTTAACAGTTTCAGTGATTCATGCAGTGAAGGGCTGCAAAAAATTTTACGACGGTACTGTGGGTGTGACTTGTTTTGTGGGTGTGGCTTGCTGGCCATGTGACCAGGTGGGAGTGGCTTGATGATCATGTGATTGAGGGTGGCTTAAAGGTCATGTAATTGGCTTAAAGGTGGCCAATTTGAGGTCACTCACGTCGGAAGTTTGGGTTAGTTAGGCTGCCTGGCCTCTCCTCACTTCAAAGAGATATAATTTCCCTTACTACTAGTGAATATCCAAAATATACTATTTAATTCTATGTATATATATATATAAGAGCCGGGGTGGTGCAGCAGGTAGAGTGCTGTACTGCAGGCCACTGAAGCTGACTGTAGATCTGAAGGTTAGCGGTTCAAATCTAATCACCGGCTCAAGGTTTACTCAGCCTTCCATCCTTCCAAGGTGGGTAAAATGAGGACCCGGATTGTGGGAGCAATAGCCTGGCTCTGTTAAGAAGTGCTATTGCTAACATGTTGTAAGCTGCCCTGAGTCTAAGGAGAAGGGCGGCATAAAAATTGAATAAATAAATAAATAAATAAATATATGCCATATGTGTACATACATATTACATACAGACACACAAAAATATACATTATCTATTGTATAAAGTGTATGTACACACATGCACACACAGCTCTTCTAAAATTATACACATTCAACCTCATTTACTGTGATAGGAAAAACATATCTGGAGCCCAGAAGGGGGAAAAAGGGGGAAAAATCAATATTTTTCTACCGGCTTTGCATACCTGACCATACCTGTAGAAGCCCATCACTGGATTCATGGTTGTTGAAACCATGAAACAAAAAAGGCTGTAAAATCAGTTGTGACTCACTTAACAACTGCTTGCTTAGCAAGGGAAATTGTGGCCCCAATTGCAATGGGCTGCCCAGTTGCTCCTGTACCGGGAGATTCCCAGATTCAGATAACAAGAGTACTTCTTGCAGAGAGATTAATACATCAGATTTTAAAGCCTAGCTGAAAAGGCTCCTCCTTCCTTCAGCAACTACCTTGTAAACTTTGAACTCTGTGCATGCACAGAGGATAAAAAACCACAAATGGTGGCATCGGGACAGGTGGGCGGAGCCTCACACTCCCTTCATGACTGGCTGTCTGATGACTGACAGGCGTCAGTAAACAGGGAGTATTTCATCCCTATGGTGCCCCCCCCTTATGTTGAACTACAATTTCCATCCATTGCAAACATCATGACCTTTGCTGACAATTACTATTGCCTTCAGTCAGAGAACAGCGACAAAGATAACTGGGGGAATCGAGGATAAAACATATGAAGAATGGTTGCTGGAATTGGATATGAAAAGAATGCCCAGGGAGACACAGGAGACATAGGGCAGTAGTCTTCCAATATCTCAGTGGTTACCACAAAGAAGAGGGAGTCAAAACTATTCTCCAAAGCACCTGAGCATAGGAGAAGAAGCAATGGGTGGAAACTAATCAAGGAGAGAAGCAACTTAGAACTAAGGAGAAATTTCACGACATTTAGAACAATTGATCCATGGAACAGCTTGCCTCCAGAAGTTGTGAATACTCCAACACTGCAAATTTTTAAGAAGATGTTGGATAAACCTTTGTCTGAAGCAGTGAAGGGTTTCCTGCCTAAGCAGTGGGTTGGACTAGAAGACCTCCAAGGTCCCTTCCAACTCTGTTACTCTATTCTATTTCACATATTTTGGTTTTGTCTTATACTGGGGAGTTGTGAAGCTAGACAGCTAAGAATCTTATCTTCCCAACCAGCCAAATAAACCCTCATAGATTAGTGTTGCACTATTGCATCAGAACCTTGTAATATAGTTTTGCTCGCGTCTTACAAAACCTTGTAGATTAACAAGTATATCGTGTGCTTTGAAAATATTGTTGCAGGAAGCGATGTTCTTATTTAATCATAGAAGTGTAGGGTTGGAATAACAACGTAACAGAGTTGGAAAGGACCTTGGTGATCTGTAATCTAAACCTATGCTCAAGAAGAAGACCCTATATCAATTCAGATTACTTGTCCAATCGCTTCTTTAAAACCTCCAGATATGAAGCACCCACAACTTCTGTAAGCAAGCCATTCCACTGATTAATTGTTCTAACTGAAATGAACATTTATAATTAAACAAATTTTCTTCCAGTTTTACTCAGTGGGTTGGTGGATCTCCCTCCCTCCATTTTAGAAAAGGTCCAGATACTTTCTTTAGAGTTCTCATAACCAGGGGTGGGCAGCAGGCAGGATGGTGTAGAACATAGTTCCACTGGCGGAAATGAAGATGTGTGCACAGCTCCAGCTGATCGGCAGATGTTACTTCCTGGTCTCAGCTCGGCTCTCCTTTTTTTTCCTTGCTGCTGCTACTGCTGCGTATGTACTCCTTGCTTTTTCCCTCTTTCCTCCTTTCTGGCCTCAGACAAGCTTCTCTCTCTCCTGCTCGGCTCCCCTCCAGCCTCACACGGTCACCTCCCGCCTGAGGTGCAAGCAGAAGGCGTGGGTGGAAGCGGCGCTGGCAGCATTTAGGCTTCTGGCAGCACCCGTTCACCTAGCTATCCAGCTTGAGATGGGGGGGGGTGATTCAGGAAGGAGAGTACAGGAAATGCGAAGCAAATTGTCACCCCAGCGAGTGACACTGGTAAGGTTGTAAGTCGAGGATTTAACAATTCACTTGAACGATGGTGATCATTCAAGCCACTCCCCCCTGGTCGCATGGCTGGAAAGCCACTCCTACCCGGTCACATGACCATTAAGCCACACCCACAAAATAAGCCACACCCACAGTGTGGCAGTGAAAATTTTGGCTGCCCATTGCTGGTCATAACTGTGTTGTCTTTTTACCGCTTTGGTATTTTCCTTATTGAAAATAAATCTAACAAGCAAGAAAAAGAGTAATAGTTACATAACATGTATTTATTTTTAACAGTGATGGCAGGAGTTCTCCCATCTTCAAGCACTGGATTATTCTTAATTTGTTTATTGTAAAGCAGTAGGAAATGTACAAGATCAGATTTAGGCTTTTATGCCAAAAGCTACACAGATACTGTGGCAAGCAATGCTCTTTTAAAGTCTAAATTGATCTACAGTTCAAGGATTAAAGTCGTGGGCTAGAAAAAGTCTAGAATTGCTGTTGAATCTTGCCTACACTGAAATCTGAGCAGATGTTGGATTTCCCAGCCAAGTCAAAACCTCTAAAAAATTGAAGCGAGTGCCAGGGAAGATTTGCTTAGAAAAGCTTTGGCAAAGAATGGGAAATTCTTTGCAATAGTAAGAAGTAGCAGTCGCTTTACCTTCAAATCAATTCAGGAAAGTTGTGGCAGAGTACATGGTGGGTTTCTCTTTTTTTAGATGCAATGTATTTCTTTAGTGTTTCTGCTATTCATCAAATTCAATTTTCTACGAACACCGTTTTAAATTCTCATAGCATTAAAAAGTCGCAAGTATTCAATCTACATGTACAATCTTGTCAAGAGGTTCAAATGATGGAGATTATCTGCCAGAAAGAGGATAAAAGATCAGGAATAATTTATTTTCCTTCAGTGTAGTTGAAGTTATATTGAAATACTTTAACTCGGGGGGTTTATTTTTTAAGAAACATCTTGGGGGCAAGGCCTCAGGCCTCTTTCTATTGGAAGTATAGTTCAATAGTTTAAATTATAAAAGAAATTAAAGCTTTAAATTATCAGAGCTAATCAATTAAAATATATTCACCAGAGTCCTTTGAATATCACTTGAAAATTATTTCTTGAATATTTGTTTCAGACACTTCACCTCCAAAGGGGCGTGCATCAGTGCACCAGTATGCCTTCCGTCCCCTGTCCAATTGTCTCTCCTTATCTCATTTATCTTTTCTTCCTTTCAAATTTGTTCACCTATACTTTTATATCTTTTCTTCTACTCGTTTCTTTAGTTATATTACTGCATATCTAATCTCTTCAATGTGTATTATGTATTGAGCTAGATAGATAGATAGATAGATAGATAGATAGATAGATAGATAGATAGATAGATAGATAGATAGATAGATAGATAGATAGATAATGGAGGGTGAGGAGAGGAACGGACTTAAAGAGAGTAAAGAAATATAGGAAGTCCTTGACTTACCATTACAATCAGGCCAGAACTTCCATTACTGTGGAGAGTTGTTGTTTATTTATTTATTTATTCGACTTCTATGCCATCCAATCCTAAAGGACTCAGGACAGCTTATACTAATAATATAAATACAAATTAAAAAAATAGATACAGAACAGTATGAAGAAGTCGAATATAATATCTAAAACTATAAAACCCCGTATTAAAAAGAACCCCATTAATTATAAAACAGATATAATCACATGCGTACATACCATTCATACAGTTTGGCCTTTGTCAGTTGGGAGTTCATGGCCCCCTCCAGGCCTGCTGGCAAAGCCAGGTCTTCGTGGCCTTATGGAAGTGAGTCATGATCAATTTTATAATTTCTTTTGCCATGGTTGCTAAGCAAATTATGCCTGCCATCCATACAGCCTCCATCCCATTTCCGAGCATCTAGCTTTGCCACCATCCCCCCATGGCACGGAAGTGCAAGTGGAGGCTGGGAGTGGGGAGCAACATGTGGAAGATCCTGGCTGCAGTTTAATCATCGGCAACATTGGCTGGGAGAGGCAGGGAGAAGGGCCAAAAATACTCATGAGTAAACTGAGGCTCCTGACATCTTTGCCTGGAAGCCACTTCCTTCTGAAGTCCACACTCTTCCTTCTCCTGCTTGGCCTCCTCGATCCACGGAAGCAGGTGTCAGGCCAAAGCCATCATTTGGAGTTAGAGACTTTGGCCTGCCACAGTAGATTAGTATCATGGTCACTGGGAGGGGTAGTTGCATGAAGGGGAAAGTTACTAGCCACAACACACTCCTTTCTTGAAGTCCAAGGTCATCCTTTGTTCTGTACCAGGGGATGTAAGATGGAGGTCGTTGGAACCCCTGAAACCGGACTGGTCCTCGTGATGAACTTGGCGGGGGAATGAGGGATGAACCTTAACCTGGGTTCAGGAAGGAAGTTAGTATCAGAACAGCAACAGTGTGACCAACATGGCTCTGTTAATAAATCGAACTCTGGGTGAGAGGTTTGGACTGGAATCTGATTTATTTCTCAGATGCTATTCGGGACGCTGACAGCAGGTGGCAGCAGTTTCATTTTCTGCCTTCGAGCTCCAGGGGGTGAGCAGCCAAGCAAGCAAGCCAGGATCTGCCAAGTGCCTCTAATCTGCAGATTATTTGTGAGCACGTTTACTTGTGAGCATGGTGCCCATGAATAAACTGCAGATTAGAGGCAACCGGTGTGGGCGCTACTCCTGAATGGCAGAGGTGGTGCTGACCCTGCTCTGTGCTACTGGGTACCCTGCCAGCTTTTGGGGCTGCTGCTCGCTGTATCCTGGCCCTCGTGGGAAAACTCCCTGGGAGTTCCGGGATGCCCCACTGCCACTGCTGTCGCCGGGGCACTTCCCGCTACTGCTGCCACTCCTGCCGCCACCATTGCCCTCTTCTGCCACCGCTGTTCTGCCGCAATGCTTACCTATGTGAAGGTAGGAAGAAGCCTTGTATGCACATGGGGAAGGCGAGGCAGGGCGAGCATCCAAAAGAGCGGAACCAGCTCGGAGGCGTGGCCAGTTTGTAGAACCAGGCCCTATTTTTATTACTGGTTCTATAGAATTGGTCCAAACCAGAAGAACCCACCTCTTGGTTCTAACAAAATGAAATTTAGTGGTGAGAAAAAAAATAAGGTTTTACACCTAGGCAAGAAAAATAAAATGCACGCAAAAGTACACAATAGATGATAACTGGCTCAATAACAGTAATTGCAAAAGTATCTAGTAGACAACCAATTAAATATGAGCCAATAATGTGTTGCCACTTCCAAAAAAGCCAATACAGTCGTATATAAGGAATACAGTACAGGCTATATTATAAAAAGGGATAGAATCAAGAACACACAAAGTTGTTGAGTTGTTCTACTGGTTAATTGTCCTCAGGGATTCAATCAAGATCATGTCAGGTTCTAGTACCATTCTATAAAGCCTTAGTAAGACCGCTCCTAGAATACTGCATCCAGTCTCGGTCATCACACTATAAAAAAGATGTTGAGACTCTAGAACAGTGGTTCTCAACATGGGGGTCAGGACCCCTTTGGGGGTCAAATGACCAGTTCACAGGGATTTGCCTAAGACTAGTGTTGGGCGAACTTCAAGAAGTTCGGGTTCAGTGAACTCACCCAAACTTTGCCGTGAAGTTTGGGTGAGTTCGCTGAACCTGAACCCGAACAGCAGCAGCGCTTTTTAAAAGTTTTTTTAAAAGTTCGGGTAAAGTTTGGGTTCAGGTTCAGCATTCGGCCGAACACCACGAAATGCCGCCACCTGGGAAGAGAGTGGGGCATTCCATCGTGGGATTTCCCACCTCCTTTTGCTTGCCGCAAGCAAAAGGAGGTGGGAAATCCCACAAGGGGTTTCCGGGGGCGGGGCTTTGACATCACAGAGACTACTTCCTGAGCCTTGGCCGCCGCTGCCCAGATTGCACCTCCTGCCCCCGCGGCGGCCAACAGAAGACACGTGGGCCGCCAAATAGCTGAGAGGCCTGGCGGCAGTGAAATCAGCAGCAGCAAAATCGGCGGTGGCATCCCAAAAGTGGAGGAGCAGCTCCCAATGCTGACCAGCCCAAACCGTCGGCCCCCTTTGCTGCTGCAGGCGGGTAGCCACCCATCTGTCGGGCTGTCTTCTGCCTCTGGATCCAGAGGCACGCCCATGGCCACTGAGGGCTCCTCCCCAAGTGGTGCCGGCGCCGAAAAAAGATGGGTCCGGCAAGAGGGCTGAGCCTTGGCCGCCGCTGCCCAGAAAAATAAGGCACCCCCCCCCCCCCGAAAATAACATTTGGAGCAAAAATTAATATAAGACAGTGTCTTATTTTCAGGGAAACAGGGTAGTAGAGAAAAAAAAACATTATTCCTTGTCTGGCCTTCGGGTGCTTTGGAAAATAGCTCGACCCCCCTCCTCTCTGAGGCAGCTCCTCAAATATTGGAACACTGCTATCATGTCTCTTCTGGTCCTTCTCTTCACTAGACTAGGCATATCCAGTTCCTGTAACCATTGTTCATATGTTTTAGCCTCCAGTCCCCTAATCGTCTTTGTTGCTCTTCTCTGCACTATTTCTAGAGTCTCAGCATCTTTTTATAGTGTGATGACCAAAACTGGATACAATATTCTAGGCGTGGTCTTACTAAAATTTCATAAAATGGCATCAGTACCTCACATGATCCTGATTGAGTCCCTGAGGACAATTAACCAGCGGAACAGCTTGCCTTCAGAAACTGTGGGTGCTTCATCACTGGAGCACTTTTTAAAAAGAGACTGGACAGTCATTTGTCCGAAATGTTATAGGTTCCTAGAAGACCTCTAAGGTTTCTTCTAATTCTGTTCCTTTCTGATACATTATTAATATATTCTGGTTGCCCACACCCAAAGTTTGACCACAAAACTGTGAGGATATTGCAAAGGTTTAAAATGTGAAAAGCAGTTATATGTCACATTCTTCAGTGTCGTCTAACTTCGAACATTTTCTAAATGAAGGGTTGTAAATCAAGGCCTATCTGCACTTCTTCTGCTTCCACCCATCTTAGACACCTCAGAAGATCTTTCTTCAACACGTTAGGAAAAACAATTATGCCAATGCAAAAAAGGGGGAGTTTTAGCCTAGATTTTGTTGTTTTGTCTAGGCTGAGAAACTGAATGTATTTAGACTAACACTGAACCTGAACCACCTACGTATCCAAAGACTAAAACGTAAATTGGAAGTCAAAAAACATTACAGAAGAAGGGAGTGATAACCAGTTCTTTATTATCGCAAAGAAATAATGGTTTTTTTACATCTGTGACATCAGCAAAAGTCTTGACGTTTAATTTAAATTACCATAAATTTTAAACTACTTCAGGCTGATCAGGAATTGTGGTGGCTAGGCTTTTCACCTTGGTTAGCTTTGATATGTTGAAACGTAAAATACAGCTCCTATCATTCTCAGCCACAGGAACACTGTTAACAATGCCCTTCATTGCCAATCAGTTGCATCAATTATATGTTTATCAAGTGGTCCAGTGTCTGCTATGGCTAGGATTGTAACTGGAGGCCAGGACATCACAGGTATCAACTTTTGCCTTATGCAACCACACAGGAATCTGATTGACTCCAATAATTCCAATTTCTTTTCCATTTCTGGTTCCCTGTGAAAAGGGGGGGGGGGACTATATAAGGAGGGGAAGTATTTATTTGCATATTTTATTTATTTATTCATTACATTTATCAGAGTTTATTACGGTTTCTTTCCATTGATGGTACCCTGTGAAAAGAAAAAGTCTGTGGGTGGGAATTTGTCTGCATATTTTATTTATTTATTCATTACACTCATATTCCACTCGTTCCCAAACAAATAAGCTAGCAGCAGTTTGTCTGCCACTGAACTATGCGAAACTTCGGATTTTAAAGTAAAGTTTTAAAGCAAGCTTTTGTAGTTTTTCAGCTTACTACAAGATGACTTTCAAAATCCAGAGGCTTCCTGGCCCTGATTCCCTCACCATTCAAAGTGTTGGTTATGACATATAAAGCCCTACATGGCATCGGACCAGAACACCTCCGGGACCGTCTTCTGCCGCACAAATCCCAGCAACCGATTAGGTCCCACAGAGTTGGCCTTCTCTGGGTCCCGTCGACTAAGCAATGTCATCTGGCGGGGCCCAGGGAAAGAGCCTTTTCTGTGGCGGCCCCGGCCCTCTGGAACCAACTCCCCCCAGAGATCAGAACTGCCCCCACTCTCCTCGCCTTTCGCAAGTTGTTGAAAACTCACGTTTGTCGCCAGGCATGGGGAAATTGACATTTCTCATAACTATCTTGGTTTATGTATGGTTTGAATCGGTTGTGTGATTATTTTATTACAAGGGTTTTTAAATTGTGTTTTTAAATATTGGATTTGTACATTGTTTATCATTGTTTTGAGCCACCCCGAGTCTTGGGAGAGGGGCAGCATACAAATCTAAATAGTAATAATAATAATAATAATAATAATAATAATAATAATAATAATAATAATAATAACCCAATAATAATAACATCCCTGTAATAAAATAATCACACAACCGACTCAAATACAGTGATACCTTGTCTTACAAACTTAATTGGTTCCAGGATGAGGTTCTTAAGGTGAAAAGTTTGTAAGACAAAACAATGTTTCCCATAGGAATCAATGGAAAAGCGATTAATGCGTGCAAGCCCAAAATTCACCCCTTTTGCCATACGAAGCGCCCGTTTTTGTGCTGCTGGGATTCCCCTGAGGCTCCCCTCCATGGGAAACCCCACCTCTGGACTTCTGTGTTTTTGCAATGCTGCAGGGGAATCTCAGCAGGGGAATCCCAGCATTGCAAAAATGAGTGCTTTGCTGGCAATGGAAGTCCGGAGGTGGGGTTTCCCAGCGAAGGGAGCATCAGTGAAATCGCAGCATCGGAAAAACACTGAAGTCCTCAAAACCCCACCTCTGGACCTCTGTGTTTTTGTGATGCTGCGATTTCACTGAGGCTCCCCTTGCTGGGAGGGGAAAACCGAGTGCTTCGCTGGCAACGGAAGTCTGGAGGTGGGGTATTCCAGCGGTGACGGTGGGTTTGTAAGGTGAAAATAGTTTGTAAGAAGAGGCAAAAAAATCTTAAACCCTGGGTTTGTATCTTGAAAAGTTTGTATGACGAGGCGTTTATAAGTTGAGGCATCACTGTATGTTTTTTATTATTATTATTATTATTATTATTATTATTATTATTATTATTATTATTATCTGAGATCAAAGAGGAATTATGACGAATGGGTCCCAAAACATATTCTAAGCATTAAAGCCATTCCTACTCAAATATGTTATATTGCTGCAGATGTAATTTAGCCGTGGAAATACATTTATTTAAACGGTTGGTGTAAGTCAGTGCTTCTTAAATACATACATCCGTGTACCCTTCCCCTGGGGGGCACTTAGAGCGATGCACATGGTCCCTCTTTATCAACTTGGGAGTGTTTTCTCAGTTGCACCCTACTCTGAACCTGGAAGAGAAGACAGCCAGATGGGGCAGGGCAGCTGCACGGGTTCTTGTTGTTCTCGTTGGTCGCCCCGATAGCCATGAATGGCATGGTGAACCTGCTGCTGGACAAGGAGGGGCATTCTCTGCAGCTAGGTGAAAGCTTTGAATGGCACCCTACCCATACAATTTGCTGTGAGTGCCCGGCAGAAGCGGCGCTGATGCGCCAGGCCGGTTACCCCAAAACATCGGCTTGATTAAGCTTGGCCTGGCCCTGTGTCAAAACACTAAAACTCCATTGGGGACCAGATCAGAGAGTTGGGAGGAGGCATGAAACGTTTACTTCTTCCTAGGGCAGAGTGACAAAATATAATTGAGAAGCACTGGCTTAAGTGTAGTTTAAAAACAATGGACTCTAATAAGAGAGAGAAAAATAATTCAATACATTTCTCCTACAATATGCTTAAATAAACTATGATTTAGCACATTCTGAAACTCAAGCATTAATGCAGTTAGTTCTCAGCTTACAACCACAATTGGCCCGAGGATTTCCATTGTTAAGCAAAGTGGTCATTTAAGTAAATCATGCCCAATTTTATAACTTTTTTGCCACGGTTATTAAGTGAATCACATGACTGTTGTAGTGTAGCGGAAAAAACCTTTCTTTATATTGCAGGTAAATATATATATTCACCTCTACTCCATAATCTGTAGTCCATTTCACTCCTGTATTTAATAATTTCTACTATTTTATTTATTTGTACCTGCCTTTATTTTATTTTTTTACAAATAAATCATGGTGGTAAAAATACCCAATACATCTTCCTCCAATTTCCCTCATAACAACCGCTCTGTGAAATAGGTTGGGCTGGGGGAGTGGCTGGCCCAGAGTCATCCAGGTGGCTTTTGTGGCAAAGGCAAGACTTGAACCCATAGTCTCCTGCTTTCTAGCCTGATGCCTTAACTACTAGACCACCAGGGGTGTCAAACTCACATAGTCACAGGCAGCGTCACATGATATATCGGGACTTTCCCCGCTCTCCCGTTCGCTAAACCAGGCATGGGTGTGGCCAGTGTGTGAGGCGCCCAGCCTGTGGGCTAAAAATCTGATAGCCCTGCACTAAACCAAACTTTTATTACACTACGTGCATTTTTCCATGTTTCTATGAAAACAGAATAAAACTTTATTGTTTTTATTGTATGTCAGAGTGATGGGGAACCTATAGCATGGGTGCCTCAGGTGGCACACGGAGCCATATCTGCTGCTAAGCAAGCCATTGCCCTAGCTGAGCTCCAACATGCATGTAAGTGCTGGCCAACTTATTTTTGGCTCATACAGAGACTCTGGGAGGGCGTTTTTGGCTTCCAGAGACCCTCCAGGGGGATGGGGGAGATCCTGCATGAATGAATGAATGAATGAATGCAAAAATGAATGAATGAATGCAAAAATGAATGAATGAATGAACAAACGAACGAACAAAAAACAAACAAACAAACAAACAAACAGTTTCGAATCGGCACTGGACCAGTCATAAATCACCATTGTAACTTTGAATGCTCACTAAATCGAGGACTTATGGCTCATACAGAGACTCTGGGAGGGCGTTTTTGGCTTCTAGAGAGCCTCCAGGGGGGTGGGGGAGATCCTGCATGAATGAATGAATGAATGCAAAAATGAATGAATGAATGCAAAAATGAATGAATGCAAAAATGAATGAATGAATGCAAAAATGAATGAATGAATGAATGCAAAAATGAATGAATGAATGAATGCAAAAATGAATGAATGAATGAATGAATGCAAAAATGAATGAACGAACGAACGAACGAACGAACAAACAAACAAACAAACAAACAAACAAACAGTTTCGAATTGGCACTGGACCAGTCATAACTCACCATTGTAACTTTGAATGCTCACTAAATCGAGGACTTATGGCTCATACAGAGGCTCTGGGAGAGGGTTTTTGGCTTCCAGAGAGCCTCCAGGGGGATGGGGGAGATCCTGCACCAAGGAAGCCTTTGGAGCCTGGGGAGAGAGAAACATGAGCCTACAAGGCCCACCAGAAGTTGGGGAACAAGCAGTAGTGGGCTCCTATAGGTACGGTTAGGTACGCAGTACTGGTAGCAAAATTTTGGTCAGGAACATAGTACCCATAGCAAAATTTTAATTTTTTTCTCCTTTCCCCCCCTTCTGGGCTCTGGGTATGTTTTTCCTATCACAGTAAATGAGGTTGAATGTGTATAATTTTAGAAGAGCTGTGCATGTGTGTGTGTGTACATACACTTTATAAAGTAGATAATCAGAGGTGGGCTACTGCCCAGACAGGGGGGAATGCAATGGAGTAGCGAAAATGCAGCTGCACCCCAGGACATCCAATTGTTGTACACCGCCCTGAGTTGCCTTGAGAAGGGCGGCATAGAAATTAAACCAACCAACCAACCAACCAACCAACCAACAAATAAATAAATAAATAAATATGCACTGAAAGATGTTGAACAAAATGCATAAGCCACGGCCACAGTGTGGTAGTAAAAATTTTGGTAGCCCATCACTGGGAACAGGCCATTTCTGGCCTCCAGAGGGCCTCCGGGGGGGGGGGATCAGAAGCAACGTGAGGAAATCTTATTTTACTGAAAGAGTAGTAGATGTTTGGAAGAAACTTCCAACAGACATGGTTGGTAAATCCACAGTAACTGAATTTAAACATGTCTGGGATAAACATATATCCATCCTAAGATAAAATACAGGAAATAGTATATGGGTAGACTAGATGGTCCTTTTCTGCCGTCAATCTTCTATGTTTCTAGAAGCTGGTAAACTGCTATTTCCTGTAGGTGTGCCTTGTCCTTTAGATGGCGCCTCTGTGCTACAATTGGAAACGTTCCTTGCCAGTTCAAGGCAGAGTTGCAAGAACAGCTATCTTATATTTCTTATTGCCAAGTATCTCACGTTTTCTTTCACTCTCTCTCTCTCCCTCCCTCCCCAACACCTCCCTCCTGCCCATGAATAGCAATGAAAAGGAAGATGTCATCTTGAATCAGTCTTCTTTATTATTTAGATGTATTACTGGTAGTTCACTTCTTACAATTTACAACTTTTTGGTAAACAGCACTGAAAAAGGTGGTCATTTTTCACCCTTAAGACCATTGCAGTAGCCCCATGGTTGCATGATCAAAATTTGGGCATCTGGCAACTTGCATGTAATTAATGACAATTGCAGTCTCCCAGGTTCATGTGATCACCCTTTGCAATACAAACAAAATCAATGGGGCAGTCAGATTCATTTAGCAACCATTTTAGCAACCTAACAACTGCAATGAAAAATTGTAGCTTAAAATGGAGCAAAATTCATTTATCAATCATCTTGCTTAGAAATAGAAATTTGGGGTTCAATTGTGGATATAAATCGAGGACTACCTGTACCGCAGTTTGGCCATTTTAAAATATGTGGATTTTAATTCCCAAAACTCCCCAGCCATCATGCTGGGTTATTCTTGGAGTTGGCCAAATTGAGAGACATTGCATTGATGGAAATGTAGTTATGCCTGCTCTTTACTCAGATATTTGATGCGGATTTTTTAAAAAATATGCTTTAGTTTCTACTCAGTTTGCTATTCTGTTCTTTTTGCTTCTTGTTTCCTTTATTCTCTGTGATCTGAATTTGTATGATTGATTTTTAATATATTGGATTTTTAGGTTATAGAATTTCAATTAATTAGATTTGTCTTTATATTTAGAAGCATTTAAATATGTTAAAGGGTTAAATAAGGTTCAGGAGGGAAGTGTTTTTAATAGGAAATTGAACACAAGAACAAGGGGACACAATCTGAGGTTAGTTGGGGAAAGATCAGAAGCAACATGAGAAAATATTATTTTACCGAAAGAGTAGTAGATCCTTGGAACAAACTTCCAGCAGACGTGGTTGGTAAATCCACAGTATGTGTGCTGATCCCAGTAAAGGGGCTTTTTGCAATTGGAGATTTTGTCAATTCCGATAGTTTTCAAATGTCTGCTGAGATCCTTTGGCACTGCGCCCAGCGTGCCAAGGACCACTGGGACCACTTTCACTGGCTTATGCCAGAGTCGTTGCAGCTCGATTTTTAGATTTTCATATTTCACTTATTATTATTATTATTATTATTATTATTATTATTATTATTATTATTATTTTCTGAGCATGCATAGAAGCCAAATTTCCGGCACTGTGCATGTGTCGCCATCTTGTTTTTGGCTTAAAAAAAAAAATTCAGCAAAGTATGTGTGCGACCATGTGGCACGACCACACGGCATGGGAGGAAGCAAACCATTAGTAAGGTAAGTTACAACCCACCCGTATTCTCGATATGTAGGTTTCCCCACTCAGAATTCTCAGCAGGATCAATGCTGCCTCTAGAATTCTGGCACTTGATGTCTACATATCAGAAGAAGAAGAAGAATTTAATAATTAATAATAATTTATTAGATTTGTATGCTGCCCCTCTCCAGAGACTCGGAGCGGCTCACAACAATAACAACAATGTAAACAAATCTAATACATTTAAAAAAACATCCAAAAACCCATTATTAAAACCGTACAACACATAGCATACATAAACAATATAAACCCAGGGGCATCTCAATTTCCCCGTGCCTGACGACATAGGTGGGTCTTCAGTAACCTACGAAAGGCAAGGTGGGTGGGGGCGGTTCTGATCTTCGGGGAGAGTTGATTCCAGAGGGTTGGGGCCGCCACAGAGAAGGCTCTTCCCCTGGGGCCCGCCAGACGACATTGTAGAAGGCCAACTCTGTGGGACCTATTTGGTCGCAGGGATTCGTGCAGCAGAAGATGATTCCGAAGGTATTCTAGTCCAATTTCATGTAGGGCTTTATAGGTCATTACCAACACTTTAAATTGTGACCGGAAACTGATCGGCAGCCAGTGCAGGCCACTTATGTCAGGGATTGCAATGTGAGAACATATTAAAAGTGAAGAGAAGGACCAAAGGAGAAATGACAGCAGTGTTTCAATATATAAAGGGCTGTCACGGAGAGGAGCGGGTCAACTTATTTTCCAAAACACCTGAAGACTGGACAAGGAATAATGAACGGAAACTTATCATGGAGAGATCCAACCTAAAAATGAGTCCTTAGGGAGTTGGGTGGCATAGAAATAGAATTAAATAGATAAGGAAAAAATTTCTGGAAGTGAGAATAGAACAGCTTAATTTTGGCAGTTGTGGGAGCTTCACCATTGGACGTTCTTTGCCGCCAGGCATGGGGGAAATTAACACAAACTGCAGTTGTCAAGGTTGGTGTATGGTTTGGTTTGATTGGATTGTGTGA
This sequence comes from Erythrolamprus reginae, assembly GCF_031021105.1. Taxonomy (NCBI): domain Eukaryota; kingdom Metazoa; phylum Chordata; class Lepidosauria; order Squamata; family Dipsadidae; genus Erythrolamprus; species Erythrolamprus reginae. The sequence continues at coordinate 116,749,503 of NC_091963.1, forward strand.
TTATTTTATTATAAGGGTTTTAAACTGTATTTTTTAAAAATTGGATTCGTACACTGTTTCTGTTGCTGTGAGCTGCCCCAAGTCTTCGGAGAGGGGTGACATACAAATCTAATAAATTATTATTATTATTATTATTATTATTATTATTATTATTAATTTTATTTCTTTTATTATTTATTTTATTACTTAGATTTGTATGCCGCCCCTCTCCGAAGACTCGGGGCGGCTCACAACACATGGAAACAAATCATAAATAATCTAAATTTTAAATTTTAAAGATTTAAAAAGACCCCATATACTAACAGACATAGACACAAGCATACCATATATAAATTAAACATGCCCAGGGGAAGATGTTTCAGTTCCCCCATGCCTGACGGCAAAGGTGGGTTTTAAGGAGTTTACGGAAGGCAGGAAGGGCAGGGGCAGTTCTAATCTCCGGGGGGAGTTGGTTCCAGAGGGCCGGTGCCGCCCCAGAGAAGGCTCTTCCCCTGGGGCCCGCCAACTGACATTGTTTAGTTGACGGGACCCGGAGAAGGCCCACTCTGTGGGATCTAATCGGTCGCTGGGATTCGTGCGGCAGGAGGCAGTCTCGGAGATATTCTGGTCCAATGCCATGAAGGGCTTTAAAGGTCATAACCAACACTTTGAATTGTGACCGGAAACTGATCGGCAGCCAATGCAGACTGCGGAGTGATGGTGAAACATGGGCATACCTAGGTAAGCCCATGACTGCTCTCGCAGCTGCATTCTGCACGATCTGAAGTTTCCGAACACTTTTCAAAGGTAGCCCCATGTAGAGAGCATTACAGTAGTCGAACCTCGAGGTGATGAGGGCATGAGTGACTGTGAGCAATGAGTCCCGGTCCAGATAGGGCCGCAACTGGTGCACCAGGCGAACCTGGGCAAACGCCCCCCTCGCCACAGCTGAGAGATGTTTTTCTAATGTGAGCTGTGGATCGAGGAGGACGCCCAAGTTGCGGACCCTCTGTGAGGGGTTCAATAATTCCCCCCCCAGGGTAATGGACGGACAGATGGGATTGTCCTTGGGAGGCAAAACCCACAGCTTGAGTCTGTTGACACCCATCCAGGCCCCAACAGCCTCCAGGCACCGGCACATCACTTCCACCGCTTCGTTGACTGGGCATGGGGTGGAGATGTAAAGCTGGGTATCATCTGCATATTGATGATACCTCACCCCATGTCCTTGGATGATCTCGCCCAGTGGTTTCATGTAGATGTTGAATAGCAGGGGGGAGAGGACCGACCCCTGAGGCACCCCACAAGGGAGAAACCTAGGAGTCGACCTCTGACCCCCCACTAACACCGACTGCGACCGGCCAGAGAGGTAGGAGGAGAACCACTGAAGAACAGTGCCTCCCACCCCCAACCCCTCCAGCCGGTGCAGAAGGATACCATGGTCAATGGTATCGAAAGCCGCTGAGAGGTCAAGGAGCACCAGGACAGAGGATAAACCCCTGTCCCGGGCCCACCAGAGATCATCCATCAACGCGACCAAAGCGGTTTCCGTGCTGTAACCGGGCCTGAAACCCGACTGCTGGGGACCTAGATAATCGGCTTCTTCCAAGGACCGCTGGAGCTGGAGTGCCACCACCTTCTCGACAACCTTCCCCATAAAGGGAAGGTTGGAGACTGGACGATAGTTGTTAAGGACAGCTGGGTCCAGGGAGGGCTTCTTGAGGAGGGGGCGCACGAGCGCTTCTTTATAGAGTGATGGAAAAACTCCCCATCCCAAGGAAGCGTTGGTAATCTCCTGGGCCCAGCTCCGTGTCACCTCCCTGCTGGCCGAAACCAACCAGGAGGGACACGGATCCAGTAGACAGGTGGCGGAACTCACAGCTCCAATGGCCTTGTCCACTTCATCAGGTGTCACCAGATCAAACTCTTCCCAGACAGGTGGACAAGTACGTGCCCCAGTCACCTCGACTGACTTATTGTCAGTCGACTCTGTTTTACAATTGGAGTCGAGGTCGGCCCGGATCTGAGCGACTTTATCAGCGAAAAACATGTTAAACTCCTCAGCACTACTCTGCAAGGGCTCCCCAACTCCCCCCTGGTTAAGAAGGGAGCGGGTCACCCTAAACAGAGCGGCCGGGCGGGATTCTGCTGATGCAATCAAGGCGGCATGGTACGCGCATCTTGCCGCCTTGAGCGCCACTTTGTAAGTCTTAATGAAAGCTCTTACAAGTGTTCGATCAGATTCAGACCTACTCTTCCTCCATCGCTTCTCTAGACGTCTCTTTTGGCGTTTCAACTCCCGGAGCTCCTCGTTGAACCATGGGGCTCTACGGGGTCTAGTGCCACGGAGAGGTCGCAAAGGCGCAATCCGGTCGAGAGCCTCCGCAGCAGCCATATTCCAGGCCTCCGCAAGAGACTTATTATTATTTCAAGAAGAGATTGGACTGCCATTTGTTAGAAATGGTGTAGACTCTCCTGTTTGAGTAGAGGGTTTGACTAGATGACCTACAAGGAACCTACAAGGTCCCTTCCAACTCTGTTGTTCCGTTGTGTTGTGTTGTGTTCAGTTCTATTCTATTCCATTCCATTTCTAAAATGAAATTTAAAAGCCCAGGAAGAGACTGCACTGGAGGTGAGCCTCTTGAGGAGAGTGGGACACAATTGGGAGATGTGCCTCAAAGGTTTCCTGCAGACCACTTCCCATACTTTAGATTGAAAACCATCTGCTGTTGATTTTGTTTATTGGTAGAGACCCAATGGGAAATTAGTGTGTGTGTATCCTTTTTTCACAACAAATGGTATCCTATGGGCTGCACAATCTAATTTAAAAGCTAAGAATTCTAAGGAAAGCAGAGCAGGGTATCTTGTCCTAGTTAGAAACTTAAAGAGAAATAAACCACATTTAATAATATATAATTATTAAGGGACACTAGGACACAGAATCCAAGAAAAACTAGCCTCCAATATGTTATGATGTCATCATGCACATGATGCAAATTACATACTTCACATCATTACGGAATAGTATCATAACAGATGTGACAGCACTTGCCCTTACGCATCTACATGTAGTCCTTGACTCATACCTGAAATTAAGATTGTAAATCATACTGGTCATTTAGTGGGCCATCACATCACCTTGCCTAATTTTATAACTTTTTTTGCAGCTGTCAATCAGTGAATGCCATGGTCACTAAGTAATGCAGTGGCTGTTAAGCAAATCCATTGTTCCCCAAAAATCTCCACTCATTTTGCTAGAAATAAATGCAAAAAGAAAAAAGAAAGGAAGAAAGAAAGAATTATAAATTGCAGTCAAGTGACCTTGGGATGCTACTGTTACAGCTGTTACAGCTGATAATGCGGGCTGCTTGTGAAGTGTCCATGGGGAGAAGATATCAGAACCCTGAAACTGAGCAGCAAGTACCTTTTGGATGGCACATCATAATTTTAAACTCAGTGACTGGTCGTAAGTAAAGGACTACTTGTGTATAGTGCATTATTATTATTATTATTATTTATTAGATTTATATGCCACCCCTCTCTGAGGACTCGGAGCAGCTTACAACATATAAAAAAGATAGAATACATCGAGATACAATTAATTTCAAATTTTAATTAACTTTTAATTTAAAATTAAAAGTTACATTTAAAAACTAAAGAACCTATTAAAATATACATATATCCATTCAAACAAACCCACTATACATTCATTGTCTGGGGGCAGAATAATGACCCCAAGCTTGGTGGCATAGGTGAGTCTTTAGACTCTTTCAAAAGGCAAGGAGGGTGGGGGCAGTGTGAATCTCTAAGGGGAGCTGATTCCAGAGGGCCGGGGCCCCCACAGAGAAGGCTCTTCCCCTAGGTCTTGCCAAACAACATTGTGTAGTTGACGGGACCTGTAGAAGGACGACTTTGCACAATCATAAGTATTATGATACTTATTTAAGCTGGACTTATTACTGAGGAAAAAGATTGTTAAGCTATTAGTTGAAGCTCTTCACTCAACCACCGGGGCCAGGAATATGCCGATTGCTAGGTTGCATAAGCATAATTTATTGTGCCCAAGCACACAATTCTAGGAATTTTATTGCTTCTGACATCATCTCAAACCATGGGGGTAGAAATGCGGTGGTCAAGAGGACGTGCTCCAGCACCCCCTGTTGCATGCCTGGCGAACAAAAGAGGGCCAAAATCATTTCCTGGGATTGCATGTATGCAAAGGCAGGCAAGGAGCCGCTCTCTATTGGTTACAAGCCCTGCTTGAAAGCCACTAATGGAGGTTCAGCACAGCCCAACCTATAATTTTCGGTTTGACAGGAGCGTGGTTCGGCCTGCAGCAGTTCAAGAAGAGGTGTCTATTTCCAGCCATGCTGTGGGCCTGGTAAATGGCCACAAAGAAGAAGAAAAAAAAATCAGATGTTCCAAAAGGGTGTGGACTCAGCTTTGTGAATGATGGATTCCCTGCCACCCATAAAAACATACACTAGGAATGAAAATAAGTTTCAGTAAATAATAATGGGATTCAGATGAAATCCCGTCTTCTTGAGCCCTCTTGAAAGCCGAGGGGAGAAAGTATCTCCAGGAAGGAAGCGCCTGGCTACTGCTATAAAGCTGAGCTCTGAAAGCAGCCTTCTCTCTCAGTGCCACTTTAGTGTGTTATACTACACTTCCCATAATTCCTATGTTATAGAGACAGTCTATCCAAATTTCTTTGTGGTTGCTTTCAAGCACAGTTCAATATTCTAAATATGCTCCTGACAACGCCTTGATTTGGGCAGTCCTATTTGAGGAATTCAGGAAGCGGTTGCAGTAAGTCAGGTTCTGATTCTTGAAGCAGATTGGTATAGTGGCTGGATTCATACAATACATAATCCAGTAACTGATTTAACTCACTTTATGGATTCACATAATCTGCTGAACTATAAAGTAAGCAAATAAATTGGGTTCACAAAGCCACAAGAACAAAGCAGAAGTTAATACAAACCTAGCATGCTTTAGAATTCCAAGTTATCGCCTGACCTAAATTATTTTGATCTCAAATGGTATGCCCAGAGTAATCAAACTGGGACGATGTAATCATAATAATGATGATGATGATATAATTTCAGAGCAGAACTGGCTCAAAAATATAATCTCCATGGAAATCATGCAAACCCAGTAAAAGATGGGATTTAAGGATAGATTTCTCCACATGAACTTGTGGGGGGGAAATCAAGAATCAGAAAAAAGATTGATTTTATTATTTATGATGACAGACACAGATGACATAATATAAGGACTAATAGTGATTCTAAATGTGGGATAAAAGGATGGTGGTGGTGATATGAGGTAAAAATGGACGTGGAAGAAAAATAAATACATATTTTTTAATGTACAGTGTTCCCTTGATTTTTGCGGGTTCAAACTTCACGAATAGCCTATACCATGGTTTTTCAAAAAATATTAATTAAAAAAATACTTTGCGAAGTTTTTTTTCTATACCACGGTTTTCCCCGCCCGATGACATCATACGTCATTGCCAAATTAATATTTTTTGCAAATAAATAATAATAATTATTATTGTTAATAAATAATTATGTTTATAAATATCAGGATCACTAAGTGTCTTATTCAGTGGTGAGTACCAGTAATAATGGTGAGTAAATGGTTGTTAAGGGAATGGGAAATGATAATTTAGGGGTTTAAAGTGTTAAGGGAAGGCTTGTGATACTGTTCATAGCCAAAAATGGTGTATTTACTTCCGCATCTCTACTTCACGGAAATTCGACTTTCATGGGCGGTCTCGGAACGCATCCCCCACGAAAATCGAGGGAACACTGTATATATGATGTATTAATGTATATACTTTTGGATGGACTGTATAAACAATATATATTTTCTCTAGTCATTCTACTACAGCAAATAAATAAATAAATAAATAAACAAACAAACAAACACACACACACACACACATATAATACATACATACATACATACATACATACATACATTTGTTTTTTTGTTGAAATAACCCTGGTATTCCCAAATATGGGAGGAAGTAACTTTCCTTTCCTTTTCCTCTCGGCCTCATGCAGGGGCCATTTCCAAGGCAGATAATTTTTTTAAAAAAATTATATGTAAATTATAGTTTGTCAAATATTTAAAAAATTGTATGTATGTATGTATGTATGTATGTATGTATGTATGTATAATGTATTCATTAATATCCCAACAGAATAAATTAATCATAAAGAAGATGTGGAGGTTTTTTGAAACAAAAATAGATTAACTTTCTTCTACAGGTATTATGTAAGGAATGAGTGAAGTTATCTGAATGAGTAGTATAAAAAAGGATGCTTAATGGAATGGGAAAGACAAAGAGACCACGGATCACAAAAATATATATATAAACAGTAAATTATTGCTACAAAAAGGGATGGGAAAAGATAAAAACATGTATAGGTTTTGCATATACTACTTGTATACAGACACTCCTCAATTTACAATCTCAATTGAGCAAAATAGATTGTAAAATTGCACACAATCAGATGGTGACCTGCTTAATGACCGCTATGGCGTATGGCCATAATTCTCAGTTCAATTATGACTGTTCAATGACTATTGTACCTAAGGAGCCATGGTGGCATAGTGGTTAGAATGCAGTGTTGCAGGCTAATTCAGCTCAGTTTGATCCTCACCTGCTCAAGGCTGACTCGGCTTCCAATATGCTGACTCTGTAAAGCATTTAAAGCAGCAGCCCCTAACCTTTTGGGCACTGGGGACTGTTTTTTTTTTTCAGGGACCGGAGGGGGCATGGTTTCATTTGCTGCCTGCATCCCACAGGTGGGACTTTGCTTGTTTGCACAATTTCTGGCATGCCACAAACTGGTGCCAGTCCATGGATGGGAAGTTGGGAACCCCTGACTTAGTGCTATAAAGCATTATAAAGTGACACATAAGTGTAAGTGCTATTGTTATCTGTATTTTTGGTTGCCACCTAGCAGTCTACACACAGTGATCAATAATGTGTGTAGTCCATTATGATTGTAGCAAAGACTTAGCAATTAATTTCAATCTTGCCTGATGTTTTTGTGGCTTAAGATACAGTGGTACCTCTACTTACAAACTTAATTCGTTCCGTGACCAGGTTCTTAAGTAGAAAAGTTTGTAAGAAGAAGCAATTTTTCCTATAGGAATCAATGTAAAAGCAAATAATGTGTGCGATTGGGGAAACCACAGGGAGGGTGGAGGCCCTGTTTCCTCCCAGGAGATTCCTAGAGAGGCCCCACAGAGGCTTCTCCCTGCCTTTTCCGGTTACAGTTTCGGAGGCTCAGGTTTGTAAGTGGAAAATGGTTCTTGAGAAGAGGCAAAAAAAATCTTGAACACCTGGTTGCTATCTTGAAAAGTTCTTAAGTAGAGGCGTTCTTAGGTAAAGGTACCATTGTATTGTCTAAAACCTTCTCCTTAAATTAGTTCATGATTTTTGTGAATTCGGAACATGGATTATATACTTTAAGGATGTTGAGCATAGTAATGCAAAGGCAATTCAAGAGCCTCTTTTACAGTTCTCTCAAGCCAGAAGTGGGTTTCAGCAGGTTCTCACCAGTTCTGGAGACCCAATAACATAAATTTTGATTTTTTTGGAGAACTAATATCACCTCTGACTGGCCCCACCCCCACCTATTCTCTGGCTCCTGAGTCCCAGCTGATTGGGAGGAAATGGGGATTTTGCAGTAACCTTCCTCTGAAGTGGGGTGGGAATGGAGTTTTACAGTATCCTTCCCCTGCCATGCCCAACAAACAACACCCACAAAGACACACCCACAGAACCAATAATAAAAAGATTTCAAACCCACCACTGCCTCAAGCCCATTATTCAAAGAGACCAGGGTCTCTGCTTTACAGGTGGTTTTGCTCCATTAAGATGGCTGTCAGTGAACAATCTTTTTTTTAATGGTCTGTAATCACAAAGAAATATTTATTTATTTATTCATTCATTCATTTATTCATTTATTTATTTAGTCAAACAATTATAGGGTGATAATTTGTACAAATAAAACATTAGATAAGTAATGATAAAAAGTAACAAAAGAAGACAATAGGACAGGGATGGTAGGAACAGTGGTGCGCTTATGCACACCCCTTACAGACCTCTTAGAAAGGGGTAGAGGTCAATTGTAGATAATCTAAGGTTAAAGATTTTGGGGTTAGGAGTAGAAACCACAGAATCAGGTAGTGCATTCCAGGCGTTGATTAATCTGTTGCTGAAGTCGTATTTTTTGCAGTCAAGTTTGGAGTGGTTGACATTTAGTTTAAATCGATTTTGTGCTTGTGTGTTATTGCGGTTGAAGGTGAAGTAGTCGTTAACAGGTAGGACATTTTGGTATATGATTTTATGAACTATAATTAAGTCAGAACAGAGACGATGGAGTTGTAAGTTGTCTAAAGCAAGAATTTCAAGTCTGGCGGAGTAAGGTATTTTGTTGTGAGAAGAGGAATGAAGGACTCTTCTTGTGAAATATTTCTGGACTCTCTCAATTGTGTTGATGTCAGATATGCAATGTGGGTTCCATACAGGCGAGCTGTATTCTAGGATTGGTCTGACAAATGTTTTGTAAACTCTTGTTAGCAGTTCAAAACTACCAGAGAAGAAGCTGCGAAGGATTAGGTTAACAACTCTTGAAGCCTTTTTGGAAATGTTGTTGCAGTGGGCTCTAGGACTTAGGTAATTGGATATGAGTACTCCAAGGTCTTTGACAGATTGAGAGTTATCAATAAGTTCAATTCCTCCAAGTTTATATTTAATATTCTGATTCTTTTTACCAATGTGTAAGACAGAGCATTTAGTGGTGGAGATTTGAAGTTTTAGACCATTCTGCTATGTGGTCAAGGTCTTTTTGAAGGGTAGCAGCATTGTCGGTAGTATTAAATAGTTTGACATCGTCTGCAAAGAGAATGCAATTGCTAGTGATGCAATTGCAAAGATCGTTTATGTATAGTATGAATAGTGTGGGTCCTAAAACACTACCTTCTGTTAAAAGGAGCAGGAAGAGAAGTGGCACTTCCTATTTTGACCACTTGTCTGTTAGATAGGAATGCTGTTAACCAATTGTGTAGTAGTCCAGAGATATAAAATAAAATACATTTGTTTGCTTTAGGCCAGGGGCAGATTCCTATTACCGCTGCTACTGGTGCACTATGCGTACAGATTTGATTATTTTGCATGCATGCACACACATCCCAGCATATTTTTGTTTCTGCGCATGCACAGGTAACAAAATTTTGTGAGGGGATGAGCGTGCTCGATATTTCAGTGACTTTTTTTGCTTCCACGCATGTGCAGGAGCAAAAAAATTGCCGAAATCTCATACATGCATCCCATTGTGAGATTTTGCATCCTGCGCATGCGCAGAAGCATAAAGCACACTGAGGCATGCGCACACACACAAGGTAATTGAAGTTGCACCCACAGCTTAGCGATCACTACCGATGCGCCCTCCTTTACCGTACCAGTAGCAACCCGCTACCGATTTGGGCTAGCATCTGAACTCACCTATTGCCAGCTTTAAACGCCAACAATTGATTTTAGGGGTTTTATATGAATCTGCTCCTATTATTTAAGATTGTAACCTGTCCAGAATCACTTCATTGAGTTGGGTGGCTATAAAAAAATTGGATGGATAAATAAATGAATAAATTCCCCAGCATGAAAATAAATCCATGAGTCTTCAGTCAGATTTCCTGCAAAAATAAAGCCTTTGCCAAGCTTTATTTTTTTTTATTATTATTAAAAATAAATTTTATTTGAATACATATATACACACAATACACAAAACAAAACAAAAACATTTAAAAAGAAAATTGGACGAAAGTGTAGCAAATTTGTATAACGGTTCTAACTGTACTCATATTCTATTACATATCACTTTTAAAATACTTATTATAAACGGTTTTGTAAAGAAAACAATAATCATAATTCATATCAGTAATCTTATATCTCTAATTCCCATTATACAATTTGTCACCAAGAAATAACTCTTTTTAATTGTTAATTTTAATTAAATGTACATTAATCACCTTAACCTTTTTTCTAGCCAACAATAAAACATATTCCAGCATTTATAGAATTCAGACTCTTCTTTGTCAAGCTTTATTAATGCCCCAAAGAACATAAGAAAAGTTTGAGACCTTGTCTTTGAGAATAACCTCAGGTTTTCTAACCCGGAGTCACCTGCAGTGCAACAGCCAATGGCATTTTCATACAGGCAGGAACTAGCCAACCCACGGATCACAGCCCCCCCCCCCATCCACTGTAAATAAAGACCGAAGCAAGAAGAGATCGTGTGGGCAGATCAATTCTAGAATTCAGCACCCAGCGCTGTTAGCTATAGAATCAGGAAAGGCTCCAACAGTCCACTTCTCTCATTGCATCCAAAATAGTTCCTCATTGAAATATATACGTTATATATTGTCAAACCAAGAACTCTATAGACAATCCGTCTCATATTTATTACAAGCAGACAGAATTCTAATTATGCCAATTTGTGTCGCCAAACACCTCCCCGAAATGGGTCTGGAAATGAAGGGATTGGTTTGTACTAGTAATTATGGTTTACCATTAAATTGCTTCCCCTCCCCTCCCCCCAGTATTTTGCCCAGGTTAAATTAACCTTGGCTGGATTTGTATTTATATTTACCAGACTAGAAGCACGCAATCCAAACAACAGGAGACTGGGTGGAGCACAGCAGAGGGCTGCAATTAAAGTTTGGGAAGCTTTGCGGGTTTTCAGAGGGGTTAATGCCACCAGTTTCTCTTGGCAGGTGAAAATTTCAGAGAATTGAGGAGGGATGGAGGTGAGAGATCATCTGAGCATGTGGAGAATGCCGCAGTTGAGTGACCACAGTTTATACATGTATATAAAGGAGAAAAATCTCAAAGTGAAAAGGGAATTTCCAAGAGGCTTTTGTAGGTAGGAAACTAACACCAAAGTCAGATTCTTAATCAGTCTAATTCAATGCTGATTGAACAAAACTTTCTCAAACTAAATGTGTGGCACTGCACCTACTATCCTATTCATTTGCTATGGATTTTATGAGATACCAGGTTGGAAAAGACTGGCCTCTCTTCCTAACTACACGTCCAAGATTTCAAGGGGGTGTACATAAATTTGTCCTTGTATTAACAAAATGAATCCACAGTCAAGTGGTTTGAATCCACAGTCCACAGTCCAGAGATTTGAATCCACAGCCAGATGGATACATAGTTTGTTTGTTTGTTTATTTATTTGTTTATTTATTTATTTATTTATTTATTTATTTATTTATTTATTTATTTATTTATTTATTTATTTATTTATTTATTTATTTATTTATTTATTTATTTATTTATTTATTTATTTATTTATTTATTTATTTATTTATTTATTTATTTATTTATTTATTTATTTATTTATTATTCAGACTTGTATGCCGCCCCTCTCCGCGGACTCGGGGCGGCTCACAGCAAAATATAACAATCGTAACAAATCCAAATAAATTTAAAATATTTTAAAAAGTTTTTAAAAAAGAACCCCATTTACTAACAAGCACACTCACAAATATACCATGCATAAATTGTACATGCCCGGGGGAGATGTTTCAGTTACCCCATGCCTGATGGCAAAGGTGGGTTTTAAGGAGTTTACGGAAGGCAGGGAGAGTAGGGGCAGTTCTAATCTCTGGGGGGAGTTGGTTCCAGAGAGTCAGGGCTGCCACAGAGAAGGCTCTTCCCCTGGGGCCCGCAACCGACATTGTTTAGTTGACGGGACCTGGAGAAGGCCCACTCTGTGGGACCTAATCAGTCACTGGGATTCGTGCGGCAGAAGGCGGTCTCGGAGATATTCTGGTCCAATGCCATGAAGGGCTTTAAAGGTCATAACCAACACTTTGAATTGTGACCGGAAATTGATCGGCAGCCAATGCAGACTGCGGAGTGATGGCGAAACATGGGCATACCTAGGTAAGCCCATGACTGCTCTCGCAGCTGCGTTCTGCACGATCTGAAGTTTCCGAACACTTTTCAAAGGTAGCCCCATGTAGAGAGCGTTACAGTAGTCGAACCTCGAGGTGATGAGGGCATGAGTGACTGTGAGCAATGAGTCCCGGTCCAGATAGGGCCGCAACTGGTGTACCAGGCGAACCTGGGCAAACGCCCCCCTCGCCACAGCTGAAAGATGGTTCTCTAATGTGAGCTGTGGATCGAGGAGGACGCCCAAGTTGGCTCAAAGAGCATGCTCAATAGTTGCGTGGGGTGTTAAATTTACCTGGAAAGTCATCTTTAGTGGGGGTACCACGGGGCATTTTCCTAAAACCAGTGCTGTTCATCATTTTAATAAATGATATAGATCAAGGGTCTCCTACCTAGGCAACTTTAAAACTTGTGGACTTCAACTCCCAGAATTCTTCAGCCAGCAAAACTGGCTGAGGAATTCTGGGAATTGAAGTCCACAAGTCTTAAAGTTGTCAAGGTTAGAGACCCCTGATACAGATGATGGAGTTGAGCAAATGCTTACCAAATTTACAGATGATACAGAGTTGGGAGGGGGAGCTAATACTTGGAAGAGAGGGGAAATGTTTGTTTGTTTCCTTTAAAAGATCTTAGGCTAGAACAGTGGATGGAAACAAATAAAACAAAATCTAATAAAGGGAAATGTCATGCATGTAGGTAAAATAAAAGAAAGAAACTTGAACAGGATGGGGAATAACCCTGCTCAAGAGCAGCACACATAAGCGAGCTTGCGTATACTTGGGGGTTACAAACTGACCACGTCCAAACATGTAATATAGTTGCAAACAAATCAACACAATATTTAAAGAACATCAAGAGGAACATAGATCTCAGGAAGTACAGTATTTATCCCCCTCTATTGAAGCCTCTACTGGAAACCATTCAATTTTCCATTCAATTTTCCATTTAAGTCCTCCACTCTTCTGCTTGCAACAAAATACTTTATACCACCAGGCTTGAAATTTTGGACTTAGACAATTTAGAACTATACCACCTTCCTTGGGTCCTAAGTATAATTCATACAATTATCTGCCACAATGTCCTACCTTTCAATGACTACTTCAGCTTCAACCGCAACAATATACGAGCACACAATAGATATAAACTTAATGTAAACCGCTCCAAACTTGACTGCAGAAAAGATGATTTAAGCAATAGAGGGATCAATGCCTGGAATTCACTACCTGACTCTGTGGTTTCATCCCAAAACCTCAAAAACTTTAACCTTACACTGTCAACTGTCGACTTCTCCCCATTCCTAAGAGATGTATAAGGGCCGTGCATAAGCACACCATTGTGCCTACTGTCCCTGTGTTACTGTACTCATTATCTGTATTTACTTTGTATAAGTTTATTTTTCTACATATACCTGCTATCTTGCACATGCTTGACAAACAAACATATTTTAAAAATTGGTCACTCCCAATATCAATAATATTGAGAAACTGGAGCAAGACCAAACAAAGGCTACCAAGTTGGTGAAAGGAGAACGAACTCAGTTAAACCAAAGAGGTATGTTTAGCTTACAAAAGACAAGGTTGAGAGGAGATATAATACATCATAAAATATCAGGAAATATCTGAAGAGGAATCATGTTGCAAAAGGTTCACACTTGTTCTCACTTGTTCTAGTAAGACAAGAACTAATGGGATGAAACTTCAAGGCTGTAGATACAAATTACACATCAGGAAGAACATCTTAATAAATACTAGAAGTTTTTATGAGTAGTGGAATAGGTTACTGCATGGAGTTGTCACTTTCCCTTTAGTAGAGGTTGTCAAACAGAGCCTGGGTAGTCCTTTAGTAGGCTTGACTTCATGAACTCACAAGTGCTGTCCAAGTTTATGATTCTAAGTAGAAGATCAGCCCCCAGGTCCCCGATCTTCAGTTTTTAAATTGCCTCTTTTCTCTGACCTCTTACTTTCAAGGACTAAAACTTATAATGTTGCTGATTCACATAACTTGTTCAGTGTTGCCTATAGGCCAAAATCAAAGCATTTCTTCTTTTGATCCACATTATTGATGCACCAAGTTACCAAAGAACAGTTGCTATGTTTATGTGTATGACTATATTTAGATTATTCTGGTGCAATACCTTATTACTATTACTGTTTTTTTCTGGATGCAGAAGTAAAAATGTGTGTGAGAGAGGGGGCGGGAGAGAGAGAGATGCGAAGACCTCACTCTTTGGAGCAGCGTTTCCCAACCGGTGTGCCGCAGCACACTAGTGTGCCGCGAGACACAGCCAGGTGTGCCGCCAAGCTCCTAGGGAAAAAGGAGAGCTTAAGGAGAGCCCTGCCCAGCTGGAGATTCCCTGGCAGCACCAGGTAGAAACCGGCAATGCAGCACCCTTTTCCAGTGCCGCGCAAGGAGCTGGGCGTTGGAGTTTGGGGTGGGGAGCGATGAAAGTGCGGAGGCCGGTGCCGTGGCTGCCCCCACCCCCCAGTGCCTCCGTTCCCCTCGCGCCCCTGGCTTCTCGCCACTGACGCCCGCCTGCCCGCCCTCCCGCTCGATCTGCCCCTTTCTCCAGCTCCTCCGGCGAGCGCTCGGAGAAAACCTTCTCACAGCGGAGGTCGGAGAAGGTTCTTTGGAACGTCGGGGGTGCGTGTGCACGCGCGCCCTATCCCCCAGCCAGCCTACCCGGAAAATCTTTGCCGGCCTCCGCAGAGAAGGAAGAGAGAGAACAAGAGAGAGAAAGAAAGGAAGAGAGAGAAAGAGATAGCAATAGAGACAGAATGAGAGAGAGAGAGAAAGAGAAAGAAAGAAAGAGACAGCAAGAGGGGGGAAGGAGGGAGAGAGAAAGAGAGCCAAAGAGAGAGGAAGGAAGGAAGAGAGAAAGAAAGAGATAGCAAGAGAGACAGAATGAGAGAGAGAGAGAGAAAGGAAAGAAAGAAAGAAAGACAGCAAGAGGGGGGAAGGAGGGAGAGAGAAAGAGCAAAAGAGAGAGGAAGGAAGGGAGAAAGAAAGGGATGGAGAGAGAGAGAAAGAGGGAGGGAGAGAAAGAGGGAGGGAGAGAGAAATAGAGCGAAAGGGAGAAAGAGAGATTTTTTTTGTCCAAACTTTTTTGCGCCCCCCCCCCTCAATGTTCCCCAGGATTTTGAAAATGTGAATAATGTGCCGCGGCTCAAAAAAGGTTGGGAAACACTGCTTTGGAGAATGCTGTAATGTTGGGAAAGATAGAAGGAAAGAAGAGGATGGCCATTATTAAGGTGGACTAAGGCAGTTACAGTGGCAATGAGTACACTGTTGGAAGATTGAACAACCAGATCATCATGGAAAATCTATGTAGTGACACCACCGACACTATGTATTCTATATCTAACAAAAGCACTTATATACCGCTTCTTAGATTTTATAGCCCTCTCTAAGCAGCTTAAAGAAACATCATCTTTTCCCCAACAATCTGGATCCTGATTTTACTGGAAAGTTGGAATTCTGAGTCAATCTTGAGCCATTCAGAATCGAATTCCTGAACTGAACAGTGAGTTAGCCTGCAGTAATGCATTCTAACCATTGAGCCATAATGGCTCTCATAAGAATCAAACATTCCTATATTGCATGTACACAAAAACATACCCCAGTATGGTAGAGCCGGGGTGGCGCAGAAGGTAGAGTGCTGTACTGCAGGCCACTGAAGCTGACTGTAGATCTGAAGGTCAACGGTTCAAATCTCATCACCGGCTCAAGGTTGACTCAGCCTTCCATCCTTCAGAGGTGGGTAAAATGAGGACCCGGATTGTGGGGGCAATAGGCTGGCTCTATTTAAAAAGTGCTATTGCTAACATGTTGTAAGCCGCCCTGAGTCTAAGGAGAAGGGTGGCATAAAAATTGATGAATGAACGAACAAACAAACAAACAAACAAACAAATATCAATACACATATTTTTACATCTGGATATAAAGCACACTAAAAACTCATTTGCAAGCCCTGAAAATTAACATAATTTGGAGGTGGTATTATGTCCAATTGCTTAAATAATAAAGTCTGCAAAATTCTCAGTAAAACAGCAGGTCTGAAATCTGTAACAGAAACATTCAAATGACTGAGGCCTAATAATGATGTATCACACAAAATCCTAACCTACATAACAGGTTTCAGATTCAAAACAGTATCTTAAATGGCCATTTAAACTGTCTTCTCTGATTTTATCACCTGAAAATGGGAGGAACAGCTATTTCTGTTTGATCCCATTTTCTTTCCAGTAGGAGGGCTATTAGCCCAGAAACTTCATTTCCCAGAATTCTCTAGTCAACATAACTCACTAGACAATTCTTGGAGCAGAAGTCCACACTTCTTCAAGTTGCCATGGTTGAGAAACACTGATTTAATTGGTGCTTCGGGATAAAACTTTTCCTTTATAGATGTCTTGAACATGAATGGGTTAAGCAGTGGTTCTCAACCTTTCTAATGCCATGACCCCTTAATACAGTTCCTCATGTTGTGATGACCCCCAACCATAAGTCTAGCACAAATTCTCCCAACAGAGCTTTAAGCTGATTGGCAGAAAGGTCATTGGCAGGACACTCCCACTGTAAATGCTGATTGGTCAGATTGTAAACATATGTTCCAAGGCGCTGGAATAGACGCTTTAGTTCCTAATACCATGGGAAATTTGTCTTTTCCCAAGGTCGTAAGCAACCCCTGTGAAACGGTCGTTCAACCCCCCAAGGGGTCCCAACCCACAGGTTGAGAATCACTGGGTTAGAAAATCTACAAAAAGATGTGTCAAAGTTGGAACTCTTCTGCAGTTTCCCAAATCTTCATCTACCTTATTTTTCTTATTTTAAAAAATCCACAAAGTTGGGGGGGGGGGGAGAATTGTTAAGTTTTTATTGGTAATGTTTCTAGCCACAGCATCTATTGGTATATTTACCCACCACAGTAATTCATAATCTGATGTTTTGCTTTAGCGAGATAAGCAAACTAGGCCATTGATGGCTTATTCAATATACCATGCTTAAAATAATACAAATAGGATCACTGTATGGCTGTTCCAGCCTTTCCTCCTTAACTTGTGAATGTATACTCTATGTGTATGCATTGTGTGTGGAATGAGATTGTGTTCTTGGGTCATCCTAAGCCACAATGTGGTTTTATTTGGTTTTGGCTTCATGGGCAATGTGTATCCACTCATTGTGGTTTGAAAAGTATGATTTACGTCTTAGCGTATTATGCAAATCAAGCCCATTGTGATTTAAAAGAAAAAGAAACCGTGTCTAACTAAATGCTGGCTTTGTATGATGTCTGAACCCAAAGTAGTGGCGCAACATGATCAGGTTACAAATGAAATATGCCTCTCTATGAAAAGTATGAGAAAACAAAAGGCAGGAGAGAACAAAAGAGGGAGGGGGGAAACCACATCTAGAAAAAGAAAGCTTAAGTTATTTGATTTTTCTCATATATAATCAAGAATTGGGGTTAACTACGGAGTGTCCAAACCTGTAGGTGAGTCAGAATGATTCAACATGGCAAAAGCCAATAATTTTGACATCTTGAAGGGTGCAGAAAGTCAGAAATGATTTAAGATGGTGAAATCTGAAATTTCAAAACCCCTATCTCTATATTGGCTCGGCAAAACAAACAAACAAGGTCATGAACAGCAAATAAATCCCAACATAAATAATCAGCCAAGCTTGTTAAGGTAGCATTTGCAAGCCTGCATAGTCATGGACGGGGACTTTAGAAGTGACTCATCAAGAAGAAGCAGTCATGACAATCTGATCAGTGAAAATATGGGCTCAGGGCAAGGCAAATTCTCCTGAAGGGGATCTGATCTTCCAAAACTAGCCGCACCATGAAGATGCCTTATATCTTTAAAACTTCCAAATGATAACAGTTGCCATAGTGTTTGTGAATAAAGTTGGCAATTAGGACTGTGTATTCAAAGGCTGCATTTTTTTTAATGTGCATGGTCCATGCAGAACATTTAAAGAAGGCTGGGATATAAGATAATTCCTGCTGCTATCTTGACTTTCTTTTTCACATTCCACCCCACCTTTACAAATGCCCTGTAAGCTTTTTGGCTTGTTCTATAGAATTACCTGCTGTTTTCTGGAAGAGGCCCAAATAACTGTGCTCAGGTCTGAAGGCTAACCTAAAGTAAGGGTCATCTGAGGTCAGAGGTAGCGACCCTGTGTGCTCCTGACACAGTTCGATATTCCTCCAGTGGAGGAAGTGTTGGCCAAACCATTGAACTAATAATAATGGATTACAAATCAGACCAGGAGAGACTGAACGTTTCCAAATCCAGCTTACTATGATCCAGCACAGAATAGAACTATTCCTGTTACAATAATAAACTTTAAACAGTGTACAATTTAAATTGGTCAAGCTCTGGGGGGAAAATAACTTTTCCAGCCCACACACTGTGGCCTGAAAGGATGATGGCAGTTCCTATGAGGCTGCATCTGGGACCAATGAAATTAATTTGTTGTGGTTTTACTTATCACTTTGCAATAAGCAAGAAGACTCCGAGTGCGTACGATTACGATATGGTCCATGATTTCCTGCTGTTATTTTATCCTGGCTCCACCAGAACAGGACAAATGACTCTAACTACAGCATCAACAACAACAAGAAGAGAGAAGATGGGGGGAAACACAACTCTTGTAGCCCTAGACTCATTGAAAGCATCTCAACTAGCAAATGCTCTGTCCTACACATTGGGAAGAAGAATCTGAACTCCAAATACGAACTGAATAATCAAATTATCACATATAACCCCCACTTGGTTAAAGACCTCGGTATACTAATAACAAAAGATTTAAGTGCCAAAGCCCACTGCAACAACATAGCCAAGAAGGCTTCAAGAGTTGTAAACCTAATCCTACGTAGCTTCTGCTCTGGCAATCTCACACTACTTACCAGAGCTTACAAAACTTTTGCCAGACCCATCCTCGAATACAGCTCATCTGTTTGGAACCCATATCGCATCTCAGACATTAACACCCTTGAAAATGTCCAAAGATACTTCACCAGAAGAGCCCTTCACTCCTCCACTCGAAATAGAATACCCTATGAGACTAGACTTTCAATCCCGGGCCTAGAAACTTTAGAACTAAGACACCTTAAACAAGATCTAAGTATTGCCCACAAGATCATATGCTGCAACATCCTGCCTGTCGGCGACTACTTCAGCTTCAACCACAACAACACAAGAGCACACAACAGATTTAAACTTAATATTAACCGCTCCAAACTTGACTGTAAAAAATATGACTTCAGTAACCGAGTTGTCGAAGCGTGGAACTCATTACCGGACTCCATAGTGTCATCCCCAAACCCCCGCCTCCAGACTTCTGTTGCCTGCAAAGTGCCCATTTTTGCGCTGCTGGGATTCCCCTGAGGCTCCCCTCCATGGGAAACACCACCTCCGGACTTCCATGTTTTTGCGATGCTGCAGGGGAATGCCACCAGCACAAAAACGGGCGCTTCGCTGGCAATGGAAGTCTGGAGGTGGGGTTTCCCAGCGAGGGGAGCCTCAGCGAAATCACCGCATCACAAAAACACGAAAGTCCGGAGGTGGGGTTTCGAGGACATCCGTGTTTTTATGATGCTGCAATTTCGCTGAGACTCCCCTTGCTGGGAAACCCCAACTCCAGACTTCCGTTGCCAGCGAAGCACCCGTTTTTGCGCTGCTAGGATTCCCCTGCTGGGATTTCCCTGCAGCATCACAAAAACACAGAAGTCTGGAGGTGGGGTTTCCCATGGAGGAGAGCCTCAGGGAATCCCAGCAGCGCAAAAATGGGCACTTTGGCTGGCAAAAGGGGTGAATTTTGGACTTGTAAGCATTAATCGCTTTTCCATTGATTCTTATGGAAAACATTGTTTCGTCTTACAAACTTTTCACCTTACAAACCTTGTCCCGGAACCAATTAAGTTCGTAAGACAAGGTATCACTGTATATAGGAAAATCAAAGCATCTAAATAAAGAAAGTAACTGCTAATCTTCTCTTACTTCTCACTCATACTTCTGCTCTGGGTTGTTTTCCAGTCTATAGCAAGCACGGAGCAAGTGCATTCTGGAATCCACTAAATTATGTTACGTTCTACTGTTTTTACTACTAGCCAGATTTATTTCAGTTTTCCAGATGGGTAACTGAGGTTAAAAGAGAAAGCTTTGGTAAAGTAGACCACCCAGAGAGTCCAGATGGCTGAAATGCCAAATTTTTTTTTAGGCAGCGTACAAAATATAGAAACGGGTTGTGTTTAGCTCACTTTCTTGAAAAAGAAAAGAAAAGGGAGTTCCAAAGAGTTTGCAAATATCTGAGTCACCCATGTCTGGCTTTTTAGTGAAGATGCCAGCACTTTTAATAGTCCCTGTTCTTCTACCTTCAGCACAGGTTTCTTCTGCAGAAATTAGCAAGTAACACTTATTGCATTCCTGTCCTACAGCAAACACATATCGACTTTCTTACACTGTTATTAAAGGTGTAAGAGAAGGATAGAACACTTTCCCTTGGTCATTCAGCACACCAACAATATTTTATGATTGTGAGGGATATAGCCTGGATAAACAAACAAGCAAACATATATACTATAATATTAAGTTATTTAGGATCTCAGTTTCCGTTTCAGCTGTAGCGCAATAATGTACAGACAACTCACAAAGTTGTATAAATCTCTCTCTGTCTATTGGTTTCACTAAGTGAACAATTAGTGTGACTTTACCCTGGTGTAGCATCTGATCAATACCAAAGCATATGGGGGCCTTGCTTGAATCCTCTTATTCTACCCTTGGGTAAGGTGACCAGACGTCCTGCTTTCCACACAACAGTCACGCTTCTTGCAATTTGTCCCACGTCCCGGGGCATTTTTAAAAAGTCCTCAGGGTGGATTAGAAATCCAATAAAATGAAGTAAATTAATAAATCAACACCCAGATGAGTAGAGATTAGGTCGAGAGATCAAACTTGACTCTATTTAGGCATTGATCATGTTACCTAGTTTGGTAATGAAACATCAGTAAGAAAATTACCAAAATCAGAGAGTATCAAGGACCCGACAGTTTAAACCAAGTTTCTTCTATTCTTGGTAGTGCTGGCTGTCTCAGTAGCCAGCAGAATCCATAACTGTTAATACCACTGGCCTCGAAGATTGATCACCATGCAGAAAGTCCTCAAATTACAACAGTTCATTTAGTGACTGTTCAAAGTTACGCTGGCACTGAAAAAAGTGACATGACCGTTTTTTAGGGTTATGACCTTTGCAGCCATCCATGCGATAAACATTTGGAGGCTTGGCAACTGGTTCATATTTATTTATTTATTTGAAATATTTGTATTGATTTTTTTAAAGATATAAACACACACACACCATAAAACAGGTGCTTTGTGATTAGTGCCCACCACCAGACAAGCATTCACACCCCGCCACCAAATCAGGGGTGTTTCTTGTATACCATTTTAACTCAAGAGCAAGGAATCTGTTTACATATTATAGAGTGATTCCAATTTATTCCTTGTAGCTTGGTCTTGGATTCTACTTCCCATATATCGTCTTACCTTGTCCCATTGTCCCATCAGTTGTTGCAAATCAATTTCATTAACCGAATTCATCCTTTTATCCATAATCTCAAATTGAATATGGTCCACCATGTGCCAGTATCAATTTTGCATTGTCCATTTTGTCGCATCAATTTTCTTTAATTTCTATAAAAGTTCAGTTCTAGATAATGATTAAAATGATTAAAGCATTTATGGGTAAAAACATACTGTTTAATTATTTCCTATTTTAAAAGTAATTAAGAATGATACGAAGGTACTAGAGAGGAAGGACAATAAAATAACCTATTAAGTATTCAATAAATAGTGCACAAAATAAGCCATGTCCACAGTATGGCAACAAAATTTTTGGCAGCCCATCCCTGTTGTGGTTCCGTCTGAGGCCCCTCAGGGAACGGCTGATCTTCTGTCGGTTTCCAGCTCAGAGGGAGAGGCTGAGGAACAGGAGGTGCAGGCAGACGAGGAGGAGGAATCCCAGGCTGAAGAAGAGGGAGGACAGCCAGAGTCCCACCAGGGGGAGCTCTCCCCAGCAAGCAGCCTGGATTCCTTAGAGGAAAATGCACAAGCCATAATTGATCTGCGACAGAGAAGAGCTACTCAGAGAAGGGAGCAATTGGCTAAGTACTTTCAGCATTAAAGAGGCAACAGCTGGGTTTGGGTGTGGTGCTCTTTGGAAAGGCTAAAAGGCAGACCCACCCTTCCTGGCTTGTGGAGTTTTATCTTTGAGAGTCTTGGGACCTGGCTGTGAACTTTGGCGTCTTGGAATCCTGGTTTGTGCCTTTGACTATTGAAACCTTGGGGGGGGGGGTGCCAGCAAGAAGCTTACTGTATTGTCTGGACATCAGGACTCTGCTGTAACGTATTATAGCCTGTCTGTTGGGAAGAACAGGTTTTCCTCTGTGTTTATTTTTTCCAGCTATAAAATACTTTTGGCTTTTACCAGAGTGTCTGGCTGTTTTTTCCAGTTGGTGTTGAGGTCTGGGGGAACCCAGACAGAACAATCCCTGACTGCACTCTAACTACCATGCAACCGAGGCTCGTGCAGAGAATATGACTTGCAAGTTGCAGCCCTTAGCATGAAACAATGTTATGTAGTTTGCAGGAGAAACTTTTTGGAAGCACTTCTTCCTTAGCCACCATGATAATGGGTGAAAAATTTAGGGAGGTTACATACCTTTAACTTACAAGGGGACAGTATTAAGGGGAGAAACTCCTTTTTCCCAGGACATCAAGCAGTTATATAAAACAGTTTCAATGGATTGTGAATGAGATGAAGTTTCAGGGGAACAAAGAGGAACCTTGGAATTCTCCAAGCACTATGGTGCTGCTATAAACTTTAAAAATGAAAAGGACCTATAGCTAGTCCTCAACTTACTATCTTAGTTGGGACTAGAATTTCCATTGCTAAACAAGGTGGTTGTTAAGTGAGTCATATCTCATTTTACAATCTTTCTTCCACAACTGTTAAGCAAACCACTGCATTTGTTAAGCAAATCAGCTTCCCCATTGACATTGCTTGTCAGAAGCCAGCAGGGAAAGTCCCAAATGCCAGTAACATAACCCCGGGATAAAGGAATTGTCAGAAGGGAAAGGGGGGACCTGATCGAAACATTTAATATGTTAAAGGGTTAAATAAAGTTCAGGAGAGGTTTTTAATAGGAAAGTGAACACAAGAACAAGGGGGCATAATATGAGGTTAGTTGACGGAAAGACCAGAAGTAACATGAGAAAATATTATTTTCCTGAAAGAGTAGTAGATGCTTGGAAGAAACTTCCAGGAGACGTGGTTGCTAAATCCACTGTAACTGAATTTAAACATGCCTGGGATAAACATATATCCAATAAAATATAGGAAATAGTATAAGGGCAGACTAGATGGACCATGAGGTCTTTTTCTGCCATCAATCTTCTATGTTTCCATGATGGTTGTAAATGCATTGACTTGCTGTTAAGTTGGGGGGGGGGGGTTTCAGTGTTGTTGTAACAGTCACAAAACAAATCGAGGAAGTTCAGGCAATATCTGGAGAAACAATTAAAATATTTGAATGGGGGGGATATTTGAATGGGAGTGGCTTGGCGATCATGTGACCAGGGTTGGCTGAAAGGACATGTGACTAGCTTAAAGGTAGCCCACTTGACATCACTCATGTCAAAGGTTTAGGTTAGGGTTAGAGTAAGGGTGCCTGGCCTCTTCTCCTCTAAAAGAGATACAATTTCCCTATCTATTACTGAACATCCAAAATATACTTTTTAATTCTATGTATATATGCCATATGTGTACATATATTTTTGTTTGTTTGTTTGTTCATTCATTTACTCATTCATTCATTCATTCAATTTTTATGCCGCCCTTCTCCTTAGACTCAGGGTGGTTTACAACATGTTGTTAGCAAGAGCATTTTTTAACAGAGCCAGCATATTGCTTCCCGCAATCTGGGTCCTCATTTTACCCACCTCCAAAGGATGGAAGGCTGAGTCAACCTTGAGCTGGTGATGAGATTTGAACCCCTGACCTACAGATCTACAGTCAGCTTCAGTACAGCACTCTACCTGCTGCACCACCCCAGCTCTGCACCACCCAGGCGCACAAAAATATACATTACCTAATATATAAACTGTATGTGTATGTACACACACACACACACAGCTCTTCTAAAATTCTGCACATTCAACCTCATTTACTGTGATAGGAAAAGCATACACAGAGCCCAGAAGGGGGGAGGATTCAAAATTTTACCACTGGTTTTGCGTACCTGATTGTACCCATAGGAGCCCATCACTGATATACTATAAATTTCAGAATTCTTGACTTTGAAGAGTTGTAATTCCACACCACTGGAGAGTCTCCCATCCTAGGCTATTGTTGAAAAGAAAACGATGGACCCATCTGTTTTCCCTCATTTCTCCATGAATTTGAAATGCTGTACTACATACTTTCCAATGGAACATACTTTGTGGCCTACAAGAATTGATTATCCCTGGTGGAGAAATCTCTCTCTTCATCATTATCCTCCCAAAGTAGCCAACTTTATTCACTTCATTTTCATTCATTTTATTGGATTTGTATGCCGCCCCTCTCCGTAGACTCGGAGCGGCTAACAACAGTAATAAAAACAACGTGCGACAATCCAATACTAAAAACTAAAAACCCTTCTTTTAAAACCAATCATACATACAAACGTACCATACATAAATTGTGAAAGCCGAGGGGGAAAGTGTTGTATCCTGTAATGGCTACCTTGTAACTCTGTAAATAGTTTGTTCCTCTTTCAGCGCTGTCTGAGCCCAAGCAGGAAGTCGCTCCTGATTGGCTCAGACGCGGCCGGCTCTAGTTTTGGCGGGAACCGCAAATATATAAAAGGAGCGGTTTCTCCAGGCAGAGTCAGTCGGTACTCGCTGAATTGTCACTTTACCTTGCTGAGCTGTCACTTGTTCTCTGAGCTGAATAAAAGTACCGATTGCTCAAAACCCTGTCTCTGGGTCTACTTCACTGGCGACGAACGGACGGAAGAAACTTCGCGTGCAACATGGACAAAATCCAGATCGGCCAGGCTCCGGAACTCTTCGATCCCGAGAAATCGACATGGGACGAGTACATGGCCACCTTCGAGATCTTCCTCGAGGCGGCGGGAATGCAGGACGCCGAAGCCGATCGCAGACGGGCTATTTTCCTTAACTACTGCGGCGCAGAAATCCGTAGACTTGCCCAAACTCTCACCGAACCGGAACAAGCAAGAGCCACAGCGTGGGACGTCCTACAACAAAAACTGGCGAGCCATTTCAAGCCGACCAAACCAGCCATGGTTTTTCGGCATCAATTCCACATGATGGCTCAGAGGGAAACCGAGTCGATCAGCCAGTTTACAACGCGGCTTCGAACGGTACTTGCTCAATGCAAGTTTAAAGACCCGGAAGCTCGCCTCTCCGACGCCTTGGTTTTCGGCATGAAAAGCAGCACGGTGAGAAATAAACTCCTCATCGAAGAAGAGCCGAGCCTACAAACCGTGATTAAACTGGCGCAAACCGCAGAAGCAGCCGACGCAGCGGCGAGAGAATTGAAAGAGCACGGAAGGCGAGAACTCATTGCAAAAATCGACTCCGCGTCTCCCAGCGCCGTGGAAACAGACAACAGCCAACAAATTCCCAGCGGAGACAACTGCCTCCTGGTGCAAGACCAGCCGAGACACCTGAGAGCTACTCACCCAGCCCCCTGCGCGGGCTGCCGGGGAAATCACCAGCGCCATCGATGCCCCTTCCGAGACGCTACATGCCGCCGTTGCAACCGGAGAGGCCACATCGCCATCGCATGCAGAGCAACAGCGCCAGAGGAAACATTTGCCACACCGCAATATCAGCGACCTCAAAACCAGACCCCCCAAGCGCGAGAAAGGAGACCATTCCGCAACGCGGGTCAAAGGAACTACTCAACCGCTAACCGCGACTACTATAGAGGTAACTCTCAATTTTCCGTGAATAACACGGCAACCAAAAAAGGGGCTAAAATTGTTATATCACTGTTACTCAATAACCAACCTTGCTCAATGGAGCTGGATACGGGCTCTAGATATACCATCATGCCCTGGGAAAAATTTAAACTGTATATGCCTAATGTATCTAAGGCTGACCTAAATCAAACCTCTTTGGTAATTAGAGACTTTCAGGGGGGAGTAATCTTGGTCTTGGGAACAGCAAATGTACCTATCGCATTCAAGAATGTTAAATGTACCCTTCCCATGCTTATTGTAACAGGGGCCAAGCACTCCCTTCTGGGTTTAGCATGGATGGAACCACTGGGGATCGAGATTTCGGGTGTGTGTAATGTAAACTGTTATGATATGCCTAACTTTGTGAAAGAGTTCCCTGAAGTGTTCAGCCCCACACTGGGATTGTATAAGGGGCCCCCTATATCTTTCTCTATTGACCCCAAGGTCCCACCGATCAGACTAAAACCTCGCAGGGTCCCCCTGCCGCTCCTCCCCAAACTAGACATACAGCTGGACAAACTCATTAGCCAAGGTATTTTGGTCCCTGTGGAGCAGGGGCCATGGGAAACTCCCATAGTTACCCCTCTGAAGCCAGATGGCTCTTTAAGAGTTTGCGCTGATTACAAATCGACCCTAAACAAGGCACTCCAACACCACCCCTACCCCATCCCGGTTGTGCAACAACTGCTACACTCCCTGGGGGAGGGGAAAAGGTTCGCAAAGATCGACCTGGCGCAAGCTTACCAGCAACTTCCGGTCGATGAACAAACAGCAAACGCTCAAACAATTGTAACGCACAGGGGGGCTTTCAAATGCACGAGGTTACAGTTTGGGGTAAGCATAGCCCCAGGAATATTCCAGAGCATTATGGAACGCCTATTGTCAGGGGTAAATGGGGCCATTCCATACTTTGATGACATCTTAATTGCAGGGGAAAACCAGGAACAAGTAAACAAAAGAATAAGGGAAGTACTTAAGAGGTTACAGGACAAAGGTTTAAGAATCAAGCCTGATAAATGTGTCTGGGGAACCAACAGTATAGAATTCCTAGGATATAAAATAGATAAGGAAGGTATCCACCCCACAACAGAGAAGCTGAGAGCAATTAGAGAAGCCCCAGAGCCACGAGATAAGAATGAGTTGCAGGCATTTTTGGGCCTCCTTAATTTTTTTTCCGTTTTTTTAAAGCAGAAGGCAACAGTAGCAGAGCCTCTCCATCGTTTACTCCAGAAGGAAGCCCGCTGGACATGGGGGAAAACTGAACGTGAAGCTTTTTCTCAAATAAAAAATTTATTAACTTCTAAAAGTGTAGTAGTCCAATATAGTGCTTCACTACCCATTAGGCTCACGTGCGACGCTTCGCCGTACGGCATAGGAGGAGTCCTAGCTCACGTTCTACCTAATAAGACAGAGGCCCCAATAGCATTTTTTTCAAGAACCATGACCAGCACAGAAAGGAATTATAGCCAGTTAGACAAGGAGGCTCTAGCATTAGTGGCAGGGGTAAAGAAGTTTCACAATTACATATTTGGAAGAAGCTTTGAGCTAGTCACTGACCACAAACCCCTACTAGGCCTGCTAGCCCCCAACAAGCCCACTCCACCTTTTATGTCTCCAAGACTAATCAGATGGGCTCTTTTCCTCTCAGGGTATCAGTATGAGCTCACCCACAAGGGGGGGAAGGAAATCAATCATGCAGACGGTCTCAGCAGATGCCCCATAACAGACTTAGTGGAAGACCCTGTTCCTTCCACAGATGTGTTAATGATAGAACTCGAGGAAAACCCACTAACCACAGCAAAAGAGGTAGCTGCACACACGCAGCAAGATCAAATCCTTAAACAAGTGGTGAACTGTGTTCTAAAGGGATGGCAAAATGATGTTGTGAAACCTGAATTGTGTGATTTTAAAAACAAGAGACTTGAGTTATCGTATGTAAAAGGTTGTTTGCTGTGGGGGGATAGAGTGATCATCCCCAAAAGCCTAAGGGGAAAGGTACTCAAAATGTTACATGTGGGTCATCCTGGGATTGTCAGGATGAAGAGCCTGGCAAGGGGGCATTTATGGTGGCCAGGGCTGGATGCTGATATTGAAAGTTGGGTTTCAAAGTGTGATCCGTGCCAAGAGTCACGGCCCAGTCCCCCCAAAACAACTCCGGCTGAGTGGGAACAGCCTGCTGGTCCTTGGTCTAGAATCCACATTGATTTTGCTGGCCCAGTGGGGTCTCAGTATTTTTTAATAGTGGTTGATGCCTTCTCCAAATGGTTGGAAATAATAGCAATGAACAACATAACCACAAGTGCCACTATCAAGGTATTGAGCAGACTGTTTGCATCCCATGGGTGCCCAGATCTCTTAGTGTCTGACAATGGGACACAGCTAACAGCCAGGCAATTCGAATTGTTCCTAGATGGCCTAGGGGTCAGGCATGCCCTCATCTCGCCTTATTCGCCCTGGGCTAACGGATTGGCAGAACGTTACGTACGGGTGGCAAAGGAGGCATTGCGCAGGTCAGGCCCTGGGGATGTGCAACAGAACTTGGACCAATTCTTACTCACCCAACACATTACCCCTAACTCGCACACACATGTAAGCCCTGCAGAGTTATTGATGGGAAGGAAGTTGAGGTCACCACTAGACAGGTTAAACCCAAGGTTCTGTGTTAATAATAACCAAATGTGTACAAAACCTGAAAGAGAAATGTATTTGGGACAAAATGTATATGTAAAAAGTTTTGATGGAAATGTAAACTGGATGAAGGGAATTATTGTTAAGCAAAATGCACCTAAGACCTATGTTGTTAAACTAGAGGATGGTCGTTTGTGGAAACGACACATAGACCACATTCGGAAGCGAACAGAAAATCAATTGCCACAAACCGCTGACATGGACTCTCCCCCTTCAACAGACTTTAGTACATTGCCCGAAATAAGAGACACGCAAAGAGACTTATCGGGCCAGGGGGAACCATCCAGCGACGCCGAACCATCCTCGTCCTCCGAAGCCTTCGTTGGGCCCGCCAGGCCAAGTCCGCCACACCGGGAGAACAGCGGCGAGCCATCCTCCACAGTCGGTGGCGAAGGAGAAATTGAACTGCGCAGGTCAGCGCGAGCTCCTCAGAGGCCCCACCGATTGGACGACTTTGTCACATGGCTTTCTTGATGGATGTGTCCAACGATGAGGGGAGGGGTGTTGTATCCTGTAATGGCTACCTTGTAACTCTGTAAATAGTTTGTTCCTCTTTCAGCGCTGTCTGAGCCCAAGCAGGAAGTCGCTCCTGATTGGCTCAGACGCGGCCGGCTCTAGTTTTGGCGGGAACCGCAAATATATAAAAGGAGCGGTTTCTCCAGGCAGAGTCAGTCGGTACTCGCTGAATTGTCACTTTACCTTGCTGAGCTGTCACTTGTTCTCTGAGCTGAATAAAAGTACCGATTGCTCAAAACCCTGTCTCTGGGTCTACTTCAGAAAGAATATCTTAATTCCCCCATGCCTGACGACACAGGTGGGTTTTAAGAAGCTTGCAAAAGGCAAGAAGGGTGGGAGCTATTCTAATCTCTGGGGGGAGTTGGTTCCAGAGGGCCGGGGCCGCCACAGAGAAGGCTCTTCCCCTGGGTCCCGCCAAACGACATTGTTTAGTTGACGGGACCCGGAGAAGGCCAACTCTGTGGGACCTAATTGGTCGCTGGGATTCGTGCGGCAGAAGGCAGTCCCGGAGATAACCTGGTCCGGTGCCATGAAGGGCTTTATAGGTCATAACCAACACTTTGAATTGGGACCGGAAACTGATCGGCAACCAATGCAGACTGCGGAGTGTTGGTCTTACATGGGCATATTTAGGAAAGCTATGCTGATTGGAAAAGCAACGTTACCTCTTGCACAAATGCCCTCTCTTTGTTTCTTCTGGGATGGGTGAAAAATGCTGGAACCAAGCAAGCAAAATTTGCTGGGGGCCGTTTCCCACCCAGAACTATTTTCACAGCCTTGAAGATTTCGATCACCAGACCATCACAACTTTGACTATGAATGTGAGAGACCAAGAATATTCTAACAGCGTGTTCTGTTTCCAGTGAATTTTGGCTTACTTGAAACTCCATCTTGGCCAAGCTGCTTCCTAGGCTCCACGTTACGCTTGGCCTGGGAAGCCTCTTTCCATGACCGGTTCCTCATGAGGCTCCATGTGAGGTCTGTCTTTCCCCCCATCCCACCCTTCTTCCAAAAAGTTAGTTCCAACTGTGGTTTTTCGTAGAATCCACATTGCCCCCATGGGCCACCCATCACTTCCCCCTCTTCCATTTTCTCTTACAAAAGAATGGCTTCTGATTTGGGTTCGTCCCTCTAATACAGCTTCTTCTGGAATAAGGATTGGCCTCTAAATCTGCTAGCAATTTACATTAAGCGTCAACATGTCCCTTTTCTTTCAGGAAATAACAAATGAAGGCTGATGATGCACAGACAGCTATATTTTGCCCTGTTCGTTTCAATTCCTGCTAAGGTAACTACAGTGGTACCTCTACCTAAGAATGCCTCTACTTACAAACTTGTCTAGATAAGAACTTGGTGTTCAAGATTTTTTTTGCCTCTTCTCTCTTTTCGCTTACAAACTGAAGCTTCCGAAACTGTAACTGGAAAAGGCAGGGAGAAGCCTCCATGGGGCCTCTCTAGGAATTTTCTGGGAGGAAACAGGGCTGGAAAAGGTGAGGAGAAGGCTCTGTGAGGCCTCTCTAGGAATCTCCTGGGAGGAAACAAGGCCGGAAAAGACGGGGAGAAGACTCTGTGGGGCCTCTCTAGGAATTTCCTGGGAGGAAACAAGGACGGAAAAGGCGGGGAGAAGCCTCTGTGGGGCCTCTCTAGGAATCTCCTGGGAGGAAACAAGGACGGAAAAGGCGGGGAGAAGCCTCTGTGGGGCCTCTCTAGGAATCTCCTGGGAGGAAACAGGGCCGGAAAAGGTGGGGAGAAGCCTCTGTGGGGCCTCTCTAGGAATCTCCTGGGAGGAAACAGGGCCTCCACCCTCCCTGTTGTTTCCCCAATTGCACACATTATTTGCTTTTACATTGATTCCTATGGGAAAAATTGTTCTTACAAATTTTTCTATTTAAGAAGCTGGTCACGGAATGAATTAAATTTGTAAGTAGAGGTACCACTCTATAGCAGTTCACAAGGCATAAAGGTGAATAGGGGTTGGGGAAATACACTAGATGCCAAATATGTAAGCTTTTTGTAATGTTGTATTAAGGTCACAATGCAGGGGTGGGTTCTAACTTATCTCACTGCCAGTTCACTTCCTCCCGCGCTGTACAGTATAGCACTTTGCTGAAAAATCCAAAAAAGGAGAAAACGCTGAAAACAAGATGGTGACCACATGCACAGTGCCAGAAACTCAGCTTCTGCACATGCTCAGAATTTTTTTTTTTAAATCAATTTTTTTTCTAAATGGTGACAACCATGGACAGACACTGACTGAACTGGTTCCATGCAGGGGCATATTCCCCTTACCGCCACTACCGGTGCACTGTATGTACCGCTTCAGTTATCTTGTGTGCGCATGTGTGCATCTTAGGGTGTTTTTGCTCCTGCGCATGCTCAGGAAGTAAAATCTTGCAAGGGGAAACACACATCTGAGAGATTTTGGCAATGTTTTTGCTTCCGTGCAAGTGCAGAAGCAAAAAAAAAATCACCAAAATCTCACACACGAATCCCTTCGCATGTGCATGTGCAGAAGCAAAAACATGTTGGGATGCATGCGCACATGCACAAGATAACTGAAGCTGCATGCACAGCACAGCGATCACTACCAGTGCACTGTCCTTTGCCATTACGGGTTCCGTGACATCATTGTGATGTCACCAGCAAGTCGCTACCCATTCAGGCGAACTGGGAGGGACCCACCTCTGCCACAACACAACACTCCAAGGGTGAGACAGCCCTCCCCGATAAGCCCCGTGCAGCCTCAAAAAATGTATAGGTAGTCCTTGACTAACAACTGTTATACAATCTGTGCAATTGTTGTTAAGTGAGCCGAACCCAATTTACATCCTTTTTTGCTGCAGTTGTTAAGTGAATCACCACAATCACCATATGAATCATTAAGGTGTTAAGGAAATTTTATTTACTCTATTGACTCTGATTGTCACAAGACGGCTAGGAAGGTTGCAAATAGTGATCATAAATAAATGCCAGTTGTGAAATGACCAAACTTTAATCATGTGACTGCAAGGATGCAGTGATAGTCTAAGAAGTGAAAAAAAACCTCTCATAAATCTTTCTCTCTCTCTGATATTGCTCTAAATTCAAATGGTTGTAAAGTGAATGGTCATAAGTCAAGGACTACTTGTAGTTTGTTAGATTCTCAGGCCATATCCCTTTACTAGATATGCTCCAGTTATTAATAGTTTTATCTATTTATTATAGGGAAGGGAAAGTTGCAGAAGATAAAAAAGGAGGATCCCTGGCTGCAAATACCTTATTTCTTATCCATTTATATCCTGCACCTAGTTAAAAAAAGAACATAAAAATCAAATCCATTAGTCCATTTTTTTTTTTGTTCAAAATATATCCATGCCCATTTGGAAATCTGCTGGTTTTAGTTCTAGGGCACCAAGGTGAAGTAAAATGATCCAATAGCAGGGCTCAATACTTTCCTTCCCACCTCTGCCCACAGTAGAATGAATCCCATGGTATAAATTTCATAAAATGATGTGTACGCCTTTTGTAGAGACAAAACCTAGCTAGATATGGCAGTAGTTAGTCCAGAATACCAAGTCAACCTACTTTCTTCCTGATTTTGTCCCTGGCCCTTTAACATGCAAAGGGGCAGATCCTGGAATTTCTTGCCATCCTTACAGCTCGAAACATGTTACATTCCTATTTTTAACAGATGGAAATCTTTTTCAGTAAGAGCCTATGCCTCTTTCCACAAGTCATATGTCATGGTTTCCTCCATTCTTCAAAGGTTAGTTGTAAACTCTCCAGTTAGTTCCTCTCTTGTTGTCTTCCCCCAAATGCTGATCCATCGCCAATATAGCATTTAACTTCATTGAAAGCTCTCAGAGTTTGCCGGTGCCTGGAGGCTGTTGGGGCCTGGATGGGTGTCAACAGACTCAAACTCAACCCGGATAAGACGGAGTGGCTGTGGGTTCTGCCTCCCAAGGACAATCCCATCTGTCCGTCCATTACCCTGGGGGGGGGGAATTACTGACCCCCTCAGAGAGGGTCCGCAACTTGGGCGTCCTCCTCGATCCACAGCTTACATTAGAAAACCATCTCTCAGCTGTGGCGAGGGGGGCGTTTGCCCAGGTTCGCCTGGTGCACCAGTTGCAGCCCTATCTGGACCGGGACTCATTGCTCACAGTCACTCATGCCCTCATCAACTCGAGGTTCGACTACTGTAATGCTCTCTACATGGGGCTACCTTTGAAAAGTGTTCGGAAACTTCAGATCGTGCAGAATGCAGCTGCGAGAGCAGTCATGGGCTTACCCAGGTATGCCCATGTTTCACCATCACTCCGCAGTCTGCATTGGCTGCCGATCAGTTTCCGGTCACAATTCAAAGTGTTGGTTATGACCTTTAAAGCCCTTCATGGCATCGGACCAGAATATCTCCGAGACCGCCTTCTGCCGCACGAATCCCAGCGACCGATTAGGTCCCACAGAGTGGGCCTCCTCCGGGTCCTGTCAACTAAACAATGTCGGTTGGCGGGCCCCAGGGGGAGAGCCTTCTCTGTGGCGGCACCGACTCTCTGGAACCAACTCCCCCCGGAGATCAGAACTGCCCCTACTCTTCCTGCCTTCCGTAAACTCCTCAAAACCCACCTTTGCCGTCAGGCATGGGGGAACTAAACATCTCCCCCTGGGCACATTTAATTTATACATGGTATGCCTGTGTGTGTGTCTGTTAGTATATGGGGTTTTTGAAATCTTTAAATATTTTAATTAATTGAATTATTTATGATTTGTTTTACACTTGTGAGCCGCCCCGAGTCTTCGGACAGGGGCGGCATACAAATCCAAATAATAAATAAATAAATAAATAAATAAAGTCTTGATAAAACCCAAGAATAACCTATTGGCTATGTGCCTGCGCAAAGGTTCCTCTTGGGTACCAGGGTGCCAATTTATTGAGTGAGGTACCCTCCAGACTGTTAGCCATGCCGTAGTTATCTGCTGCAATGCAATCTACATGTGGCTGCTCTTGAAGACCATCCATCCACTGGTCCAATTCCAGTGGTGTAAATAGTAATAAGCATCCCTTGTTAAGGCCACGTGTCACTCCTGCCTTGGATACCCATTGACTTCCAGGCAGTAATGGGCTGCAGACCCCAAGGGAGGGTTGTAGTGGTGGTAGTACGTTTATTAAATACTTAATAGTTTTTTTATTACCTTAGTATGATCCTTATTTTATTACCTTAGTATGATCCTTAATTACTTTTGAAATAGGAAATAATTAAATAGTATGTTTTTACATTTACTTTTTACATTATCCAGAACTGAACTTTTATAGCAATTAAAGAAAATTGAGCTACTTGTCTAATCTGTTATCATACTGAACCTTATGGCTTCAGTACAAAACCTTAAAATATTACTGTGCTCCTCAACAAATAATGATGTCTATCATTTGTCCTTTTTGTGGCTATTCAAATAATATGGCTTAATCGCCAAAAAGGCTTCTAGAGTTGTTAACCTGATCCTACGTAGCTTCTGCTCTAGCAATCTCACACTACTCACCAGAGACTACAAAACTTTTGCCAGACCCATCCTTGAATACAGTTCATCTGTCTGGAACCCACACCACATCTCGGACATCAACACCCTTGAAAATGTCCAAAGATACTTCACCAGAAGAGCCCTTCACTCCTCTGCTCGAAACAGAATACCTTACGAAAGCAGACTATTAATCCTTGGTCTTGAAAGCTTAGAACTACGATGCCTAAAACACGATCTAAGTATTGCCCACAAGATCATATGCTGCAATGTTCTACCTGTCAATGACTACTTCAGCTTCAACCGCAACAACACAAGAGCACGCAACTGATTCAAACTTAATATTAACCGCTCCAAACTTGACTGTAAAAAATATGACTTCAGCAACCGAGTTGTTGAAGCGTGGAACTCATTACCTGACTCAGTAGTGTCAACCCCTAACCCCCAACATTTCTCCCTTAGAGTATCCACGAATGACCTCTCCAAGTTCCTTAGAGGTCAGTAAGGGGCGTGCATAAGTGCACCAGTGTGGCTTCCGTCCCCTGTCCAATTGTCTCTCCTTATCTCATTTATCTTTTCTTCCTTTCAAATTTGTTCACCTATACTTTTATATCTTTTCTCCTATTCGTTTCTTTAGTTATATTACTACATATCTATTCTCTTCAATGTGTATTATGTATTGGACTAAATAAATAAATAAATAAATCAACTAA
This sequence comes from Erythrolamprus reginae, assembly GCF_031021105.1. Classification (NCBI taxonomy): domain Eukaryota; kingdom Metazoa; phylum Chordata; class Lepidosauria; order Squamata; family Dipsadidae; genus Erythrolamprus; species Erythrolamprus reginae. Next base: position 116,784,904 of record NC_091963.1, read on the forward strand.
AAAGAGTCCAAGCACCTATTTGAAAACTATCTTGGTCAGTAAGCCACTCCCACCCAGTCACATGACCTTTAAATCACCCTTGGTCCCATGATTGTCAAGCCACTCCTACCTGGTCACATGGCTGGCAAGCCAGACCCACAAAATAAGCCACACCCACAGTGTGGCATTAAAAATTTGGCATCCCATCATTGCTTCCAGTTATAATTCATGAGCAAAAAGGTTTTTCTTACTTATGAGAGTAATTGTACAATTGTTTCCACCTGCCTGATGCATTCAGACAAGATGGCACCCACCCCTGTTCTTGGTCCCCTCAATTAAACACTGTCATCTTTTAAGACTGAGGAACTGTGTGGCAGTTCTTTCCTCTTGGAATAGATTCCCCACACACTTAACTATAGGAGCCTATCTCCAAAGCTTCTAGAAAGCTCTAAAGGTCTGGTCCCATTCACAGGCCTGGTATTAAGATGTGTAGAGAGCCTTTCCTTTTAAATTTCTTTTTATTTTTTTTCTCCAGCATAGAACAAAAAACAATACATAGCTTCCAACACAAAATCAACCTTATTATCCGACATATACAATTTTTTTCTTTTTACTTTGTAATCATTCAATGGAGGCTCTTATATCTCTTTCTTTCACAAAAGGACTGTAGAAACATATAATATATATTTTAAAAAAACCTCTTAAAATATAGCTTTTCTCCATCTAATATTAAAACATTACAATAACCTTTACATTAATCACTGGTCATCAAATTAACATCTTACTTGAATCTTACAAATCTATTGAACTAATTGTTCCAAGAAAGAATGTGTAGAGAGCCTTGAAGGACAGTAGAAGTAACCATTAACAAGGCAGCAGCCAGATAAGAGAAAACTGAACCCATTCCAAGAAAATAATTTTGGAAAATATCTCTCTAGCACACACAAAGATAAGAGGCAGGCACATTCAGAGATACAAGAATCTGTTACTAGGTCTAGCTGTTCTAATAAAAATAATCCTGCATTACAGTATGCAGCATTGATTTCTTAGTCGGGACTACGGTACTTTATAGAACTTCTAGGGTATCGATAGAGAAATTGTCATGGTTTTTTAAAAAATTGTTATGATTGATTTTGTCCAGTCTGTTATGCTAAATTGTTCAATTTTAAAAAATAGTTTTAAATGGATGTTTCTCAACTTTGACAACTTTAATTTATTTATTTTATTTATTTATTTTATTAGATTTGTATGCTGCCCCTCTCCATAGACTCGGGGCGGCTCACAGAATACAATAAGACAATTCATAACAAATCTAATAAATTTAAAAAACATTTAAAAACCCCATTATTAAACCAGTCATACACAAAGTCACACCATACATAAATTATATAGGCCCGGGGGAGGGAGGGGGAATGCCTCAATTCCCCCATGCCTTAGGGCAGAGGTGAGTTTTAAGGAGTTTACGGAAGGCAAGGAGGGTGGGGGCAGTTCTAATCTCCGGGGGGAGCTGGTCCCAGAGGGTCAGGGCCACCACAGAGAAGGCTCTTTCCCTGGGACCCACCAGATGACATTGTTTAGTCGACGGGACCCAGAGAAGGCCAACTCTGTGGGACCTAATCGGTTGCTGGGATTCGTGGGGCAGAAGGCGGTCCCGGAGATATTCTGGTCCGATGCCATGAAGGGCTTTATAGGTCATAACCAACACTTTGAATTGTGACCGGAAATTGATCGGCAACCAATGCAGACTGCGGAGTGTTGGAGTGACATGGGCATACCTGGGGAAGCCCATGATAGCTCTCACAGCTGCATTCTGTACGATCTGAAGTTTCCGAACATTTTTCAAAGGTAGCCCCATGTAGAGAGCATTACAGTAGTCGAATCTCGAGGTGATGAGGGCGTGAGTGACTGTGAGCAGTGACTCCCAGTCCAAGTAGGGCCGCAACTGGTGCACCAGGTGAATCTGGGCAAACGCCCCCCTCGCCACAACTGAAAGATGTTTCTCTAATGTGAGCTGTGGATCAAGGAGGACGCCCAAGTTGCAGACCCTCTCTGAGGGGTTCAATAATTCCCCCCCCCCGGGTTATGGATGGACAGATGGAATTGTCCCTGGGAGGCAGAACCCACAGCCACTCCGTCTTATCCGGGTTGAGTTTGAGTCTGCTAAGATGTGCAGACTTCAAATTATCGAGCCAACGTGCTTGCTTCCAGATAAATTTGAGAACTCTGGTTGCTACATCATGGGAGAAAAATAACACTGTAAAATAAAAGTGAAACTGAACTCATTAGAGACAGGACATTGAAAAGCCTTTTTCTTACTTTGAGTAAAATTCTGAACAGGAATATATTTTTTTAAATAGCCCTGGAGGAAATGAATACTTTTTGCTGCTAGGTTGTCTGCTACAGTTGCAATTAACGCTCACAAATGTATAAACGCACACAAACACACACACACACATAGAGGAGAGAGAGAGGGAGAGAAAGTGGTGTGCTGCATTTGGACCTGGACAGCTAGTAATGCAAGATGATAAAAAGCTTTGAAAAGGAATATTATTTATATACTATAACTATGGTATATTATATATTTATATGTGTCCCAAGACAATTCTTCTTCAAACAATGCAGCGCAGCCAGGTTTAAAGTTGGACAACCGTGCTCTAAAACTATGGATACTGCTAAAGTGTGAGCCAAGGATTTTATTAATACAGGACCTGAGACACAATTTTCATCATTTTTCCCAACGTCTGCATTTCTTACTGGAGGTAAAAGAAGAAACAGGGAAAAGAAAATAATAATGAAATAGGACCTTTATCCTGCAGAAAATACACCATGCAGATCACAGAAGAGCAAACTTAAAGCAAAGGTGAAAACTTTACTTATTCATTTATTTAACCATCTAGCTCAAATGATACAATGCTGGAATAAGTAAAGACAGAAAAGACTTCATTACAAATAACTCAATATATAAAATAATTAAAATAACCAAAAAGAAATTGTTAAGCTCAAAAAACCTGTGAGGAGAGCCACATAGACATTGAATAATAGAGTTAGAAGGGACCCCAAAGATCTTCTAGTCCAACCTGTTGCTCAAGCAGGAGACCCTATTATTATTATTATTATTATTATTGTTGTTATTATTATTTATTAGATTTGTATGCCGCCCCTCTCCGAAGACTTGGGGCAGCTAACAACAATATAAAAAGACAATGTAAACAAATCTAATATTAAAAACAATCTAAAAAACCCCAATTTAAAAAAACCACTCATACATACAAGCATACCATGTATATATCAGTGATGGTAAACCTTTATTCCCCTCGGGTGCCAAAAGAGCATGCGTGCATGCTATCGCGCATGTGTGAGTGCCCACACCCATAATTCAATGCCTGGGGAGGGCAAAAACAACTTCCCTCACCCCCAGGAGGCACTCTGGAGCTGGAAACAGCCTGTTTCCTAACTTCTGGTGGGCCCAGTAGGCTCGAGTTTCTCCCTGCCCACTCTCCAAAGACTTCCCTGGAGCCGGGACAGGATAAACCCCCCCCCCCCCCACTACCACCTCCCGGCTCTCCGGAAGCCAAAAACGTCCTCCCAGAGCCTCTGTGTGAGCCAAAAATCAGCTGACTGGCACACATATGCACGTTGGAACTGAGCTAGGGCAACAGCTTGCGTGCCAGCAGATATGGCTCCGCGTGCCACCTGAGGCATGCATGCCATAGGTTTGCCATCACTGCCCTATATCATTTCAAACAAATGTTTATCCAATCTCTTTTTGATGGAGCATCCACAACTTCTGAAGACAAATTATTCCATTGGTTAATTGCCCTCACACTTAGAAAACGGCTCCTTAATTCTAGGTTGCATCTCACCTTGCTTAGTTTCCAACTATTGTTTCTCGTCCTGCCTTTTGGTTCATTAAAAAATAGCTTGAGTCCTCATGTTTGTAAATATTGGAACAGTGCTATTATGCCCCCACCCAGTCTTTCATTTGATTAGACTAGACTAGACATAACCAAGAATTGTATCATCTTTTCTATTTTTTCTAAAGACAAACAAAATGGACACCAATATTATATTGGCAGGAGTGGGATTCAGCCAGTTTGGACTGGTTTGGGAGAACCGAATGTTAATTTTAATCTGGTTCACCAAACTGGTTTTCCAAGGACTGGCTGATCCCGCCCACCCTGCCCCTCGAAGGAGTCTCTACACTACCCATTTTGCATGCCAGGTAAAAGTAGGGCCCATGCAGAGGCTCTGGGCCTACCGGAAGTCCAGAAATGAGGCCATTTCCAGCCTCCAGAGGGCCTCCAGTGACTAGGGGAAGCCATTTTAGCCCTCCTGGAGACTCAGGGAAAACCTCCAGAGCATGGGAGGGCAAAAAACAGACCTATCAGAAGTACTGAAAGTCTGGAAAAAGATCCATTTCCAGCCTCTGGGGGGCCAAAGAAGGCCATTTTCACCCTCCTGGAGACTTGAGCAAAGCCTCGAGAGCCCTCCCACACCATGGTGCAGGAGGCTGAATAGGCCACACCCCCATGTCCACAACTACCTAGCAAGTGGAGCAGTGAACCAATTACTATTTTTTTTTCAATCCCACCACTGTATATTGGGGATGAGGAGACAGAGAAATATGCAGAAAGCTTGAGGAATCTGATGCTTCTGTATGTTTCTACCTTGATTTCAGAGTTAGTAGTCCTAAAAAACAATCTGCCTTCCTTTCTGTATGAAGGTGAAGAAACTTGCACACTGCACGCGCGCGCACACACACACACACACATACACACACATACACACACACAGATATAGATATAGATATAGATATAGATATAGATATAGATATAGATATAGATATAGATATAGATATAGATATAGATATAGATATAGATATAGATATAGATAGATATAGATATAGATATAGATATAGATATAGATATAGATATAGATATAGATATAGATATAGATATAGATATAGATATAGATATAGATATAGATATAGATATAGATATAGATATAGATATAGATATAGATATAGATATAGATATAGATATAGATATAGATATAGATATAGATATAGATATAGATATAGATATAGATATAGATATAGACCGTCTTCTGCTGCACGAATCCCAGTGACCGGTTAGGTTACACAGAGTTGGCCTTCTCCGGGTCCCATCGACCAAACAATGTCGTCTGGCGGGACCCAGGGGAAGAGCCTTCTCTGTGGCAGCCCCAACCCTCTGGAACCAGCTCCCTCCGGAGATTAGAATTGCCCCTACTCTCCTTGTCTTTCGTAAACTCCTTAAAACCCACCTCTGCCGCCAGGCATGGGGGAACTGAGACATCTCCCTCTGGCCTACACAGTTTATGCATGGTATGTTTGTGTGTACGTTTTCTTTTTAATAAGGGGTTTTTAATGACTTTTAATTATTAGATTTGTTATATATTGTTTTATTATTGTTGTGAGCCGCCCCGAGTCTACGGAGAGGGGTGGCATACAAATCTAATAAATAATAATAATATAGATAGATAGATATAGATATAGATATAGATATAGATATAGATATAGATATAGGTATAGGTATAGGTATAGGTATAGGTATAGGTATAGGTATAGGTATTGATATAGATATAGATATAGATATAGATATAGATAGATAGATATACTGTAGATATAGAGATAGATATATAGATATAGATATATACTGCTCAAAAATATAAAAGGAACACTTAAGCCATAGAATATAACTCCAAGAAAATCAAACTTCTGTGAAATCAAACTGTCCTCTTAGGAAGCAACACTGATTGACAATCAATTTCATTTTGTTGTCAGCACATTCAACTTTGTACAGAACAAAGTATTCAATGAGAATATTTCATTCATTCAGATCTAGGATGTGTTATTTGAGTGTTCCCTTTATTTTAATTTTTTTTTAGCAGTGTATATATATGTCACATGTTTAAGCTGAATTTGAAAATTAAGGGAGACTAGGATAGATCTATTTCGGCCTTATTTTGCCCTCATCAGCTAGCCATACCCACTGGGACTTGAACTTGCAACCTTTGCCTTGTAAGGCAGAGAATTATCCTCTAGGCTACAGTATCCAATCCCTTCAGCTCTGTACCAGGGAAGGGTTACATTTTGTGTCAAATCACCCTGGTATATTGAAGGAACATCACAGCTCCTTTTTTTGCCTCTCGGCCCAACCCAGGGCCATTTCCAAGGCAGTTAATTTTATTGATAGCCGACAATTCTATCTGTATGTGTCACATGTTTAAGCTGAATTTGAAAATTAAGGGAGACTAGGATATATATAGGGATTGGATACTGTAGCCTAGAGGATAATTCTCTGCCTTACAAGGCAAAGGTTGCAGGTTCAAGTCCCAGTGGGTATGGCTAGCTGATGAGGCCAAAATAAGGCCGAAATAGATCTATCCTAGTCTCCCTTAATTTTCAAATTCAGCTTAAACATGTGACATATATATATATATATATATATATTTTCACTGGATATATATATATATATATATATATATATATATATATATATATATATATATATATATATATATATATATTCACTGGACACTCTAGCTTAAAAGCCAAGGTGGAGCTCATCCTCATTTAAAAACGAAGCATCGTGTTATAGCTTCAGAAACTTGCGTGTTAGCTAGCTGATAATTTAGAACGAATGTCTTTCCTTTGTGGTACAGAGGCCTCCCAGACCACAGGAGTTGAGGCTGTGTGCCTGTGTGGTCGACAAGGGCTTAATTTAAGCAAAAGCGTAGCAGCTCAGAATTGTGCTGTGAGCTTTTTCAACCTTGAAACATACTACTAAGTGACGAAGAAAGCAAGGATCAGTACGTACTGGATCCCTAAATAATCACCCACAGGTTTTATGTCCTGGGATTCCTGGTGAAGGAAGCAAAAAGGCCACAAGTTATTTTCAGCGCTGTAATTTAACCCTGAATAGGTGATATAATCATAAAGAGAAAGGAACCTCTGAGCATATAGAATGTATTTTATGAGTAGATACTCAAAAACATTTCTATTTACATCGTTGCTTAATGGACAAAGTCTTTTAGTCCTTCACATATTGTGAGGTTTTGGAAAAGAGAGAACTTACCTGTTCATTACTGTGAGTACAAACTACTCAATATTGGAAAAAAGATACAACACGAGTGATATCTACAGTAATTGGAGTTATTTATAGATTTTTTTTAAAAAAAATTATTCTGCCTTTATTATCATAACAAATAAATCAAGGTGGCAAATGTATCCAACACACATTCCTCCTCCTATTTCTCCCACAACAGTAACCTTGTGAAGTAGGTTGTGGTATGAGGTATGGCCAAGGTCACCCAGCCACATTTCATAGCTAAGGCAGGATCTGAATTTCCAATCTTTTGCTTTCTAGCCTGGTGCCGTAACCACTAGACCAGTGATGGTGAACCTTTTTTTGGTTCGTGTGTCAAAAAGGGGAGGGGTTGTGTGTGTGTGCAAGCCCATATGCATAATTCCATGCAGAGTGTCCCTTACGCATGCGTGCATGACACACACACACTCCCGGCACACAATGGCATGCCTGTTTTTCACTCTTCCCAGACTTCAGAGCCTTTCTAGGATCCTGGGGAGAGCGAAAACGGTCTTCTCTCCCCCTGGAGGTCCTGCGGAGGCCAGAAATGGCCTGTTTGTCAATTTCTTCAAGTTGGGAAATGGGCCATTTCCGGCCTCTGGAGGGCCTCCAAGGGTTGGGGAGGGCCGTTTTCACCCTCCCCAGGCTCCTGTAGAAGCAAAAAACCCCAAACAAACCAGAACTTCCGGTTCAACTGGAACTTTGCAAATGGAATGTTTCCGGCCTTCGGAGGGCCTCTGCAGGAGGTGGGGAAGACCGTTTTCACCCTCCCCAGACTCCTAGAAAGGATCTGAAGCTTGGGGCGAGCTAGCTTCTCCCTCCGGAGGCTGAAAAAAGGCTGTTTCCCAACTCCTATTGGGCCCAGATGGCCCAAAAATCAACTGGCTGGTACATGGATGCTCATGCCAGACCTGAGCTTGCACGCCTACCAATATGGCTTCATGATCCACTTGTGGCACACATGCCATAGGTCTGCCATCACGGCACTAGACCCAAAAGGGCAAATTGGAATTTAAATATGGAGAATAGACAGCAATAACAATGTGAATAGCAGATACCCACACTAGAGGTTTAATCTCCTTTAAACAAGAATGGTTCCCATATACTCAATGTTGTGGTTAGCTCTGGCCCAGCTCCTGCCCCAAGGACTGTGGATGTGGGGGAGACATCCACATGCTGCAGGCCTGTTTTGTCCCCAGTGGAATCTGATCATGAAGGCTCCTCTGACCAAGAAGACATAAGTGACAGGGAGGAGGAGAGTGTGGCAGACAGCTCAGAAGGAGATCAATTATCTAGCTCCTCCTTGGATTCAGAACAAGAGTTAATGATACAGCCACGCATGCGGAGAGCGATGCATAGGCAACAACAACTGAGAGATTATTATCAAAGAAAATGAGGCCACCTGTGGTTGGGTGGGACTGTGGTAATTAGTGAGGCTGCTATAAATAGCAGCCTGTGGGTTTGGCCATTGTGGAGGATTATCTGATCGTTGTGTTTCGTGACTGCTTTACTGACTTTGACTTTTTGTGTGCTGATTTTTCCCCGCTTTGAAACTAAACCAGAGCAAAGTGTGTTTCACTTTGTGAAAGAAGGACTGTGAATTGCCTCACAGCTGCAAGCTAAGTATCACAGAACTGATAAGGGACTTGTATAAATTACCAATTTGTTTGGAGACCAGTGCTCTTTGCTATACCAAAAGAGGGCTTAGTTGAAGTGAATTTTTATGATAAAGAACATTGTTTTGAATTTTCAAATGTGTGTGTGTCTGAAATTTGTACCTGTGAATTTTTGGGAGGATTCTACCAGAGAACCTGATAGAACAACTCAATATATTGTATATATATTATAATATGTGAAGGGTTGCCAGAAGGAAGGGGGGGGTGTCAACATATTCTCCAAAGCACCTGAATGCGGGACAACAAGCAATGGATGGAAACTAATTAAGGAGAGAACCAACTTAGAACCAAGGAGAAATTTCCTGACAGAACAATTAATCAATTGAACAGCTTGCCTCCAGAAGTGTGTGATCCGTCATTGAAGATGAGGTTGAAGAAGAGGCTGGACTACCACCTGAAATGATAAAGGATCCGTATTGGGTTCCTGTCTGGATGGGGGGGATGGCGTGCACAGCTCTGTATGACCAGCAGGTGGGTGCATGCATTGGAGCCAGATGTGACCTCTGCACATGCACAGGAAGCAAAATGTCACAAGAGGAGAGAGAGAGATTTTGGCAATTTTCTCCAAAAACCTGCATGCGCATGTCAGAGTGAGATTTGGCATCTGCACCAGAAGCTCACCAAAATCTCGTGCACCCGCACATCTTCTCACAAGATTTGCTTCCTGCACAGAAGCCAAACATGGTCACCCAGAGCTGCGTGTGCATCAGCACTAGTAGTGGCGGTAAGTTGAAAACCCTGCCTGTATAGGATCTCTCAGTTCAACAGGCTGTTGAATTAGAAGACCACCAAGGACATTGTGTGGTTGAATTCCATACATTTTAAGGTTGCCAAGATTGGGAAACATTGAGCTAAGGCAGTGATGGTGAACCTACAGCATGGGTGCCACAGGTGACATGCGGAGCCATATCTGCTGGCATGTGAGCCATTGCTCAAGCTCAGTTCCAGCATGCATGTGCATGCCGGCCAGCTGATTTTCAGCTCGCATGGAGGCTCTGTGACGGCATTTTCGGCTTCTAGAGGGCCTCTGGAGGAATGGGGAAGGGCATTTTTGCCCTTTGCAGGCTCCCAGGAAGCCTCTCGAGCCTGGGGAGGGTGAAAAACAGGCCTACCAGGCTCACCAGAAGTTGGGAAATGGGCTGTTTCTGGCCTCCAGAGGGCTTCCAGGGAGCAGGGGAGGCAATTTTTGCCCTCCTCAAGCATTGAATTATGAGTGTGGGCACTCGTACAGGCACGATGTGTGTGCATAAATTTTTGGCACCTGATGGGATATTTTCGCCATCACTGAGCTAAGGCATAGGTAGAATTCATTTCTCTACTAGAGATTCCTCACCATCCCCATGAAAGTTCACTGCTCAGAGCCTGGTGGCCTTATTCTCTCTGCATGGGGAAAGGACCATTGCCTCTTTTTATACACAGAAATATTGGTGTGTTTCCTGATGTTGAAAGCAGATTTCCAGGACCTTCTTCTGCTGCCAGTTTATGGCAATCTGTCCCCAAAGTAGATGGAGCTTCCTTACCTGCTGTGTAGAATGAAGCACCAGAACCAACCACAGATATTCGCTGTGTGGTTTTGATCTGAACTGAAGTCAAATTAGGTTGTTTATGGCATTATTCAGAGGGAGAAAACATTTGTTAGTCTTTAATTCCATTGCTGTCCCCTATTAGTTACTTTCCACAAGTTCCTTATTTGTGTAAAAGGCAGCCTAATCAGTGAAGCGAATAGACGCCTTCGTGTATATGATGCTAGACCTAAAATTAAGAATAAACCAATTAGTGGCATGTAAAATGTTTTAGTCTGAAACATTCCAGCTCCAAATGTTTCTAGGCCTGAGGCTGTTCTGACCGTAATAAAAATAGTCAGGATTTCTCAACTTCGGCAACTTTCAGAGGTTGGACTACAACTCCCAGAATTCCCTAACTCAGGGGTAGGCAAAATTGGCTCTCCTATGATTTGTGGACTTCAACTCCCAGATTCCGGAGCCAATCATGCTAGCTCCGGGATTCTGGGAGTTGAAGTCCACATGTCATAGAAGAGCCAACTTTGCTTACCACTGCCCTAGCTAGTATGGTTGGCTAGAGAATTTTGGGAGTTGAAAGTCCACACATTTTAAAATTGCTAATATTGAGAAATATGTGGAACAATGGTCCAGGGCATGAACTAATAACATTGAGATTATTTCCAGTAATCCCACTGACCGATCAGGTCCCACAGAGTTGGCCTTCTCCAGGTCCTGTCGACTAAACAATGTCGTCTGGCGGGTCCCAGGGGAAGAGACTTCTCTGTGGTGGCCCCAACTCTCTGGAACCAGCTCCCCCCAGAGATTAGAACTGCCCCCGCACCCCTTGCCTTCCATAAACTCCTTAAAACTCACCTCTGCCATCAGGCATGGGGGAATTGAGGCATTCCCACCTCCCCCGGGCCTATACAATTTATGTATGGTATGTCTGTGTGTATGTCTGGTTTAATAATGGTTTTTTTAATTTTTTTAATTTAATGTGAATTGTTTAATTGCATGTTGTGAGCCGCCCCGAGTCTACGGAGAGGGGTGGCATACAAATCTAATAAAATAAATAAATAAATAAATTTTTCAATTTTAGCAACTTTAGAGGGTGGGGGATAAAGACATAAAAATTAGTGGGAAACAGTGATTTTTCAATAGATTTGGGGAAAAAATTAATTCTGGTTCCTACATCTTTTTAATTGCATGTGTTACATTAATTTCTTTATCTATGATGTATTAGGTAGATCACAATTAACTCAGTTCATATAATACATATAAGTAGTTATGGTTAAGAAGCTGCAGCAACTGAGTTTACAGTATATACCACACCATAAACAAAGTATTCATGACTTGATAGCTATATGCACATAAAACTATAATATGCTTTAGTATTTTGAATGAACTTAGTTGCTAAATCAGAGCGTGGCTTGGTTTGGCTTATCATTTCATACAAACCGGCAATTTAAACTAGGAATTGGGGTTTAGCATGTGAACTCCTCCTGTGATGTATTCAGCAAATTATAAAGAGCCGGGGTGGCGCAGCAGGTAGAGTGCTGTACTGCAGGCCACTGAAGCTGACTGTAGATCTGAAGGTCAGCAGTTCAAATCTCATCACCGGCTAAAGGTTAACTCAGCCTTCCATCCTTCCGAGGTGGGTAAAATGAGGACCAGGATTGTGGGGGCAATATGCTGGCTCTGTTAAGAAGTGCTATTGCTAACATGTTGTAAGCCGCCCTGAGTCTAAGGGGAAGGGCGGCATAAAAATTGAATGAATGAATGAATGAATGAATGAATGAATGAATGAATAAATAAATAAATAAATAAATAAATAAATAAATAAATAAATAAATAAATAAATAAATAAATAAATCACAAATGAAACAAATAATATTTTAGTGTGATTACTAAAGGCAGGTTTTCTTTTGCCATGGAAGTTAAGGCAGTTACTATACAATGCCTCTCATCCAGGACACATGATTTCACCACTGGTGCCCTCTGACCAAGATCTCTGATTCTATATCCATAAGCCAAAACCTGGATATTATCTTTGAACATTGGTAAGAAGCTTGGAGTGCCTTGCAAAGCAAAATCAGTGAACTTAGCATGCTTCTAGGTACGGATATTGCTCAGTGATTATTACCCAAGACAGCCTCCTCTGTCTTCAGCAACACCTCCTGAATATGTACTAGAGAACAATTTCTCAACCACAGTCCAGCATCTTCCTTACTTGTTAAACCACAGAAAGGCATTTATAGGGACTTCTCGTGCCTGCGGCTGGAATCACAGAGGATGTGGGCAGGTGAGGCTATGTATCAACAACTGGGAAAGAGGCTGGGTCCTACTGCTGTCTTGCAGAAATCTTTTTGAACTCCCTAACTTAGTGTTTCTCAACCTTGCCAACTTTAAGACGTGTAGACTTTGACAGCCAGCATGGTTGGTTGGTGAATTATGGGAACTGAAATCTACATATCTTTTAAAAATATATATATATACATTAGTTTTTCACATTTAAAAAAGGACTATAAACAAAACACACCCACAACAAAGACAAACAAAGATGAATATTTGTTAAGAAAAATATTGGAGTGCGCAGAAATATGCAAACTGACAATGGAAATTCATGAAAAATATGAAATTTTACAAAATATGGAATTTTACAAAATATGGAATAAGATGTATAATTGGATTAGACCAAACCCAGAACTGAAAATTTGGCTATAAGGAAGAAGATGTATTGAGAAATATCCATAAATGTTCATACCCCTTCTCTATTAGAAGAAAATAAATTACAGATGATATACACCGTCAAATAGGACAAGCAGTTTATTAATCGTACATATAACTATAGATGTGAAATGTCTTGACAACGCTGTAAATGCATTGTATTCTCTATTATTGAAATATACATATCTTAATGTTGCTATGGATGAGAAACACTAGTTTAACAGGAATATGATGCTATCTATCAGCCTCTGGATTGTTTGCATCATAAACTAGCAGTCTTTAGGATAAAACATGTCTTATTTAACCAAGGAAGGGTTTTTTTTGTTTTCAACCTAGTGTATGTGACTTGGAAGGAGCATCTTTCTGATTTTTGTCTTGCTTTTCTAGAAGTGCTTCTATTCTGAATCATGAAATATTTTTCCAAGCATATGTGGCTCAATGTAATTTAAAGAAAGAGAATCTATCACCCCCAGCCTGGTGCCCTCTAAATATTTTGACTACAGAAAATTACTTTATTTCCAAAGGACATAGGATGATGGGAATTTTAGCTAGAAACTGCCTTGTTCGGGAAGTTCAAGGTTGTTCAAGATTAAAAATATATCTGAGGGTTGCAAATATTTGTTCTTTTCTGCTAAATTCTTATATTAGGACATAGGAATGACCAGTTTGCATGAGGGTGTGAAAAGCAAAGCCATGGAATTATTAAAGTATCATCGCCTCTTGCTGACATGAATTTCATATTTGGAAATAGAACTTCAGAATATTTACAATAAAGGTTACTTTGCTCTTCTATAGATTCATACAAAAAAAGTTAGATTAATTCACAATTTGGAAGTCTTTCAGAATTTGAGCACTCATGACTACAAATATTGAGCAAGCATATTTACTTAGTGTTTGTTTAGGTATTTTATCATAACTTTCTGGTTAATGTTACGTTAACCCTTAGGACTAATAGGGTTTGTAGGCAACCATGCTAGAACTTTTCTTACTGTCCATCAGTTAGATAATATCTTTAGATTGAAACTTGAATTGAAACTTCAGTAGATGTCACAGCAATATAGCCAATATTCCAATTCTATGGTACTTTTCAGATCTGATTTCCAGCAACGAGTTTACGGAGAGGGGTGGCATACAAAGCTAATAAATAAATAAATAAATGAATGAATGAATGAATGAATGAATGAATGAATAAATAAATAAATAAATAAATAAACCCTCCTGATTCCACACAGTAGTTTTCCCACACTTTGTTATTTTCAATCAATTCAAACCTTTATTGTCAAACATGTTTACAGTGAGATTGGCTGAGCCTATCTTTGTGTACCCCCCAAACCAATACAACCCACAATGAACCACAAAAAATCCCTGACCCAGTGAATCTTGCTATCAATCCCCCAATCCTTATTTTAAATTAAATTTTTCATGGTGATAACCAAGAAAAAAGAGAAATAATTTTTGGTTAGTCTCACTCCCATTTCATATGTAGTCACCAACTTTTCTGAAGCCAAGTTATTCATGTCAAAACATTAATCCAATAAATCCTCTCATTTAGATACATTTTTAGATCTTAAAGTGTTGTGCATGAGCTGACAACCATATCAATTGGATTTGTCGAAGAAATAAATTTGATAAAGATAAATAAGCTGTGGCTTTGCCCATAATCTATTTTGGGTGACATCAGATACTTTTTTTTTTGTATTCTATTTACACTTGGAGTGAAAACCTTATTTCACTTCCCTGTATAAGCTACTTTCAAAGTCTATGAATAGTAAAAAGTCCAATTTTTTTAAAAAAAAAACCAAAAGAGCCTTAATAAGAGTATAAATGCTCAAATAAAATACTTTTTCTAAATATTTCAGTGTAACGGTGGAGAAAAATATATTCTTTTTTAAACAATCCAATTGTAAGGATTGATCACGGCAAGCAACCAGTGATACTAATGCCACAGAGATCTGTTGTGTCAAAGTAATTCAGATTTGTTTGAAATTCTCCAACAGAATTTCAACATGTCTTGGTAAAACAGAGGGGGAAAGCCTAGAATTTAAACTCAGAAGTTCAGACCTATAAAAGATCCTTAATTTTGAAATACTTCAAGACAAATTAGCCTTGCTGATGTCCATCACATGCCACCTGGCCCATTTCAGGAAAGTAGAACTATAAAGAAAACCAGGGCTTGAGGTTGGACATTCTTGCACCAAACTTTTTTAAATATATTTGCCCCCCCCCCCCAACACACCTTTTCCAATAGAAAGTTTCCACTGCTTGCAACCAAGCAAAGGTAATGACCAAAACCTTGAATTGTAACCGAAAACTGATGGGAAGCCAGTGCAGCTCGCAAAGAATTGTATATCTGGGCGCAACCACCACAATTCGCGCAGCTGCATTCTGGATCAACTGTAGCCTCCAAACATTCTTCAATGGTAGCCCCATGAAGAGAGCATTGCAATAATCCAGCTGTGAAATGATAAGGGTGTGAGTGATGTTTTTAACGACATAGATACACATGCATTATAATAAAAAAACATGGGTGCCATTGAGGAAGTTAGTTTTCTGTTGGTTGATTTGACTTCAGCCTTGTTTGACCCACCATGTAGAATTTCTCCCTCCCGGCACTAACCAGGTCTAGCCTTGATTAGTGTTTTGAGATCAGTGCAGGTTGGAAAGTGTGGCCCTAAGAAAATGTAAATATCACCCAGCAAGCCTTCCAGTTTCCTCCACATCAAATTGACACATTTTGAGCTTTCCAAAATTCACCACTGTGAAATATAATGGGGAAGCTGCTGCAACATTATTCCTTTGTTTCAAAGCTAAAAAAGGATTTGTGAACCATGAAATGATGGCACCTGACACGAGACCATCACCATCAATTTCTGACAGAGGCCAGGAATTGGAAACTTATCAGAAAACCTTGTGAAATGCCATGATTCAGCTGAAAACCAACATTTTTAGCTGCTTCCAAAAAGGATGACACAATGAAATCACGGGGCCATAAAGCTGTTTATTTTATTTTATTTTTTAAAAATCAGAATTATTTTTTTCTGAAGTCAGCATCATATAACAGCAAGAATATACCCACATACTTCAGCTTCAACCACAACAACACACGAGCATACAAAAGGTACAAACTTATTATTATT
Organism: Erythrolamprus reginae; assembly: GCF_031021105.1. NCBI lineage: Eukaryota > Metazoa > Chordata > Lepidosauria > Squamata > Dipsadidae > Erythrolamprus > Erythrolamprus reginae. The sequence continues at coordinate 116,801,052 of NC_091963.1, forward strand.
ATTATTATTATTATTATTATTATTATTATTATTATTATTATTATTTATTACATTTGTATGCCGCCCCACTCCGGAGACTCGGGGCGGCTTAAACTTAAAGTAAAGCGCTCTAAACTCGACTGCAGGAAATATGACTTTAGTAACCGAGTAGTTGATGCATGGAACTCACTGCCAGACTTTGTAGTATCATCACCTAAACCCCAAAACTTTACCCTTAGACTATCCACTGTTGACCTCTCCCAATTCCTAAGAGGTCAGTAAGGGTCGTGCATAACTGCACCAGCGTGCCTTCCGTCCCCTGTCCTAATGTTTCTCTTTTACTAGTATCATGTATTTGAATATTGTTTTGTTTGTTTGTTTATTTGTTTGTTTGTTTATTTATTTGTTCGGCTTCAATGCCACCCAACCCCAAAAGACTCAGGGCAATACAATAATAATATAAATAGAAATACAAAAAGATACAAAGCAATAAAAAGAAGTCGAATATAATCTAAAACTATAAAATCCCGTATTAAAAGAAACCCATTTATTAAAAGCAGTCATAATCTCAAACATACATACCATTCATACAATGTGGCCTGTCCGTTGTTAATTCATGCCCCCTCCCCCAAGGCCTGCCTGCACAGCCTGGTCTTCTTGGCTTTATGGAAGACCAGTAGGGTGGGAGCGGTATGGACATCAGGTGGTAGTTGGTTCCATAGAGCCAGGGCAGTCACAGAAAAGACCCTCCCTCACAGTCCCGCCAACCTATACTGATTCGTTGATGGGACCTGGAGGAGGCCAACTCTGTGTGCTCTTATTGGTCTCTGGGAGGTATGTAGCAAGAGGCGGTCCCATAAATAGTCTGGCCCTAAGCCAGTAGGGCTTTATAGGTAATAACCATATCTTTGTATACTACCAATAAGTACTTGACAAAACAAATAAATAAATTAAATAAATAAAAATAAATAAATAAATACAAATACTCCCCTCATCCGCTAAAAGGACATGTGAAGTTCAAAGTACTTTGTCACAAACATGAGAGGAACATAGAGAAGTTTATTGAAATCTCCTTCAGATGCTCCATATGAAAGGCTGAAATGGTAACAAACCAGAAAAGGAAGGAGAATGGAAGGAAGAATCCTCTCTCACCTTGGTTTCCCACCCTTGGTTTAAACTTTCCCTTTCCTGACCTTTACAGATCAAATAGTCCTTTTTCCTACCAAAGGGACAGACAAAAATCAGCAATGTTTCATGCCACATGCAGTTGGTTTGGAAAGACAATAAAGCCAGCCTTAATTATGCTCAAATATTGTGTGTGAAGATGCCTTTAGAACAAACCAATGTTATTCATTGACAGTAAATTCAAGAACTATGTTTCTTCACAATCTACATAAGGAGGGAAGTGTTTTTAATAGGAAAGTGAACACAAGAACAAGGGGACACAATCTGAAGTTAGTTGGGGGAAAGATCAAAAGCAACGGGAGGAAATATTATTTCACTGAAAGAGTAGTAGATCCTTGGAACAAACTTCCAGCAGACGTGGTTGGTAAATCCACAGTAACTGAATTTAAACATGCCTGGGATAAACATATATCCATCCTAAGATAAAACACAGGAAATAGTATAAGGGCAGACTAGATGGACCATGAGGTCTTTTTCTGCCGTCAGTCTTCTATAAGTAATAGAGCTATGCACTGCACGGGATTCAATGGGAAATGGTGTTTTGGAAGGCACACATTCTCATGTCATATCTGTTGCAAAAAAAGGTGTATCTTTTGCCAGGTTGGAAATATCTTCCACAGGTGCAACTCAATCTGAATGAAAAATGTATTGGGTTTAGAGAGTTGCAAACTAATATTAGGATGGGGGGAGGGGAGCAATGGCTCAGCAGTTAGCTGTGTTTAAAAGCCTTTGGTGTATAATATCTCTGGGACCGCCTTCTGCCGCACGAATCCCAGCGGCCGATTAGGTCCCACAGAGTTGGCCTTCTCCATGTCCCGTCGACGAAACAATGTTGTCTGGTGGGACCCAAGGGAAGAGCCTTCTCTGTGGCGGCCCCAGCCCTCTGGAATCAACTCCCCCCGGAGATTAGGATTGCCCCCACCCTCCTTGCCTTTCGCAAACTCCTTAAAACCCACCTCTGCTGTCAGGCATGAGGAAATTGATTCCCCTGGGCCATCCCTGCTTTAACATATGGTTTGTATGAGACGTATGATTGTTTTTTATATTAAGGGTTTTAAATTGTTTTTAACTATTGGATTTGTATTGTTCTGTTGTTGTGAGCCTCCTCGAGTCTTTGGAGAGGGGCAGCATACAAATCTAATAGATAGGTAGGTAGGTAGGTAGGTAGGTAGGTAGGTAGGTAGATAGATAGATAGATAGATAGATAGATAGATAGATAGATAGATAGATAGATAGATAGATAGATAGATAGATAGATAGATAGATAGATAGATAGATAGATAGATAGATAGATAGATAGATAGATAGATAGATAAATCATGCTGGCCACATAGAAGTGTCTTTGGACAACGATGGCTCTTTGGACCAATAAATGGAGCTGCACCCTACAGTCAGACACAATTGCATAGGGAAAACTTTGCCTTTTTTTTTAACTGTGTCTGCATCACTCCATGTTCTGAAGCACCTATTTCCTTGAAATCTGAAGCGCTTTATGGTAGGTGAGATAAAAGGATCAAGTTATTAGCCAAACTGGGGCCAAAGTTCATACCTTTTATGCAGTCGACTAACTGCCCTGGAATAAGCCCTTCCTGAGCACTAGAGGTGGGTTCCGGTTTCCCCTGCTGCCGATTCTCTCAGGCATGCTGCATGGGCACATGCGCATTGCACGCCATGCTGTGCTTCATGCGCGTATATGCACAATACTTTTTAAAAGCTTCTGTGCATGCGCAGAAGTTAGAAACAAGATGGTGGAACCATAGGCGGGAGAACTGGCTTGGGGGTGTGGCAGGCCTTAGTCGCTGCCAGTTCTAGCACCCCAGGCCGCCAAGTTATTACCGGTTCTTTAAGACCGGTCCAAACCAGGAAGAACCCACCTCTGCTGAGCACTCTTATCCTATAAAACAGTGTTTCCCAACCTTGGCCACTTGAATATATTTGGACTTCAACTCCCAGAATTCCCCAGCCAGCGAACGCTGGCTGGGGAATTCTGGGAGTTGAAGTCCAGATAACTTCAAGTGGCCAAGGTTGGGAAACACTGCTATAAAATATAAGAGTCCCTGCAGATTTTACTCTGCTATAAGAGATGATATTCATCTCCATTAAGCCAGCTCTGGTCCAAAGACATTTACATTTCATGTGGCCAGCATGGCATCACAAAGCACTGTTACTTTCCCAAGGGAGTGATGCCTATTTATCTACTCACTTTTGCGTGCCTTCTAACTAATTTTTTATCTGTAGTTTTTTTAATGTATTAGATTTGTCTGGTACGTTTTGTTTCTATATTTATTCTGTGAGCCGCCCCGAGTTTTCGGAGAAGGGCAGCATACAAATCCAAATAATAATAATAATAATAATAATAATAATAATAATAATAATAATAACAACAACAACAACAACAATAATAATAATAATAATAATTGGGAGGAGCTGGGGTGAGGAATTGCAGTTATTAGAGTTTGGGTCTTGAACCTGGACTGCCGGCTTTCCAGATGAGCTGCCCAGTGTGTTGACCACTGCTGCCTCACTTTTATCCTATAAGCACTCTGATTTGTCGAATGCTGTTTCTGGCTACAATTGTTTTGTATGAAACAGTTTAGTGTTGCCATTATGGTTAATATCCCAGTTAAAGAGTAGGTTATGCTGCCTTTTAAATGCAAGGTGAGTGGCTATAGGTTCTGGAGCTGACCTCGTCCAATTCTAAGGTTATATCCAGTTGAAATATTGAAGTGAGACATTTTCTTCTGCCCTCTAGCAAACTTTGACATCTTATCATTTTGCATTTTCAAGCTAAAACTCTGTCCATGTGTTCTTTCTGACCCTCAAACACACACACACACACACACACACAACCTGGGGCCAGCCAGTTTTGTTGACCAGGCAGGTTATCGTGTCACTCACTAGTCAAAACAGCATGTGCCTTTATTGCCTTGCCAGTTTTTGGAGTGCTTATGGAGTGAGGTTATTTCCATGGCTTAAGAAAACAGCTCCCGCCTGGCCAGACAAATACACAGTGAGGTCACTTGTCATTCAGAGCCCTTTCTGTTGAGAACACCAACAGCCCTGGGACAGCCTGGCTCCGGCAGAACTATTTGTATCTAATCTTTTTCTTCCTTTTTCCCTTCCTTCCACTTCTCTGTTTCTTTCCTCCCCGTCCGCTGTAAAACTCAGCCCATTTCAGTCTCACATCTAACAATCTAACTTTTTTTTTGAGGGGGGGTTTGGAAGCACAGGCCTCCATGGTTTATTTTTGTTAACCTCCTAAAGCCTGAAATAAGCTCCAATTTGACATAATTACACACCCTCATTTCAAGGGGTGAAGCTATTTGTAGGGACTTAAGAACTGCTTCCTCTCCTCTTGCCTTCTTCGCTCCAACAAAGCAAAGGGAGAAGGGTAGAGGGTCCGTGAAAATGAAGCTAAGATTATAAGAAGGGCACTAGGAAAAAGTGCTGAATTTTAGTCCACAAGCATTGGCTGCCGCTTGGTTTCCATATGGAATTCGAAGTATTGGTTATGACCAGTGATGGGCTACCAAAATTTTTACTACCACACTGTGGCCGTGGCTTTTGCATTTTGTTTCAACATCTTTCAGTGCAAATTGGGTGCTCTGGGGTGGAGCTCCAAATTTTGCTACCGGAACTGCATTCCTGACCGTACCCGTAGGAACCCATCACTGGTTATGACTAGTGTTGGGCAAACCGAACCTGCACAGTTCGGGTTCGTACCAAACTTTGTGGTGTTTGGCATGCCGAACCTGAACCTGAATTTTTACAGAAAAGGACGCCGCAGCGGCGCTGTTGCTGCTCGAGTTCGGGTTCGGGTAAAGTTCGGGTTCGGCACCGGACCTGAATTTTTACGGCAAAAGTTCGGGTGCTAAACCCGAACCCGAACTTCGTTGGGTTCGCCCAACACTAGTTATGACCTATAAAGCCCTACATGGCATTGGACCAGACCACCTCCTCCCACATGAGTCCCAGCGACCGGTTCGGTCCCAAAGAGTCGGCCTTCTCCAGGTCCTGTCAACTAGGCAATGTTGTTTGGTGGGGCCTAGGGGAAAAGCAGGGGTGGGCTGCTGCCCAGATTGGGGAGGGATGCAGTAGGGTAGCAAAAATGGAGCTCCACCCCAGAGCACCCAATTTTCACTGAAAGATGTTGAAAGAAAATGCATAAACCACGGCCACAGTGTGGTAGTAGAAATTTTGTTAGCCCTTCACTGGGGAAGAACCTTCTCGTGGGGGCCCCCACCCTCTGGAATCAACTCCCCCCAGAGATTCACACTGCCCCCCTTTCCTTGCCCTCCATAAAGTTTAAAGACCTATCTGTGCCACCAAACTTGGGGCCATAAGACCTTAACCCCCTGGCTGACCATTGTAGTATGTCTTGCAATGTGAATGGGAATGAATGATTTTAAATGTTATTACAGTTTTTAAAGTTTTTTAGCTATATTAATTGGATATTTTTAGATATGTATATTGTTTATTGTTTTGATATATTGTGAGCCGCCCTGAGTCCTCGGAGAAGGGCGGCATAAAGAAGTAGATTTTAAATTGAATAATTATATAATATTGTAGTATTTTAAGATAAGGTTTTTTTTTAGTTTAATTAATTGATTTTAATTAGTTTAATTATATACTAAAATGAAAATATAAAACCGAACATTATATCTTAGTAGTATATTGATAAAATTTATGGATATAAGAATTGATTTTAATTATGCGAACTATAATATAAAAATGGAAATATAGATGTAGATTTTATAAGATAGTAGAGTATTATAAACTGTATTTCTGTATTGATCTGATCATAGTTAATTTTTTTTCTGTAAGACTTCTATGATCAGTGGAGTAATGGTAGCTCCTTTAAATGTTAAATGTTGTCTGTTTTGTTTGTCTTAAAGAAAAACAATAAAAATATAATTTAAAAAAATATAAATCCAATAAATAAATAAATAATAAATAAATATCATATCTGTCCTTAATTTACTGCAGTTCATTTAGTGACCGCTCAAAATGACAATAAGCACTAAACAGCACTAAACAGAAGGAAGGAAGGAAGGAAGGAAGGAAGGAAGGAAGGAAGGAAGGAAGGAAAGAAGGAAAGAATGAACGAACAAACAAACAAACAAAGAAAGAAATAATGAAACTTCTTTAATTTCACAGCATAGAGGCAGATTTAGCCGTAGTTTGAATTGGGAAAATATGACAATCCAAGACCAGGCCAAGTCCTAAAATGAAAGGAAATTTCTAGACACCTGACATTATGCCAAAACAGCCACCAATAGACGTATATGGTAGACATTAACAACTGCAAAAGCAACAATCAACCAGCCCAAAAGACAACAAAGGGACTCCCGCACCTTTCCACCTGGAATCAGCACTGAGATCAGCATAAATTAACTCCAAGGCTAACTTCAGCGCAATAATTAAGTAAACAATACTCTAATCAAGAAACTGCCAAAGAGCCATCAGTAAACAGCCCAAGCAAAGGATATCTAAAACCACTCCCACTCACACAGACAGACAAGTCACCGGAATATAAACTGGCAACAAACAGCACTGATGATGTTACCTGGTTAAGGTAATGAAGCATGTGCAAAAACAAGTAAGCTCAGAGGGCACAAAGGACCCTTCACTGTAACGATTCCAAAACTGCCCAAGGAGCAGCTGATACAGTTCTACAGAGGAATCATTGAGTCTGTCATCTGCACTTCTATAACTGTCTGGACCCACACAGACTTCAGAGGATAATGAGAACTGCAGAAAAAACAATTGCTGCCAACCTGCCTTTCATTGAGGACCTGTATACTGCACAAATCTTACATACTTGTACAGTATTTACAGATTCTTCACATTCTGGGCACAAACTGTTTCAACTTCTCTCCTACCCTCAAAACGATGCTATAGAGCACTACACACCAGAAGGACTAGACACAAGAACATTTTTTTTCCTGAACACTATCACTCTGCTAATCAAATAATTCACTCAACACTGTCAAACTATTCACTAAAGCTGCCTTACTATTACTATTAGTCTTCTCATCCTTCCTATCACCAATCTCGTCTCACTTATGACTCTATGATTGTAACTTGTTGCTTGTATCCTTATAATTTATATTAATATTGATTGTTTCCGGATTGCTTATTTGTACCGTATGACAGTCATTAAGTGTTATATTTCACGATTCTTGACAAACATATCTTGTCTTTTATGTACACTAAGAGAATATGCACCAAAGAGGAATTCCTTGTGTGTCCAATCACACTTGGGCAATAAAGAATTCTATTCTATTCTATTCTATTCTATATCCTTAATCTTCTTCAGGACATCTGAATGCCATCCAACCTGATGGCCCATCATTTTTCACTTGAACAATAAAGCTACTTATCATTTTATCTTGTACAGGTATGGTTGACAAAGATTGAAATTGAAGTGTCAACTCAGAAAGGGGATGGGAGGTAGAACCTAGATCCACTGTTTTTGCCCAAGGATGTCACATGACATAGCACATGGCATCAGTCACAAGGGACTTAATCATCATCTTGCAGCAATACAAAAGAGCTGGAGTTAAAAAATTATAATCCTTCATATTTTATTGACGCTTATCAGTTAGCAACCTCAGATGCATCGTGAGAGGTTAGGGGTGGTTGGATTGGTAGCCCAACACCATTTAGAGGGTCCTAGGTTTTGCAGAGTCCAGGGATGGGCTACTGCCTGGATGGGTGGGGGAATGAGCTCCACCCCAAAGCACCCAATTTGCACTGAAAGATGTTGAAAGAAAATGCAGGGCGTCCTGCATAAGCCACACCCACAGTGTGGTAGTAAAATTTTGGTAGCCCTTCGCTGGCAGAGTCTTTTATTCTGTCCAGAAAACTCAAGAAATATGGTCTCTATAGGTGAACTGAATAATTCCATAGCATTTCATCTCCTGTCTGCGCAATTTCATATATTTTCTAGCTATGAGTTTTTGTTTTTATTTACCTAATGGTTGTGTTTATGCAACAAACTGGATCATAAATTAGACCAAACCCAACCCTGTGTGTTGTGGCTTCCTTCTGTACTTGAGTGTCAAATTGAGAAACATTATGAAAACCAACCAATCATTTCTTAGCAGGGAATATGTGATCATAAACCAAATCTGATCTCTTCTAACAACTGCCTCCATGATTCTTAGTCAGTACTGCCTGAAACCATCCTGGCTGCAGTTGATGGGAACTGTAATCAAATATATCTAGAAAAATGTGTTGCTTTCTTTCTTTTTCTCTATTCCTTTTATATGTTTGTTTCTAGGTTTGGCTAAACGATGACCATGTTATATATTAATCTATATTAATAGATTAATAGTAATCAATTATTAATCTTGCAGGGCTTTATTGACCTTGCAAGGTTATATTAATCCTATCAAGCCCAGTGAAGAATTTGCTACTTTCCCTTAACCTCTGGTTGTTTAGAATTTCTTCAGAAAGATTGGACTATAAATTCCATCAGTCCCAGACAGCATGTTGAGCAGTCAGGTAGGTGGCCAGATTAGTGAGGAATTAGTGGGAGTCCAAAACTTTTGGGGAGGTATCAGGTTTAAGAATGCTGAAGTTAGAGCCCTTCTTACAGTGGGCTCTAGGGAGGTGCAACCAGTCTGTGCCATAACTGAATTCATGTTTGTGTATTTCAACAGTATGGTGTTATAGAGCATTCCATTCTAATGTCTTCAGAGCCAGGCAGCTTGGCTTGGCTGAACTTGGCCTGATCACTTTGTTGTTGTTTTTTAAAATTATTTTTTATTTTATACCAACAAACATACAAACAGCATTTATACTTATCTATATGCATAATAATTAATATTTTACAATTCTGTTTTTATTACATTATATTCCCTTAATACTAATTCCTTTTCTTGTTTTTTTTCCTTTTCTATATAGTTATACAGTTTCTCCCACACTCTGCAGTAGTTCTTATTTTGTTTATCTTGTAATTCATATGTTAATTTACTTAATTTTGCGCAGTCTAACATTTTCTTGATCACCATCTCTTCATTTGGTGTCTTTTCTTGTTTCCAAGTTTGTGCGAATGCCAATCTTGCTGATGTTAGTATGTATGTTATTAAATAATAGTCTTCTTTGCTGTATTGACCTCTGATTATTCCTAATAAATACATTTCTGGTTTTGTTTCTAATTTATATTGCAATATTTCTTCCAGCCAGCTCTGAGTTCTAGTCCAAAATTTTCTTGCTTCCGGGCATAATCACCAGTTGTGATAATATGTTCCTATGGCTGTTTTGCACCTCCAGCATTTATTACTTATACTCGGGTGTATTTTAGCTAAGCGTGCTGGGGCATAATGGCATCGGTAAAACATTTTGTATAGGTTTTCTTTTTTATGGTATAGATAATGTCATCTTATAATTTACTTTCCATAATTTTTCCCAATCATCTAATTGAATTGGCCTGATCACTTTGCTTCACTATTAAATGTTTTATGGAACTGACAACATAAGACTACAAAGGAGGTGCATCGCTTTGCAAAGCTACATCCAAGGGCTATGTTCCTGAAGGCTCTGTCAAAGGAAAGTACCCTTTGAGACTTTACATCAGCCCATTGAGTAACCTTCACATTAGAAGTGTCTAATGTTAATCCTAAATCTACACACACACAATTTGGTAATCTAAAAATTACATTGATTTTAGCAGGGCAATTAATCTGATGAGAACACTCCAGAGGTTGCTGAATTACAACATCTGGCTCAGAATCTTACTTGAGTGTTGGCAGCTGTAGATCCATGAGTTCTTCTCTATGAAGATTGAAATGTACTTAGTTTGGGATGGACCATGCAACTGAGGAAATTGATTGATTGATGGTAATATTTCTCTCCCCTTCTCCTGCTATTTGTCATGCCAGTTCTCACTCAGTATGAAGATACAGAAATATCCCCCCACCCCCCAAAATGTATGATATGTTCCTGGGTGGAATTTAATAATGAGATGGCCAACAGCCCCCCTGTTTTTCTTTGGAGCCTCTAACTGTTGGTACGTCCTGGTTTCCCACACTTCTATTAAATATAAGGGAGCTTCAGCTCTTAAGAAATCAGTAGAGATTTTTGTTTCTTTCACTTAAAATAAAACCTGAAGAAATTACCCACCCCATTTTTTTAATCCACAAATTTATCCACAAATAGATAATTTCCGGAGCTTATTAGCGCCAACTGTATTTGTCTTTCTTACGGCTGTTAAGAAAAGAGAGTTGTGTATTTCCCCAACAATTTCTGGTACTATAGTCAGTGTGAAACATAGAAACCTAGAAGACTGATGGCAGAAAAAGACCTCATGATCCATCTAGTCTGCCCTTATACTATTTTTTGTATTTTATCTTAGGATGGGTCTATGTTTATCCCAGGCATGTTTAAATTCAGTTACTGTGGATATACCAACCACGTCTGCTGGAAGTTTGTTCCAAGGATCTACTACTCTTTCAGTAAAATAATATTTTCTCATGTTGCTTTTGATCTTTCCCTCAGCTAACTTCAGATTGTGCCCCCTTGTTCTTGTGTTCACTTTCCTATTAAAAACACTTCCCTCCTGAACCTTATTTAACCCTTTGACATATTTAAATGTTTTGATCATGTCCCCCCTTTTCCTTCTGTCCTCCAGACCAGTGATTTTCAACCTTTTTTGAGCCGCGGCACATTTTTTACATTTACAAAACCATGGGGCACATTGAGTTTGGGGGGGGCGGGGGAGGCGGCAAAAAAAATATTGGACAAAAAAAATTCTCTCTCTTCCTCCCTTTTGCTCTTTTTCTCTCTCCCTCTTTCTCTCCCTTCCTCTTTTTTTCTCTCTCTCCATCCCTCTTTCTTTCTCTCTTCCTTCTTTCCTCTTTTTTGCTCTCTTTCTCTCTCCCTCCCTCCCTCTATGTCTTTCTCTCTCCCACCTTCCCCCTCTCTCTCTCTTGCTTTCTTTCTTTCTCTTGCTCTCTCTCTCGCTTTCTTTCTCTCTTCTCTTTCTCTTTCTTTCTCTCTCTTGCTTGCTTTCTCTCTTGTTTGCTTTCTCTTTCTCTCTCTTTCTTTCTCTCTCTCTCTCTCTTGTTTTCTTTCTCTGAGCTTCACGGCACACCTGACCATGTCTCACGGCACACTAGTGTGCCCCGGCACACTGGTTGAAAAACACTGCTCCAGACTATACAGATTGAGTTCATTAAGTCTTTCCTGATATGTTTTATGCTTAAAACCTTCCACCATTCTTGTAGCCCATCTTTGGACCCGTTCACCTTTTGTAGGTGAGGTCTCCAGAACTGAACACAGTATTCCAAATGTGGTCTCACCAGCGCTCTATATAGTGGGATCACAATCTCCCTCTTCCTGCTTGTTATACCTCTATAAAGATGCTAGGAATGCAGCTAAAAGACCACAAGTTTCTCAGTCCTGCTGTAACATGATAGGATTAACTTGACTGAAGCTGTTTGGCAAGAACAGCAGAATTGGATTAGGTAGGCAAAGTCAAAGTGGGTGCCACCTTGGAGTTCAGGGTTTGGATTGAGCAGGTGCTTTTGTGATGCCCATAACCCCAAAACCAAACAAATACCAGACATCCTTTTTTGATGAAAATGATTTTATTGATTATTTTTAGAAATATATCTGCATAACTCTGAAACCTCAGATTAAATATCAAAGAACAAGATTGCCCAGTTGGCTACAAGAGAGTCAAAGAACATAAATAGTTTTTTATGTGGAAATAAATAAAAGATGTTATTTAAATCTTAGGGAAGTCAACTTATTCACTGCCACGTCTTCCACTGCAAACAACATCTATTCAGGTTGAAGAAAAGGCTGTGCATCTTATGAGTCTAGCAATTGGGAAGGGGTGGAGTCAGATCTGGAATGTTGTACTGTTATTATAATTTGCAGCTTGGCAATATTTAGCAACATCTGCGCCACCCAAAGACTGGTGGCGGTTTTCCCAATAGCATAAGCTCGAAAGCTTATAGGCTACAGTAAGTAAAGGAATGGGAAGAGAAGGTTCTTTAAACTAGACTTAAGCCAGCTGTGGCTCCCAGATGTTGCTGAATTACAACTCCCAGCATCCAGAGAAGACATGGACTATGGTAAGAAATGTTTGACGTTGGAATCCGTAACATTTGAAATGCCAAAAATAGTATACAACTGTTCTAAGTTCTTCATCTTTCCCAATTTGGTGCCTGTTATATGTGTTGGACTACAATTCTCATCACCAGTTTATCCAGCATGGCTGATGAAATCATATTCCAACATAGGTAGAAGGTGCTAAGAAAAAGAAGGCATTTTACTATATGATTTAACCCCCAAATAGTGCACTGAACTATGACCTGGTACACAAAGGCAGTGTGTCTTAGGACACAATCCCAACAAGTAAATAATATAAATTCTCAATAATTAGGCTGGTAGGCTTCAGGAGCAGATGATCACATCTCTGTCTGCAAGAGCTTTAGGACATTTAGAAAATATGGATGCATAGTACAGATAGTACAGTGACCATTACTGGAACTTAGCTATAAATGCATAGAGTGTTTTGAGCAATTTACATTCCCCACAGTTGCATAGAGTCAAGAATTGATGTACAAAGTACAGATTTTTAAAAATGTTAACAACTTAATTTTGGAATCCCTTGTCTTCCCCATTCTTCCATGGAAAAATGAAATAACAATTTTGTGCATGCTGCAGGCCCACTTCTGAAGTCCCCCATAGCTGAGATTGTTGCCTTTATGTCCCCCACACACACCCCATCTCTTGAAATTTGCACATACCCAGTTTTAGATTCAGGAATGATGTCCAGAATTATCTGGATATCTCACCATACAGAGATGTTACTGAGCATAAATCCATAGTATTTTTAGGAAGAATTCTCATGGCTTCCTCCATCCTGCTATACTTTCATCAATGGTTGGTGCTTATTTAAAGATCTTTCCAGATATTTTTTCCATTTGAGCTACTTTGAAACTCCCCCCCTTAACTATGTCTAATATCTTCATTCTGTCTCCCCCCCTCACACACACACCTTTATATGCCTCAGCAAAGCTACCTGTCTGTATAGGTCAGCACAACAAGCATTATGTGTACGTTGTGATGAGACTTCTCCATGTTTCATTTTTAAATAACAAATGTTATAGTTCAGGCAATGTTGCAGCACAATTGGGAACCATCCATCATAGACAGCTGCAGAAAGAAGTAAAGGGACAGGGCAGCAAAATGTTAAAATTGCCCATTCCACCCTGTAGATGGTAAATACGATGATACCAGCAACTTCAGAAAAGGAATTCTGGGAGATGTAGTCCCACCATGACTGGAAGGCACCTGATTGGGTAAACCTGTTTCAAAGACAGTGATCTGGTAAGGTTGGATTATTCTACACAAACACCTGGCCATTTTGCTAGAGAGATGCGAACCCTTTGCCCATGAAGGAAGGACAAAGAAGTCATGAAAAAAAGTAGTAGTGCACAGAGCTTGCCTCCCCTTTCAATGTTATAGACAATGCAACCCTCTCTAATCTCTTAGCCGCTCCTCTCTCAGACTGAGAACTGCTACCACCTGCTCAATTTGAATTCTTCCCTCCCCCTTGAAGCTCTCATCCAAATCTGATAGTTTTCAGCCACACCAATTTTGAACCTCTGGTTGGGAGAGCAGCCATGATGGCCATGGCCCTCCCTTCACTCAGTCCAATTTTGATCCCAGTGCCATCAAAAAGAGAGGGTGGGTGAGGCAAAAATCTCTACTCTTCTGGGCTGAGGTCTCACCGACAGCCTCCATCTAGAAGGAATTCTCCAGCTCCACCTGGTTGGTCTTGCTGCCCCTGGCCCTGGGGACCCGAGGTTTTTTGTTTCTCTGAGGATGGGTGGTCTCCTTGCTGAAGTCCTTGAGCTGAGAACGATTGTGGTAGCGAGTGTACCTCTTGCATTTGCAGGAGGTGACGATTCTTGCCTTGATAAACTGGATATCCTCACCAGGGCAGGTTAACTGGACACGTTGGAATTGACCTTGTGCCGGGATGCAGCGGTAATCCATGGCATGCTGCCTCCACCATTTCCCCTTACCAATTGAATTGGGGAGGAGATGAGTTGGCAAGCATTGGCCAGAACATACGAGCTCCTTAATCGGCTTGGTGCTACGGCAAGGGCCACTGGTAATGTGGCGGGTGACATAGACTTCACGGCAGCCAAACTCCAGGGGTTCTATGGAGAAAGAAAAATTAATTAATGCACCAAAGTTTATTGGAGGCCTCTTACATCAAAAGAGGAGACAATGCCACTCATCTGATGGTTTATTCAGCACAGTAAATAATTCTACCATTTTTTTAAAAAAAAAATCTAGATACTGGGAGGGAGTTTAGTGCTTCAGGTTGCTAGTGAATGGTTAGAATTTATCTGCAATTTGATGTGGAGAAGATTAGAAATTGATTTATGCTCTCGCAGTCTTGTGACTGGATCTTTACAGGACCTTGGAGAGCTCTTAAGGAATGTAAACATTGCTCCAATAATATGCAAAATAGGAAACTAAAATTTTGACAGATTGTTGAAGATTTAGGGCCTGGACTCTAACATGGTGCCAGACTTGATAATGTGCCAATCCATGAGCCAACCCATATGTTCTTTGACACCTGTTAGGCTCTAATTACTTTTTTAAAAGGGGGGAAAGACTGCAAAACAAATCACTGATCACAGGCATAAGCTACATTATCAAACATGCTGCTAGCTGCACCTGTATTCTAAAGGCATTCTTAGAATGCAAACTGGGCTGGAGGTTGGCTACAGCCCAATCTTTTGATTGTCTTCTGCCAAATGAGTGTTTTGTTGTTGTTGGGCATATCAACGATGGCAAGCCTATTTTGAAAGTGCCCATAATATGCTTTGATAGTTCCATAGCGCCATCTGGCCCCCAAATATTGGAGGAGAATTAGTCTTTTTCTAGCCAGTCAAGCCAAGGCTAGAGTTGTCCTGCCATATGTTCTACTAGTTAGCAGACTGAAATTCAAAACAACCTAGCCCCATTTTGATTCAACACAACGTTAGTTTCTTGAAATTCAAGAGTTTCCAGGATGCGCAAACACTTTGGTAACAGTGAGGTGATGGAACAGATTCTAAGCATACAAGTGCTGTCTGAACATTGTCTTGCAAATCTATGACAGGCCCTTAACATTTTAAGATACTATATTTCTCAGATATTTTACTGCAATATTAGAAAACCCTCTTCTGAGTTTTCTGATAACTCCATTTGGCAGTCTGAACTGAAGACACATATACCAGAACAATTTTGTTTCGAGCCCCAGTTATTCAGTGATAAAATGAAGCAACCCCTCTGTGAAAAAGAGAAAGAGAATGATCCCAAACATTCCAGATATTTTCTCAAATTTGTTTTGGGAAGGCTAGCTTTGGTTTTCCTCCTGTGACCAAAGTTGGATGTAGAGAAGACTAATCAGAGACAGATTGGAAAAAGAGAAGCAGAGATGCCAAATACCTCTGGCTATTTAGATTGACTGAGCATGCTGGCATACAAGTTGAAAGAAGCCAACTTACAATGTCTTTAAAAGAGTAACCCAGTTTAAAAAACATTCTAGAGCAGGAGTCTCCAACCTTGGCAACTTTAAGACTTGTGGACTTCAATTCCCAGAATTCCAAAGCTGGCTGAAGAAATCTGGGTGTTGAAGTCCACAAGTCTTAAAGTTGCCAAGGTTGTAGACCCTTGTTCTAGAGCAGTGCTTCTCAAATTTGGCAGCTTGAAGATGTGTGGACTTCAATTCCCAGAATTCCTTAGCTAATTATTCTAACTAGGGAATTGAGGGGGTTGAAGTCCACACACCTTAAAGCTGCAGAAGTTGAGAAACCCTCTTCTAGAGGCCTCTAGCCTAGCTTAGGGTCAGTACGAAGACTAAACTTTTAAATTACCCCGGGGAGCAATGTGGTGGCCTTTCTCACCCATTTATGATTAAACCGAAGTGCACATTCTGCATTTCACTGAATTATCACTCCATTGTTTTTCCCCCTGCCTTTATTGTTTCAAAAGATTTTATTTAGAGGCAAATTTATTTAAGGCAGAGGGTTGACTCAGCCTGATACATCAGTATTAAGCAAGCCACAGGAGTAGAAATTTTCTTTAAGTTAATATTAGTATTCTGTAAGGTTTTTTTTTGAAGAACCAAAATAGGAATTATGGTAAATATTTGTTTTCTTTGTTTTGCTTGAACAGATTTGGAAATGTGGGGAGCATGAGAAAATGCTTGGGCTTTTTTTATTATTAATTCCTCCCTTTGGTACATTTTCAATATACAATTGCATCATTGCAGTTAGTTGCATTTAATGAGTTGCCTTATTAAACCTGATCTTAGATTGTTCACACTATATGTATCTTATTTCAACAATGCTTAGATACTTTAAATACTTCTAGAAGAGAGAGAGTGACTAAAAGTGGCTTGTGGTCCAACCCAGAACATCTTTCTTTTTTATTTCCCTTTTCCCCTCTGTGGTTTTCTCTTTCTGTAATCCATTTTCCTTTTGATGATCTATTTTTCTATTTTCAATTATAATTAATATAGTTTGAATACAAGATTTTGCAAAACTTTGATAGGATCTTATATAAAATAGCAATATTTATGATATGAATGGCTGTAAATAATGGAAACACATTTTCTTAATAACGGAATGTTCTAAACTTATAGGGTTCCTTGAAGTTGAGGACAAGTGTCCAAACATGTGACAACATTGCGATATAATCACTGCTTCTTATATTTGCATGTGACATAGGGATCCAAATATGAAAGGGGAAAATTTACATGAATGTACACATTGTTCATTTTATCATCATATTAATATAACCAGGGTAAGAAATACAATCTATGGCCAATCTTAGATTTAAATCCAGACACCTATAAAGGAAGGAAGGAAGGAAGGAAAGAAAAGAGAGAAAAGAAAGAAAAGAAAGAAAGAAAAAGAAAGGATGAAAGAAAAAAGAAAGAAAGAAAAAAAAGAAAGGAAAAGTATCAAAGAGAAAGAAAGAAAGAAAGAAAAGAAAGAAAGAAAAGAAAGAAAAAGAAAGGATGAAAGAAAAAAGAAAGAAAGAAAAAGAAAGGAAAATATCAAAGAGAAAGAAAGAAAGAAAGAAAGAAAGAAAGAAAGAAAGAAAGAAAGAAAGAAAGAAAGAATATCGCTGATCAGTATTGCGCAGAGTTTCGCTGATCGGTATTAGACTAGTTGGCCCATCCCGCGCTTGTAGGAAGCGGCGTCCTGGGAGCGTGTGCAGTTCCTCCGAAAAAGAATTTATTACCCTGCCAGACACATCAGCTGAAAACACGGAAAGCGGGTTAGAGAGATTCTTTGAACTGTCTTACCCATCCTTCCCGAAGGAACCTGGGAATTCCTCCGCTGAGCTCGGTTGCTCGTGATTTCAGTCTCGTTGTAGGCGAACGCCGCTTGCACTGGCTGCTCCGCTGCCCCAAAGGTCTTGTCCAGGAAATCCGGGATGAACTCCGCGGCATCGTTTTTAAGAACCTGCCAGCTTTGCCCGGAGGGAAGGTTGATTTGGAGGAAGAAGAGCAGGAGGCCGAAAGAAGCCGTAGCTCGGAAGATCGACATGTCAGCGGGAGAGCAGGTGCGTCCGGCAGTCTTCTGTCTTCCTGAGCTGACGAACCTTATTTCTCCTTTTTTAAATTACTCCGAAGAAAGCGGCCAGCCAATGATGGGGAGAGGGAGGGTCCAGGAGAAGTGGGCTGGATCATTTGGGCCAGTGCGCTTGCAGAGACCCAAGAATTCGGGTGACAGAAAGGAGCGGGGGCGGGGGGGGAGAGAAAGCGCTGAGTCTCGGCAACTTTGCTGATCTCTTCTGCTCAAGGTTTTATTTTCACCTTTATAACAGAAAAGGAAGAGAAGTTGGATGGGGTGGGGGGAGGAGGCAAGTATTGGTCTCGGGCCAGTTCCTAGGCATCCTTTCCCACAAAAACATGTTTTGAAAAACCATTTCACTGTTTTCAAACACATTTCTGACTGACGTGGGGTCTCATCTTTGGCCAAAGTGCCAGTTATACAAAATTCCCTTCCTTCTAATTTAAAAAGCCATATTTCTATGATTATGCCCTGTATAAATTGCATTTGGGTGGAAAGGGGAGAGGGAGAGGTTAGGTAATTAAAAACATTGATTGGTTGATTTGTTCATCTGATTGTGTTCATACCACATCCATGTGAGGTGATTAGGCTAACAGAGTGTGAGTAGTCCAAAGGAAACCAGCTGGCTTCCATACCTAAGGGAGAATTGAAACTCAAGGTATCCATCCTGCACCTTAACCATTATACTAAATGGACTTTTAAGGTAAGAGTCTAGTCCAATGATGGCGAACGTAAGGCATGGGTGCCACAGGTGGCACGCGGAGCCATATCTGCTGGCACACGAGCCGTTGCCCTAGCTCAGCTCCAATGTGCATGGGTGTGCCGGCTAGCTGATTTTTGGCTCACACAGAGGCCCTGGGAGGACGTTTTTGGTTTCCAGAGAGCCTACAGGGGGGATGAGGGAGGGTGTTTTTAGCCTCTCCCAGCTCCAGGGAAGCCTTTGGAGCCCAGTAAGGGAGAAACACAAGCCTCCTGGGCCCACCAGAAGTTGGGAAACAGGCCATTTCCAGCTTCCAGAGGGCCTCCGTGGGGCGGAAGAAGCTGCTTTCGCCCTCCCCAGGCATTGAATTATTATTATTTTTTATTATTATTATTATTATTATTATTATTATTATTATTATTTAGATTTGTATGCCGCCCCTCTCCGCAGACTCGGGGTGGCTCACAGTAGTGATTAAACAGTATACAATGACAAATCTAATATTAAGTCTAAAATAACAATTTTACATTAAAATCCTAAAAAAAAACTTATATAAAAACATACACACAAACATTCCATACATAAAACTACATAGGCAAGGGGAGATGTCTCAGTTCCCACATGCCTGACGGCAGAGGTGGGTTTTAAGAAGTTTACGAAAGGCAAGGAGGGTGGGGGCAGTCCTGATCTCTGGGGAATTATGGGAGTGGGCACTCACACATGCACAGTCTTTCGGCACCCAAGGAAAAAAAGGTTCACCATCACTGGTCTAGTCTATCTTGTACAGCTTGGCAATATTTAGCAACATCTGCCCCACCCAAAGGCTGGTGGCGGTTTTCCCAATAGCATAAGCTCGAAAGCTTATAGGCTGCACTAAGTAAAGGAATGGGAAGAGAACAGGAAGAGGTTCTATGGGGTAATTAGGGACTACTAGGGACACATTGGTTGTGTTATGAGAAGAGAACATTGCATTCTCTCCTCGTCCTAAGCATAATTTCAAATGTCTGATCCTGCCTATCTAAGCATATTTTTTCTATACAAGTCTTCCAACCCCTAATGCTATCATGGTTGGTTGAATTTCAAAATCTAACTGACCACGATGGCTGGGGATAATGACTCATTATTTCCAACACATCTGAAAAGACTTCAGGGACAAATATTCTAAGAGAGTTAAAAATGAACCCAGGAATTTTCTATTATTTCATTTATTTATTATTTATTTATTCAACTTCTATGCTGCCCAATCCCAAAGGACTCAGGCCGGCTTACAACAACAATATAAATATTTGTTCTATATTACATTCATTTGTGTGTGTGTGTGTGTGTGTACGTGCACACATACACACGCGCATATTTGTAATGTTTAGAGCTTGGCCTTTTTAAAAAAAAATATTCTTCTGAAATAGGCAGTGTCCAATTATATCTCTACTCAATTTCTGTCCTTATCAAAATAAATAGATGACACACGCTAGTTTAATTGAACAATGCATATCCTAACATTCTGAAGGACTGTTGTTGCTGGGGTGATGAGAAGTTATATAGTCAGATTTTCTAAACCTGGAGTAACCTATGGATGCTACAGGAAAAAATGGACTTGCCTGGTTAATTGCTTATCTTGTTTAACCAAAGAGATGTTTAACTAAAACTAAACTAAGGAGATGTTTAACTTTTGTTTAACTAAAGACAACACTCTATCAAATTAAAACCTAAAACTCATAGCTTTGCCGAGGAAAAGAAACCATGTGTTTTTCACATTTTTTCTCCAAGTCAGATCCTATAAACAAAAGAAAAATTATGAAGTAAACACAATGGTGAAATCAGAATTTTTTTCACTACCGGTTCTATTGGCATGGCTTAGTGGGTATGGTGTGACTTGGTGGGCATGGCTTAGTGACCATGGCAGGGGAAGGATACTGCAAAATTCCCATTCCCTACCGACTCCTGGGGGAAGTATATTAAGAACATAAAAAGAGCCATGCTGAATCAGGCCAAAGCCCATCGAGTCCAGCATTCTGTGTCACACAGTGGCCCACCAATTGTCCATGGGGATCTCGAGCAGAAAGAGAAGGCAAGACCCCCCCTTTCTTCTGACCCCCAACAAAAGATACTCAAGGGAATCCTGCCTGCCTCAACCAACATAGAGGCGGCACATGGACATCCGTTTCAATAACCACCGATATTGTAAGATATCCATTCCCACCCCACTCTGGGACCAGCCAGAGGTGATATTTGCCGGTTCTCCGAATTACTCAAAATTTCCACTACCGATTCTCTAGAACTTGTCAGAACCTGCTGGATTTCATCTTTGGTTTCCATCTTTTGAAATAAATGCCTTTTTTTGATAGCCACAACATTGAACTTTCTTCTACATCTTACTGTTGTATGAGGCATTATGAAATATTCTATATTTTGGGAAATTATCCATGGCTCAAAGATTTAAAGAGCAATGCACAAAGTTAGCTGACCATCAGTAGGGTTTGCAGAAGAACTTCTGTAGAGAAGGGAATAAAAAGAGCTATCACCATCTTGATCAAGGTTTGCTTTGATCTGTCAGGCTTAGATTGGCTTCCCAGAATATCTCCCGGACCGCCTTCTGCCGCACGAATCCCAGCGACCAGTTAGGTCCCACAGAATTGGCCTTCTCCGGGTCCTGTCGACTAAACAATGTCGTTTGGCGGGACATACAGGGGAAGAGCCTTTTCTGTGGCGGCCCCAACTCTTTGGAACCAACTCCCCACAGAGATCCTCACCTTCTGTAAGCTCCTTAAAACCCACCTCTGTCGTCAGGCATGGGGGAACTGAGATAACTTCCCCAGGCCTATATTGTTTATGTATGGTATGTTGTGTGTTTTTTGGTATGGTATGTTGTGCATGTTTTTTAAATTATGGGTTTTTAGTTTTAATTATTACATTTGTATTGTATATTGTTTTTCTATTACTGCTGTGAGCCGCCCCGAGTCTACGGAGAGGGGTGGCATACAAATTTAATTAATAATAATAATAATAATAATAATAATAATAATAATAATAATAATAATAGCAGATACGGTCTTTTAGGGCTGCAGTATGGGGCACCATGTTCTCTATGTCCTCAGTATCCATTTAACTTGTGACTTCAATCTTAACTCTCTCATGGATTATATAAAGAAGACCTTTTAAAAATTATGAATATATTTTGACTGTACTGATGAAAACCAAAGGTGCATTCTTTAAAAAGGAAGATGAGATATGCACATTGGTTAGGAGGGATAAGAACGGTAAGTTACCGCAGGAAATACATCTTCTGCTTTACTCATAACATTTTCCCCCCTCAAGAACTAAGCACTATAACATTTTTCTCTAGAAACAACCATAACTGTGGTTTTACAGCCGTCCTGCCTGGGGAATTCTGGGAGTTGAGGCTCACACATCTTAAAACAAACTTTGAAAATCACTGTGAATGTATCTGCTCCCTTCCCTCAGAAACAAAATATGTCATTTCCTTCACTTTTGTGCAGTTTTTATTCTTGGGTCTCCATCATTTATTTTCAAATTACAAAGTCACTTTATTCCCAGTTGAGATTCTAAAATCTCATTTTATTCCATTTTTCACTTCGGTGCTCTCAGGCTAATATGAATTCTAGCTGTCAACCCCCCACCCACCCCCGTGTTTATTTATTTGAGCTTGTCCTCACCCACCCCAACTCCTCATTTTTCTGTTTTCTCTGGGGAATGGGAAGGAATTTGTTCAATTCCTAGCAGGAAATCATCCACTGATACAGAGTATCACCAGCCAGCCTAAACAAACATGTCCTCACCACTATTTCCTCTTCCTTTTCTCAGTAAGAATTGCAGATTTACAGACAAATTATGAAGCCTGAATTCCTTTTCTCTTTTTCTGCCACCCTCTCCTGATGTACATATGTGTATTTAGAACACAAAAACCAAAAATTGTTTTGCTTGGTTGTGTATAAAATATTATGTATGAAGTTATCCATTATCAGTTATATATGCATGACTTATGACCTGGCTCACGTACTTATATATGTATACAGTGGTACCTCATGATACGAACTCCCCACCATACGAACAACCCGAGATACAAACCCCGGGGTTCAGAAATTTTTTGCCTCTTCTTATGAACATTTTCCGTCTTATGAACCCGCCACCGCCGTCGAGAAGCCCCGCCACCTGGATGTCACTTTTTGAAACAGCCGGGGGGCTTCCCAGCGTCCTCCTGAACCCAAACTTGAATTTCCGGGTTCAGTGTTCGGGAGGCTGCCGAGAAGCCCCCCGGCTGTTTCAAAAGGTGACAGACGGGCGGTGGGGCTTCTCGGCGGCCTCCTGAACACCGAACCCAGAAGTTTGGGTTTGGCGTTCGGGTTCAGGAGGATGCTAGGAAGCCCCCCAGCTGTTTCAAAAAGCGACAGCCGGGCGGCGGGGCTTCTCGGCAGCCTCCCGAACCTGAACTTTTGCCAAACTTCTGTGTTCGGCATTGGGAGAATGCTGAGAAGCACCCGGCTGTTTCAATTGAAACAGCCGGGCGGCGGCGTTTTTTTCCGGAGTTTTTTTCGTTGCACGGATTAATTCATTTTACATTGTTTCCTATGGGAAACAATGTTTCATCTTATGAACTTTTCGCCTTATGAACCTCCCATGGGAACCAATTAGGTTCGTAAGACGAGGTATTACTGTATAACTGGAATTGCAGCAATCCACAATTAGATAAAGGCAGCTGCAAAGCAAGCCAAACAGAAGTATAGTATCAAAATCCAGGGAAGTCATTATTCCTCTCAATTGCATTGATCAGATCACATTGGCCATATTGCAGGGGTGGGCTACTGCCTGGATGAGGGGAATGCAGTGGGGTAGCAAAAATAGAGTTCTACCCCAGAGCACCCAATTTGTAATGAAATACAGTGATACCTTGTCTTACAAACTTAATTGGTTCCAGGACGAGGTTCTTAACTTGAAAAGTTTATAATACAAAACAATGTTTCCCATAGGAATCAATGGAAAAGTGATTAATGCGTGCAAGCCCAAAATTCACCCCTTTTGCCAGCCGAAGCGCCCGTTTTTGCACTGCTGGGAAACCCCATGGGAAACCCCACCTCCGGACTTCTGTGTTTTTGCAATGCTGCAGGGGAATCCCAGTAGGGGAATCTCAGCATTGCAAAAATGAGTGCTTTGCTGGCAATAGAAGTCCAGAGGTGGAGTTTCCCAGTGAAGGGAACATCAGTGAAATCGCAGCATCACAAAACCACCGAAGTCCTCGAAATCCCACCTCCAGACCTCTTTGTTTTTGTGATGCTGCGATTTCACTGAGGCTCCCCTTGCTGGGAAACCCCAGCTCCGGACTTCCGTTGCCAGCGAAGCACCCATTTTTGCGCTGCTGGGATTCCCCTGCAGCATCACAAAAACACGGAAGTCCAGAGGTGGGGTTTCCCATGGAGGGGAGCCTCAGGGGAATCCCAGCAGCACAAAAATGAGTGCTTTGCTGGCAACAGAAGGTCTGGAGGCGGGGTATCCCAGCAGCAGCGGTGGGTTTGTAAGGTGAAAATAGTTTGTAAGAAGAAGCAAAAAAATCTTAAACCCTGGGTTTGTATCTCAAAAATTTTGTATGACGAGGCGTTTGTAAGACGAGGTATCACTGTATGTTGAAAGAAAATGCATAAGCCATGCCCACAGTGTGGTAGTAAAAATTTTGGTAGCCCTTCACTGCCATATTGTATCCATATTTTTGGAAAGCCATTGAAAAACTGAAGTGCATCAAACAAGAACTAGGATGAGAAAGGGCCTAGAACAGTGATTCTCAACCTTTCTAAGGCCACGACCCCGTAATACAGTTCCTCATGTTGTGGTGACCCCCAACCATAAGTCTAGCACCAATTCTCCCAAGAGAGCTTTGAGCTGATTGGCAGGAAGGTCAGAAAGATGCCCCCGCTGTAAACGCCTGATTGGTCGGATTGTAAAAATATGTTCCAAGATGCCAGAATAGAAGCTTCCTAATACCAGGAGAAATTTGTCTTTTCCCAGGGGTCCCGACCCACAGGTTGAGAACCACTGGCCTAGAAGGAAGAAATTATAAAGGGAGATTGGAAGCACTGGGATATTTAGCATGGAGAAAGCTATGAGGAGACATGATGGCTTTTGGAGGGTTACCCTTTAGAAAAATAGACTTGCTTGGAATTTTTCAAAAAGACAGGATAAAAAACAATGGGATTGAATTACAATAAAGTAGAATTGGTGGCCATCTGAAAAGAATTCCTAGTAGTAGAGAGCAATAGAACAGAATACATCTTGGAATGGTAGGTTTTCTGTCAAGGAGAGGGCAATGGGCAGGAATTAGATCAATACTAGATCAATGGTTAGGAACTAGATCAATACTTCCCAAACATTTTATTTTGTTAACCAAAATGAATTGTCGGATAGTCTTTTTCACCCAATGTAGGTAAAACCCTTTAATGTCCTTGTTTGAATGGGTAGTGGCTTTGTGTATGGTTATCCAAAGAAAAGCCATTTTTGCTGAATTTTGAGTAATTAAACAGGTTTTGAAGCATTCTGCTAGACACATCCCAGGATTCTTCATATGTATGTATTGTATGATCCTATGAAATTGTTGATTGAGAGAAAGAGAATTCAGCTTCCTGTGCACAGTAAAAATGAAATCTGACCCCTTCAACCCCTCCAGCAGTCATTAGCTCTGGGATAACTGTGAAGAAATAAAAAGATGGCTGAAAAACTGGTGATACTGAAATGCAAGTCATCGCCTTATCTGTCAGTTATAAAAGATGCTGGGAAATTTAGCATAAGCAATGTTTAGAAGGTCATAGGATTGCCCCATCTGAAAAGGTCACAGTGCCCCCATATCTACATTTGATAGAAAACAGTTGATATTCAAGCAAGCAAAATATAGTTTAGTCTATGTAGAAGCATTTGCAGCTTCTGAAGGAGTCAAAACATGCCCCAACATTAGTTGTGCAAGTCATAGTCAAGGTTGTATATAATCATGATTCTCTGAGTGACAGAATTTTAACTGCTAAGTAAACATATGCAGACTTGATTTTACTAGACTATGAATCAGGAGAGGGGAAAGGGAAGGGAAAGGAAAGGAAGGAACTACAGTAATACCTCGTCTTATGAACTTAATTGGTTCCGGGACGAGGTTCGTAAGGTGAAAAGTTCGTAAGATGAAACAATGTTTCCCATAGAAATCAATGGAAAAGCGAATAATGCATGCAAGTCCAAAACTCACCCCTTTTGCCCATTACTGCCGGCATTTGGATCCTTGTTCGGGGGCGGTGGGCGGTTGTGGGGGGTGACATGACATTCCCAGTGCAGCTGCTGCTTCTCAAAGGGAAACTGCCGCTGCCGCCACTATCCTCTTGTTCTGGCCAGAGGGATGGAATCTTCCGGGACATGGCAGGGTGGGGCTGGAGCAGAGGGGCGGCTGTGAAGGGGTTGGCTCAGCGAAAGTGCTCCCAGCGAAGAGGCTGTGAGAGGGTTTTCTCTGAGCACTATGGGAATGCCTCCCCTGCCCCTCTCGCAGCCCCTTCGCAGGGAGCGCTGTCAGTGAAGAGGGCCGCTTGAAGCTGCCCACTAGGATCCTCACTGGCAGCCAGAGGAGTAGAAGGAGAAGCCTCAGCCACCACCGCCGCTACAGCCTCCACTGCGGGAGGAACCGTGCCCCAAGGCAGGAGACGGAGGACAAGAAATCTGGAGGGAGAGGTGGATCAGGCAGGTGGAGGGCAGCAGCGGGAGGCCAAGGGCGAGAGGGGGCTGGAGACAGGCGAGGGGCCCCGGACTCCCGCGCCCGAACATGGCCTCCTTCCCCGCCAAGCCTCCATGCCGCAGAGGAGGGACAGAAACTTTTGCAAACTTTGGAGCTCAGCACGGCTCCTCCCGCAGCGGTGGGTGCAGCAGCGGTGGCTGTGGCGGCGGCGGCGTCTTTTCCTCCTCCAAGCAGGTGGTGGCTCCTAAGCAGGCTCCAGATTAAGGCACGGCTCTCCCCTCCCCCCGTGGAATCCCAATGGGGGCTGTAATCAAATGGGAAATCCTGGCGGTGACAGTCACAAGGCAGGGGAATCCCTGCGACAGTCAGAGAGTGCACGCGCAGTAAGAGAGTGCAGGCGCAGTAAGAAAGCCCACGCACCCAGGCTGGGGTTCGTAAAATGAAAATGGTTCTTAAGACAAGGCAAACAAATTACAAACCCCGGGTTCGTATCACGAAAAGTTCATATGAAGGGGCGTTCGTAAGATGAGGTATCACTGTATTTCTAAAACATTGTTACCAAAGTGATTTGAAAATCAGTGCCTGTTAAGATCTGATGGTCCACAACACATATGGCAACGCTGTGTGCGCATGTGCCCACATCTATTCCTCCCCTCCCCTGCATGCTGCCCCTGCATATTCCCTCTGTCCCCACTCATGCGCACAGGCCTCACTGAAGCCTGAGACGGTGAAAAACCAGCCAAAAGGGCTAACTGGAAATTTGGAAAAATGGACCTCCAGTATGCCTGTTGAATTGTTTTACACACTCCGGAGCTTCAGGAAGCTTCCCTAAAGGCTCCAGAGTGCTAAAAACAGCACAACACATAAACCGGCAGTCTGCTTTTTCAAACTTCCAGTTTGCCCGTTTGGGCAGTTTTTTACACTCTGGAGCCTTCAGGAAAGCTTCCCTGAAGCCTCCATTGGGCGAAATGGCCTTCCACAAGGCTAGCATGCGTAAGTGCACTGGAGCTGACATAGGGCAATGTCTTGCATGTCCTCCGATATGGCCCTGCATGCAGCCTGTGCCACATGTGCCATAGTTCACCATCACTGTCCTAGATCGGGACTTTTGTCTACATATCCACCTCCACCCCCTTTATGGGATATGGTGCCCAACTTATCCACACAATCTTCAATTTTGGAAAAGTTGCACACTCCTGATTTAAATAACCTGCCAGTCTTCAGAGCAGACATTTAAACCATCTACTGCTGCACTTGCCTGATAGAATGAAGACATTGAATATAAGACAATGTCCCCAGGAACAAATACACACATTCAGTAATCTCACACAGTGCTTATGTCAACTCTCGACATGACTTTAGCTGAAGCCATTTTCCCTTTTTCTTCGTTTCTTGGTTGCCCTAGGTAGGGTGGGGAGGAGGGACCAATGGAGTGTGAGATGTTTTCTACTAAAATGTCAGACATAACAGTGATAGGGCTCGTGGAAGCTAAGGTCATCTCAACCAGCGCTCGTAACAGTCAGAGGGAGCAGCTCAAAAGCCTGCCACTTACCGGGTTGATCAACATGATCTATGATACTGGGGGAGGTGGACTATCTATTCTTTTAATTGTACCAACCCACAGGAAATATTTAGAGTTGGATTCACATTTGAACATGCCAATATGATGTACCCAGTAAAGGAAATCTTTGAGAAAAGCTACAGCCTCAGAGTCCTGAATTGATTAGGATTATTACTTATAAAGCCCTACATGGCTTAGGGCCAGACTATGGGAATGCCTCCTACCGTATATCTTCCAATGATCAATAAGGGCCCAAGGCGCTGGCCTTCTCCGGATCCCGACAACCAAGCAATGGCAACTGGCAGGGCTGCAGGGAAGGGCCTTCTCTGTGGCAGCTCCGGCTCTCTGGAACCAGCTGCCCCTGGAGATCCGTAGACTCCCCACCCTACTGGCCTTCTGCAAAGCTATGAAGACCTGGCTTTTCCAGTAGGCCTGGGTCTGTTGACCGAATGAGATACCATCTAGATCTGGCCATGAGAGATATTGAGAGAAATGTATGGCTTCTGACTAGGGTTTTGTAATTATTTTTTAAATTGTTCTTAATATTGTTTTTATTTGTTGTAAGCTGCCCAGAGTTTCGAGGAGTCGGATGGCATATAAATTCAACAAACAAAGAACCATGACAGCTTAACTTGCTTAGTTAACCAAGTTAAAAGCAATTCTACAGAGCCCATACATGCCCGAACATAAGGCTCTACCTCTCTCCTTCTCTCTCCCACCCTCTCTCTCTTTATGACTTGCATATATAGGGACATCTCCTAAGATTTTATTTTGATGAAAATGGACTCCATTATTTCCTAGGCTCTAAAGTAAAATAGAATATAGAATATAGAATATAGAATATAGAATATAGAATATAGAATATAGAATATAGAATATAGAATATAGAATATAGAATATAGAATATAGAATATAGAATATAGAATATAGAATATAGAATATAGAATAGAATTCTTTATTGGCCAAGTGTGATTGGACACACAAGGAATGTGTCTTGGTGCATATGCTCTCAGTGTACATAAAAGAAAAAGATATATTTGTCAAGAATCATGTGGTACAACACTTAAAGATTGTCATAGGGGTCAAATAAGCAATGAAGAAACAATCAATATTAATAAAAATCTTAGGATACAAACAAGTTACAGTCAAGTTAAGTGGGATAAAATGGGTGATAGGAATGATGAGAAAAAACTAGTAGGAACAGAAATTCAGACTTAGTAAAAAGTTTGACAATGTTGGGAGAATTATTTGTTTAGTAGAGTGATGGCGTTCAGGAAATTTTAGTAGAGTGATGGCGTACAGTAGCCATCCTGATCTCAACCAGACTGTTGAAATAGAATCTTATTTTTTGTCAATATTACTATTTTATTTATATATTCATTTAAATTCTTAAATCTCATTAACCTTATAAGAATATCTATGGATTTATTTTTAACTATGAATAAAATCCATAAAAATAATTTAAAAAGCAAAAAAAAAAACCAATATACAGTGATACCTCGTCTTACGAACTTAATTGGTTCTGGGACGAGATTTGTAAAGTGAAAAGTTTGTAAGATGAAACAGTGTTTCCCATAGAAATCAATGGAAAAGCGATTAATGCGTGCAAGCCCAAAACTCACCCCTTTTGCCAGCTGAATCGCCCATTTTTGTGCTGCTGGGTTCCCCTGAGGCTCCCCTCCATGGGAAACCCCACCTCCGGACTTCCGTGTTTTTGTGATGCTGCAGGGGAATCCCAGCAGTGCAAAAATGGGTGCTTTGCTGGCAACAGAAGTCCGGAGGTGGGGCATCCCAGTGACGGTGGCTTGGGTTTGTAAGGTGAAAATAGTTTGGAAGAAGAGGGGGGAAAAATCTTAAACCCCGGGTTTGTATCTCGAAAAGTTTGTATGGGGTTTGTAAGACGAGGTATCATTGTATTAACAAATTAATCTTGCAAATTGCAACAAATGCTTATAAGATTCAATAAGAATGCTTGATATTAATTAAAAACAGTGGAGAAAAGCTCTATCTTGATCGCCTTTCCAAGTGCCACCAGGAAGGCACCCATGGTTGTAGCTGTTCCAAAAGACTGAGCCATCGTGTTTTTCATCCTCTCCACCAAAATCTCACTTGGAGGTGGGAAGCTCAACATGCCAAGTAGAACATTTGTCCTGGGTGGGTCAAATATTCATGTCCCAGTTCACAATAAAGGATTTTATAAGTTAAAATTAGTACTTTGAATTGTACTTGGAAGATTTTGGAAACCTTTCAAATTCAGCATTCAAAACATTGATGTTATATAGAATTCTTTATTGGCCAAGTGTTATTGGACCCAAAAGGAATCTGTCTTGGTGCATATCTTCTCAGTGTACATAAAAGAAAATATGCCTTTGTCAAGAATCATGAGGTACAACACACAATAATTGTCACAGGGTACAAATAAGCAATCAGGAAACAATCAATATGAATATAAATCATAAGGATACAAGTAACAAGTTACAGTCATACATAAATGGGAGGAAGTGTTCTGCAGGCGTGTTTCAACCATCCGTAATTACAGGGTAATTAGTCCAGGAAGACACACACCACATGATAAAAGGAAAACCCAAAAGCTTTTATAAACAGAAAAACAGAATCAGCTCCCATTTTAAATGTCAATGGGATTTTCTGGTACACACAAGGCACAGGTTAAATGCAATCCCATTGCTCACCCAATAACTGGGAAATTGAGTCCAATTCTAAAGTCCAGAGAGTCCACACACAATCTTGAACAGCACAAAAGCCACGATCTTGATGAAACAATGAATCAGATATACTGCCATGAGGCTAAATTACCAAGCTGCACTTTTATCTGTAGCACTAATTACAGCAGCCCCATCCAACCACAGGTGGCCTCATTTTCTCTTGTAATAATCCTTCAGTTGTTGTCTCCTATGCATCACTCTACGCATATGTGGATGTGTCATTAATACTTGTTCAGAATCCAGGGATAATACAGGACTGCGTGATGTAGCGGCGGATTATGTTTGCCGATCCCAGTAAAGCGGCCTTTTGCAATTGACAGATGGAGATTTTGTCAATTCCAATGGTTTTCAAATGTCCACTGAGATCCTTTGGCACTGCACCCAGCATGCCAAGTACCACTGGGACCATTTTCACTGGCTTATGCCAGAGTCGTTGCAGCTCGATTTTTAGATCTTCGTATTTCACTAATTTCTTTAGCTGCTTCTCCTGAATTCTGCTGTCTCCTGGGATTGTGATGTCGATGAGTCATACTTTCTTTTTCTCCATGATCACAATGTCTGGTGTGTTATGCTTCAGAATTCAGTCAGTCTGAAGTCGGAAGTCCCACAGTAGTTTTGCTTGCTCATTTTCGACCACTTTTTCGGGCTTATGATCCCACCAGTTCTTTGCCACTGGTAAATGGTAGTTCCAGCACAAGTTCCAGTGGATCATCTGTGCCACAGCATCATGTTTATGCTTGTAGTCAGTCTGTGCGATCTTTTTGCAGCAGCTGAGTATGAGATCGATTGTTTCATCGGTTTCTTTACAGAGTCTGCACTTTGGATCGTCTGTTGATTTTTTAATTCTGGCTTTGACAGCATTTGTTCTAATGGCCTGTTCTTGTGCCGCCAGTATTAGACCTTCTGTCTCCTTTTTGAGTGTTCCACTTGTAAGCCATGACCAGGTCTTTTCTTTATCCACTTTGCCTTCAATCTTCTCCAAGAACTGGCCATGCAATGCTTTGTTCCGCAGACTGTCCATACGACATTGAGTTACAGTTTTTCTGTACTGGTCCTTAGTTTGCTTCACCTTGAGAAGCTTCCTATTATTGACCTCCATCAACGCTGACTCTTTGCTCTCCTTCACATAGTCAGCTAATGCATGCTTCTCTTCTTCCACTGTCTGCTTCACTTGCAAAAGTCCTCTGCCGCCTATTTTCCTTGGTAAATACAGCCTGTCAACATCACTGCGGGGGTGTAGCGCATGATGGATCGTCATTAATTTTCTGGTTTTCCTGTCCAGGTTGTCCAGCTCTGCTTGAGTCCAGTTCACTATGACAGCTATGTATCTAATGACAGGTATGGCCCACGTATTTAAAGCCTTGATAGTGTTGCCACCATTCAGTTTGCTCTTCAAAAATTTTCTGGTCCTCTGGATGTACTCTTTGCTGATCACAGTTTTCACATGGCCATGCTTGATATTATCCAGTTGCAAGATGCCCAAGTATCTGTAGGCTTCTGGCTGGTGGCATTTGATGGTTTGACCATTTGGCATTTCAATGCCCTCACTTTCAGTGATTTTCCCCTTTTTCACTGCCACTGTGGCACATTTATCCAGGCCAAATTCCATGCTGATGTCATTGCTGAAGATTTGCACAGTGTTGGTTAGTGACTGTATCTCAGTTTCTGATTTTCCATACAACTTCAGGTCATCCATATACAGCAGATGTGAAATTTTTGGTGAATTCCTAGCAGTTTGGTAGCCTAGGTTTGTTTTCTGTAGGATGAGTGAGAGTGGGATTATAGCGATGATTAATAGCAATGGGGACAAAGAGTCCCCCTGGAAGATGCCCCTTCTGATGTTGATCAGTCCATAGCTTTCATTCCCAACAAAAAGCTCAGTCTTTCAATATTTCATCGCCTCCTTTATTATTATTATTATTATTATTATTATTATTATTATTATTATTATTATTTAATATTATTATTATTATTATTATTATTATTATTATTATTATTATTATTACTAAGCCTTTGTGTTAGTAGTCTATTCCTTCTTATGTCAAATTTGTCTCCACTCAGTCTATTATATAACACTGGATAGTTTGTCTGGCATATAACAAACTAGCAGGTTCTTGTCTACTTTGGAACAAAATCTGGCCATCTACATTCCAGTTTTCTTTGCTGCAAGTTTGTTCAGGGGAACGTTGCGGAGGTGCGTGCACATGTGCAGTATTTTTAAAAAGCTTCTGCGCATGTGCAGAAGCTAAAAACACAATGGTGGCACCTATGACGCTGCTGGGAAAACCGGCTTGGGGGCATGGCAGGTCTGGGTCGCTGCCAGTTCTAGCAACCCAAGCTGCCAAGTTACTATATAGAGCCAGTTTAAACTGAGAGGAACCCACCTCTTGGTGGGCGGATGCCTACAAACCCCAGGATTTCCATTGGTAAGGTCAACACATATATCTGGAGATTTTTTAGAGAGAAAGCTTCAAAGCACAGAAAGGTAGTGTCAGAAGACCCATCTATCCAAATGATCATTTGTATCTAAATGAATTTACTTCAGTGATGGGCTTCTACGGCAATGGTCAGAAACGCATTTCTGGTAGCAAAATTTGGAGCTCCACCCCAGAGCACCCAATTTGCACTGAAAGATGTTGAAACAAAATGCATAAGCCACGCCCACATTGTGGTAGTAAAAATGTTGGTAGCCCATCACTGATTTACCTTTACTTTTAGTACACAGGTGTCAAACTTGTGCCTGCACATTGCTGTCATGTACCTATTGAACTCATAGTGGCGTTGGACTCCTCCCCTGTTTCCCCAAAAATAAGACAGCGTCTTATATTAATTTTTGCTCCCAAAGACGTGCTACACCTTATTTTCAGGGGATGTCTTATTTTTTTTTCAATAAAGAAGAATTCACATTTATTGCTGAACAAAAAAAAATGACATTTATTATATCTTGTAGAGTAGTTGTCATCACAAACCAGCATAACCAGACAAACTTTGGATGCTATCAAGAATTTCTTACTACTGCCGTACCATTACTTCCATGTACAACAATTGTACTTTCTTCAAATATATGTTATATATGTTCTGTGCGAGAATTCTGTGAAACGAAACATCTCCTACATCTTACTTTCGGGGGATGCCTTATATTAGGCAATTCTACGAAACCTCTCCTATGTCTTACTTTCAGGGGTGACTTATTTTCAGGAAAACGGGGTAGTTGGAAAGCAAGATATTCAGGGGAGAGATACATAGACAGACACCTGGGCTTTCTGGCTTGTTGTGTAATCAAGACAAATGGCAAAGCAAAAAGACGGTGAGAAAAGGCTGGCCCATCAATGGCAGCATTTATTTACAAGAGTGAAAATTGTCTGCAGTGAAAGGAAAGAATTGCCAAGTGGGTGAAAAAAAAATACGGGGTTCTTCTTTTAGGCCAGGAAAAGGCCTATGGCACCATCTGGTGTCAAAAATCCAGTAACTGCAAAAGTCAGTGGTTTAATACAGGAAAGGAGCGGTGGGAAAGCAGCAAACCTGGATTTTTTTTTTCTCCCAAAGCTATTTATTTCAATGGTTTTCCTTTCCTCAAAGGCACTAGAAAATATCTTCATCGTCACTGTATTTTAACCTCCCACATTTTCTCTTATTGTATTACACAAAGGCCTTGATTGTGCTTTGCGTGGCTTTACCTAAATCAGGAGTGTCAAACTCAATTTCGTTGAGGGCCGCGTCAGGGTTGTATTTGGCCTCGAGGGGTGGGTGGGTCAGGGGACAGGGGGCGGGGCTAGCTTGACATCACTCACCTCTGAGCTCCATTTTAGTTGGCAGAGGCTGAAAGAGGCTGTCCAGGCTGTCCAGACTGAAAACGGGGCCTCCGTTTTCTCTGGCAGGGGCCAGTCCTTCACTGTTTCAAGGACAGCACTGTAGGTCCGATCTAAGCACCCCATGGGCAGAATATGGCCCATAGGCCTTGCGATTGACTCCCCTATTTAAGAGGAAAAGGAGCTTAAAATGCTCTTATCAAAGGCATCCAGTTTTTTTCTCCAGGACAAGAGCTACACTTAATGTTTGTATAACACATCTGCCCTGTTAAAATACAGTGGAAGGCGACCAGTAATGGGCAGCCAAAATGTTTACTGCCACACTATGGGTGTGGCTTAATGGTCATGTGACTGGGTAGGTGTGGCTTGCCAACCATGTGATCAGGTGGGAGTGGCTTGAACAATCCTCATTGTTCAAGTGAACTGTTAAGTCCTTGACTTACAACCTTACCAGTGTCACTCGCTGGGGTGACAATTTGCTTCGTGTTTCTCATGCTCTTCTTTCTCGGACACCCCCTCACCTCAGGCTGGGTCGCTAGGCAAATGAGTGCTGCCAGAAGCATAAATGCTGCCAGTGCCACTTCCACCCACGCCTTCTGCTTCAACCTCAGGCGGGAGGTGGCCGCGTGAGGCTGGAGGGGAGCCAGGCAGGAGAGAGGAAAGCTCGTCCGAGGCCAGGAAGGAGGAAAGAGGAAAAAAGCAAGGAGCACAGATGCAGCAGCAGCAGGGGGGAAAAGGAGAGACGAGACGAGACTAGTAATCCAGGAAGTGACAGCCGCTGATCAGCTGGAGCTGCACATGCATCTTCATTTCCACTTTATTAGGATTATTAAAAAGGGGGGAAAGGGGATGGGAGTACAAAAAGAGAAATAGGAGGAGGATGGGGTAAACAATATTTTTATACAGTAGCTTATATATATTGTTGTATATACATTCCAAAGATTTGTCTATAGATAACTATTTTGTATTTAATATTCTTATTTGCTTAGTCTTATAACTGTAGTATTTAGTAGTTCAGAGGTGACGTGGAAAGGAAAGGTAGTTGGAAGTGGGATAGAAAAGAAAAGAAAGAGGAAAGGAAACAAAGAGAAAGAAAGAAAAGAGAGAAAAACAGGGGGGGGTAGTACCTGCAGACTAGCAGGAATATGCGTTATGATGACTTAGTTTGATTCTGTTTGTTATTTTTGTGAGTGGGAAGTATTTATGAGTTATGGTATTAGTAAGTTATTAGTAATTATCAAGTGGATTGAACTCAGACAGAAATTGTATTGATTTTGGTCCGAATTTCTGTTGTATATAACTTTATTTTGATTTATACTAAGAGATTTTGATTGGTTTTTGTTTTATTGTTCTTAAAGTTAGATAGGTACAGCTTTTCATTGACTTTGCTTGTTGGAAGCTGACTGGAAAGGTCACCGATGATGACCACGTAATCCCAGAACCCTGTAACCATTGAAAACACATGCTAGTTGCCAAGCACCCAAATGTTGATTATGTAGCTGATGGGACATTGTGATGGTCTACAAAGAAGGCTCATAAGTCACTTTTTAATAACTTTGTGATGCTGAACAGTCATGAAATAAATTGTTGTAATTCAAGGACTACCTGTACATACATCTCCATAATTAGAATTAAACATGGTCATCATGATTACTCTCCAGGTATATTCAATAATTTTCTTCCATATTGCAACATTAAAATTTAGATGATATTTTCTGAAAGTCTAGATTTCAGATTTTTGAACGGAAAATTGCATGCAGAGTTGCAGATCCCTGGAGCTGCAGGAAAAGCACATTTATTCTGCTTATTGTCACTTAAATACCAAGTAGCTGTTCATATGTTGGGCTCTCATTTAGCCAAGCTGGAAATCCTTTTACACTGGAAGAACTTGCCATCAAGTGGATCATTTGGAAACTGCATTAGATTGTCTCAAGCCTAAGTAAGGAATCACTTGAGTGATATCATATTTTCTTCAGGGTACAAATATATATGTAGTTTCTAGAACCGCTAAGTTTATAGTCAGGGCTGTTCAGATGAGAATACGTTTTATAGAACATATTGGGGTGGCATGCAAAGGAGATGAACTCACTTAAGAATATTTTATATCAGTATCTTAGATTTGTTTAATATAATCCTTTGCACGAGTTATATTCTCATGTTTTACTACTCAATTTTAGCATATTATACTGCATTTTAACTTATTATTTATTCAAATTCCCTCCATGTTAGCCAATTTTATTGTATTTTAACCAGTCACAGTTTTATGACGACCGATGTGGTCCTTTTTCTCCCTTTGATATGGTAGATTGACTAATCAAATAAAGTTGATATTGATTGAGTGAGTGAGTGAGTGATATTAAGGGACATAACAGCAGCGTGGATTTCTTCGCCAACTCTAGTACTGTCTTTTAATCTGTTCTAAACCAAATGTGTATAGAAATGCTTGACAATGTAACATCAGTGCATTCAGAGAAATTTCCATGGTGCCACAAGACTTGACTCTTATTCTACTGGAATTCATTGTTAAGTATTAATTTAAGGGGGAAAGAGGAAGACCACACATGACCGTGATGCAAAGCTGCTGAAAGTCATCTGAACCGTGAGATGGGTGGCTAATAAATTTGATAAATAAATAAAACAAAGGTTGTGTGGCAAGCATTGCATTTCCATGTCTCTCAGCCGACAAAACTCACATGCAGCATAATAATGTTGGATAGCAGTGGTGTGGTGCCTTGCTGCCCTGGCAGGAGGAAGAGGAAGGAGGCAGAGAACATCCCAAGAGACGTGGTATGGTGGTTAAAACATCAAGACTAGAAACGGGGACAGCAAGGTTTCATCATAGGCAAGAAGGCTGCTGGGTGTTCTGTCGAGCTCTCTGGTAGAATCCACCCAAAAATGCACAGATACAATTTCAGACACACACACATTTGAAAATTCAAAACAATGTTCTTTATACCGAAAATGCAAATAAACAGAGCACTCTTTTTGTATAGCAAAGATCACTTGTCTCCAAACAAATTGGTAATTTGTACAAGTCCCTTATCAGTTCTGTGATACTTAGCTTGCAGCTGTGAGGCAATTCACAGTCCTTCTTCTCTCACAAAGTGAAACACACTTTGCTCTGGTTTAGTTTCAAAGGGGGGGGGGAATCAGCACACAAAGATCAAAGTCAGCAAAGCAGTCATGAAACACAACGATCAGATAATCCTCCACAATGGCCAAACCCACAGGCTGCTATTTATAGCAGCCTCACTAATTACCACAGCCCCACCCAACCACAGGTGGCCTCATTTTCTTTGATAATCTCTCAGTTGTTGTTGCCTGTGCTTCGCTCTCCGCATGTGTGGCTGTATCATTAACTCTTATTCTGAATCCAAGGAGGAGCTAGATAATTGATCTCCTTCTGAGCTGTCTGCCACACTCTCCTCCTCCCTGTCACTCATGTCTTCTTGGTCAGAGGAGCCTTCATCAGCAGATTCCACCGGGGGCAAAACAGGCCTGCAGCATGTGGATGTCTCCCCCACATCCACAGTCCTTGGGGCAGGAGCTGGGCCAGAGCTAACTAACCACAACACTGGGTGACAGTGGGCCAGTCACTTTCTCAGTCCTAGGAAGCCGCCAATGGCAAACCACTTCTGAAAACATTGCTAAGGAAAGTGCAGGGAAAAATTCTAGGAAATTCTCAGGTGTCAAAAACAAATTTGAAGGCATAGCATAGTGCAATGATGATGAACTTATGGCACATAAGCAGTTGCCCTAGCTCAGCTCCAATTTGCATGCGGGTAACAGCCAGATGATTTTTGGCTTGCATGGAGGCTCTGGGAGGGCATTTTTGGCTTCCAGAGAACCTCCGGGGAATGGAGAAGGGCATTTTGCCCTCACACAGTTCCGGGGAAGCCTTTGGAGCCTGGGGAGGGCAAAACACGATCCTACTGGGCCCACCAGAAGTTAGGAAACAGGCTGTTTCCAACCTCGTTTGCCCTCCCCAGGCATTGAATTATGGGTGTGGGCACTCACGTATGCACAATAGCACATGTGCACACTCTTTCAGCACCCGAGGAAAAAAAAGGTTCGCCATCACTGGCATAGTGTGTGAATATCCTGAGCTGTTACATTAAATAGGTATTCTGTGCCCATCAGCTATTCTTTGAGTGAGCTCTCTAACCTGTCAAAGTTCTATTTTGGAGCATCCAAGATGTACATCAAAATTTTAAACATCCCACAAACTCTCAAAATTGACCATGTGTGGAGAGGAACTCTTCAAATTCTGCCATTTTTCCATATACTCCTTAAGGTTATACACCACTGCACACTTACCAGGCAGAAGTTTAGGGAGTACAATGTACTTAAGAAATCTATACATGATGATGCTATTTTTTACTTCTTCACATACACTGTCACAAATATTCCCTCTGCCCCATCCTCTTTTCAGCATCTTCTTTCACATTGCTTGGGAATTGCTTAAATCCAGGTTTGGGGAAAGATGACTAAAACTTCTTAACGTGAAAGGGAATCTGAATATCCTTTAAGGAATAGTAGAACATCCAACTAAACTTGGAATCTTTGGTTTTCAGATACTAGCAGCATTTTAACTTGTGCATTCTCAGTATAGCACAGGATGCATTCCTAGGACCCCTCAATTGCCATCTTTGAAGACCCAGTGCCATTTGCCTCCTAATTGGCTGCCAATCAGTTTCCGGTCACAATTCAAAGTGTTGGTTATGACCTTTAAAGCCCTACATGGCATTGGACCAGAGTACCTCCGGAACCGCCTGCTACCGCACGAATCTCAGCGACCGATAAGGTCCCACAGAGTTGGCCTTCTCCGGGTCCCGTCGACTAAACAATGTTGTTTGACGGGCCCCAGGGGAAGAGCCTTCTCTGTGGCGGCCCCGGCCCTCTGGAATCAACTCCCCCCGGAGATTAGAACTGCTCCCACCCTTCTTGTCTTCCGTAAACTACTCAAGACCCACCTATACCGCCAGGCATGGGGGATTTGATACATCTTTCGCCCAGGCTCCTTATAATTTATGTTTGGTATGTATGTGTTGTCTGGTTTTAATGATAGGGTTTTAGTTATTTCTTTTAATATTAGATTTGTGCCGCTACAATTTTGTTTTTATCACTGTTGTGAACCGTCCTGAGTCTTTGGAGAGGGGCGGCATACAAATCTAATAAATTATTATTATTATTATTATTATTATTATTATTATTATTATTATTATTATTATTATTATTAAATGAGCCCTTCACCCAAGATCTATATCCCACCCAGATTACATGCAGAAAGCTTAGAAGTATTTATCTAGGCCTTAGGACAGACTTGCTCAGATTCCTGTTTCTGATGTTTTGATTGCTTTGTTGTTGGATTGCTATCTTGTGATTATTCTATACTTTTTTTCTTACTTACAATTTTTTTAAAATTCTGTTTTCATGTCATTCATTGTTTAGAGCTGCCTAGAATACATTTGGTTTGGATTCAATGTCATGATAAATAAGCTTATGAATGCAGCAGACAACTTATTATGAATGTACCCTTTCTTACAAAGACCTACAAAAACATAGGTTCAATTTCATTTGCTTAGGAACAAAGGACACAATAACGTTTCCTGTGTCACAATTCAGTCTGTGGGCTGTGGCAATAAGAGTACAGTGGTACCTCTACTTAAGAACTTAATTCGTTCCGTGACCAGGGTGTGAAAAAATATTTCGAGGGTTCCTCCAGGTACAAAAAGATCTGTGTGATGTGGGCTGTCCCAGTGTAATCTAAGGAGTTATTTCCCAAGAGCATTTTGAGAACTTAAAATACCTCCTCCTACACTTTCCCCTAAAGTTTCCTTGAACAGTCAAGAGGTCAGTAAGGGGCGTACATAAGTGCACTAGTGTGCCTTTCGTCCCGTCCAATTGTCTTTCCTTTATCTCATATATCATATATATTTTCTTCCTTTCATATATCTTCTCCTCTATTTTTACATATTATCTTTATATATATTACTTCATGTCTATTCTCTTCCATATGTATTGTGTATTGGACAAATGAATAAATAAATAAAAGTAAATAAATAAATAAATTCCACACAAGGCAGATATTGAATGCCACAGTCAGTTTTATTGAATATTTGTGGATTGTCTCCCCTCTAACAAATGACAAATATCACAACACATTTTTTAAAAATACAGATGCTTCAGACAAGTTATTCCATTTCCTTTTGGGGTTCTTTTACCCCTTTTCTTGTATAACAATCGTTATGATCTCAATCAGATTGTAAACGTATTCCTATTGTATTTCCTTGGGGAAGGAAGGGTTTGAGCTCACATCCTTGCTCGTAATTATTGTAATTTTAATTACACGTTATTAATTGGAATACTGTTATACAACCACCTCCAATTTTGCATCCTCCACTGTGCAAACAGGATAATGAGGCCACTGTTTTGCATCCTCCACTATGTCTTCCATTATCTTCTGTGCAAACAGGATAATGAGAGTTGCAGATAGAGGATTTGCAGCTTTCATTGTTTTTAGTCAAGAAATTTGTAAGCACTTCCCCCCCCCTGCTTCTGATGAGGAACAGCAAACCAACATTCCAGACAGCAGGAAACATTATGGCCAAAAGGAAGCTGGATGCGGAGTCTGGATTGCTGAAAATTCTCCCCCCAAGCAAGGAGCCATCTTAAGATTACTCAGATGTATTCTAGCCCAGTGACCTCTGACCTTGGCAACTTTAACACTTGTGGACTTCAACTCCCAGAGTTCCTCAGCCATGCTGGCTAAAGGAATTCTGGAAGTCCACAAAGTTGTCAAGATTGGAGACCACTGGTCTAGACAGCTGAAGTTTTTTGTGAGTAGATGGCAAGGAGTGATATTTTTAAGCCTCTTGTAGTTTGTAATACTTGTTACTTCTGGCAACTCTTACAGGACTTTTGATTAACATGTAGAAATGAGGTTTAAGAGATGGGCTTACAGAGAACAGAGCCAGGAATGGAATGAGGTTAATGTTCAGATGTATTTTAAGAGATAAAGTTGTTAATGTTGATTATACCTACTGGGGATGAAGGAGGAGATTCCTTTTTCTAGCTTTTTCTGCACTTTGTAAACTCTATTTTTAAAAATATATTTCTGTACTATGTATTTGCATTTGTTTTATCACTATAATATCATCTTTAATAAAAGGATTAGGGGAGGGGGAGAAGTTTGGAAGCAACTTTTTAAAGTAACAGTGAAGCTATTGCTTCCTTCTGAAGCTAACCCCATGCCCAACTGAAGCTGTTAATCCAACCAGTCTGATACTATCCACTCAAACAGGCTGTGGCTCTTCTTGATCACTAATATTGCCTCTTTTTAACAGGAGATACCAGGGTTGAAGTGGATCAGATACATTTGGCATGCAAAGTGTATGCTCCACTACTAACTTAAGGCTGTAACTCTGGGCTGGAAGAGGCAGACTTGGCACCCTCAAAGACGAGAGAGGATGGCAAGAAACAAGGCAGTGGAAGCAGGTAAGAGGTTGGCAGTGGTTCAGTTCTTGTGCCAGAGCTCAAAAGGCCTGGAAATTTGTGCCAGAAGCTGTGATTTCCAATAAAGATTTTGCAGCTCAATTAAAATTTCTCTAGGGTTTTTTTTAAAGCTCTCTACATTATTGAGTTTGTCATTTTTAGGATGTTTCTCTGTGAGCCCAAGACAGTGCTATCAATGTGTTCTTTGATCAGCAATTGCACCAATATGGCTATAAGGGGTATGGGTAGTGACACATGATTGTGGGGGGAATGCTTGGAAGAAAAAGGCAAACTTTAAAAAAAAATGCAATCCCAACATCTGTTGTTCAAGGAACATCAGTCAATGTTAGTTTTCCTGCCCGTTTTAACATTCACAATATTACAGGGAAATTGGTTTTGCTGAGAGACGGAGAGCAGCCGATTATCATCTAGATCAGTGTTTCCCAACCTTGGCCACTTGAAGATATTTGGACTTCAACTCCCAGAATTCCCCAGCCAGCATTCGCTGGCTGGGGAATTCTGGGAGTTGAAGTCCAAATATCTTCAAGTGGCCAAGGTTGGGAAACACTGATCTAGAGACTGAATTAACAGGATGAATGGGGATCTGAATTGGGTTCCCATGATATCGCCACTTGGCCAGAAGCCATTGTAAACGGGCTGGAAATGAGAAGTAAAACAGGGAGTAGAATTACAACCACGTATCTCTCACATTTCCAAAAAAAGAAAAAAGAAAATTAAAACCCTCCCTGGGTCTTAATTCCATTCAATGGAATAAATAAATAAAATATAAATATAAATAAAATACAACAAAAGTGTAGTGCGACCTATTTCAATCTGTTGCTGGAATACAATTTCATAATCCCTTAGACCAGTGATTTTCAACCTTTTTTGAGCCGCGGCACATTTTTTACATTTACAAAATCCTGGGGCACACCACCAACCAAAATGACACAAAATGACACCCTAAGACACTCTCCTCTCTTTTTCCATCCCTGTCTCCTCCCCCCCTTGTGTGTGTGTGTGTGTGTGTGTGTATATACACACTCTTGAACCATTTCCAAAAACAGGTGAGGGCTGGGTTTTTTCTCTCTCTTATTCTTTGGGTGCTTTTTATCATATACTGTACTTTAAATCAAGAGTCACTTCTCTCTCTCTTTTGTTTCTCTCTCTTTCCTCTCATTCTCTGCCTCAATCATTTGCTCATTTCTCTCTCTCTCTCTCCCTTCCTCTCATTTTCTCTCTCTCTCTCTTGCTTTCTTTCTCTCTCTTTCTTGCTTTCTCTTTCTCTTTTCTTTCTCTCTCTCTCTCAGCAAAAAGTTGCGAGACCGGAACCTGAGCTTCCTTCTTCACGGCACACCTGACCATGTCTCACGGCACACTGGTTGAAAAACACTGCCTTAGACAATGATCTTTTAAAGAGTGATTTAAAAAAAAAAAACATTCTGGAAAGCATAGTCAGAAAATTTTATTCTGAAAAATTTCCGGCTTAGTTGCTGCCTTGTAGAAAATAAGAGGAAGGAGAAGAAAGGATAGTGAGAGAGATTTCAAGTGTAACTGTACAGAATTCCATACAACACAGCTCTCACAAAAGGCTATGAATATCTGTGTTGCCAGAATAAATTGAATTACTTGATCAGCTTATTTAGGCTAATTTGTTTCACTTATCAAATCCAGCATTTCAAAAAGTATCGTTACCATTGGCAAAGACCTCTGGCCAAAAGGCAGCAGGTTGCTAATATCCTTTACTGAAGCTCAGCAGGAAACTAGCACAGCACAATCCTACCGACTGTGTTGGAACAGGGTGGCTTTGTTGACAAACAAGAGGGCAAAAGGACAGGACCAACAAAATGGGGGGGGGGGGGAGGAAGTGGGGAGGGGATTTGCTTCTAACACAGAAGCTGTAAACCAGTGTACGTCAACAATATATACAAAATATTACTACATTAACTGCTGGTTCTTAAATGGCTTTGCTTGTATGTATGCCTATGTCTCAGTACAGTAGTCCCTCACCTATCGCTGGTGTTACGTTCCAGACCCGGCCGCGATAGGTGAAATCCGCGATGGGGAATTTCTCCTCCTTCCCATCAGCTCCGGATGCCTGGAGGCGAGCAACAGCCGGCTAACCTTCCCCCGCCCTACTACTTACTCTGCGCCTGAGGAAAAGAGGAGGGGGGCAAAAGAATCGCCGCCCCCGAGCATTCCCGACCCACTGCTATTCTTTGCAGCAGTTCAGCCAAACGTTGTCTTTTTTGCCTTGCCCTGGCTGGAAAGTCCCTGGTGAGCTGCCCCGGCTGGTTCTTTTTCTCTCTCTCTCTCTTTTCTTTTTTCCCCCCCTCCACCCGCCCAGCACTTCCTCTCCCGCCCTCGAGTCCCCGCCCCACTCATCATTCGCCCAGCCGCGGGTTGGTTGGCTTGTCCTGCCCTTCCAAACTTCTAAGTGCCGTATCTGTGCCAACGCTGACTTCAAAACCCGCGATGAAGTGAAGCCGTGGTGGGTGAAGCGCGATATAGCGAGGGACTACTGTACTATATGATGAGTGTTTTACATTCACATTCATGTCGAGCACAGCTAAACAGGAGGATAGTTTGATAATTTGATGACAAGAAATTGTGCTTCTTTTTTTAAAAAACTAAATATTTACTTTCCTATCTTGTGGTAACCCAAGGGGTTTTACTTTAACTAGCATAAGTAAAAGACCAATATGCCGTTGGTGTGCATGCATGTGTATACAAACACTCCCACACATACATCTGACAGCCAGGGTGCCTCTTTTTGCAGACATTCTTGACACTGATCCTGGCTAGTCAATTTATTGCTTATGACCTATTCTAGATGGCGACCTTGTTCCAGAGAGTGGAAATGGCCAGCATCAGCACTAAGAGGAAACCATATAGCTCTCTTCAAATAGCTGAAAGATATGATGCACAGAAACAATATCTCTCAACTTTGGCAAATTTGATATGTGTGTGGAATTGTGAGAACTGAAGTCTACACATATTAAAGTTGGCAAAGCTGA
Organism: Erythrolamprus reginae; assembly: GCF_031021105.1. Lineage (NCBI taxonomy): Eukaryota > Metazoa > Chordata > Lepidosauria > Squamata > Dipsadidae > Erythrolamprus > Erythrolamprus reginae. The sequence goes on from NC_091963.1 coordinate 116,845,838, forward strand.
CAAAACGCTGCTCTAAAAGGCGGGAATTAAAGCAAGAAGTATCAAGGCCAAGGAAGATGATTGCAGCAAAGTGTTAGGACAAAGCTTTCTATTTCAGTTGGTGGGACCGCGGGGAAGGGCCTTGTATGTGGCAGCCCCGACCCTTTGGAAGCAAATGCCTCCAGAGATCCATACCATTCCTACCCTACCAACCTTCTGGAAAGCTGCAAGGACCTGGGCTTTCCACGGGCCTGGGACCACCAATACGAATATGCATGTTATTTTAAGGGCTATTATTTGTTTCCACACTCTTGCTGTGCTATCGTAACTTTTTATACTTGCTTCAAATTATGTTAGCTGCCTAGAGTCCACTGGAGTGAACTGTTGGGTGGTGAATTAACATCTCTCAGAAGAAAGTGGGATCTCCTTTGCTGGAGGGATTAAGTAGCCTGGAAGGCCAGCTATCCAAAAGAGCCACCACTGCACATTCCTGCCACTCTATCCTCATGTATTTATGTGCACCTGGCATTTGTCTCGTTTTTAAAATTTTACCATTCTTAACATTGTGAAATATAGATTGGAACTGAATGGCACAGTCTGGCTCAGCCAAATACAAGCTACCTGTTCTAAGATTCTCCAGGATTCAGTGCTGGAGAAATTAACCAAGCACTCCCCTGCTACCTGAGGTCTATAGTTTTAGAATGTGGGTTATCTATATAAACTTTCTGGGGAAACCAAAAGAACCCTGATGCTCCCTGCCAATAAATCCTATGGACTAGAACCTAATCCCACACCTTTGACCTGGGCTGCCATCCATGTAAGTGATAGCGCTCACCTATAAACATGTGAAGGGGTGAAAAAACCCTTGCATTAAATCTACAGGAAGGGGTGGATGGGTAAAGGAAGGAATGGCTGGCTAAGGAAATGCGGACAATAGCAAAATCAAATGCTGTGAAATTTAAGACAGTTATAGTCGTGATACAACTTGGACTTTCTTCCTCTCTCTCTCTCACACACGCGTAAACTAAACTCAACAAATTCCAAAATAAAGATATGTGAGCTAGTGCCTGGCTGGACAAGGTGGGGGTGCCACAATCCTGCAGTAGTTTTCTGGTACTACTCGAACCCACCCCACCCAGTCTTTGTGAAAGCAATGTCTCCTGCCTCACTTGTGCAGCCTGGCAGCCATACACCCTCAACCCAAAGCAATTTAACAGTGTTTGGCAAGAATTGCAGAGAGGCCACCGGCTAAGCAGTGGCTATGGTTTCTTCAGCTTGCCCTCCATCCTCAGCTTCTCATTCAGTTGGCACAGCTGCTTCAAGAAGCCATCGTTGGGGCCAATCTCCCGTTTCTGCCGGACGGCGCAGATGGCCGTTTTGACATCCATATTTTGCCTAAGCATCAGGTACGCGATGACGAGGGTGGGTGAGCGGCTGTAGCCCTCGCGGCAGTGGACATACACTCGGCCTAGTTGGCAAAAAGGGAAAAAAAGAAAGACAGCTACTGTAAGTGGGTGCACAATGTTATGCCAAAGATAACTGGGCTTCGTAATAGGGATAGGCACACAATAGAAACATAGATACATAGAAGACTGACGGCAGAAAAAGAGCTCATGATCCATCTAGTCTGCCCTTATACTATTTTTTTGTATTTTATCTTAGGATGGATATATGTTTATCCCAGGCATGTTTAAATTCAGTTCCTGTGGATTTACCAACCACGTCTGCTGGAAGTTTGTTCCAAGGATCTACAACTCTTTCAGTAAAATAATATTTTCTCACATTGCTTTTGATCTTTCCCCCAACTAACTTCAGATTGTGTCCCCTTGTTCTTGTGTTCACTTTCCTATTAAAAACCCTTCCCTCCTGAACCTTATTTAACCCTTTGACATATTTAAAAGTTTCAATCATGTCCCCCCCCCCCCTTTTTCTTCTGTCCCCCAGACTATACAGATTGAGTTCATTAAGTCTTTCCTGATAAAAACTTTAGGGGCTGGAGGAAGCAAAATGCTTTTAAGGGACTTTAAGAGGAGAAGCAGTATTTGAGAGGAATGGACCATTCTCTCTTGCCTGTTATCACTCCACTATAAAGTGGTATTTCTACAGGAATACAAATGGACTTTCCCCTGTTTTCAACAATCTCCCTCAATCTAGACACCCCTTCGATATAGTGGTTCTCAACCTTTCTAATGCCGCGACCACTTAATACAGTTCCTCATGTTGTAGTGACCCCCAACCATAAGTCTAGCACCAATTCTCCCAACAGAGCTTTAAGCTGATTGGCAGGAATTGTCAGAGGGACACCCTTACTGTAAACGCCTGGTTGGTCGGATTTTAAAAATATGTTCCAATAGAAGCTTTAGTTCCTAACACCATGGGAAATTTTGTCTTTTCCCATAGTCTTAGGCAACCCCTGTGAAACAGTCATTCAACCCACAAAGGTGTCTCAACCCCCAGGTTGAGACCCACTGCCTTAGAAGGATAGACTTCAACTGAATTATACTGAATTCTCCAGTCAGTATGAACACGGTTGAGAATTTGGGGCATTGAGGTTCTCTTTTTCTTTATAAGAAACATGTACACGTCTTGACCAGTGTTAGCATCTTCCACCTGTGCTGAATCCTAGTTACCAACATATTCATCCATCCACCTCCTAGTTGAGGAAGATGGGAACTGTGGGCCATGATATGTATTCCAATACTGTAAGAAAGGGCAGTTTTTACTTGTCCAGATAATCTACTTGGATTTTCTTTTTAACAAAATGAAATATCTAAAAGGAGAAAGAAGGAATGGTGGGATAAGAAAGGCCTAAGAAAGAAAATAAACATGAAACAGAAATAGACACATATTGGGATAGAAGAAATAAAAGGAACCCCCTCCCCCCTTTAACATTTCCTATAATGAAACCCCCTTGGAGTCTGTTTTGAACACATAGCAATTTTATTTGCCTTTCAAGATTACTGGACATTATTTGACCACCCAACATCTCCAGAAATCTCATCCAGTTGCCATCTCTTGTTTTAGCTTTAATTCTCAGATTAAAGCACTACAAATTCCCAAAGGAGCGTGGAAAGGACTTCCATTTCATGCAAGGATGCATTTCTAGATACCAAATTCCCCTCTCTCCATCTAAACTGATCAGGGACAGGCCCTTGCAATTTTCTGAGTCAGTTCCCTTTGGTACTTTTGCTTCTTGAAAAAAATCCTCCATCCTCTCTTAACTCTGCAAAACAGAAAATGGAAAAATGCCTTTTGGCTACGCCACACAGCAAATATAAGAGGCATAAACCTGGCACAATCAGCCAATTCCTTTCAATTCTTTAAGCCTTCTGTTTTTGTCTCACCTGCCTGTAAGGTTGAAAACTAAAGCCCCAAATAAAAACCCCTTTATGTAGATAAATCAATTTAATGGCCAAGTAGACATTTGTCAGTCTGTGTATGTATGAGTAAGCATGCAACTGCGAGAGCAATCATGGGCTTTCCCAAATATGCCCATGTTACACCAACACTCCGCAGTCTGCATTGGTTGCTGATCAGTTTCCGGTCACAATTCAAAGTGTTGGTTATGACCTATAAAGCCCTTCATGGCACCGGACCAGATTATCTCAGGGACCACCTTCTGCTGCACGAATCCCAGCGACCAGTTAGGTCCCACAGAGTGGATCTTCTCCGGGTCCCATCAACTAAACAATGTCGCTTGGCAGGACCCAGGGGAAGAGCCTTCTCTGTGGCGGCCCCGGCCCTCTGGAACCAACTCCCCCCAGAGATTAGAATTGCCCCCACCCTCCTTGCCTTTCGTAAGCTACTTAAAACCCGCCTCTGCCGTCAGGCATGGGGGAATTGAGACCTTCTTCCCCCTAGGCCTTTACAATTCTATGCATGGTATGTATGTATGTATGTTTGGTTTTTTATATTAATGGGTTTTTAATCGTTTTTAGTATCAGATTACTATTGTACACTGTTTTATTGTTGCTGTTAGCCGCCCCGATTCTCCGGAGAGGGGCGGCATACAAATCCAATCAATCAATCAATCAATCAATCAATCAACAAACAAACAAACAAACAAACAAACAAACAAACGCAACACATTGAGACAGGAAAGCAGATTTACCAAAAGAAAATCAACCCAGTGTATAGGCCTAATATGTAGATCTTACTCATTCACCAAACAGCAGATTCAATTCCTTGGCTAATCAGAGAAGCAGGTGACACCAGGTGAGATGGTATTGCCCTATTATTCAAGTGTTATCTGTATGATGCAATGTTCAGAGGTACCCACATAACTACAACATCCACCAACAGCTTTTTCTAGAGCACCAATATATTTTAGATTTAAATAAACGCGCCAAAATTATCACTCAATATTGCCAGTCTTGTGGGTCTCTTTTGAAATGTTCAAGCAAGAGATTAGGAGTGAAATTAGTAAAATTTGGGCCACTGGGAAAAAACCCCCCATTTTTACAAGCCCATGCCTTCATGAGCCATTTAAAGTTGGAGAATGGAAATGTTATTCCGCCATAAGACCCCAGCAATCTCATTGCAACTTTGGCTCAATTCTATAAGTAAGAATACAGTGGTACCTCGACATACGAGTTTAATTTGTGCCAGAGCTGACCTTGTATGTCGATCATCTCGTATCTCGAACAAATGCATTTAGATTTGGCTTTTCGCGGGGAGATAACTGGAAAAATGGAATTCTTGCGCGACCTAGTGGACGCTCGGCTCGTATCCCGAATTTGAGCTCGGGTATCGAACAGAAATTTTGCTCATGTCGCAGCTCGTAACTTGAAATACTCGCATGTGGAGCAGCTCGTATCTAGAGGTACTACTGTACATCCAGCTCAAGCTCAATATGTACCAACCACATCCAAGACTACCATTCATCTTTCTCATTTTGTTGTCATCTCTGTTTTCCAGGTCCAAAATTCTATTAAATCCACCGCAGTTACTTCAGATGGAGAAAAAGACATCAGAAGATAAGGAGAAGTGTAAAAGCATGACATTTACAGCATTTTCTTTCCTTTTGTCGTCCCTATACAATAGCACAATCCCACAGCCAACTGCAAATGATCAGTAAGCAGGCAAAACATTATTTTTCTGCAGCAATAACTGGATATGATTTACACATTTCTCATTTACATCTCCCACACTTCTCATCTCTTAAACGCGTAACATTTCAACAGCTTCTCCCACCCTCTTCTGTAACTCCCAAAAGATTGCAAAAGATCAGTCAATCCAGGACAAGAGAACATTAAACAGTGATTGGCAATATGATGCTTACAGGGGCCACTATATCCCAAACATTTCTTTTATGCACCCTCAGGCCTTATTCCCACTTTTGGCAATGGCTGTTTCATTGCTGTTCATTCCATGTGATAGGGCCATTTAATGATGGCCAATAGGAGCCGTTTTGTCCTTCAACGTTGCTAAAATTCCAAATGTGTCCGAGTCAAAAATGTTGACTTAATGTTGACTGCTACATTAAGAGATCTATCTTCCATTTTTCCATACCTCCAGGCCACCTATAACAAACATTTACAATTTTTAAAAATATACCTTTGTAATGGATGGCAAGAGAACTATAGAAACATAGAAGACTGACGGCAGAAAAAGACCTCATGGTCCATGTAGTCTGCCCTTATACTATTTTATGTATTTTATCTTAGGATGGATCTATGTTTATCCCAGGCATGTTTAAATTCAGTTACTGTGGATTTACCAACCACGTCTGCTGGAAGTATGTTCCAAGGATCTACTACTCTTTCAGTAAAATAATATTTTCTCATGTTGCTTTTGATCTTTCCCCCAACTAACCTCAGATTGTGTCCCCTTCTTCTTGTGTTCACTTTCCTATTAAAAACACTTCCCTCCTGAACCTTATTTAACCCTTTAACATTTAATAATTAAATGTTTCCTGCCCTTGCTCTGCTTTTCAACTGGCAGAAAAAGTCACCTGTACTTCAGGAACTATCATTTAATAATTGACTTGGAGCCTTTATGTATAGATAGTCGATGGTTTTAATTTGAAAAATGGTCATATCACTTTTTCAGTGCCATGGCTTTGAACAGTCACTAAACAAATGGTTATGAGCCAAGGACTATCATTATACTATCACTATCTCATTCCCATACCATATAATTCTTAGAACTATCCCATATTTTTCAATTTGAACCAAGATAGCTGGCTGAAGCGTAGACATCAGAGAGTTATTGTTAATGGCGAGTATTCTGAGCAGAGACCGGTTACAAGCGGTGTGCCATAAGGGTCTGTTCTGGGTCTTATTCTTTGCCAGTGAAAACAGCTCAGGAGGACCAAGTGTGGTCCTCGTAACCTTCGTTTTTGCTGGCAGTGGCACCCTTTGCTATTTCCAGGGCAGCCCTGTGGGCCAGATATAAGCGCCCTGTTGCTGGATTTGGCCCCCGGGCCTTGAGTTTGAAACCTTCCTCTAAATACTAAGAAACAATGAATGGGTACACTGATCATGCAAAGTCTCAGTTTGTTACAAAACGATAACTGGATAGTTCATGCAACAATTTAAACTACAAGTGCGAATCAGACCAAGACTTAAGAAAGTGTGTCTAAGCAGGATAACAATTTGTCCATGCAACACAGAAAGCCACTTGGACATAGATGTCTTACCATCTTTCTGTGCTAATGCCTTATCAATGAAATCAGCAGCCTCTTCAAAGTAGCGGCTGAGATTGAACTCCTGGGTGTCATCGGCCTTGATGCCATGGTAGACGAATCCAGTTCCTTCATAAAAGTCAGCATTTGTGTTCACATGCATAAAAGACCTGCCTTCCGCAGCATTGAGGATATGGGTGATACCCAGGCGTTCTAAACGCATGACATTTTTGGCTATGAACCTGTAAGAAAGTTATAAAGAGGAACATTCAGAGGGAAGAAATGATCCTGGATGGTCAGGGAAATGCAAAATAAAATCCATTAATTGATTCCATAAATGGCTCTGAAATCTAGAAAACAACAGACAGAATTGGTAACAAAATATTACCTGCTGCATCCCAATTTTCTTACCAACAGCCAACATTTCTTAGCTACAACTCACTTATATATGACAAGGATATTGTTTTAAGAAAAACAAGTTTTAAGAAAAACAAGTTCTTCTCTTTTGTGGTTTTTATCAAAGTATTTTAAAAATATTTTTACAAACATCATGGTTAGTCCAAGCCCAATATCCATTAACATATATCTGCTTCCATTTTTTTCACGTGTAGCAGGAAAAAAAATAGCAACATTTTTTGATTCAGAAAAACACAACTGTAATCTGGGCCAGGTGAGGTTTTGAGAAAAACTAATGGCAAAATTAGAAATCCAATAAAATATATCATTCAATATTCTACTGCCTGCTCTTTGCATTTGTTTTTAAAGAGAAGGATCCACAGCCCTAAAAGTTTGAAAATCCCGGGTATAGGCTTGAAATATGTCATTTAAAAGCAGAAAACAAAAGCAAAAATGAAGTTCCCTTCTTGAACAATCCCCAAAATCCATTCTACTCAGACTAACAGTAGTTTTAAGAGCAGCTCCAAGCACTGTCCCTCCTTCTCTCCCTCTCTCTCTCTCATTAGCCATTCTTGCTACTAGAATAAATCTACAGTGATGGGCAAAGAGCATCAGGAAGAGAAAATTACACTGTTAAAAGGGGGCAACTCTAGGCTTCCCATGATCCCGCTGTCTTAACTTCAGTTCAAACTATCTCCAGGCTGTTAATTTGTTTTGTTTTTTAATTATGTACACAGCAACAGCGCTTTAGTCTTATTGCATTTTTCGGTGTATAAGACACACCTTTTTACCACAAAAAAAGTGCGTCAAAAACTGGGTGGATCTTATACATTGATTGTTGCATTGGGGGGAGTTGGATGACGGTAAGCAGCGGCAGCTTTCTTTGGCTGGAGGCCAGTATTCGGAGCAGACGGCGCCAGCTGCAGAGTTCCCGAGCTTCCCTCCCCACGGGAGACGATGGGTATTGGCCGGGGAGCAAGCCGAAAAGTGGCTCAGGGGAGCGAGCTGTGGCAGGGGCCGCGTCTCCCCGGCTGATGCAGCTTCAGGGGTGCCTTTGGGAGAGTGCAGTGGCCGGCAAAGGGCGCTCCGAACAAAGCAGCCTCAGCCAGGGAGAGAGGTGGCACCTGCCCGGCCCCTGCCCCTCCCACAGCCAAACCTCTTTTTTGGCCTGCCGGGAATGCTCCTTGGTCAAGGTCTGCTAGTCTCCCGTGGGGAAGGAAGCTTGGGAATTCCACATCTGGTGTCTTCTGCTCCAAACGCCTGGCACCCTGGGCAGGTGAGGCGGCTCACGTGACAGCAGCTGCAGAGAAACAGACGGGCATCCCCTCAGCGCTCTGTGTATCCATATAGTGGAGGAGGCCCACAGGGCGGCCCTGATCATCTGGCAGGAGGGGGCTTGGCTCCATCAGCACCCAGCAATCTCCCACCTTCAGGGGCGCCTTTGGGAGGGGTGGTGGTTGGCGAAGGGCGCTCCGAGCAAAGCTGCCTCAGGCGGGGAGGACAGTGATTCTACTGGGGTGATTGCTGCATGCTGGTTGGGGAAGATGTATGGCTTCAAAGATGTTAGTAAAAAGAATGTAAGTAAAAAGAATTATTAAAAAATTGAATACAAAGACAGACTGGAAAAAGTGGCTAAGAAACTCTATCATCTCAGCTGGGTTACCCAGAAAGCAGTGTTCCCTCTAATTTTTTGGGGGGATGGGTGGAAAAGTATAGTGTCTGAGCGGCAGTCCCTTCGGGACTGGGCGGCACAGAAATAATAAATAAACAAACAAACAAACAAACAAATAAATAAAAAACCCACCCTGTTTTGCCTCACAGAATTTCAAAATAAAATACTGTACTGTGTGTCTATAACAGTGAGCTCACTCTATCAATATCAAAATGCCACTTAAATAGTTGAGCTAGTTTCAAACTAGATTTTGATTTTCTTTCTCTCTTCCTTACTCCCATTCTTTTTCTTTCTCTTTTCCTTCCTCTCTTTTTTCTATCTGTTTCTCTCTCTTCCTCTCTTCCTCTCTCTCTCCTTCCCTCTCACTCTTTCCCTCTCAGCTTCTGGGCAGGTTTGGAAAACTCTGAGTTGATGATGATTTTTAAGTGAGCGATTGCTCACTGCTCAGCTTAGAGGGAACTATGCCAGAAAGTCCTACTGCTAGAGGTGAAGCAAGTGTTAACAGTCAGCAAAACAAAATATTTACCTGGAATTTATAAAAGAATGTGAATAGTGAATACACCTAGATTGTAATTTAAGTTATAGAGTGAAAACTATTGAAAGATCTAACCTCATCTGTTCTTTAAAAAAAACTGAAGAATTTATTTACATTTACATATAACATTTAGCTGGAAAGGGAGAGGGGAGCAAGATACCTCTCATTTTATTTGTAAAATTAGTTGGGACCTCTAATCTTTCGTGTTTTGTTTCTATTTAGGGACATAGCAGAAGAATCTGAAACAAGACTTTTTTGATACATGCATTGGGCTTTCTAGGAAGTGTGTAGGTAGATAAACATTGTCCCTGCTCCAATTTTACCAAGGGTCTCTGGTCGATAGGGCAACAGGAAGGAAAGGGAAAGGGCCCTCAAATCTGGCAAGTTTAAGGCTTGTGGACTTCAACTCCCATTTCTGAGCTAGCATAACTGGTGGAGGAATTCTGGGAGTTGAAGTCCACTAGTCTTAAAGCTGTAAAGTTTGAAGACCCCTGAGTTAGAGGTTAGGAGTGCAAGGGTCTTCAAACCTGGCAAGTTTAAGGCTTGTGGACTTCAATTCCCATTTCTGAGCTAGCATGGCTGAAGGAGGAATTCTGGGAGTTAAAGTCCACAAGTCTTGAAGCTGTCAAGTTTGAAAAAGTTTGTAAAAAGTGTACATGGTTTTAAACAGTATACAGGGCTGTAAAAAGTATTCTGCTACACTGGTATTTTATTAAACAATTTAATACTACACCATTTGGTTCAGAATACTTTTTTTTCTTGTTTTCCTCCTCTAAAATCTTGGTGCATCTTATACACCAATACGTCTTATACACCAAAAATATGATATACAGTGATCCCTCGATTTTCGCGATCTCGATCTTCGCGAAACGCTATATCGCGATTTTTCAACAAATAATACCATCTCGATCTTCGCGAAACGCTATATCGCGATTTTTCAGAAAATATTAATTAAAAAATACTCCACTCTTCTCTCTCTCTTTCTTCCTCTCTCTCACTCTCTTCCTTCCTTTCTCATCTCTTTCTTTCTTTCCTTCTCTCTCTTTCTCTATCTCTCCCCCTCTTGCTCTCCCTCTTTTTCTCACTTTCCCTCTCTCGGGCAGGCGGGCAGGCAGGCGGCGGACAAGCGGCGGCCGGACAAGCGGCGGCCGGACAAGCGGCGGCCGGACAAGCGGTGGGCGCAGCAGCAGTGAGGAGCCGAAGATCGGGGTTTCCCCTTTGCGTGGGCGGCGGGGAAACCCGGATCTTCGGCTCCTCGCTGCTGCGGCGCTGCCGAGCAGATCAGCTGCTGGGCGGCGGAAGGAACCTTCCCTGGGCCAGGTGCGGAAGTAAAAACACCATCTGCGCATGAGCGGCCATGGAAAAAAGGGCGCGCATGCGCAGATGGTGTTTTTACTTCCGCACCACTATATTGCGAAAAATCGAGTATCGCGAGGGGTCTTGGAACGTAACCCTCGCGATACTCGAGGGATCACTGTATACTGTTTCACAGTGTTTTACACCCCTCTCTAAGTGGTTTAAAGCAGAGGTCCCCAACCTTTTTTGCACCAGGGACCGGCTTTCAGCTAGACCAGTTTTCCATGGCCCAGTGGGGGGGGGGGAGCTAGCTGTCAGCGGCGCCGTAAAAGGGGCGATCAAGAGAGGAATGGGTGAATGAATGGACGGAGGGTGGGAAGGAAGGAAGGAAAGAGGGAAGGTACAGGAACAGAAGAAGGGTGCAAAGAAGCAAAGAAAGGTGTGAAAGGGGAGAGTAAGAGAGGAAGGAGTGAAAGAAGGGAATGAGGGAGGAAAGAAGGGAGGAAGGAAAAGGAAAGCAAGAAATGGAGGGAGGAAAGGAAGGGAGGAAAGGAAGGAAGGAAGGAAGGAAGAAGGAAAGAGGGAAGGGACAGGAACAGAGGAAGGAAGCAAGGAAACTTATGAAAGGGGAGAGTAAGAGAGGAAGGACTGGAGGGAGGGAGGGAAGAAGGTAGGAAGGAGAAAGAAAAGAAATAGAGGAAGGAAAGGTAAAAGAGAGAAAGAAAAAGAGCAAGAAAGAAAGAAAGAGAAAGAAAGAAAGAAAGAAAGAAAGGCAACTTCAAAGAAAGGCTCACTGAGCATCTCTCACTCTCTCTCTCTTTCTATCCCTCTTTCTTTCTTTCTCTTCCTTTCTCTCTCTCCTCTTCCTTTATCTCCTCTTTCTCTCCCCCCTCTCTCCCCCTTTCCCTCTCTCTTTCTCTCTCCCTCTCTTGCTATCTCTCCCCCCTTTCCCTCTCTTTCTCCCTCTCTTTCTCTCTCTCCCCCCTCTCTCTTTCTCTCTCTCTCCCCCTCTTTCTCTCTCTTCTTCTCACTTTCTCTCTCTTGTTTTCTTTCTGTCTCTTTTGCTTTCTCTCTCTCTCACTCTTTCTCTCTTGTTTTGTTTCTCACGCTCTTTCTCTCTCTTGTTCTCTCTCTCTTGCTATCTCTTTCTCTCCCCCCCTTTCTCTCACTCTCTCTTTCTCACTTTCTCTCTATCTTGCTGTCTGTTGCTTTCACTCACTCTCGTTCTCTCTCCGTTCTTCTCAGCGGTGACGCGCGCACGCCCTGCCCGCCTCACATTTGCCGAGAGGACTTTCGCCCCGGGCTCTCAGCAAGGGGGTTTGCATGAGAGGCGGGGCCGGCGGAAGGTGATATTCAATGTCGGGGGCGCACGGGCGGTTTTGCGCGCGCTCCCTATCTCCCTGCTAGCCCACTCGGAATACGTATTCAAAATAAGAAAAGCCTTTGCCGGCGAAGGCTTTTCTTATTTTGAATACAGTATTCCGAGTGGGCTAGCAGGGAGATAGGGAGCGCGCGCAAAACCGCCCGTGCGCCCCCGACATTGAATATCACCTTCCGCCGGCCCCGCCTCTCATGCAGCCCCCTTGCTGAGAGCCCGGGGCGAAAGTCCTCTCGGCAAATGTGAGGCGGGCAGGGCGTGCGTTCCGGGTGCGGGAGGAGCTGCGGTGAAAGGCAGGAGGTGGCAGAGGAGCAGAGGGGGCAAATCGGGCGGGCGGTGGGCAGCGCGGAAAGGCCGAGGGGGCCCTGGCGCCGCGGACCGGCTGAAACCCCCCAACGGCCCGGTCCCGGTCCGCGGACCGGCGGTTGGAGACCCCTGGTTTAAAGAGTCAGCATATTGCTCCTAACAATCTGGACCTTCGTTTTACCCCCCTGGGAAGGATGGAAGACTGAGTCAACATTGAGCTTGGTGGGATTCAAATCACTAAATTGCAACCAGCCCTGCAGTCAGCAGAAGTAATATGCAATATTGAATTCTAACCACTGCACCACCATGGCTATGCTGTACTTTTAGCTTCTCTTCAGTGTAAGTATATTTAAAAGCAATTTGTACTGGCATTTTATACCACCTCAAAGACTTAACATTACAAAAATGACAGGTATTTTTGACAGCCAAGGTCCCCAATTCTGCATGAATAGAAGCCTCCCATGTAGGAAAGTTATTTTAACACCTGATAAATGGCTGAATTAAGGAAAAGAAAGTATTTTCCTCCTGTGAACAATTATTTCTTTTTTACTTACAAAGTACCTATGCTTTTTTATTTATTCTGTTTCTAAACACTACTTTACAGAATTACAATACAATCCTTTAAACTGGTATATAATTTATCAGGCCTGACACAAAAACAGAAAATGTAGGAGAAAAGCTGTGTAGGGGGGGGGGATATAAAATAGAATAGAATTGTGAGTCCGGTAACACCTTTTCTGATTTACAAATTTTATTAAAAGACATAACCTTTTGCCCAGCTATAGTTTACTTTATGTGAAGTTTCTGAAGAAGTGAAGCTGTGGCTCATAAACATTGACACCTTTTAAATGAAATTTGTTAGTTACAAAAGGTACTGCCGTAATCTTCCTGATTTAAAGAAACACGGATCTGAACTAGAGTAAACTTTTGAGAAAAAGCTCAATGTAGGTCACAAGTGGCAAACCGAATTCTCACACAGCCAGCAGTAGCTCCCAGAAGAGCTTTGGCATTTGGTCTTCAAAACCTGTCACTAATTATAATTTTAAACATACAGAGAAAATAATTAAATGCAAGATAACAATTGTACCAGTTATTTAATGTCCATTCAATTAAAAAGTGCATTTAAAATAACCAGCTCATCTTGACCATTATTCTGTTTACACTGTGAAGCACACCCCAGATTTTTATAATTTATGTATAAATTCAATATTTATAGTTTTCTACTCAATACATGACTCTAGAGCAGTGGTTCTCAACCTGGGGGTCTGGACCTCTTTGGGGATCGAATGACTTTCACAGGGGTCGCCTAAGGCCATTGAAAAGACAAATTTCCCACAATGTTACGAACTAAAGCTTCTCTTCTGGCACCTTGGAACATATTTTTACAATCCGACCAATCAGGCGTTTACAGTGGGGGTATCCCTCTGACCTTCTTGCCAATCAACTTCAAGCTCTGTTGGGAGAACTGGTACTAGACTTATGGTTGGGGGTCACTACAACATGAGGAACTGTGCTAAGGGGTCACGGCACTAGAAAGGTTGAGAACCACTGCTCTAGAGCCTTGGTGGCGCAGCAGTTAGAGTGCAGTACTGCAAGCTGCTTCTGCCGACTGCTAGCTGTAGCTCACCAGTTCAAATCTCACCAAGCTCAAGGTTGACTCAGTCTTCCATCCTTCCGAGGTGGGTAAAATGGGGACACAGGTTGTTGGGGGCAATATGTTGATTAGAGAAGGCTGTAAAGCCTGTGAAGCGGTATATAAGTCTACATGCTATTGCTATTGCTAGACTTGCTATCTGAAACTCATATTTTATTTATTTATTAATGGGACTCGGGGCAGCTCACAACATATACGGTAATAAAACAATACATAACATTTCGGGTCCAATTAATTAAATATATAATCTAAAAATAAAAACTCTAAAAAACCAGTCATTCTCATTCAATCAGTTTCTCTCAGTCCATTCATCAGCCAGGGGGCAAGAATCCAATGGCCCCAGGCCTAGCGACATAAGTGAGTCTTGAGACTCTTGCAGAAGGTAAGAGGGTGGGGATCTCCAGGGGGAGTTGATGCCAGAGTGCCGGGGCCCCCACAGAGAAGGCTCTTCCCCTAGGCCCCACCAACCGGCATTGCCTAGTAGTTGATGGGATCTGGAGAAGGCCAACTGTCACTGGGACTCATGAGGCAGGAGGCAAAAAAATCATCTCTACCATATACAATATTAAGTGCAGCTCCTATCCATGAAAAAATGTTGCTCACTCTTGATACTGAATGAAATCTACAGTGATACAAAAAAGAAGATTGCATTATTGACCTGATGAACTAGGTTTGATCCACTAACTATTCCGTCTTTAGTTGGATCTGTAAGGTTAAGGCTGTTCTCCCTTGCTCACTTATTATCTACTTCACATGTGGCCCTTCAATTCACAACACTTCGTGGCTTGAAGTTACAAGAGCCCTGCAAAAAAGTGACTTACTGTATGATCATTTGTCTCACTTAATGGCTGTTGCAACATCCCCATGGTCACACGCATCAAAATTCAGACACTTGGGAACACAGTTGCAGTGTCCTGGGGTCATAAGATTCCCTTTTGCAACTTTCTGACAAGCAAACTCAATGGGGAAGCTGGGTTCACTTAACAATCATGTTACTAGTCACCGTAGTGATTCACTGTGGCAAAAATGTCATGACTGGGAAAAATTATGGTCAGTAAACTATAAGATGATGCTATCAATACCCTATAAAGAAAACCTCTATAAAATGTTTTTTCGATGGCACTACTAAGCATCTAGCTCAGTGATGGCGAACCTATGGCATGGGTGCCACAGGTGGCATGCGGCTCTGGGAGGATGTTTTTGGCTTCCAGAGAGTCTCCAGGGGGATGGGGTAGGCATTATACTCTCCCCCCATCTCCAGGGAAGACTTTCGAGCCTGGGGAGGGCAAAACATAGGCCTACTGGGCGCACCAGAAGTTGGGAAACAAGCCATTTCTGGCCTCCAGAGGGCCTCGGGGGGGGGGAGCTGTTTTCACCCTCCCCGGGTATTAAATTATGGGTGTGGGCACTCGCACATGCGTGATAGCATGCGCCCATGTTCTTTTGGCACCCAAGGAAAAAAAGATTTGCCATCACTGATCTAGTGGATGTCATTAGACAAAATACCGCAAAACAGATAACCAATGATAATTCTAGATTATTTGATATTTGCAAGAGGATAAATCCTTCAAATAGCATTTGACATGGCAATCTTTCTAAAAGAAATATCTTATGTAATGGGGCAAAAATTAGTGAGATAAAAGTAAAGGCCATGTATGACTGAAGCAGTTCGGGGCATAGTGTCAGAGAAGACAATATTGTCCAATTGTAACCATTACCCCAACTCCTTTATTGGTTAGAAACTACACCTATGAAATTAATCCTAAAGACTCTGAAAACATGAAGAATATCTACAATGCACCCCACCCCCAAATGGGTATGTTCCAATCACAATTAAAATTAACAAAACCCAAATAATTAACTTTGCAGAAAAACAATACAAAGTCCACATCATAATATATACTTCATTAAAAATTATAATTTTGGGAGAAAAACTCTTATACAGTTATGAAATCCTGAACCTATATGCTTGAAACACTTGCTAATAGTTAACTTAGCTAATAAGATTTATAAAAAAAACAGCAATGCTAACTTCATGCCATTATCTAACCGCTATCTTCAACAACAAGCACACATTTTGGATAGCTATATGAATAAATAGCATATATTTTCATCACCTCTGCTTTCATTTTATGTTTATGCTGCTTTTAAACATTATGCAACACAGTTATGGGTGAAATAGGTTTCTTCTCCTTCAACTGTATATTGCATAAATACATTATTTTGCTATTGGTAGGTCTAAATCTTACATAATATAATATAAAGCACTGGATTAGTTCTGGATATTTTTTTCAGACAATACTGGACCAAGTTAAAATTTTCCCAGTTCACAGTTTACAACTCAAACTATAACTCATGCCTTTAATCTCTAGATGTATAGACAGATCATAATCTACAACTCAATAAATTCTATGAGGCATTTCCAAGAAGACTAATTCTCTGGGTTTAGGATTATAAGGTTATTGTTGTTGTTGTTGTTGTTGTTATTATTATTATTATTATTATTATTATTATTATTATTATTATTAATTAGATTTGTATGCTGCCCCTCTCTGGAGACTCGGAACAGCTTGCAACAACAATACATAGTATGAATCTAATGGTTAAAAAAGGACGGTTAAAACCCTTATTATAAAAAAGAAGTCATGCATCCCAAACAAACCATACATAAAATGAAACGGCCCGGGGGAATCAATTTCCCTATGCCTAATGGCAGAGGTGGGTTTTTAGGAGTTTGCGAAAGGCAAGGAGGCTGGGGGCAGTTCTGATCTCCGGGGGGAGTTGGTTCCAGAGGGTTGGGGCCGCCACAGAGAAGGCTCTTCTCCTGGGCCCTGCCAGACAACATTGTTTTGTCGACGGGACCCAGAGAAGGCCAACTCTGTGGGACCTAATCCATATATAAAATGAAATGTTAACTACTTGTTTAAAGGAATATCACTATTCTTCATTCTGAAAACTTGCAGACACCTAATTTTATGACAATATTTTACTATTTAGTATTTAAGAAACAATAATAACTTGTCTACATGATTACCTGTCTTATCAAACCACTCTATAACTACTCAGACATCCCATTGAACTCACTAAGATCTACCTGCACATCACAGCTTAATAAAGCAGTTAACAGATAAATCTAGTCATATGTCCCTGAAAGGAAATCTCATTTAAAAGAATGAGTGAAACTTCAAAATAAACATGCCCAAGATTGTACTGTATCGATCTAGACATCAAGCTTTACACTGGCCTCAGCAGTAAATCAAAGTATCCAGGCAGCACCCTTGGCAAAATTTGGCAATAGATTTCTTTCTCCTGCTCTTCTGAATTAACTAAATTGTTCCTGGCTTTGTAGGTAGCTTAACGACTTCTCTCCAGCACTAGAACCACTGATTTTCCATGCGACTGCCTCGACATCTATGGACGCAGCCTTTATTCCAGGTAAATAAGCTTTTACCTGGTGCTGAAAAAAAGCTGACTAGGACAGGGAGCCTATTGAATACCAAAGGAAGGTTTTTCACATACAGTGGTACCTCTATCTACAAATGCCTCTACTTAAGAACTTTTCTAGATAAGAACTGGGTGTTCAAGATTTTTTTGCCTCTTCTCAAGAACCATTTTCTACTTATATACCTGCGCCTCTGAAACTGTAACCGGAAAAGGTAGGGAGAAGCCTCCGTGGGGCCTCTCTAGGAATCTCCTGGGAGAAAATAGGGCTGGAAAAGACGGGGAGAAGCCTCTGTGGGGCCTCTCTAGGAATCTTGTGGGAGGAAACAAGGGCAGAAAAGGCAGGGAGAAGCTTCCATGGGGCCTCTCTAGGAATCTCCTGGGATTCCACCCTGCCTGTGGTTTCCCCAATCGCATGCATTATTTGCTTTTACATTGATTCCTATAGGAAAAATAGCTTCTTCTTACAAACTTTTCTACTTAAGAACCTGGTCACGGAATGAATTAAGTTTGTAAGTAGAGGTACCACTGTATATCCTCAAGCAACAAGGAACCAACTCATGTTTACAATCATGGCATCTGTGATTCAACAAATTAATATGGGACTGGACATTCCTTTAAATACTCAAGTTCCAGCTATATAGGGCTTCAATGGCAAATATAACATGATGGTGGAATTGAACTGGTTTATACCTCCTCATCCCGCAGGCCCATTCAACATCCATCCAGAGCAATGGCTGGAACAGAGATTTGGTAATTCCAAAATCACACCAAGTCATTATTTACTTTCCATTAACTATTTCAGAGACCAAGCAACCTACCTACGAATGCTAAAACTTTACGATAGTTAGGAACTCATGAGGAGGAGAATATGACAGATGCTTCTGCCTGTTGCTTTTTCCCAAGGGAAGATGTAGATTCTTGCATGCTCTAAATATGGAGTTTTGCTTAGCAAGACTTGTCAACAGCAGGTGTTGGTGTGATGTGATTTCTGCCCAGTGCAGTGAGTGGTGTCAATGTGTTTAGGTCATGCTTTTTGTGCTTTTCCTCTTTGTGCACTACCTAGAGTCACCTATGTGAGATGGGTGGCCATATAAATCATATAAATTAAGTGAATTATTTACTGTGCCCCTCAAATCAATGCTATTTTCTGCAAAAGACTACAACATAAATAAGATTGACTCTCCAAAAAATTAAAAACTCTTTTGATTCGATTGGTTAGAGAATGACCATTTTGCAGGGAACAAGAAAGTAGCAAGATTATTTAAATGACCAGAACTGAATGTTTACAAATTAAATATATTTGTAACAATATATACTAGTTAACAAGCTTGAAGCAAAGCATTCTGGAACAGATTGGCCAACAAGTCTAGTTAACTATACGCTTGATAAGGGCTGGCTGAGGCTGATGGAAAGTAGAGTGCAACATAATCTGGGCAGCTACCTCCAACACTGAAAATAACTTCATAAAAATAACTCATATCCTTCCCTATATCTGTTCTCTGCCCCAAACACAGCCAGCTAAAGTGTTATTGCTAAAACCTAGGCTTTGGCCTACATATTATGTTCTGTCGGGCTCTCTGGTAGAATCCTCCCCAAAATTCACAGGTACAAATTTCAGACACACACGTTTGAAAATTCAAAACAATGTTCTTTATAATGAAAATTCACTTAAACCAAGCCCTCTTTTGGTATAGCAAAGAGCACTCGTCTCCAAACAAACTGGTAGTTTATACAAGTCCCTTATCAGTCCTGTGATACTTAGCTTGCAGCTATGAGGCAATTCAAAGTCCTTCTTTCACAAAGTGAAACACACTTTGCTCTGGTTTAGATTCAAAGCAGGGAAAAATCAGCACACAAAAAGTCAAAGTCAGTAAAGCAGTCATGAAACACAACAAACGATCAGATAATCCTCCACAATGGTCAAACCCACAGGCTGCTATTTATAGCAGCCTCTCTAATTACCACAGACCCACCCAACCACAGGTGGCCTCATTTTCTTTGATAATAATCTCTCAGTTGTTGTTGCCTATGCATCGCTCTCCGTATGCGTGGCTGTATCATTAACTCTTGTTCTGAATCCCAGGAGGAGCTAGATAATTGATCTCCTTCTGAGCTGTCTGCCACACTCTCCTCCTCCCTGTCACTCATGTCTTCTTGGTCAGAGGAGCCTTCATCAGCAGATTCCACCAGGGGCAAAACAGGCCTGCAGCATGTGGATGTCTCCCCCACATCCACAGTCCTTGGGGCAGGAGCTGGGCCAGAGCTAACCACAACAATATTACATATACATGTTTTCACTTTGCTTTTCTTCCAAAAAAAAAGAAAAAGCTCTGGGAAGCAGACATGATGATTCTCCCTTCTTTTACCACCGAATTTATTTTCAGATAGTAAATAAAATGTTGCTTCAAGGGATTCACCAGATTCTACCATTTTAGGCCACTATCGTGAAGGAGCTGGATGCAGCAACCAAGTAAGCCTAACAGTGATTATGCAAAGACTATTTAGGAACCTTTATTTAAGTTGCCTTTGAATTCTTGCGCAGCTGTAAATAAAATTTTAAAAAATCCATAATTGCTGATGACATTCTCAGTCTTGGAGATAACCTCCACACTTATTGAAGTTCCCTTAATTATTATCTGGCATTACTGAAAACCTACACGTTGAAATTAAAAGGTCCATTTAAACTATACAGCCATGTAGCTCCCAGAAATCACAACAGACTAGAGCAGTGATGGCAAATCTTTGGCACGGGTGCCACAGGTGGCACATGGAGCCATATCTACTGGTACATGAGCCGTTACCCTAGCTCTGCTCCAATGTGCACGAATGTGCCGGCCAGCTGATTTTCGTCTTGCCCGGAGCCTCTGTGAGGGCATTTTCAGCTTCCGGAGAGTCTCCAGGGGGATGAGGAAGATATTTTTGCCCTCCCCAGACTCCAGAGAAGCCTCTGGAGCCTGGAGAGGGTGAAAAACAGGCCTACTGGGCCCACCAGAGGTTGGGAAATGGGATGTTTTAGGCCTTCAGGGGTCACTGGGAGGGCATTTTCGCCATCCCCAGGCAGTGTGTGCTTGTTAGTATATTGGGGTTCTTTTTAAACTTTTTTAAATATTTAAATTTATTTGGATTTGTTACGATTTGTTTATGCCTTGTTGTGAGCCACCCCGAGTCCGCGGAGAGGGGCGGCATACAAATCTAAATAATAAATTAAATAAATAAATAAATTGAATCATGGGTGTGAGCACTTGCCCACATGCAGTAGCACATGCACAGGCAAATTTCGGCACCCAAAGGAAAAAAGGTTCGCCATCGGAATGCTGAAGCCCCCTAAATGTTGCTGAATGCACAATATCACAGCAAACGTCCCACAAACATTGGCAGTTGTTGGCCAAGCAGCAGGGAGTTGAAGAAATACAGTGTCTAGTTTCTATGTAATGTCTGCAAGAATTTGAAGATCAAGTACATTTTTCTTTGGCCATTTCTCTTTATAGAAGGCTCCCCTACTATCTGGATTCAACTAAACACTTCCCACAGCCTGCAGCCCTGGTGAGCCTAGCACTTCAACCTGTTGTCATAGCAACGGTTCCCAAGATTTTCTCTTCTCACTATCTCAGCATCTGCACTAGCTAACAAGATTCTTTTCCCTAGATAACAGTAAAAATAACTTGTTTCCTACTTCAGGATACCACTGATAAGATGGACGCTAACCTTCCACGTGGGCTTTGTGTGTGTGTGTGTGTGTGTGTGTGTGGTTGTGTTAGTTTTCTTTTCTTAGAAAAAAATATTTCCATTTTAAATCACCAAATGGGCAACCCCGTAGATATTCCACATTTTATTTCTTATAAGCCCCAGGCAGAATGATAGTTGACCAAATCATCATCCTACGAAAATAGACTAACAATCCTGGGCCTAGAAAGCCTAGAACTACAGCGCCTAAAACACAATTTGAGCATTGCCCACAAGATCATATGCTGCAACGTCCTACCGGTCAATGACTACTTCAGCTTCAACCGCAACAACACAAGAGCATGCAACAGATTCAAACTTAATACGAACCGCTCCAAACTTGACTGTAAAAAATATGATTTCAACAATCGAGTTATCGAAGCGTGGAACTCATTGCCGGACTCAATTGTGTCAACCCCTAACCCCCAACACTTCTCCCTTAGACTCTCCACGATTGACCTCTCCAGGTTCCTAAGAGGCCAGTAAGGGGCGTATATAAGTGCACTGGTGTGCCTTTCGTCCCTTGTCCAATTGTCTTTCCTTTCTCTCACTAATCATATATATTTTCTTTCTTTCATGTATCCTCTCCTCTAAGTTCACTTTACCCTTATATATATTACTACATGTCTATTTTTCTTCCTATGTATTTGTGTATTGGACAAATGAATAAATGAAAAATGAAATGAAATGAATGGTTGGGAATTACAATTTGGAAACTTAAGTTCAACCCGTAGAACAAGCCAGGTAAGACAAGAATGATGTACCCATTATATAAGGCAGGCATTAAAAGACTTAAATTCATAAAGCAAAAATTATTGCAATAGTGGTGAATGTCTTTAGCTTGGGTGTAGGAAGAGGGTAAAGGTTTATTCTCTGAGCTTGTGGATTGGTTTCCAAATGTTTCATTACCAGGTTAGATATCATTTTCAGCAGATCCCTAAACTCCACTGAAGATGTTATCTACCGTGCTAACAAAACATTTGCAAACCAATCCAGAAGCTCAAGGAAGGAACCTTCATAGTCACAAAAAATATTTTTACTCTATACCCTTACTCCATAAAATGTGCACTAAAATTTACAAATGGAACAGATATGTAACAGCTGGTGACTTAAAACAGGTAACTAATTTATTCTTTTAATATACTCTTTCTCAACCTGCTGTCAGATCAGTTGAACAATCGCTTCTGCAAGTTCTAGCCAATGTACATGAAAAATACTTAGCTGGGAAGGCTGCTATTGTATACTATGCACACCGAGTTCCTCCTTCCTAAGACTTGGTTGAACAACAGTATGCAACAAGTATAACAAGTATAACAGTAGTTCAAGCTGCAATAACTGCAGAAAAAAAACAATTGTTGCCAAACTGTTTTCCACTGAGGACCTGTATACAGTACTGCACAAGTCATAAAGAGGGCTGTGAAAATATTTACTAACCCCTCACATCCTGGACATAAACTGTTTCAACTCCTACCCTCAAAACGTCGCTACAGAGCACTGCACACCAAGACAACTAGACACAAGGAGTTTTTCCCCCGAACACCATCGCTCTGTTAAATTATTATTATTATTATTATTATTATTATTATTATTATTATTATTATTATTATTATTATTATTATTATTATTATTAGCCACCCTTCTCCCAAGACTTAGGGCAGCTCACAAGCCACAATATAAAACAATGCGTACAACAAATCTAATTAATTAAAATCTACAAGCTAAAATCCCATATAATAATAATAATTCTCTCAACACTGTCAAACTATTTACTAAGTCTGCACTACTGTTACTACTAGTTTTTTCCCCTCATTCCTATCACCCATTTCCTCCCACTTATGACTGTATGATTGTAATTTGCTGCTTTAAAAAATTAATATTATTTCTTCATTGCTTGTTTGACCCCTATGACTATCATTAAGTGCTGTACCTCATTATTCTTGACAAACGTATATTTTCTTTTATGTACACTGAGAGCTTATGCACCAAAGACAAATTCCTTGTATGTTCAATCACACTTGACCAATAAAGAATTCTATTCTATTCAATAAAAATAAATCTGTCTCACACCAATATCTGCCTAATTAATATTACATTCTTATATATCCTAACTTTAGGGAAGAAGGATTTACTAAAGGGATATCCTTCTACTGCTTTGGTTTTAGAATGAATCTGCTTAAAAACTGTGCTTTACCAAATATTCTCATTTTCATTGGAAACAATGGATGCTGCAAAAATATGGGAAGAAATGGTATATTAGATGTGGTTGGTTTCAATTTCAAAGGGTTGTTATATATGATAGAAAAGTGTGAATTGTGTAGGGAAAGAGGAGGGCCACGCCCAGAAGCAGATAATGATCGCTAAGATTAAATTTGATTCAGTTTTAATTTTAGCACCTCCTCAGGTTATTTACCTCTTTTTTGCAGGAAGCACAGTTCCGCTTTCTAAGTCAGCGAAGTTTCATTTTGAATGTTAAATGCATTTATATTCCAAACTGATCATCTATTTATCCAGCAATTCCATATTAAGGAATTTATACCAACTAAGCAATGTATTTTACAAATAGCACCTTTGGGTACTTATTAAAATACTGTATTTTTTTTTCTTTTGCCAAAGAGATGTGAATGGATGTTAAAAGAGCCCTAGAGAAAAGGTAATTTCATAGAGATGGCCCTATGGTTGTTGTTTTTTTAGCACAGAATCAAAACTTCCCCTCGTCTTCTTACAGAATGCTGTATCCAACTCCCAATTCTGGTATCTTCTGGTGGTCCCCCTCCCAAGTACAAATCTGCTCCAACCTTACTCAGCTTTTCATAACTAGCCACAGTTAATTAGGTGCTTCCACCTGCTGAGGCAAGCCAGATTAAGGAGGACTTGCAAAAGACTATTGTATGGGCAGTGGTTTGTTCAATATCCTTAATGATGTTCTGTCTGGGTTCCCCCCAGACCTCAACACCAACTGGAAAAAACAGCCAGACACTCTGGTAAAAGCAACAGTACTTTATAGCTGGAAAAAATAAACACAGAGGAAAACCTGTTCTTCCCAACAGACAGGCTATAATACTTTACAGCAGAGTCCTGATGTCCAGACAATACAGCAAGCTTCTTGCTGGCACACCCACCCCAAGGTTTCAGTAGTCAAAGGCAGAAACCAGGATTCCAAGACGCCAAAGTTCACAGCCAGGTCCCAAGACTCTCAAAGATAAAACTCCACAAGCCAGGAAGGGTGGGTCTGCCTTTTAGCCTTTCCAAAGAGCACCACACCCAAACCCAGCTGTTGCCTCTTTAATGCTGAAAGTACCTAGCCAATTGGTCCCTTCGCTGTGTAGCTCTTCTCTGTCGTAGATCAATTATGGCTTGTGCATTTTCCTCTAAGGAATCCAGGCTGCTTGCTGGGGAGAGCTCCCTCTGGGGGGACTCTGGCTGTCCTCCCTCTTCTTCAGCCTGGGATTCCTCCTCCTCGTCTGCCTGCACCTCCTGTTCCTCATCCTCTCCCTCTGAGCTGGAAACCGACAGAAGATCAGCCGTTCCCTGAGGGGCCTCAGACGGAACCACAACAAATGATAGACAAATTGCTAGTTACAAATGCAGGCAATATATCCAATGCAAATTACCATGGTGGCCTCAAATGAACTGATCAAAAGCAAAGCTCATGAGCTATGTTTAAAAACAGTTTGGGGCAATATCTTAATTTGTGCTAATTATTGATTGGGAAGCTCCCTGGACAGACTAACAAACAGGCTATACAAATCTTTGTACTGAAAAAAAAAATAGAAATGCATAGTAGGGTGAATTTGACAACAGGTACTTGCCTTTTTAAAAAATGCAAGACCTCTATGAATTTGGAGAATCAAGCTACGATCCAGACAATGAATCTTCATTTGTACTAACCATGTCTTTTGGTGTGTTGCCTGAACTGAAGCATAATCCTATTCATTGGAGGGCTTCTACTGGTATGGCTAATTGCGCGCAGCTCTGTGGCTCTGGCGCAAGTGTGGGATCGAGCAAAATTTTGCTTTCCACACCTGTGCATCTCACCAGAGCTGCGGAGTTGCTCACAATTAGCCATACCGGTAGGAGCCCACCATTGGTCCTATTGCAAGGAGTAAATTTCTAGGTTCTATCATATCTCAAGACCTAAAATGGTCACCTAACATCAAAAACATCATCAAAAAAGCACAAAGAATGCTCTTTTTGCACCTCAGGAAGCTCAAACTGCCCAAGGAGCTGCTGATACAGTTCTATAGAGGAATCATTGAGTCTGTCATCTGCACCTCTATAACTGTCTGGTTTGGTTCTGCAACCCAACAAGACAGACATAGACTTCAGAGGATAATCAGAACTGTAGGAAAAACAATTGCTGCCAATCTACCTTTAATTGGAGACCTCTATACTGCACGAGTCAAAGAGGGCTGTGAAAATATTTACTGACCCCTCGCATCCTGGACATAAACTGTTTCAACTCCAACCCTCAAAACGTCGCTACAGAGCACTGCACACCAAGACAACTAGACACAAGAACAGTTTTTTCCCGAACGTCATCACTCTACTAAACAAATAATTCCCTCAACACTAAGTTTGCACTTCTATTTCTACTAGTTTTTTCTCATCATTCCTATTATCCTTTTCCTCCCACTTAGGACTGTATGACTGTAACTTGTTGCTTGTATCCTAAGATTTTTATTAATATCGATTGTTTCTTCATTGCTTATTTGACCCCTATGACAATAATTAAGTGTTGTATCTCAGGATTCTTGACAAATCTATTTTATGTACATTGAGAGCATATGCACCAAGACAAATTCCTTGTGTGGATTTCAATCACACTTGGCCAATAAAGAATTCTATTCTATTCTATTCTATTCTAAAATAATTGTAAATGAAGAGCCCTCCAATATTAAAATTCTATCAAGGCACGGCAGCAGGCTGAGTTTTCAAAATTAGTTGGGTCAAAAGCCACTAATTTCAAAGTGTAGGCATTCTAAGCCTGAAATGGCATGCTGCCTAAAAATAGAAGCAGGTCACAGCTACATTTGCAGGACTGTGTTATGATTAGCAGTGACTCTATCAGTATGCTGAATCAGGGATTTCATAGTTTAACCTTCTGCAATACAAAATATTGTAAACTAGCATAGATTGTCAAACCCGATTGCCATGAGATATTCTAATACACCATTCTCATAAATCTCAGTCTGCATAGCTAGCAATTATGTAATATGGGAATTATTAGTTAAAACATCTGGAAAACACTTGGGTTGTTCATATCTAAATTACTATTATTATTTTATTCACAAAATACAGTAATACACAGCAAATGAGATTTATATGCTGGATTTGGTATCACACTATCTCAAGTTGAACACTTCCCAAGAGTCACTGGGAACACTTCCAAATGCACGCAGATCCAAGTGTTGTTATTTGTTGTTGTTGTTGTTATTTAATTACAACTAATCCTCAACTTGCAACTGATCACTTAGCAAGCAAAGTTATGGTTACCTCCAAAAGCTACTTACGACCCTGTTTCAAAGTTACGGCCTCTGCAGCAGTTAGGGGAGCAAAATTGCCACCCACCTGTGTTCCAGAAGTGGTTGTCTTTTTGGAACAGCTAGACTTTCTTGCAGTTATTTAAAAATAAAGAGGCAACTTTTTCCAGGATACAGCCACATGCCCCATCAATGATGTGGGATGGAGCAGCATGCCTGTCTACCCCAATGTAAAGCCAGGAGCTGTAGAGATCTTTCGAAAGTGCATGGGAGGCAAGAGGTGAGGAAGAAAGAGTGGGCCCAGAAGGGTTGGAGACAGAATCAAGGCCTATGGAAATCCAATGGGGAGGAAGGCCTATGTAGACCTGGAGAAGGAAAGTGGCCTAAGGCCTCTGGGGACCTTAAGGGATGGGAAGAAGGGGTGGGGATGGAGAAGGTTTTGGGAAACCTGAAACAGGTAGGCCTGATCCTGTGCTAGGTATTTGAGGGGCTACCACAGAGAGGAGGGTGTCAGACTATTTTCCAAGGTACCGGAAGGCCAGGCAAGGAATAATGGATGGAAACTGACCAAGGAAAGTTTCAACCTGGAAATAAGGACAAACTTTGTGACAGTGAGAGCAATCAACCAGTGGAACAGCTTGCCTATGGAGGTTGTGAGAGCTCCAACATTTAAGACCTGCAAGGGGAAATTGAACTGCCATCTGTCTGAAGTGGTATAAGGACAGAGTTTGGACTAGGTCCCTTCCAACTCTAATAATCTATAAAATGCATCAGTGGGTTGAAGAACCTTCATGTTTGCAAAGTGCCACAGGAGGGGAAAAACTCTGCATCACTTTTCACAACCTGGCATTGTCTCAGTAAGTTGAGATAGCAACTCCTAAAATATGTAACATTTGGCCATTTTGGCTAGGGAGTTGCTGTCATAACATATCTGGACCAATATGCTCTGTGGCACAAAAAATAAAGATTGTTTGGTGACAAGGAAAAACTGAAATTATAGGTAGAGTGGGATGGAATTAAATATATAGATGAGTGGCATAGACTAAGCCTCCGTAAAAGAAATTGTCCTTATTGGCAGCCATGCAGAGTGAAAATGGAGAACAATGTGATATTGGCTCTATAAACTGTGACCTGGCTGGATCATGTTTCAGAGACATTTCTTTACCTAAACAGAAACAAAATGACCCAAAAGGTAGGCAAAAAAGCAGGTGGGAGAGAGAGTAACTTCTAACTTCCTACCAGTTTCCCCACTGATGTCATTTATGGGAAGCTAGCAGGAAGCAGAGAAATCACTTTTCATCCTCCTTGCTTCACCACCTTCTTTTAAGGGATTCCAGCCTCTGCACCAAGCAGCCTATCACTCTCTGCCCACGGGATCTTACTGCAAGCCAATCACTGAAGTGGAGCAACGCCCAACTTTCTGCCAGCTTTCCAATTGGCTTTCCTCAAAAATCATTCTACCTTGGTTGGCCAGCCGAACTGCTTGCCATTTTGCTGGAAGGAGGGAAACAAAGAGAACCATGGACTAGGAAGGAAGTTCCACCTTCCTCCTGATCCCAGCTTGTCCCCAAGATCTCTTTCCATCCAAACATCTCATCTTATCAAGTTCTCCCATCCTCCATCTGGACCTACCTTGCTATCAAGGCAGCCAATTCGCTCCCTTGTCCGTCCCTTACCACTCACTGTCATTTAGGGATTTCAAGTTTCAGTCTTGATTCTTTTTCACCAACCAATTGCATATAGGGGCCGGAGAGGGTAGCGTTATGGTTCTCCCATATCCCCTTGGGCCATGCAACTTATAGATTTCTGAGAAATGTAAAGAAAAGGAGCAATAATGCAGAAGTAGCTACAACTTCTCCAAATTTCATTCCCCAGGAGTCATAAGTTTCAGCATTCTTTAAGTTATCCCATTGGAGTTAACTTGGTTCAATGACTGTAGCCCTATATAACCTTCCAATTTCCCTCAGTTGTAAAAAAAAAAAAAAACACCAGCCAGACAAAATACAAACACATTAGCAAAATCACAATATGCCAGCCAGTAATTTTTCTATAGTGTCTATAGAAATTCCCAAGTTAAATTCCTGGCTTTTCACTTAGGAATTGAGGTAAGAAATGGTGAAAAGATCATAACCCAGATTCTGCATTATTTAATTAAGAAAAGATAAAGGGCCCCAAAGGTTACACAAGTTAGGTTTTGAATAAAGAACTAAACCATTTTAACTAAAGCAGTATCAAGAATGTCTCAACAGGTGGCAACACCTAGGCATTATTGACTGACCTCATTAAAAGTAACAACAGCTGAATCTTGTTAACACTTAAATAAGAGACCACCAGAACTTATGGATAAAATGGGAAGTAAAAAAGAAGCATTTTGCAAAAAAAGGCAAAGACAAAACTATTTCCACACTGTTGCCAAGGAAACTTCACAGATATTGTTCATATAATTACTAAGAGTCAAAATTAGTACCAAGGGAATTTTTACTGTTTTTCTCAACACCTATAACTAGGCCTGGTCAACGGGGCATCAGCATGAGGTGGAACAAATTGGAAGTGACCGAATAAACTATAACACTTTTTTCTGGAAGGTGAAACAGAAACCTTTTTTTAAACATGCAGCCAATTATAAAACGTTCTGGACTTCTGGAATAAATTTTTTGCCACAGGAAAACAACTAATCTGCTTTCATCTTATCACTATAGATCAGGGGTCTCCAGCCTTGGCAACTTTAAGACCTGTGGACTTCAACTTGCAGAATTCCTAACCAGCAAAGCTTCAGCAATGGTTTTAGGGAGAGCTATGTACATACTGTGTAACTTATAGGACAAATAAGAAAATGTTTTGCTTGTAACATACTCAGGAGCAAGCTCCATTACTTAAAGGATGGGTGTCCAATTTTTTGGCTTGTCTGAAGAATAAAGTATATTGTCTTGGGTCTATATAAAATATGTATAATAGTTAATACTTAAAACCAACTTCTTTTACTTTTTATATTTATTACCTTGTGAGTCTGCATTGCTAGCTTCCAGGTCCACAGGTGTTCCATGGATAAAAGATTGGGCACACCTGATTCAGAAAATGAAAGCTACTGCCAGCCCAAGAAAATAAAAGTTTTTTAGGTAGACCAATGGCAAGCCTTTGCAAACTTTTTAAAGGGTGGCATTAGTTTCAGTTCAATTTAATTTTGAAAACAATATCATGTTGTTTATGTATGTTACATTTCTTTTTATTATAAGTACAATTGTTTTTATTAACAATACTTACTTTTAACATACTACTTTTATTAACAATACTTAATTAACCCATTACTTTTATTAAAGGTACTTACTTTTAACATATTTTTATTAACAACCATCACTCAGATAAACTAACCCAAGGGAAACAAACATTGTGGGGTAGAATGGATTAGAGAAACCCAGTTCTGACACAGTCTTTGAAAACAGGCTTCCCTAAGTAGAACAATTGTTAGAACAATTAATCAGTGGAACAGCTTGCCTCCAGAAGTTGTGAATGCTCCAACACTGGAAGTTTTTAAGATGATGATGGACAGCCATTTGTCTGAAATAGTGTAGGGCAATGATGGTGAACCTTTTTTTCTTTGGGTGCAGAAAGAGTGTGTGTGTGTGCACTATCGTGCATGCATGAGTGCCCACATCCATAATTCAATGCCTGGAAAGGGCAAAAACAACTTCCCCACACACCCCGGAGGCCTCTGGAGGCTGGAAAGAGCCTGTTTCCCAACTTCTGGTGGGCCCAGTAGGCTTCTGTTTCATCCTCCCTGGGCTCCAAAGGCTCCCCTGGAGCAGGGGAGGGTAAAAATGCCCTTCCCCATGCCCCAGGAGGTTCTCTGGAAGTCAAAAATGCCCTCCCAGAGCCTCTGTGCAAGCCAAAAATCAGCTGGCCAGCACATACATGCACATTGAAGCTGAGCTAGGGCAACGGCTCGCGTGGCAGCAGATTTGGCTCCATGTGCCACCTGTGGCACCCATGCCATAGGTTCGCCATCACTGGTGTAGGGTTTCCTGCCTAAGCAGGGGATTGGAGTAGAAGACCTCCAAGGTCCCTTCCAACTCTATGGTTTTTGTTGGTAGTAGTGGTAGTAGTAGTAGTAGTAGTAGTAGTAGTAGTAGTAGTAGTAACATTTTCATTAGTCTTGATTAAATACACTAGGACTGAAGAGAAATGTAGTCCAAACTTCATTTGGGTAAAAGAAAGGCAACACCAATTACTCAGCAACTAAGCCCTGAGTCTTCAGAGGAGGTGGAGGAGAAGGAGAAAAGAAGGAGGAGGAGGAGGAGGAGGAGGAGGAGGAGGAGGAGGAGGAGGAGGAGAAGAAGAAGTAGGAGGAGGAGTAGTTGTAGCCTAGGAGTAAGGAAATACTATGGTTTTCCCAAATTATTGAACATCCAGTTATCCCTTTGACTATGTTTGTGGAACTGCTGGGAGTTAAAGTTCAACAAAATATGAAAGGCCACAGCTCCTCCAGCATTTCATAAACAGTTTCAAAGTTTCCCCTGTACAGTATTTGTTACATAAACATTGGGGATTATAACTGACTGATTCAAGGGATACCATTGATGTTTCTCACAAACTTTATCTTTCTATATATAGACTTGTACAAAGCCAATGGAAGATAGAAAGCAAAAGTAAAGTCAATTTAACATAATCCAGTAATGAATTTGCTCTGGCAAATTCAAACATCTAAGCAGAGTCAGACTGGGTTCATCCTGGGTCTGAAGAACACTAGAAAATTCCAGGACTATGAATTAGCCTGAGAAAGATCTTTAAAAATCTTCAAAATATGGTAACAATTCTGCAACATTGCCATGAAAATTCTATGGCTATGTTTGTGTACTAAGTATTCAAACTCTACCCAGGAGAGCCTTGCCCATTTAAAATTGCTTCCTAAGAAAATGCTTTTGGATTTTGCAACCTGAGGAATAAATGTGTTTTAAAGTCACCCTGTGCTCAAGCAAAAATAAAACAAAACCCACCCTCAAGTCTAATCAAAGGATTTGACTTTGGAGAAAATTAAATCAGGTGGTTAATTATTTGATGTCTATCTCAAGGCTTATGAATATGCATTACGCATTTTAAATGTGGATAATTTTCCCTCCTTGCAGAAAACTTTTCAGCCCACTGGGTCTACCTAGTTCTTAAATAAACAGACAATAAATATATAGACATAGTAGCAGAATATAGATGATAGTATTCCTTCCACATGGGATGACCACTGATGAACAGGTGACATGGTTAGTTTCAGATACATTCACTGTCTGTAACAAGCCAAGATATCAAAATGAATGTATGAAAAAAAAAACCCAAATGATGTAATCATTTATAGATATAATACAAAAGTTGTCACATTTGCATGACGATGTAACCATGAATGTGGTATCATCTAGCTCCCCTTATTCTCTTTGTAGACTCCACCATGCTGGCATTCGTGGCTAATACAATAATAAGTGATGGGAAAAAAGGTCAAATTATTGTTGCCAGAAACCTAGGTGTTTGGACCCACAGGTTAATTCTGTATAAGTTGAATTCATATATTTAGACCCAAAAAAGATTGTATAGAACAGTGGTGGCGAACCTTTTTTTTCTTCAGGTGCCGAAAGAGAATGGGTGTGCTGGCCAGCTGCTTTCTGGTGAGCCAGTAGGCTCCTGTTTCACCCTCCCCAGGCTCCAAAGGCTTCCCTGGAGCCGAGGGTGGGTAAAAATGCCCTCCCCATCCCCCCAGAGGCTCTCTGGAAGCTAAAATCACCCTCCCAGAGCCTCTGTGCAAGCCAAAAATCAGCTGGCCAGCACACACATGCATATTAGAGTTGAGCTAGGGCAACGGCTCACATGCCAGCAGATATGGCTCCACATGCCACCTGTGGCACCCGTGCCATAGGTTCGTCCTCACTGGTATAGAATATCTTTCCACAGGATAGCAATTGGGTCATAACCCAATCATAGGTGGAAGAAAACATGCTGGAAAAGTGTGATATGAAGTGAGCTTCCAAATCAGGCAGTATCCAATTTTAAGCTCAGCCCCACCCTTTCCTGACCCACTTTGCACAGCACCTGAGATTGGGAGCATTTTTTAGCTTCCCAGTGTGGGAAGCCATATATAAATATGAATAAACACATAGAGCAAGGAATGTTTGTCTTGTATTTAAGTATAAGTATTTAATCCAGGCTTCTACTCTCATGTGTCCTCCAAACAGGTTAGCCTCCAGTCCTCATTATTTAGTTCAGCATGGCCCAGGACCATGGGGTTGTCAGCCTTTCTATATATCTGGAGCACACTTGCTGGCAAGATTCGGAGAAGGACTTAAATGTATGTAGTAAAGTGAAGACGGTGGGAATTGTTAGTAGCCCTACTACTAGGCCAACTCCCGGCGACCATGGAGGCGCGTACCTTTTCACCTACTCTTTCCAGCATCGAGCCAACTGGCTGTTTTGTCGGCCGCCCCCCAGCCTAGTAAGTCAGAGTCCATCCCTCGGCCAGTTCTCAGGCCTACCACCAGCAGCCGGGTGGGGTATACCCCCCATGCACGGAAGCGAGGAGGGGAGGGGGAGAAACTCACGCGTTGCCCACGTGGATGCGGTGCGCCACTTCATTGCTGTGCGCGCTCGGCAGGCTGTAACAGCCACTGCCGTTAGTCAGCAGGTTGTTGAGTTCTTCCACGGAAATCTGGAACTCTGACATGGCTCGTTCGTCCCGCCGATATGGTCAGGGCCGCCTCCACGCTCTTTTCCCCGGGTCCTGCCTGATAGGAGAGGCTGCGATCAGCTGGTGCGCGGCCGGCAACTCCCAAACTGGCCAGGAGGGAATGGCGCGGAGATTATATCTTGCGCCTTAGGGGCTCCGCCCTCAGAGCTTGGCCATCCTAAAGGGACCGTGCGGCCTTTTTTTTTCCTGGGGGGGGGACTTTCTTTTTCCTGCGGGGGAGCTTTCTTTCGCGCCAAATTACATATTTAGGGTCGACTCTGACGACTTAGAGCACAAGTTCTGAGGCCCATAATATCTGTCTGGATAGAGATCCACGCACGTTGCCTGTGCGTATCTTGCACGCTCCAGATTCATTTGTTCTTAGGTTTATCATTTAATGCTACAGGTGCTTGGGATCGATTTTGGAGGAAAGTTCTAGTTCTCGGTGTGTAAAGGTAATCGGGGCTGTTAAAGCGAAAGTTCACAAGTTTTTTTCTGATGCTTCTCTTGTACCAGTGAAATGACATCTCACACTAGATGAAAGACCCCCTTGTTCTACATTGTTTTTCCCCAAAGTCAAGGTCATATATATTATAGAAACTCCACCCATTCTTGATCTTTACTGGACAGGCCATGTTCAGGTTTGGCAACCCATTGGCAACCTATTCTCTTTTTAGAAGAGCCATTGCAAAATTATGATCTGCTCCAATTATATGTAAACAAGCTATACAACATTCAAATGTTTACATTTTTCATTTAGATAATCCAATTTTCTGAATATGTACAGTAGAATGAACATAATCCCATAGCCAGTTTTCACATACTGTATTCCTTAGGCCGGACTATACTTGGTTGATATGTAGTTTTGTGTGTAGCAGCTGTTCAACTTAAATTTTAATTGCAATGGAAATTATTTGCTTTCAGGGGAACTTGCTTCCTAAAAATGTATTTCTTTCTTATATTTATTTATTTTCTTTCTTTCCTCAAAGAGCTGCAAGTGAGCTATATGGTTCTTCCTATTCTTTCATTTTATGTTTGTGGTACTCTTGTGCAGGAAAACAATAGCTGTGTTCACAGAGTATCCCATTAGTTTGCTTAACTTATTTCTTCAATAAATTGCAATTAGCTGAGATCAGACAATAATGGTTAATAAGTAGAGTCAACCTGCATAGAGTATGCATTTCAGTATTATTATTTTTATTGTTATTGTTGTTGTTATTATTATTATTTATTAGATTTGTATGCCGCCCCTCTCCGCAGACTCGGGGCGGCTCACAACAACAATAAAACAATGTACAACAAATCTAATAATATAAGAATCACTAAAAACCCCTTATTAAAAAGCAAACACACACAAACATACCATGCATAAACTGTATAGGCCCGGGGGAGATGTCTCAATTCCCCCATGCCTGACAGCAGAGGTGGGTTTTAAGGAGTTTACGAAAGGCAAGGAGGGTGGGGGCAATTCTAATCTCCGGGGGGAGCTGGTTCCAGAGGGTCGGGGCCACCACAGAGAAGGCTCTTCCCCTGGGTCCTGCCAAACGACATTGTTTAGTCGACGGGACCCGGAGAAGGCCAACTCTGTGGGACCTAACCGGTCATTGGATTCGTGCGACAGAAGGCGATCCTGGAGATATTCTGGTCCGATGCCATGAAGGGCTTTATAGGTCATAACCTACACTTTGAATTGTGACCGGAAACTGATCGCCAGCCAATGCAGACTGCGGAGTGTTGGTGTAACATGGGCATACCTAGGGAATTGGATTCATTTTTTTCTTTGCAAAGTAAAAGGCAGTGCTCAAAGTTTGATTTATTTTTACAAATTGGTGATTGCAAAGTATATCCTCATGGAATAATTTCTCATTGGGCCTGAAATGGGGCAAAATTCAATTAGCAAAGGAAATGTTGGGTTTGATTGTTATTGTAAGTTTATTTATTTTATTTATTTATTAGATTTGTATGCCGCCCCTCTCCAAAGACTCGGGGCGGCTAACAACAATAAAGAAGACAATGTAACAAATTTAATGTTAAAAAATAATCTAAAAACCCCCAATTTAAGAGACCAATCATACAAACAAGCATACCACACACACACACACACACACACACACACACAAAGAGTCACACACAGGATTTTCAACTTATCTCCGGGACCGCCTTCTGCCGCACGAATCCCAGCGACCGGTTAGCTCCCACAGAGTTGGCCTTCTCCGGGTCCCGTCGACTAAACAATGTCATTTGGCGGGACCCAGGAGAAGAGCCTTCTCTGTGGCGGCCCCGACCCTCTGGAACCAGCTCCCCCCAGATATCAGAGTTGCCCCCACCCTCCTTGCCTTTCACAAGCTCCTTAAAACCCACCTCTGTCGTCAGGCATGGGGGAATTGAAATTTTCCCTTCCCCCTAGGCTTATAGAATGGTATGCTTGTTTGTATGATTGGTCTCTTAAATTGGGGGTTTTTTAGATTATTTTTTAACATTAAATTTGTTACATTGTCTTCTTTATTGTTGTTAGCCGCCCCGAGTCTTTGGAGAGGGGCGGCATACAAATCTAATAAATAAATAAAATAAATAAACTTACAATAACAATCAAACCCAACATTTCCTTTGCTAATTGAATTTTGCCCCATTTCACAAATCTTTTAGCCATCACTGTAAAACAAATAATTGTAGTTCTTAAGTGAATCTTGGGGTCATTAAGCGAGTCTGGCTTCCCCATTGACTTTGCTTGTTGGAAGATGGCTGGAAAGGGTTAGAAATGGTGATCACATGAGCCCCATACAATGCAACTGTCGTAAATACATGACAGTTGCAAAGCACCTGAATTCTGATCATGTGATTATGAAAATGCTGCAACCGGCATACGAAAAACAGTCATGTCATTTTCTTTTCAAGGCTGCTATAATTTTGAAATGTCACCAAAGGAAGAGTAATAAGTTGCGAATTACCTGTGTATGTATATGTGTGTGTGCATACAGAGGTGGGCTGCTAAGGTGGAACGGTGATGGGTGCTCGCCCCCGTGGCTCTGAGTGCTAGCGGAGTCCAGTGGAATTCTACTACTTGCACATGTGCAAGTAGCAGAATTGCGCGCAGAGACGCAGGTGTGCCCGTGTTTTGGTGTGTGTTTTTGCTTCCGGCAGCAACCCATCTCTGAAACACAGTATATAACAATGTGATTTCTAACCTTCATCAGAAGAATTTAAAAAAAATTAGTGATTCTTTACATCTCTTTAAGGTTACAAATATACATCCCATATCTACAAACAAATCCATAAAACATAATATTTTCAGTTTTGATGTCACCAGAAAGTCCATAAAGATTACCAAAAATAGCAGTCTTAATTTTAACCTTGATCAACTAACTATATTTACAGTACAGTGGTACTTCTACCTAAGAACGCCTCTACTTAAGAACTTTTCTAGATAAGAATTGTGTGTTCAGGTTTTTTTGCCTCTTCTTAAGAACCATTTTCTACTTAAGAACCTGAGCCCGGAAAAATTTCCCAGGAAATTTGAGAGCAGCACGAAGACCCGGCCAGTTTCCTGCCCTTCCCCCTTTAAATCCCAGCTATCTCCAGCTTTTCTGGGCTGCCAGAGGAGCCTTTCGGTGGCACTTAAGGAGGCTTTGGCAGTCCAGAGCGAACAAAGCATTTTCCTTTCTCTGGGCACTTGGAGAGGGAATAAACGTCTGCCAGTGCCCAGAGAAAAGAAGCGCTCCCTTCACTCTGGGCAGCAACTGTCCTCCTCCTCTTCTTCCTCCTCCTCCTCCCACCCAAATTCCAAGCTTTTATTTCTTTCCTAATGGGTTTGCATGCACTATTTGCTTTTACATTGATTCCTATGGGAATAATTGCTTCTACTTACAAACTTTTCTAATTAAGAACCTGGTCACAGAACAAATTAAGTTCTTAAGTAGAGGTATTGCTGTATATATTTTCTTCTAACAGTCTTAATCTTCAGTTTGAAAGCATGCAAATAGATACATAGATACCAGTGGTAAAGATGCTCCATGATACTATAATGGCCACATGGCCACAGAAATGTCTTCAGATATCCCTGGCTCATTGGCACTTAAAACATAGAAGGAACACTGCCATTTTTTAACTTGCAAATGTGTCTCCTCAAACTCCAGTTTTGTCTTTCTGGGTTGTAATTCATTCTCTGCTGGAGAAAGAGATGGGAGACTAAATGGCGGCGAATAGACAATGGTATCCTTCTGCAATGGTTGGAGGGGTTGGGAGTAGAAGGCACCATTCTACGGTGGTTCTCCTCCTACCTCTCTGGCGGATCGCAGTCATTGTTTAGTGGGAAGACAGAGGTTGACCCCGAGGCCCCTCCTTTGTGGGGTTGGTCCTCTCCTCTGCTATTCAATATCTACATGAAACGGCTAGGTGAGATCTTCTGATGACATGGGGTGAATTATCAACAATACGCTGATGATACTCAGCTGTACATCTCCACCCCATGTCAGTTCAGCAAACCGGTGGAAGTGATTTGCCGATGTCTTGAAGCTAGGAAGGTCTGGATTGGAGGGGAAGGTTAAAACTCAACCCTGACAAGATTGAATGGCTAGGGTCCTTCCTCCTAAAAACAATCCCATCTGTCTGTCTTTGGTGCTGGGGAGGGGAATCAATTTCCCCCTCAAATAGGGTTCGCAACTTGAGTGTCTCCCAGACCCACAGCTGAGGCTAGAGCAACATCTCAGCTGTGGTTGGGGCTTTTTCAGGTCTGTCTTGTCTACCAGTTGCAGCCCTACCTTGACCAGCAGGCACTCCTCACAGTCAGTCATGCCCTCATCACTTCTCGTCTTGACAATGGCAGTGCACTCTACATGGGGCTACCCTTGAAGAGCCTTTGGAGACTTCAGCTGGTGCAAAATGCAGTGGCGCGTGCAATAGCGGGTGTACCAAGGTATGCCCGTACTACTCCAACCTTACACGAGCTGCCAGTCAGTTACCAGTCAGTCTTTGAACGCAATTCAAAGTGTTGGTTGTTACCTTTAAAGCCCTACATGGCTCAGGGCCAGACTATTTATGAGACCAGCTCCTCCCTCATACCTCCCTGCGGCCAGTAAGGGCTCACAGAGTCGGCCTTCTCCAGGTCCCATCTGCCAAGCAATGTCAATTGGCAGGGCCTCGAGGAAGAACCTTCTCTGTGGTGGCTCCGACCCTTCGGAATCAACTGCCTCCAGTGATCCGTACTATCTCCACCCTACCGGTCTTCCAGAAAGCCGTTAAGACCTGGCTTTTCCAGCAGGCCTGTAATTAGGGTTCACTGCAAGTGTGCATGGTTTTTTAGGATGTTATTGTTTTTTATTTGTATTGTTGATTTTATCGCTGTATTTTTATTGCTGTTGTATTTATGAATATTGTTAGCTGCTCTGAGTTCTTTTTTGGGGAGTGAGCGGGATATAAATACAAATAATAAATAAAGAAGCAAGTAGTCCTCTGACGCTTCCTATTCTTTATACCTTTAAAGCCCTTCATGGCACTGGACCAGAATATCTCCGAGACCGCCTGCTGCCGCACGAATCCCAGCGACCGATTAGGTCCCACAGAGTGGGTCTTCTCCGGGTCCCGTCAACTAAACAATGGCGGTTGGCGGGCCCCAGAGGAAGAGCCTTCTCTGTGGTGGCCCCGGCCCTCTGGAACCAACTCCCCCCGGAGATTAGAACTGCCCCTACTCTCCTTGCCTTTCGGAAACTCCTTAAGACCCACCTTTGTCGTCAGGCATGGGGGAACTGAGACATCTCCCCCGGGCATTTACAATTTATGCATGGTATGTCTGTATGTGTGTTTGTTTAGAAAATGGGGTTTTTAAAATATTTTTAAATAGTAATTTAGATTTGTTGTAAATTGTTTTCACTTTGTTGTGAGCCGCCCCGAGTCTGCAGAGAGGGGCGGCATACAAATCTAAATAATAAATAAATAAATAAATAAATTCTCCTTCTTTCTAGCTTTCGTGGCTTGGATGTTGAGATGGCACTCTTGTTTTCATTCTGCTAAGTTCCCTGTGGATCTGGTAATAAAGTTCACCATGGCACGGAAAGATACTGCACCTCTGCCGGTTCTAAAGCTATTGTTGATTGGAGACAGTGCAGTGGGGAAATCCAGGTGCATGGGAAGGGTCACCAAATGGGAAAGTAGTAGGGAACTTTGTTCCTGGTGGTTTACTATTTTTTTCCCTCTTTTATCCCTGCAGCCTTTTGCTGAGATTTGCTGAAGACACGTTTGAGCCATACCTCAGTCCAACTATTGGTGAGTAGTGCTGCCTTTTCATACATGGGGAGGGAAATGGGGGCGGGGGTCAGAACTGTGACTGTTGCAGCCTCCCATCTTGATAGACAATCTAAATGTTTGCTAAAGACACAAACACACACAATAATAATAATAATAATAATAATAATAATAATAATAATAATAATAATAATAATAATACAAATCTAATAAATTATTATTATTATTATTATTATTATTATTATTATTATTATTATTATTATTATTATTACTGTTGTGAGCCACCCTGAGTCTTCGGAGAGGGGCGGCATACAAATCTAATTAATAATAATAATAATAATAATAATAATAATACCAATCTAATAAATAATAATAATAATAATACAAATCTAATAAATAATAATAATAATACTAATACAAATCTAATAAATAATAATAATAATTATTATTATTATTATTATTTATTAGATTTGTATGCCGCCCCTCTCCGAAGACTCGGGGCGGCTCACAACAGTAATAAAAACAATATAACAATGGAACAAATCTAATAATAAAATATATAAAAACCTCAACAATTAAAAACCATACAGCACATACACATCAAACATGAAATATAATAAGCCTGGGGGAGATGTCTTAGTTCTCCCATGCCTGGCGATATAGGTGGGTCTTAAGCAACTTGCGAAAGACAAGGAGGGTGGAGGCCGTTCTAATCTCCGGGGGAAGTTGATTCCAGAGGGCTGGGGCCGCCACAGAGAAGGCTCTTCCCCTGGGGCCCACCAAATGACATTGTTTGGTCGATGGGACCCGGAAAAGGCCAACTCTGTGGGACCTTATCAGTCGCTGGGATTCGTGCGGTAGAAGGCGGTTCCGGAGGTATTCTGGTCCAATGCCATGTAGGGCTTTAAAGGTCATTACCAACACTTTGAATTGTGACCGGAAACTGATCGGCAGCCAGTGCAGGCCACGGAGTGTTGTAGAAACATAGGCGAATCTAGGAAGCCCCACGATAGCTCTCGCAGCCGCATTCTGCAAGATCTGAAGTTTCCAAACACTTTTCAAACGCAGCCCCATGTAGAGAGTGTTGCAGTAAAACAATTTTAGTGTTCCTAATATTTGGCCTTTTAACCAAGTTTTCATGCATGTCATGTTGCCCAAGCCTGAAATAGCTACAGCTCCAAAAAAAATTGAAATTTGTACCCCAAATTTGCTGTACAACCGTAAATAATTGGGAGTATTTTCAACAGTATTTTCTGTTGGATTAACCACCTCTTTAAATTAACTTGTGATGTCAATATACAGATAGTACTTGATCTATGGCTGGTTGCTGAGGGATCATTTGAAGGTATGAACAACCAAAAAAGGGGGAATTACAACATGAATTCAAAGTTCCTATAGTCTGGC
The DNA here is from genome assembly GCF_031021105.1 of Erythrolamprus reginae. Lineage (NCBI taxonomy): Eukaryota > Metazoa > Chordata > Lepidosauria > Squamata > Dipsadidae > Erythrolamprus > Erythrolamprus reginae. The sequence continues at coordinate 116,886,664 of NC_091963.1, forward strand.
AGTCAGGTGACCAAATTTATCATTTGCAGCACAGTGGTGATTCACTTAATGATCACTAGAGGGACATAAAGGGACATAAATTTAGGTGAAATGTGTAGTTGAATTTTACGACCATTAAAACGTACGGCCCTAATGGGAAAACTCCAATATGGCTGTATGTTGAAGACTACCTGTATAATAACCATGCTACTTTTCTTTAATTGCATTTAATCCATAGTCTGGTTTGACAAATTGCATGAATTAGATAACGGATTTTCTACTCACATCTCCAAGAACTGATCTAAAATGCTCTGCACCAGCCTTTTCTGCCCCTTTCCAAACACGCTTAGATTGCTGTTCTGATTCTTCATTATTTCTGTGGCAGGATCCATGCACTATATAACCACTGTCAGAGTGTGCACAGTGTGACTACTATTTTATTATTATTATTATTATTATTATTATTATTATTATTATTATTATTATTATTATTTATTGGATTTATATGCCTCCCCTCTCCGAAAACTCGGGGCGGCTAACAGCAATCATAAACAGTATACAATAATAAACCAATACTAAAAGCGAATTAAAAACCCCTTAATATAAAAAAGCAAACATACATACATACAAACATACATACAAACATACCATGCATACAATTGTAAAGGCCAAGGGGGAGAAGGAATCTTAGTTCCCCCATGCCTGGTGGCAGAGGTGGGTTTTAAGAAGCTTACGAAAGGCAAGGAGGGTGGGGGCAATTCTAATCTCTGGGGGGAGTTGGTTCCAGAGGGCCGGGGCCACCACAGAGAAGGCTCTTCCTCTGGGTCCTGCCAAGTGACATTGTTTGGTTGACGGGACCCGGAGAAGACCCACTCTATGGGACATAACTGGTCGCTGGGATTCATGCGGCAGAAGGCGGTCCCTGAGTTAATCTGGTCCGGTGCCATGAAGGGCTTTATAGGTCATAACCAACACTTTGAATTGTGACCGGAAACTGATTGCCAACCAATGCAGACTGCGGAGTGTTGGTGTGACATGGGCATCTTTAGGGAAGCCCATGATTGCTCTCGCAGCTGCATTTTGTACGATCTGAAGTTTCCGAACACTTTCAAAGGTAGCCCCATGTAGAGAGCGTTACAGTAGTCGAGCCTCGAAGTGATGAGGGCATGAGTGACTGTGAGCAGTGACTCCTGACCCAAATAGGGACAACCCAGGAGCAAAATATAGTACACAGAGGTTTGTCTTACAAACAGTGTTTTATATACAAGACCTCTACATGCACACATACACATATTTGGCTCACACCAGACAAGCAGAAGTGGGTTCCTCCATATTCGGACCAGTTCTTTAGAATCGGTAGCTGGAATTTCTCTCCACTCACCGAACCAGGAGCAAGGGCTGGCTGGCCATGCTCTCGAATTGGCTGTTTCGGTGCGCCATCCTGTTTTTCACCTCTGGTGAAAGTGCAGAAGCTGTTTTTTTGTGCATGCACAGAAGCTGAGTGCATGCAAGCTCGCGGAGGGCGTGGGAGGAAGCGAACCAGCAGCGAAGTAAGTTAGAACCAGGGGTGGGCTACTGTCCGGACAGAGGGGAATACAGTGGGGTAGCTGCCGCGAGTCTTCGGAGAGGGGGCGGCATATAAATCCAATAAATAAATAAATAAATAAATAAATAAATAAATAAAGAAAGAAAGAAAGAAAGAAAGAAAGAAAGAAAGAAAGAAAGAGAAACAAACAAACAAACAAACTTGGAGCTCCACCCCAGAGCACCCAATTTGCACTGAAAGATGTTGAAAGAAAATGCAGGGCGTCCTGCATAAGCTACGCCCACTGTGGTAGTAAACATTTTGGTAGCCCTTCACTGGTTAGAACCCACTCCTGCAGGCAAGCAATCAGTCTTCAACTCTACACTGAGAACTACAATGCCAATCAATAGAGGACAACCAGGAGAGAGAGAGACAGTGTGACACCCTTTCATGGCGTCCCTTATATAAACAGCTTCTTAAAGAGGCACTAACCCTGCGGATTTCATCCTCAGTCTTAAAGCGGCAGTAACCTTGTTGACTCATTCTCATTTCACCAACATTTACAGCAGCCTTACTGCAGATGGTCAGCTATTTTTTATTTATTTATTTCGTCCAATACACAATGAGGTTTTAGTGGGTATATATCTATATACACATAGTAAAATACATGATGAAGGTTATAGAGAAGATACTCATAGTAAAATATATCTAAGAAAGAATGGAAAAGAAGATATAGTAATACAACATATCAATGAAAGAGAAGAAGAAGAAATATAGGAATAGAAGAAAGGTGTAGGAGATATAGGAGAGCAATAGGACAGGGGACGGAAGGCACTCTAGTGCACTTGTACTCACCCCTTACTGACCTCTTAGGAATCTGGATAGGTCAACTGTAGATAATCTAAGGGTAAAGTGTTGGGGGTTTGGGGATGACACTATGGAGTCCATTAAATCTCCATTAGCCTGACAAACACCAAGCCATAATACGATTTCATTTGGTTTGGCTTGCCATGTTTTTCTATATATTAATAGCTTAGCCCAGGGTTTCCCAGCCTTATTGCCTCAATGGAGAATATGGAACTTTGAGAATGTATGTATGTATGTATGTATGTATGTATGTATGTATGTAGTTAGTTAGTTAGTTAGTTAGTTAGTTAGTTAGTTAGTTAGTTAGTTAGTTAGTTAGTTTTGTCCAATACACAATGAGGGTTTTAGTGGGTATACATCTATACACACATAGTAAAATACATGATGAAGGTTATAGAAGAGATACTCATAGTAAAATATATCTAAGAAATAATAGAAAAGAAGGTATAGTAATAGAACATATCAATGAAAGAACAGAAGAAGAGATATAGGAATAGAGAAAAGGAATAGGAGATATAGGAGAGCAATAGGACAGGGGACGGAAGGCATTCTATTGCACTTTTACTCGCATCATAAGCATTCTTAAAAAATAATAGCTCTGGTAGGTGTGACCAATCACAAATCATCCATTCACCAAGAGGGCATGCATGCTTCCAAAAAATGCTATAACATCAATCTTTCATTGATTGTTTCTTCATTGCTTATTTGACCCCTATGACAATCGTTAAGTGTTGTAACACATGATTCTTGATAAATGTATATTTTTCTTCTATGTACGCTGAGAGCATATGCACCAAGACAAATTCCTTGTGTGTCCAATCACACTTGGCCAATAAAGAATTCTATTCTACTCTATTCATTATTTTTGTCTATATGAGTACTAGAAGCAGTCTTAGAAAGTTATTTAATTTTTTAAAAATATGAACTAAATAAAGCAAACAAGGACAATGGTTTTATATTTTATTTTCTCATTTGCTACTGAGAATTGGGGATCTTGCTAAAACTGCAGGTTATGCCTAATGCTGCATTACCTTCCATCTGTTTGCTCCATTATTGTTAGGCCATTGACTATTATTGTCAAGCAGCTGATTCAATGGGCACAGTTGCTCTCAGGTACCATGTTAGGGACAGACGACTCGGTGTATGTTGCTGATCCTGTGTCTTTCTGTTTGGTTATCAGGTGTTGATTTTAAAGTGAAGAAGATGGTGGTTAGGAATTTCCCCCTTCAGTTAGCAATATGGGTAAGCTGCACAGTCTCTCTTTCCAATCCAGGAAAATAATGTCTCTCTAAAGAAAGGAAAGGAGAGGAGAGGAGAGAGGAGAAGGCTGGGAGAGGAGGGGAGGGAGGAAAGAAAGAAGGAAAGAAAAGGAAAAGAAAGAAGAAAAAGCAACATTCTTTTGATCTGTGCTAAGAATACATATTTTTGAAACTGTCATTAGTGTTGCATAACATACATAGAGATGACCAGTTTTCCCGCCCTCACATCTTTCAGATTCCAATTCAAATTGCACTTTCTCTTACTCTGAGCTGTTCTGATCTTTTCAGACCTTTTCAGAAATTGGAACACTACATGCAGGGAACTACCAGCCAATCAGTGTTCCCCTTCGGCTCTGTAGGTGAGAAGAAAAACACCAATCCGCAGGGCTTAACTGTCTTGTTCTGCACCCAGATTCTCATCAAAACATCTCTTTCCTTTCCAAAATAAATAAATTGCACCGGTCCTCCTAAGTCTGCGTCTCCCCCCTTCAAAGCAATCAAGTCCCAGCCAATTGGGAGGGGATGGAGATTTTGCAGTATTATTCCCCTGTTACACTCACCAAGCCCCACTCTCCAAGCCACACCCACCAAGCCCCACTCTCCAAGCCACACCCACAGAACCGATCATAGAATTTTTTTGAATGCCGCCACTTCTCCAAAACAAAAGCAACAACAGACTTTTATCTAATCTTAACTTCTTGTGCTACAGTGACTCATACGCATATAACATCTTCTCACACTTGCCCTCTGCTTTGAGTTGGAGATGGATATTTTTTTAAAAAAAATCAGTAGTGGCCTATTGATATTATGCAAATCCAGCTTTTGAGAAATGCAGATCTGTATTACTCTGTTATAATTCTTTCCATTAAGACTTTGATTGTTTTTCTGAATATTCAAAACCCTGGTCAATTTTCCCATGCTTCTCAATACTTGATGGCTATTGAGGATGTATAAGTTTGGTTTATTTAAATAATCAGTGTTACATATTCTGTTGCTCTTTCCTCGGTGAGAGAGCCTCGGTGGCGCAGTGCAGTACTGCAAGCTACGTCTGCTGATCTGCCAGCAGTGTGGCAGATCGAATCTCAGTAGGCTCAAGGTTGACTCAGCCTCCCATCCTTCCAAGGTTGGTAAAATGAGGACCCAGATTTTTGGGGGCAATATGCTTATTCTCCGTAAACCACTTAGAGAGCATTGTAAAGTACTGTGAAGTGGTATATAAATGTAAATGCTAATGCTATTTCCCTATGACACAGTTTGCAAATTTCTTGCAAAACTCTGGCATCACCATGGAGTCCTTTCAATGTACAACTCTATGGCTATGGAAGCTTGCAAGAAGAAGTAAGGACAGCTATAAAATCCACCTGTAGTCTCAGTGGTCATAGAATTCTTTAAAAATCAGGACTTTGGAGCCTTTGACTGGTATGCCGAGAAGAGTCTAAGCTTTGAGATCTCAAAGGGGGAATAGAAAATGTATGTATACAAATGTGTCTGTATGAGCAAAACGAACTGTGGACAGTTCTCAACTCTGCCCTCTGGCATCAAATACAAATCTTGAAGCCAGGAGCTTGTCTTTCCAATATGTAGGCTGCTGTATCCATTTCATAGCTGTGCATGTTCATATTTGGAACCAAATATGAATCTGTGGATGTGGGGGTGGACCATGTGCAATCTTACAGTACATAATATATCTCTCAAGCATGTAGTCTTGCTTCTTCACATACTTCATAAATACATGTTTTGTTGTCAAGCCTGGAAAAATTTTGTTTTATAGTAAAAGCCCTTGAACTCAGGATTGTGACTTTAGTTTTCAGCTTTCAATCTTGAGCCCATATGTTAGATGCCCCAAAGGCTGTGTTGTTTTTCTGCAAAACTTAACTTTTTTTAAAAAAAAAAGTCTGCTAGCAGTTTAAATTATCCTTTTAAAAAAAACCCCTTTGTTTTCCTTTGCAGGACACAGCAGGGCAGGAAAGGTTTCGAACATTGACTCCAAGCTATTATCGAGGTGCTCAAGGTATAATTTTAGGTAAGTGGCAGTTGTAGCACAAACATAATCAACCTTACTGAAGCCAAACACATTAAGGGTACAGGTAAATAGAAGTACACCTATTCCTCTCAGGGTAGCTGGCACAACAGATTTTTGAAGAACAATTGATGACGTTTGCTCCTAGGGTACTGACTTGTTTGTTGGCGGTAATTGATTTTCAGCAGAGTTTTATGTTACTTAAAAACATTTCAAATATAAAAGCCAGAGTCCCCTTAGTTTGATTTATGAGATGTTTCTATTGACGGAGATGGAGATGTAAAACGTGTGAGCCTTTCAAGCTTTGATCCAAATTAAGCTAAAACCCTGAGGAGTATTTTAACCCTGCTGCTCAGTTCGAGAAAACTCCCTAATCTTATGTTCCCGGGTCTATTTGACCCGGACTGCAAATTGATCATTTTAGGTACTTATATTTGGTCTTTTTGAAAGCTTTTTTCACCTGGAAACAAGTTTGAACATTTCTGCACACAATGGAATGAAAATTGAACTGAAAAAATTAATCCTTATTGGTTTATTTTGCACATAAATGTGCCTTCCCCCCGTGTTTTTGCAAGCAAAACTATCCATAAATTGAAACATTTCACAAAAACAGGGGGGGGGCACGCATTCTATCAGCAAAATAAACCAATAAGAATTACTTTTTTCAGTTCAATTTTCATATCATTGTGTGCAGAAATGAACTTTCCAAGTGAAAAAAGTATTCAAATTGACCAAACATAAGCACTTCAAATGAAGAGTTTTCGGTCCGGGTCAGGGTGACCCGGGAACACAAGAAGTGTGACTTTTTGTTTTTCAGCAAGAAAGAAACCCCCCACCCACCCCCCAAAAAAAATCTCATAGAGAGAACCCCTGAAATGATGAAAAGTCATGAAATTTCAAGTTTCAGATATGCAGGGAAAATTTTTTACAGGGACTCAAACTTGGCTTCGGGTCACATACGACCCGAACAGAACAGCAGGGTTTTAATGTAGCTATAATATCCCCATCCTCCATTTCACCCTTCAGAATATTTCGCAATGTTCTCAAGGTGATTTTGTCATGTGGGGACAGTCTCCTTATTGCTTGACTATTAATTACATTGCAATAGATATGGTCTTCATAATCCAAAACCCTGTTTGGTGCAATAATTACAATTCCATTGCATTCACCGCTGCGCAGATATAAAATGCTGCCCTTTGAATGCTGGAGAAATTGAATTGGAGCAGAAGTGCCACTTAGAGAGAGAGAGACCACACAAGAAATAATAAATCACAGGGAAAGCCTTGAGAACTCACATCCTGCTTATGAATTTCAGAAGCAAATTCACAACAGTCCCATATTTCACTATTGCACTCTGGGAAGAAAAGATGGTTCTCAACCTTGGTATATTTAAGCTGTGCTAGTCTTACAAACTGCTGCTGTTGTACCCTCACAATAAGGGGAATACACTCCAAAACCAGGGAAGTATTAATACCACTTTACTACATCCTGGTCAGACCACATCTGGAGTACTGCATCCAGTTCTGGTCACCGCACTTCAAAAGAGACATTGAAACTCTGGAGAAGGTGCAGCAAAGAGCAACCAAAATGATGAGGGGACTTGAAACCAAGGCTTACGAAGAGAGATTGCGTGAACTGGGCATGGATAACCTAGAGAAAAGGAAGGCCGGAGGGGACATGATAGCAGTCTACAGGGACTTGAAGGGTTGCCATAGAGAGGAGGTGGTCACTCTATTCTCCAGGGCACCAGAGGGCCGGATGAGGAACAACGGCTGGAAGCTGACCAAGGAAAATTCAACCTGGAAATAAGGAAGAACTTCCTGACAGTCAGAGCAATCAACCAATGGAACAGCCTGCCTGCAGACGTTGTGAACTCCCAAACTCTGGACACTTTCAAGGGGAGTTTGGACTGCTCAGGCAGGGGGTTGGACTTCATGACCTGCATGGTCCCTTTCAACTCTAACAATGGATGGTTGGTTGGTTGGTTGGTTGGTTGGTTGGTTGGTTGGTTGGTTGGTTGGTTGGTTGGTTGGTTGGTTGGTTGGTTGGATGGATGGATGGATGGATGGATGGATGGATGGATGGATGGATGGATGGATGGATGGGGAAAGATGAAAATGCAGAATAAGTTTCTAGCATGGATGGCTGCCATGCAGAGGTATGCTTAATGGCCAGGAGCAATATTTGGAGCAGGACTGGCATAGATGGCACAAAGAGGCCGGGATGCCACGTGCCCTCATCACACAGGTAAATGAAGCCAGGATCTCCATTTTCCTCCTGAACCTGAGGGTAATTTCAAGATTTTTTTCCCTGTGTAGGTATATCTGTGTTTTGATCCAAGAACAGCAGACAAGAAATCTTCTAATGTTTTCAGTCGGAGCTATCATCTTTACTTGCCATTAGACATGCCCAATAATCAATGGCACTTGAAGGCTAAATTGTTTGGGAGGCATTAGAATGCTTACCTTTTTGTATATACAGTGGTACCTCATCCTACGAACGCCTCTTCTAACGAACTTTTCAAGATACGAACCCGGTGTTTAAGATTTTTTTGCCTTTTCTTCCGAACTATTTTCACCTTACGAACCCAAGCAGCTGCTGCTGGGATGAAGGGGTTTCTTTTTTTCCCCTTTTTTGAAGAAAGAAAAGGGAGGGGCGGCTTGGAGTAGGAAACATTTTGCAGAGAACAACGTGCTTGCAAAGGAACTGAAAGGGTGTCTTTTTAAGAAAGAAAAGGGAGGAGGGAGGGGCAGCTTGGGGAAGGAAAAATTTTGCAGAGAACAATGTGCTTGCAAAGGAACTGAAAGGGTGTCTTTTTAAGAAAGAAAAGGGAGGAGGGAGGGGCAGCTTGGGGGAGGAAAAATTTTGCAGAGAACAACGTGCTTGCAAAGGAACTGAAACGGTGTCTTTTGAAGAAAGAAAAGGGAGGGGCGCCCCCCTTGCCTTTCTTCCTTCCCACTCACCCTTTAGCCTAGCCTTGCTTCTTCCACCCGCCCCCTTTAGCTGCTCCTCCCTGCCCTCTGTTCACCTCCCTTCTAAAGTTTGGGATTTTCCTGAAGGATTTGCACGCATTATTTGCTTTTACATTGATTCCTATGGGAAACATTGTTTCATCTTACAAACTTTTCACCTTACGAACCTCCTCCTGGAACCAATTAAGTTCATATGATGAGGTACCACTGTACTTCATTTGGACTCTGCATGGATTATCACCAAAGATTTCCTTTTGTCTAGATCCGTGATGGCGAACTTGTGGCACTGCATGCCGGAAGTGGCATGAAGAGCCATTTCTCCGGGAACGCAGAGCCATCGCCCTTTGCTCTTTCGGGCTCTGGTGCTCTGGCCATCTGGTTTTCATGCACTGGGGCACGCCAGACACCAGAAGAACAGCCGCCCATTGCGCATGCATGCTGCAGGAAGATCTTCCTGTTTCCAGTGTGCACATGTGCACTGGCCAGCTGGTCTGGTTCCTGGCACTCATGTACATGTAAATACCAGCAAGAGGTGGTTGCTTCCTAAGGGAGTAAAGCAAAGAAAGCTGGACTTCCCTCCCTCCTTCCCTGCCCGTGTGGGTTTCTTGCATGGTCCCAGGAGGTCTGGAGCACCAGTGGACAAACAGATAGTGAAAGTGGGAGTTGCCTACACCGATAACCCTGTGGCCACCTTCAAAGTGGGGCCAGGACACCCCTTTTTGCTTGCTCCACCAGGTGCGTGGGTCCCCTGGGTATTGATGCCTTTCTCTGGCATTCCTCCTATGCAGCCCATCCAAGCAGCCGTTGGGGCTGCACACACAGTCCCAGAAGAGTAGCAGCAGTGGCAGCTGAAGTGGGAAGGGCAAGAGTGACTAGCCGGCTCAAGTGTTGTCCTGTGTACCTGCAGCCAGCCGGTTGCTCTTGCTCTTCTCTTTCAGCTGCTACCGCTGCTGCTCTTCTGGGCCTGTGGAGGGAGACAGAGAGCCTGACGCCAGCCAAGGAATGACGGCACACAGCAGAGAGGAGCCCTGGCAAAGCCCTGCATTCAGAGCTTCTCCAGCTGGCACATGGCGCTGCTGAGGTGGGGCAGAGAGCTGAATTGGCAGCTCCCACGGGGGAGAAGCCCCAGCCAGTTGTACGGAGCTTCTCCAGCCAGTGCATCTGCTGAGGTGGGCGGGAAGGCAGAGATCGCTGCTGCCAGCTGGAGAACTGCGTCTCCCAGTGGGGAGGAGCCCAGAACACAAGGTCACCTGAGCTGGTAGCCCACCACCACCATCCCTGCTTGTCTGGGAAAGCTCCGAATGCCCAGCCTTGCCGGGGCTCCTCCCCACTGGGAGCCGCCATTCTCCAGCTGGTGGAAGATTCTCTGCCATCCCTATTGCCCTAGAAGAGCAGCAGCCTCTGAAGGGAGAAGGAAAGAGTGACTGGCGGGCTCAGGTGCATGGGGCAGCAGGTGGGGCTGTGTAAGAGGAACGCTGGAGACAAGCAACGATGCCCAGGGAAGCAGAGGTGCGTCTCAAACCTGCTTTGATGGCAGCCACAGGGGCATCTGTGCAGGCAGACTCCACCCCCTCCCTGCCCTCACGGGCTGCTCATTCGGGGAAACTCTTAATGCAGGGCCTTGCTAGGGTTCCTCCCCACAGGGAGCTGCCACTCGCCAAACAGCGGCAGGCTCTCCCCCCCCCCCCCCCCGCAATGTGCCAGCTGGAGACGCTCCGGACACCCAGACTTGGGGATGGCTGCTCCTTTATCTCGACAGGAAACGAGCTGGTAAGAGCAGTAAGAGGAGCGCCAGACCTCTTGGAAGAAGTGGGGGGACACATGCGCAGTGGGGAATTGCATGTGTGCATGCACAGTGTGGGGAACATGTGCAGGGCATAGGGGTAATGCACACATGCACAAATGGGGTGCACATTGCACTATGGGTGCCTACACATGCGAGCGCAACAGTGTTGTCTTGCGTGGACTTTCGGCACGCAAAGCCAAAAAGGTTTCGCCATCACTGGTCTAGATCCCCCAGGTGTCATAAACCTCCCTAAGGATGGTTAATTGTTAGGAATGAATGGAGCGTAAGTCCAGGATGGCTCGTAAATCGAAATAGAACCAGATGTGGTTCTGTCCACCCAGTCACTTTATGTATATCTGATCAGAAGTGGATCAATGTTTTCTCTTTTTCTCTTTCTTGTGCTTACTGAAAATGTTCTCCTATGTAAACACAAGGCATCTGTTTGGTTTGCACCATTATGCAGTTTATGATGTTACCAGGAGGGAGACTTTTTTGGGCCTGGAAAGCTGGCTACAGGAGCTAGAGCTCTACACCAACAAAAACGTTGTGAAGATGTTAGTGGGCAACAAAATCGATGAGGTAAGTTGTTAGTTAAACTTGGTGTTTGTGTGGCAAACTAGGAAATTTCAGACTCCTTGTTATTTTGCTGGGATGCAAGAGATCCATAAATGGGAGATTGGGTTTGGAAATGCACGTATGAGCAGAGTAATGAGGAAAGGTAAAAATTGCCATGGCTGTGGTTTCTCTAGATGTAACATATGGCTATGAAACATAAATCATCAGAATAGCTAAATGAAGAAGTTGTTAGATCTTTGAGTTAAAGTGATATCGAAAAGTGCTGAGAACATCTTGGATGACAAGAAGTATAAATCATTCAAAACTAAATGATATAAAACCAGCCTGCCCATTGGAACACTCGTATTAAAGTTAAAAATTAGATATTTTGGACATGTAATGTGAAAGAAAACATCATGGGAGTAGAAGACCGTAGAAAAATTGAAGACAAAAATAAAAAAAAAATGATAGACAATGAGTTATATACAGTTATTTATTTTTATTTGTTTATTTATTTTGTCCAATACACAATACATATTGAAGAGAATAGACATGAAGTATTATATATAAAGAAAATATATAAAAATAGAGGAGAAGATATATGAAAGGGAGAAAAGATATGTGATATATGAGATAAGGAGAGATAATTGGACAGAGGACGAAAGGCACACTAGTGCACCTATGTACTCCCCTTACTGACCTCTTAGGAACCTGGAGAGGTCAATCGTGGATAGTCTAAGGGAGAAATGTTGGGGGTTAGGGGTTGACACTACTGAGCCAGGTAATGAGTTCCACACTTCGACAACTCGATTGCTAAAGTCATATTTTTTACAGTCGAGCTTGGAGCGATTAATATTAAGTTTGAATTTGTTGCGTGCTCTTGTGTTGTTGCGGTTGAAGCTGAAGTAGTCATTGACAGGCAGGACGTTGCAGCATATGATTTTGTGGGCAATACTTAGATCGTGTTTTAGGTGTCGTAGTTCTAAGCTTTTTAGACCTAGGATTGATAGTCTGCTTTCGTAGGGCATTCTGTTTCGAGTGGAGGAGTGAAGGGCTCTTCTGGTGAATTATCCTTGGACATTTTCTAGGGGGTTGATGTATATATACTGTACATATTAAGCAGAAACATAAAAGAATTCAAAGAAGCACTTGATGATAGCCAATGTTGGTGAACTCTTGGGGCCTAAAAGAGTTGGAAATAATGGAATGACTGAACAACAGTTTGGGGGGGGGGGAAGTATTGGGAACGAACCTAAACAAGTGCAAAGTTATGCACATCGGGGCAAAGAACCCCAATTATATCTACCAACTGATGGGGACAAAACTTTCCGAGACAACCCAAGAAAGGGATCTTGGAGTTTTGGTGGACAGCTCAATGAAGATGTCAACCCAGTGCGCAGCAGCAGTAAAAAAAGCTAATTCCATGCTTGGCATGCTTAGGAAGGGAATCAAAAATGGGTCAGCAAGCGTTGTATTGCCTCTGTACAAATCGATGATGAGACCAACTTGGAGTACTGTGTACAGTTCTGGACACTGCACCTCAAGAAGGATATAATGGAACTGGAAAAGGTGCAAAAAAAGGGCAACAAGAATGATCAAAGAAATGGAGCACCTCCCTTATGATACCAGGTTACACCGCTTTGGTCTCTTCAGCCTTGAAAGATGGCGCTTAAGGGGTGACTTGATCGAAGTGTATAAAATCATGCATGGGATAGAAAAGGTGGATAGAGAAAAAAATCTTTTCTCTATCACACAATATTAAGACAAGGGGGCACTCCCTAAAGCTCATAGGTAAGAAAGTGAGGACAAATCAAGGGAACTATTTCTTCACCCAGAAGGTAGTTGATTTATGGAATTCACTTCTAGAAGAGGTCGTGCCAGCTGTCAGCCTTGATAGCTTCAAGGCAGGATTAGACACATTCGTGGATGCCAAGCATATAAACGGTTATTGAAATGGATGTCCATGTGCCGCCTCTATGTTGATTGAGGCAGGCAGGATTCCCTTGAGTACCACTTGTTGGGGGTCAAGGGAAAGGGAGTGTCTTGCCTTCTCTTTCTGCTCAAGATCCCCATGGACAATTGGTGGGCCACTGTGTGACATAGAAAGCTGGACTCGATGGGCTTTGGCCTGATTCAGCATGGCTCTTCTTATGTTCTTAGGTTCTTAACTGACACAAACTACCTAACTCTGTAGTTTCTTCCCCAAACCCCAAAAACTTTAACCTTCGATTGTCTACAGTTGACCTCTCCCCATTTCTAAGAGGTCTGTAAGGGGTGTGCATAAGCGCACCATTGTGCCTACCTTCCCTGTCCTATTCTCCTCTTTTATCATTGCTTTTTACTTACATAGAAACATGGAAACATAGAAGACTGACGGCAGAAAAAGACCTCATGGTCCATCTAGTCTGCCCTTATACTATTTTCTGTATTTTATCTTAGGATGGATATATGTTGATCCCAGGCATGTTTAAATTCAGTTACTGTGGATTTACCAACCACGTCTGCTGGAAGTTTGTTCCAAGGATCTACTACTATTTCAGTGAAATAATACTTTCTCACGTTGCTTTTGATCCTTCCCCCAACTAACTTCAGATTGTGTCCCCTTGTTCTTGTGTTCACTTTCCTATTAAAAACACTACCCTCCTGAACCTTATTTAACCCTTTAAGATATTTAAATGTTTCGATTATGTCCCCCCTTTTCCTTCTGTCTTCCAGACTATACAGATTGAGTTCATTAAGTCTTTCCTGATATGTTTTATGCTTAAGACCTTCCACCATTCTTGTAGCCCGTCTTTGGACCCGTTCAATTTTGTCAATATCTTTTTGCAGGTGAGGTCTCCAGAACTGAACACAGTCCAAATGTGGTCTCACCAGCGCTCTATATAAGGGGATCACAATCTCCCTCTTCCTGCTTGTTATACCTCTAGCTATGCAGCCAAGCATCCTACTTGCTTTTCCTACTGCCCTACATCCTACTTACATTATGTTTATACAAACTACTATCCTATACATGTTTGACAAATAAAACAAATAAATAAATAAAATACAGAGAGAATTGTGGAAATAAATGAAGAAAAATAGGAGAAGGAGTGAAACGGGGATCTATGAAGTGAACGTGCGTGTTATAGGATGCATTGGGGAAAATAGGAAGTAGATTGCACAATAAAATGGATCATTGTGACAAAAAAGCTTTTCCTTGCAATGTATGGTCCTCTGAATAATTAAAATTGTATATAACCTTGATTAAATACGCTCCCACATTTTAGGTTGCCTGATAACAAATGCACATAGTGTGCAGCCTGTGGTAGAGCTGAAACAGTGAGCCTGTTAATAAGTAAACAAGAAGATTGAAAGGCTGGCTGTAATTAGTTTCCCTCCCTCCTTGCCTATCACCAAGAATCTTGTCCCAGTCTGCAAAAGCCTGTTGGATGTTTGCTCCCTGTTATTGCCTGCCTCCTACGCTTTGCCAGAGGCATCATCAGCTGCCTTCATACCTCAGCATCCTGAACAAGACCTCTCCATCTTTCTCATGCTCTGATGTAATGGGCAATCTGTTCAAGCTGCTACTGAAGCCAGCAGTTTCTCTGTCACTACTCTGCGTTTCGGATTGCTTTTTCTTTTACTAGAGGCCGGAGTTTTGTTTATACCCTTCCCTAGTAAAAAAACAAACAGTCATAGTTGAGGGAGCTCTCGTGAATGGCTTCTCTTCCAATTTTTATTGTAATTCTAGTTCTCCCTTTCCCCCCTCCTCCCTGCCTGTCTTTGCATATTCTTCTACCTCCTTTAATTCTAATTATACTGTCGTGAACTTCATAAAAGTACAGCAAAACTAAAATTCACTCTCAATATACAAAATGAAAAAGATCAGCCTTAGATTTGTTGCAGGGCTGAAGAAAAATGGACAAAGAACCAGCATCTTCAGAGATTCTTTTCACTGCCCATTTCAATATAAGTACACTTGCCATATTTTGAAACTACATTCTTTTTAATAAGAGTGTAGTCAGGAAACCTGTTCTGCCTATTCTCACTCATCCACACCATGGTTGTCCGAAAGGTGCTCTTTTTCCAAAAGGAAAATGGACATTCTTGGGGTTTTTTTCTTTGCTAAAGTTTCACTTCTCATCCAAGAAGCTTCTTCAATTCTTAAAACAAATCCAAGAAAGTTGGGTTGTTGTTTTTTTTAGAAAAAGCACCTTTGGGTGTTCTACCAATTATATAAAAAATCAAGTTTATGTGATACCGATTGACAGACAGTCAGAAAAACTATATTCTTCTTTCTATAGCTATGAATGGTGCTGGTTGGCTTGCCCTTTTACTAATCTCTCCTTCCCATGAAGAAAACTATTTTTTTCATTATCTATTTAAATATTTGTGAAGCCCATATACAATTATTATATTAGTTGTTAACTAAGCAATATTTTGGATTTTAGAGGCATACTTAAGGTTTTTGGAACAGGGAATCAGGTTTTCTTTTTAACTACATTAGTCTTTATATTATCTTTAAATTACAGTAGTGGCACTATACTTTTTGTGTGTTTCTCTGACAGGAAATGTTGCCAATCTTCGATGTTAGAATAGAATAGAATTCTTTATTGGCGAAGTGAGATTGGACACAAAAGGAATTTGTCTTGTTGCATGTGCTCTCAGTGAACATAAAATAAAAAGATACATTTGTCAAGAATCATGTGGTACAACACTTAATGATTATCATAGGGGGTCAAATAAGCAATGAAGAAACAATATTAATAAAAAATCTTAGGATACAAGCAACAAGTTACTGTCATACAGTCCTAAATGGGAGGAAAAGGATGATAGGAATGATGAGAAAAAACTAGTAGAAATAAAAGTGCACACTTAGTAAAACAGTGTTGAGGGAATTATTTGTTTAGTAGAGTGATGGCATTTGGGGAAAAAAACTGTTCTTGTGTCTAGTTGTCTTGGTGTGCAGTGCTCTGTAGCAACGTTTTGAGGGTAGGAGTTGAAACAGTTTGTGACCAGGATGCGAGGGGTCAGTAAATATTTTCACAGCCCCTTTTTTTTACTTGTGCAGGTCCTCAATGGAAGGTAGGTTGGCAGCAATTGTTTTTTTCTGTAGTTCTGATTATCCTCTAAAGTGTGTGTCTGTCTTGTTGGGTTGCAGAGGAACCAACATAAAGGATTTGAGCATTATACTCATGGGACATTTACATATGCCATTTTCAAGATTTCCAGTAGTGAAAACGTAAAGAATCAAGAGAGTCTCAAAAAAAAAAAAATAGAATGGGGAGAAGTCAATCCATCCTTTATGAGCTCTTGGAACCTTAATTCAGAAATCATATCTATCTATTTTTATGTTTGAAAACAAGGGATTTGTAAATCTGTTGAGTGTGTTGACTCCTTCATCTATCACTGTGTTTTTACAGAGATAACAATTCTTTTAATATCAGTAGATATGTAATAAAGAGAAGGAATAAAGAATGGAATAGAATAGAATAGAATAGAAGGCAGGTTTTTTTCTGTAGTTCTGATTATCCTCTGAAGTCTGTGTCGGTCTTGTTGGGTTGCAGAACCAAACCAGACAGTTATAGAGGTGCAGATGACAGACTCAATGAATCCTCTGTAGAACTGTATCAGCAGCTCCTTGGGCAGTTTGAGCTTTCTGAGTTGGTGCAGAAAAAACATTATTTGTTGTGCTTTTTTGATGATGTTTTTGATGCTAGGTGACCATTTTAGGTCTTGAGATATGACAGAACCTAGAAATTTGAAGGTCTCTACTGTTGATACTGTGTTGTCCAGTATTATGAGAGCTGGAAGGATATGGAAGGGGTTCTCCTAAAGTCTGCCAACATTTCTGCGGTTTTGAATGTGTTCAGTTCATGATTATTCAGTTCGTGATTAAGAATGCATGATTATGCAGGGCTTTGTTGATTTCCAGCTTCTGCTAATATAAGCTTCCAAAAATATTTCAAACTTCGCCATGTTGGCTGTCCAGGTCATTCTTTCTGGGTCGAAGAATTCAGGTGGCTGGACTACCGACGGAGTAGCCATGATAGCACACGGAGGGTCGGTCTCCTCGTCGCCAATGTAATATCTCTCAAAGCAAGGTTGAATCAAGCAAGGTTTATTTCTCTAACAGGACAAGGAAGTCAATTCAGTCAAAAAGCAATGGAGTATTGAGAGCTCTATACAATGACAGCTCTCCTATTTATGCAATCTAGCCCAGCAACAGGCAGTTTTACATAGATACATTTTAAGTGCCAAAAGAAGGCAACCAATCAACATGCAACAAACAAATCTGAACTTTTGACTTTTACCCTGTCTGGGTAGGTCACCCAGGCAAATATCTAACAAAAAATGTTTAGATAGAAATAGAAATAGCACTTAGACTTATATACCACTTCACAGTACTTTGTAACCATCTCTAAGCAGTTTACAGCCCCCAGCAATCTGGTTCCTCATTCTACTCACCTCAGAAGGATGGAACACCAAGTCAACCTTGAGCCTGGTGAGATTCAATCTGCCAAACTGCTGTCAGCCGGTGATCAGCAGAAGTAGCCTGCAGAACTTTACTCTAATCACTGTGCCACCAGGGCTCTCAAGAATAACAGTTACTAGGATAGGAATGGAAAGCAGCTGGCCTATGTACTCAGTGTGGCCCATGAGTCTTCTTATGTTCCCCCACCATCATTTAAGTTAAGACATCTCATCCGTTAAATACCATATTTGATTTATATCATTATCATCTCCTCCTCACAGAGAGGCTTTTTTTTTCATTTTTACAGCACTGTGCCGTTTGGAATTGCTATATAATTATAATTTATCAAACCTTGTCAGATCTGGGGAAGTGGCATCTCTGGTAAGATAATCTAACGGGCCTTTTGCCAATTTAGAAGACAGTCCTGTAAGGCCCCAAGCCTGACTGTTTTGTTGCAGGTGTTTAATTACCTGACTAGGTAATATTATTCGTAATGGAAGGGGGTGGGGTTTGCTCTACATGCAGATGGCTTCTTTCTTTCTTTCTTTCTTTATTTATTTTATTTATTCATTTGTCCAATATACAATACATATAGAAACATAGAAGACTGACGGCAGAAAAAGACCTCATGGTCCATCTAGTCTGCCCTTATACTATTTCCTGTGTTTTATCTTAGGATGGATATATGTTTATTCCAGGCATGTTTAAATTCAGTTACTGTGGATTTATCAACCACGTCTGCTGGAAGTTTGTTCCAAGGATTTACTATTCTTTCAGTGAAATAATATTTCCTCACGTTGCTTTTGATCTTTCCCCCAACTAACTTCAGATTGTGTCCCCTTGTTCTTGTATTCACTTTCCTATTAAAAACACTTCCCTCCTGAACCTTATTTAACCCTTTAACATATTTAAATGTTTCGATCATGTCCCCCCTTTTCCTTCTGTCCTCCAGACCAGCGTTTCCCAACCGGTGTGCCGCGGCACACTAGTGTGCCGCAAGACACCGTCAGGTGTGCCGCGGCGAGAGGCGGCGGAGGAGAGTGGGCGGATTGGGCGGGCAATGGGGCAGGGCGGAGAAGCCAGAGGCGCGTTTGGCCGGAGGCACCTACTGCCGCACCTCCCTGCCCCTGCCTCCCCACGGTGCCTCCGGCCAAACGCGCCCCTGGCTTCTCTGCCCTGCCCCATTGCCCGCCCGATCCGCCAACTCTCCTCCGCCGCCGCCTCCTGCCTTGGGGCGAGCAATCCGGGAGTCCGGGACTGTGTGGCTTTGCGCCATGAAGAGAAAACGGCCGACTTTTCCCTGCTGCCGTTTTCTCTTCATGGCACAAAGCCACACAGTCCCGGACTCCCGGATCGCTCGCTTCTCCGGTCAGCAAAGCCATCTGCCCAGGAAAGCGCCGCGCTGGCCGGAGAAGCGAGCGATCCGGGAGTCCGGGACTGTGTGGCTTTCGGCCGGGCTAACGGGAGGCGGCACGAGGCCGGGCGCTGGGGACGTCTGGGAGGGCGAGGAGGCTGATGGCTGCTGCGCACTCCACTCTCTCTCTGGCTCCCTCTCACTCTTTCTTTTTCTCTCTGTTGCTGGCGTGGTGAACGAGAGAGAAAGAGAGAGAGAGAAAAAGGAGGGGAGAGAGAATGAGAGAAAGAAAGCAAGAGAAAGAGAGGGAAAGAAAGCAAGAGAGAGAGAGAAAGAAAGAGGGGAAGGAGGGAGAGGGAAAGACATAGAGGGAGGGAAGGAGGGAGAGAGGAAGAAAGAAAGAAAGAAAGAGGGATGGAGAGAAAGAAGGGAAGGAAGGAAGAGAGAGAAAGAGGGAGGGAGAAATAGAGTGAAATGGAGGAAGAGATTTTTTTTTGTCCAAACTTTTCTTTAGCCCCCCCGCCCCCCCCCTTCAGTGTTCCCCAGAATTTTGAAAACATGAATAATGTGCCGCGGCTCAAAAAAGGTTGGGAAACACTGCTCCAGACTATACAGATTGAGTTCATTAAGTCTTTCCTGATACGTTTTATGCTTAAGACCTTCCACAATTCTTGTAGCCCGTCTTTGGACCCGTTCAATTTTGTCAATATCTTTTTGTAGGTGAGGTCTCCAGAACTTAACACAGTATTCCAAATGTGGTCTCACCAGCGCTCTATGGAAGAGAATAGACATGAAGTAATATATATAAAGATAATATGTAAAAATAGAGGTGAAGATATATGGAAGGAAGAAAATATATATGATATATGAGATAAAGAAAATACAATGGGACAGGGGATGAAAGGCACACTAGTGCACTTATGTACTCCCCTTACTGACCTCTTAGGAACCTGGAGAGGTCAATCGTGGAGAGTCTAAGGGAGAAATGTTGGGGGTTAGGGGTTGACACTATTGAGTCCGGCAATGAGTTCCACACTTCGACAACTCGATTGTTAAAGTCATATTTTTTACAGTCAAGTTTGGAGCGGTTAATATTAAGTTTGAATCCGTTGCGTGCTCTTGTGTTGTTGCGATTGAAGCTGAAGTAGTCATTGACCATTCTTGCTCTGTCACTGTTGGTGGTTTCAGAATTAGGCTGTGGTTTACTTTTTGTTTATCTGAATTGGAAGTTTCTAGATTGGGGTATTGTTTACTGTCTGATTGTTAATCCAGTGTTAATCTAGAAAAAAAATCCCTCCCTCTCTTCCTTCCTCCCTCCCTTCCTTCCTCCCTCCCTCCCTCCCTTCCTCCCTTCCTTCCTCCCTCCCTCCCTTCCTTCCTTCTTCCTTCCCTCCCTCCCTCCTTCCCTTCCTCCCTCCCTCCCTTCCTTCCTTCCTCCCTCCCTTCCTTCCTTCCTCCCTTCCTTCTTCCTTCCCTCCCTCCCTCCTTCTCTTCCCTACCTACCTAACTACCCATATCAAGTACCTAATGGCTTTCTTTCCCTATCTACAGACCAACCGTGAAGTGGGAAAAAGAGAAGGATTGCTATTCGCTCAGAAACACTCCATGCTTTTTATAGGTATGTGAAGAATATGAGGAAATATTCTGATTTTCCAGAGGTAACATCATGGCAAAAATCATCATTTCATTATCTTTGAAGATCTGCTCCCCAGCCTACTCCTTGCATTATTCCTTTTAACCTTTCCAAAAATCCCCTACGTGGGATGGGCTTTGGTGTCCCTCCCACTCAGGGGTAAGTTCCTAGTTTTCTTTGCTGCCGATTCGCTCAGGGACGTGTGGCGAGCGTGCGTGCACATATGCAGTGTACTTTTAAAAAGCTGCTCGTGTGCAGAAGCTAAAAACAAAATGGCGGCGCCTATGGTGGTGCCACCAGGAGAACCAGCTCGGGAGCGTGGCAGGCATGGGTTGCTTCTAGCTATCCAGGCTTCCAAGTTACTACCAGTTCTGTAGAATTGGTCTGAACTAGGAGGAACCCACCCCTCCCTCCCTCCTAAGCTGGGATGTCAGTCAGTGGAAGGGAAAGTGATATCAGTTTTGCTCCTGCAAAGGTCCCTAGATAGCCTTTCAGAACTATAGAACTGCTATTTCGGGGCCTTTCACCAGTTAAACAACAGCCTGTCCATCCTCGAGTTGGCATGGAACAACATCAGCATGTTTGTTGTGTCCCCATTGCCAATCTGCATTCTTCTGCCACTGTGTTTAAATCAGTGATTTTCAACCTTTTTTGAGCCACAGCACATTTTTTACATTTACAAAGTCCTGGGGCACACCACCAACCAAAATGACACAAAATGACACTCTAACACAGTACTTATTATACATATAGTTAATAATATAGTTTCATTGGCAGCTGAGGCTGAGGCTTCATCTAGTGGTGGCAACATTTACCTCCAGTCCTGACCAGGATTAGAAATCGGGACCATGGGGAGGAGTAGCAGCTTCAACAACTCGCCGCGGCCACACAAGTGACAAGTGTGCGGCAGCCTGAGCGGGGACCTTCCTGGGTATGGATGAGAGGTGGCCTGCTATTGGTTCATCACTAGAAGGTCGGGATGAATCCTAGAAGGTGATTGGTCAGTGAGTGTTCCCTGTGCCTCCACTCTTCCTGTCGCTGATAGCTGGAGGGATCGTGAGGGGAATGTTTATGTTCAGATGGAGGCGGCTGGTGGCAGGCCGGATAAATGGCCTCCACGGGCTGTATCCGGCATGCGGGCCGTAGTTTGGGAACCCATGTTTAATTTCCCCACAGCACACCTGATCATGTCTCACAGCACACTAATGTGCCGCGGCACACTGGTTGAAAAACACTGGTTTAAATCACGTACTAATGACTCTGTCCTAATTTGTGAATGAGCCATTCTTTACAGGCAAACTGTCTCCAACGTAATTTTGCAGATCCCCAGCCATTTAGTCTGGGGCAGTGATGGCAAACCTATGGCATGCAATTCATTGCTCTAATTCAGTTCCAGTGTGCATGTGCGTGCGGGCTAGCTGATTTTCAGCTTGCATGAAGGTTCTCTGGAGGTCCTTGGGAAGGGAGCCATTTTTGCCCTCCTCAAGCTCCAAGTAAACCTCTGGAGCCTGGGGAGGGTGAAAAATAGGCCTATCGGGTCCACCTGAAGTTGGGAAAATTATTTATTTATTCATTCATTCATTCATTCATTCAATTTTTATGCCGCCCGTCTCCTCAGACTCAGGGGCAGCTTACAACAGATCTACAGTCAGTTTTAGTGGCCTGCAGTACAGCACTCTACCTGCTGCGCCACCCTAGCTCTTTATGTAAATTTATTTAAATGGGGGAGCAGAGCGTGGGAACTGTGTGTGCATGCACGGGGGCGGGGCAGCACAGGGGGGGTCACATGCGCAGAAGGACAGGGGGCATTGAATTATGGGTGTGGGCAATCGCACATGCCCAATAGCATGCACACATGTGCTTTTGGCACCTAGTCTAGGAGAACATCCACGAATGAGCCACAATATGGATGGTCTGACTTCAAGACTTGGTTTGCCTCCTCTAGTCAGGCTTGCCAGTCCCTTCTCACAACATCCCATTTGGGATCTCTCAAGTGTAAAATCGTGAAACATTTGGGGAACGTTTCCAGAGGAGAGAGGCAGAGCTTCCCAGGATTGGGCTATAGCCAAGCCCTCCAGTGCCATAGAACTGAACTAGTTGATGAACTCTCATTCCTGGCAGTAGAAAAGAAGAAGCAATAACCGAAAGAACAGTATAGAAAACTGAGCAATAAACAAACAAATGTTGAGCTCAACATCCTTCATTATTTTCTGGACACATCAGTGAGGAAAAGCAAGGCTGCAGCATAATTTCTCCAGGTCCCCTCCACCAAACAATGTCGGTTGGTAGGACCTCGGGGAAGAGCCTTCTCTGTGGCAGCTCTGACCCTATGGAATCAACTGCCCCCAGTGATTCGCATTATCTCCTCCTTACCAGTTTTCTGGAAAGCTGTTAAAACCTGGCTTTTCCGGCAGGGAATTAAGATTGAGTGTTAGGATGTATGGGTTTTTTTTAAATGATATATGTGATTTTAGTAATGTTTTTTACTGTTTTATAACCCATTTATATTTACAATATATTTATTTGTATTTATAACCCATTGGTAGCTGCTCAGAGTCCGTTTCAGAGTGAGCAGCATATAAAAATTTCACAAGCCACTTAATAATAATAATAAATAATAATAATAATAATAATAATTATTATTATTATTATTATTATTATATTAGATTTGTATGCCGCCTCTCTCCGAAGACTCGGGGCGGCTCAAAACAATAATAAAACAGTGTAACAATGTAAACAAATCTAATATTTAAAAAGCATCAAAAAAAACCCCATCAGTTAAAAACCATGCAACACACGGATACCATACATAAAACTATAAAATCCTGGGGGAGATGTCTCAATTCCCCCATACCTGGCGATATAGGTGGGTCTTAAGTAATTTGTGAAAGACAAGGAGGGTGGGGGCAGTTCTGATCTCTGGGGGGAGTTGATTCGGGAGTTGATTGAGCCGGGGTGGCACAGCAGGTAGAGTGCTGTACTGCAGGCCACTGAAGCTGACTGTAGATCTGAAGGTTCAAATCTCATCACCGGCTCAAGGTTGACTCAGCCTTCCATCCTTCCGAGGTGGGTAAAATGAGGACCCGGATTGTGGGGGGCAATATGCCGGCTCTGTTAAAAAGTGCTATTGCTAACATGTTGTAAGCCGCCCTGAGTCTAAGGAGAAGGGCAGCATAAAAATTGAATAAATAAATAAATAATAAATAAAAATTCCAGAGGCCGGGGCCACCACAGAGAAGACTCTTCCCCTGAGGCCCACCAGATGACATTGTTTAGTTGACGGGACCCGGAGAAGGCCAACTCTGTGGGACCTTATCGGTCGCTGGGATTCATGCGGCAGAAAACGGTTCTGGAGGTATTCTGGTCTGATGCCGTGTAACACAAACATGCCCCTTGTTCTTCCCCAACTAAGGAAGAATTGTGGAGTTCTTTTGTGCTCTTTTGCCCTTGTTGGAAGCCTGGAGAGAAGCGGGTGTCAGAGAGAGGGTTTGGATTCCCTAGTCCCTCAACATAAATGAACATAAACTTTTATTTTCCCCACCGCTGAGTTAAAGCACTGTCCCTGCATCCTTGAGTTAGCATAAAACAGTAGCAACGTAATGTTTACCGTTCATATAAAATTCACCTCTCTAAATGCCTCAGGCGAGCCCAAGAGCGGGATGAGAGCTGGAGAGCACCATACTGATCTTGAGAGGCATGTATATATTCAAACAATAACAGCAGGCCTCCTGGGAACAGGATGGCACATTTCAGGTCTTAATTTGCTGTTGGATTCACCTAAGGCATTTGGTAGGCCTCTGTAGGAATGGCTGGAAGAGGTGGGCCTTTTGGTCTGATGCAGCAAAGCCAGTGAAGGCCTGCAAAATTTTACTACCACACTGTGGGCGTGACTTATTTTGTGGGTTTGCTGGCTATGTGACCATGTGGGAGTGGCTTGACAATCATGTGAGCGGGGGTGACTTAAAGGTCATGTGAATGGCTTAAAGGTGGCCAACTTGATGTCATGTCAAGGTTTGGGTTAGCATTAAGGTTAGGGTGCCTGGCCTCTCCTGCCTCAAAGAGATACAATTTGTATGTACACTGAGACATACAGTATTCATATGTATGTACATACATATTACACACAGGAACACACAAATATACATTATCTACTACAAAAAGATATTGACACAATTGAACGGGTCCAAAGACGGGCTACAAGAATGGTGGAAGGTCTTAAGCATAAAACGTATCAGGAAAGACTTAATGAACTCAATCTGTAAAGTCTGGAGGACAGAAGGAAAAGGGGGGACATGATCGAAACATTTAAATATGTCAAAGGGTTAAATAAGGTTCAGGAGGGAAGTGTTTTTAATAGGAAAGTGAACACAAGAACAAGGGGACACAATCTGAAGTTAGTTGGGGGAAAGATCAAAAGCAACATGAGAAAATATTATTTTACTGAAAGAGTAATAGATCCTTGGAACAAACTTCCAGCAGACGTGGTAGATAACTCCACAGTAACTGAATTTAAACATGCCTGGGATAAACATAGATCCATCCTAAGATAAAATACAGAAAATAGTATAAGGGCAGACTAGATGGATCATGAGATCTTTTTCTGCCGTCAGTCTTCTATGTTTCTATGTTTCTATATAAACTGTATGTATATATACATACACACACACACGCATGCACAGCTCTTTTAAAATTATGCACATTCAACCTCATTTACTACAATAGGGAAAACATACCCAGAGCCCAGAAAGGGGGGTGGGGAGAGAATTCAAAAAATTTCTACCGGTTCTGCATTCTTGACCATACCTGTAGGAGCCCATTACTGAGCAAAGCATCTCTTAATAAAGTGTTGGTGAGTGGGGAGAATGTAACCTTTAATTTCCTGGAAAAAGTTTGTTTTATTTAAATAGTTATTTGCCATTAGGGAATTCACACTGAGACAGATGCATCAAGTACCAGCAGCAGCTACCCTTCTCGATTTTTAACAGAAGAAGAAATTTTCTCACCCCTTCTGTGCTTCGTGCTTTCTTCCAGCGGGGAAGAGATTCCCTTTGGTTCACCGGGGATGGTGAAGGAAACTAGCAGCCAGATAAATAAGATATGAAAGGATTTAAAAGGAACGTGCTTATTTTTGTCCACACTTTTAAAACCCTTCTCACTTTCCCCTTAAGATTCAATAGAATGTTCAAGGCGAAATGGCAAGGCTAGCTTTTAAGCAATGTGCTTTGAATTTGGTGTTTCAGAGATAATTATAAAGACCTTATATTTGGGGAGGGAAGCACTATAGAAATTATCTGACATATTTTATAAGCACTCAAAATGTATTTTGCAAAGTCAAACCAATGCTTCTAAAGTCATACAAAAATGGTTGGGCTAGAAGTATAAGATTTGGATTAAAAGCACAGACACAAGAGCCTTCTATACTTATTGATCTAGTGATTCCAGTGGAGATTCCAGTGGAGAAATTTGCTGCCACAAGAAATAACTTTAAATTAGGCTTTCCATAACTGGATCTTCCAATCTATCTCACCATGCATGCTGTCCAGAATAATGATAGTTTAACATTGCCAATCAAGGGAAACCTGATGGGAGAAGGTCACCACAACCAACAAGCTAGAGAGAAATCTTGTGTAACCCGACGTTTATATTACTCCAAAATATACACTTGTATTAATTTATAGATTCCTCCCTCCAGCTAATAGCATTTCAAGGTACATGAAGGTATATACTGTATATATATAAATGGCCCTGGGTTGGGCCGAGAGGCAAATAAGGAGCTGTGATGTTCCTTCAATACACCAGGGTGATTCGACACAAAAATATGTAACCCTTCCCTGGTGCAGAGCTGAAGGGATTAGATACTGTAGCCTAGAGGATAATTCTCTATATTTATCCTATGAATTAAATAGAACAATTACAGGATTTTAGTGATAAAGATACTTTATTTAATAGTCTTTTATCTGAATAAATCTGGCAATATGTTTTCCAGCTAATGTTTATTCCCTCTAATGTGTTAGTTGGAAAAAGTACTTTTGGATGCCATTTGAGTTCTGTCTACCATAGAATTATCGTGGCTGTCTTCCTCCCATGAATGGTCCTCTTTTAAATCCCCAACTCTCCAGGCCACGTTCCTCAGATGTCCACTGATGCCTTGTTTTTGTTTGTTTTCTGCTTAACTGTATCCTCTTCAAATGGTTTCTTGGCATTGCATTCAGAGTTGTAGTATCTCAGGATCTATAACACTTATTTGTAATACTATATACCCATAGCACTTTTTATCTCAATTCCTCCCACCTCATTAAATGTAGATGAGGAGCTAAGAGTGTTGCTCAGGCCACTTATCAGGAAAGCTTTCTTTAAAGCAAACACTACCCAAATGCATTAACTCCCATAATTTTTTAACCATTAATAATGTTTTTTTAAGCTTGATGTAGGCCAGTGATAGTGAACCTATGGCATGGGTGCCAAAGGTGGCACGCGGAGCCATAGCTGCTGGCACGTGAGCTGTTGCCCTAGCTCAGTTCCAACGTTCATGTGTGTGCCGGCCAGCTGATTTTTGGCTCCCACAGAGGCTCTGGGAGGGCGTTTTTAGCTTCCAGAGAGCCTCTGGGGGGATAGCGGGTAGCATTTTTATCCTCCCCCCAGCTCCAGGGAAGCATTTTGAGCCCGTGGAAAGCAAAACATGAACCTACTGGGCTCACAAGAAGTTAGGAAACAGGCCATTTTTTTATTTTATTTTATTTTATTTTATTTATTGGATTTGTATGCCGCCCCTCTCCGTAGATTCGGGGCGGCTAACAACAGTGACAAAAACAGCATATAACAATCCAATATTAAAACAGTTAAAAACCCTTATTATAAAACCAAACATACATACAGACATACCATGAATAAAATTGTAAAGGTCTAGGGGGAAAGAGTATCTCAGTTCCCCCATGCCTGGAAGCAGAGGTGGGTTTTAAGAAGCTTACGAAAGGCGAGGAGGGTGGGGGCAATTCTAATCTCTGGGGGGAGTTGGTTCCAGAGGGCCGGGGCCACCACAAAGAAGGCTCTTCCCCTGGGTCCCACCAAGCGACATTGTTTAGTTGACGGGACTCGGAGAAGACCCACTCTGTGGGACCTACCTGGTTGCTGGGATTCGTGCAGTAGAAGGCGGTCCCTGAGATAATCTGGCCCGGTGCCATGAAGGGCTTTATAGGTCATAACCAACACATTTCCGGCCTCCAGGGGGCCTCCAGAGGGGAAAATGTTTTTGTCCTCCCCAGACGTTGAATTATGAGTGTGGGCACTCACGCATGCGTGATAGTGCATGCCCACATTCTTTTGGAACCTGAGGGAAAAAAGGTTCGCCATCACTGATGTAGGCCAAGCACTCTGGAAAGATGATTAATTTGGACACCTGTACTTCATTTGACAAATGACTCCTCTTGCTGTATTGTTTCTACCTCCAGAGGTCAGTGCTAAAATGAAGGCTGGGGTGCAGAGTGCCTTTGAGGAGGTGGTCATGAGGATCCTGCAAACTCCAGAGCTTTGGAACGTCAGAAGAGACGGCGTGAAGTTGGCAGAAAGCAGATCCTTCAGAGAAGGAGCTAACTGCAATTCCTACTGTTCTGTGGCTTAACACCCTACGTGTTGAAATAAAAAAAGACCCAGGTCAAAAGCTCTTAAGAAACAGGCTCTCTTCCCTGGTATCACATTATTTTATTTTATTTTATTTTATTTTTATATTTATATTTATTTTTATTTTTATATTTATTTATTTATTAGGTTTGTATGCCGCCCCTCTCCGTAGACTCGGGGCGGCTCACAGCAACAATACAACAATGTACAACAAATCTAATAATAATTTAAAAAACCCACTAAAAACCCCATTATTAAAAGCAAACATACACACAAACAAACATACCATGCATAAACTGTATAGGCCCGGGGGAGATGTCTCAATTCCCCCATGCCTGACGGCAGAGGTGGGTTTTAAGGAGTTTACAAAAGGCAAGGAGGGTGGGGGAAGATCTAATCTCCGGGGGGAGTTGGTTCCAGAGGATCGGGGCCGCCACAGAGAAGGCTCTTCCCCTGGGTCCCGCCAAATGTGCCCCTGGGATTACAGGTTACCAACCCCTCTGATACACTGACCTGAGTGCAGCAGATTTTATTTCTCCAGATGAAGGAATATTACACATTAATTTCTGCTCACAAATAAGCAACTAAAATAGCTTGGGAGCAGGTTCCTCAAGCAAACCACAAAATTCTTAATATCAGACTCTGCACTCAAAGATCATATCACCTCCTGCCAACTCACAGCTTTCGTATTCTTTCTGTCCTTCAGATTGCCAGCTTCTCTGTTACAGACATAACACAGAGTTCTTTTGCTGCTCCCATTTTCCAAATTGTGATGGCATGTTATTAAAAAAAAAAGATTGTCTGCTAACTGATAGACCTCTTAATCATTCACTCCAGTTCATCAAATATCACGTTTCTCTCTTATTTAACCATTTTCTCTTTATTTAACTAAAAACAAGAAACTGTCTTCTCCGTTTTATGTATTCTGAATCACATTTGGCTTTTGCTTCACATAGTTTCACATAACCATGATTAACCGTTTGCTTAATGCATTACACGAACCCAGCTGCTATGCATTGAACGCAGTGGTTTACGATTAAGGATGTTATATAATTATTATAACGTCAGATCTCTTCCGAATATTATTCCTGAACTATTGTTGTATACTGGCTGGAATCACTCATTTACAAATGAGCAGCTATATAATTTTTTAAATAAATATAAATAAATTATTAGAGAATTAAAAGCCTTTTAAAACATATTATCTAATTAATACATTATTGGATTGCTGCTTAATTTTAGATTGTTCAGAATTATTTACATTAACTTGGGGGACTTAATCAATGTGGATAAATGCAAACATTGGAACTGAAACTGAAAAGGATTTGTAATCATGACCAACATAGGAAAAAATCCATTTTTGTGGCAAAATTTCAAAGAAACCTCTCCCAGAAAGGAGTTGAATTGCTGAGAAGCTACCCAAGAAAAATCCTTCACAAACGCCCATGAGTTAGTTAGTTAGTTAGTTAGTTAGTTAGTTTGTTTATTTGTTTGTTTGTTTATTATATTTGTATGCCTCTGTAGACTCGAGGTGGCTCACAACAATAATAAAAACTATTTACAACAAATCTAATATTTAAAAGTAACTAAAAACCCCTTATTTAAAAAGCAATACATACACACAAACATAACATACATAAACTATATAGGCCTGGGGGGATGACTCAATTCCCCCATGCCTGATGGCAGAGGTGGGTTTTAAGGAGTTTACGAAAGGCAAGGAGGGTGGGAGCGATCCTGTTCGTCGGGAGGAGCTGGTTCCAGACGGTTGGGGCTGCCACACAGAAGGCTCTTCCCCTGGGTTCCACCAGACGACATTGTTTAGTCGACAGGACCCAGAGAAGGCCAACTCTGTGGGACCTAACTGGTCACTGAGATTCGTGCAGCAGAAGGCGGTCCCGGAGATATTCTGGTCCGATGCCATGAAGGGCTTTATAGGTCATAACCAACACTTTCAATTTTTGTGACCTGTATGAGTTTCATACAATATAGGCTAAATGGGACATAAAATACTTTCAGAAAGTGAATGGACGATTTGATTCATAGGAATATCTTGACCTCTAGAATTTCAACACTATAGGTTAAAAAGCAGCATTTGGCAATCTTGGCAAATTTTAAAAAGCTAAGCAGAATGTGATCTGATTAATATTGGATCAGTGTCATCTGTAGCCAAGAATATCAAAATGATGAATGCAATTGGGAGATCAAAGCCTTACCTCTTTCTATGTGACTTTCTATGAGGGTCACCCAGAAAGTAATGCACCACATTTTTTTCTCAGCCTACAGTAACGGTACAAATGTGAAACTTTAGATATACATTATTTGAGTTGCCAGGAGTGCGTGTGTAAATTTTGTGTTTCTTCAGAGAGCGTAACTGCAGCAGGGTTTTGAAATGGCATCTGTAAGTGATGTACGTTACAAGCAGCGTGTCACCATTGAACTTCTCACTGTGGAGGAAGAAACTGTTGGGAATATTCACAAACATTTGTGTACAGTTTATAGAGAATCTAAAGTTGACAGAAGTATGGTTAGTCGCTGGGCACAGAGCGTGAGACCATTAGAAGACAGTTCGCCAGAGCTCCAAGTTTTGCAGCGTCAAACAAGGAATGGTACCGACAGGCAGTGTTCCCTCTAATTTTTTTGGGGGGTGGGCGGAAAAGTATAGTGTCTGAGCGGCAGTCCCTTCGGGACTGGGCGGCACAGAAATAATAAACAAACAAACAAACAAATAAAAACCCCACCCTGTTTTGCCGCAGAGAATGTCAAAATAAAATACTGTACTGTGTGTCTATAACAGTGAGCTCATAATAGGGCAACTCTATCAATATCAAAATGCCACTTAAATAGTTGAGCTAGTTTCAAACTAGATTTTGATTTTCTTTCTCTCTTCCTTACTCCCATTCTTTTTCTTTCTTCTTTCCTTCCTCTCTTTTTTCTATCTGTTTCTCTCTCTTCCTCTCTTCCTCTGTCTCTCCTTCCCTCTCACTCTTTCCCTCTCGGCTTCTGGGCAGGTTTGGAAAACTCTGAGTTGATGATGATTTTTAAGTGAGCGATTGCTCACTGCTCAGCTTAGAGGGAACTATGCCGACAGGGCATATACACCCTTGTGTCTCGCTGGAGGAAGGCCATAGAACGGGATGGAGATTACAGGGAAAAATAGGGAGTGTAGAAGAAACATCATTCTTTCTTGTGTGTAAGTTTCATTGTGTCCAATAAATAATGGTTGAAGGAAAAAATGTGCTGCATTACTTTCTGAGCAACCCTCGAATTTGCCCTGCTTCTTTCTATGTGCTGCTGCCAATATTCCAAACTTTCCTGAAGAAATTACTATGAGGAGCTCCCAACATTTGGGAGCTGGAAAAGAATGTCAACCATTCTCTCTATTCCTGCTGGGAGAATTGCATGGATTTGTTTATGAAGCCACTGAAAATGAAGTTCAGTTCAAAGGAGATTGTCCCTTTAATGTGATTTATGTATCATGTATAAGAGACCTGGTTCTGTCCATTGGTTAAAATGAATTTAAGAGCTGGGTTCTGGTTGCCAGTCAAACATGCAAACCAACTGTGTGATCTTGGGCCAGTCACTCCTCAGCTCTGGGAAAGGAGCAGTAGTGAACTACCCTATTTTTCAGAGTTTAAGACGCACCCTTTTACCCCCCAAAAGAGGGTGAAAACTTGGGTAGATTGAATGTAGCCTCACCCAGCTACCCCCATCGCTTGGCTTCTGCCTCTCAGCAATTTACTTCCTTGCAGCAAACAGCGTAGAGCCTGGTTAGCACAAGCAACTGATGCTAAACTGATGTATGTGCTAAAACCGAAAGTGAA
Source organism: Erythrolamprus reginae (assembly GCF_031021105.1). Lineage (NCBI taxonomy): Eukaryota > Metazoa > Chordata > Lepidosauria > Squamata > Dipsadidae > Erythrolamprus > Erythrolamprus reginae. The sequence continues at coordinate 116,918,509 of NC_091963.1, forward strand.
GCTAGTTTCAGGGAGGAAAGTTGCTGGGAGGTAGAGGCAAAGGCAGAGGCAGAATTTTATTTTCTTGTGCTAATGAGACTGCTGAAATTGGATGCAGGGAGGTAAGTCAATAATTATGTCTATAGGGTGTTCAAATTTTTAGATTTAAAAAATAAGTCTATTAATAAAGAAGACTGCTTTATTGCTGTTCTAGACAACAAAATGAATAAACTTTAAAATAAATGCTTGATCTGAAGAGGCTCAGTGCTATTGTATCTTCTTTTAAATAGAGAATACAGTGTTCCCTCGCTTTTCGCGGGGGATGCGTTCCGAGATCGCCCGCGAAAGTTGAATTTCCGCGAAGTAGAGATGCAGAAGTAAATACACTATTTTTGGCTATGAGCAGTATCACAAGCCTTTCCTTAACACTTTAAACCCCTAAATTGCAATTTTCCATTCCCTTAGCAACCATTCAGATTATTACTCACCATGTTTATTGATTAAAGTTTATTTAAAAAAATATTTATTAAAGGCAGACGAAAGTTTGGCGATGACATATGACGTCATCGGGTGAGAAAAAACGTGGTATAGGGAAAAACCCCGCAAAGTATTTTTTAATTAATATTTTTGAAAAACCGTGGTATAGACTTTCCGCGAAGTTCGAACCCGCGAAAATCGAGGGAACACTGTAATGTATACTTCCAGAAAGCCACATCAATTTTAAGGATCTGTAAAAACATAATCTGAAATGTAACAGAATCCTGTTTTAGTATTAAGATAAGACAGTTGAGTTAAACCCTGACTTATATTTGGAGTAGAGTCATGTTTGGAATAGATCTATTTAAATAATAGAGAGGAGTTAGTGTGACTACATTTAAGAAAACTTTCTGGCATTAATATCCTGCCATAATATATATTTCTCCAATTCTTTGTTATTTCTATAGGTCAGATACACATGCATAGAAATACACAGCAAACAATGTATATCATTTGTACTGTTTGCTGGGAGGGAAATTGCTGGGAGGCAGAGGCAGAATTTTTCCCCTTGTTTTCCTCCCCGAAAACTAAGGTATGTCTTATACTACAAAAAATACGGTATTGTCTAGAAAACTGCAGGGACTTATCCAAGTAGTAACCATGAATCAAATCTGACTTGAATGTAAGTGAGAGGGAAAAAACTGGGGACTCCAGACACACCATTATGAAGGTTTTGAGCATCACATGACATTTCTTGCTGAATCTCAAGGATTTGGATTTTTTCCTACCTGAACTGTCTATATCTCCAACTCTCTGTCTCTCTGAAGAACACCCATCCTAGAAGAGTTGAAAAAGGCCAGAAAACATGCCCCTCTTTCCCCTATCATACCATACACCCAGGACAAATGTTTTTTAATGTTTGTTAAAGGTTCAAATTGAACCTTAAATCAGACGTCCTTGCCTTTGGGGGGAAGTGGACCCAATAGACCCTTACTGTCAGAGGTGGATTCCTCCTGGTTTGGACCAGTTCACTCGAACTGGTAGCAAACCGCTGGTGACATCACAATGATGTCACAGAACCAGTTCAGTTGGTGGCGGTCCATGGCAGCCATCATCTTTTTTTTAAAAAAATGTTTTTTAAAAAAATTGCATTTCTTTCCTGTATTTTTTCCTTCTGTGCATGTGCAGAAACCAAGTTTTCAGCCATTATGTTTTCAGCTTTTTTTAAAAAAAAATTGATTTTTTTTTTTTTGCACTGTGTGAAACTCGGCCACTTGGAGCGGGCGGAAGTCTACCTGCAGCGAGTTAATTTAGAACCCACCCTTGCTTACTGTGCTATAATCATTTTTATAAAATAGCCAGCATGGTTGGCATGGCTACTTAGAAATCTCCCATTTACCAGATGAACATACTTTCAAACAATGGACAAAAAGTACATTCCCTGTTGTTTTTAATTCCAAGATAAAGGTTGAGACCGCTGATTTGCAGCACGCTAACTTCCTTGCATATTTATTTATTCATTTAATTGAAAAAACACTCCTACCAAAAAATAAGTATCTGCTGGGGCATGGAGCGTAAAGTGACTCAAAGGATGAATATTCGTATTCATCTGATCTTAGACATGGGATTCCACTATCCCTTTCCATCATCTGACCCCTTCTATTTTTTTAAATGATCTCCTTAGAAGAAGATCTACTTGCTCACTTCCATTGATGCTATTCTCTGCATAAATTTCTTCTTTTTCCTATGGTACCTTTACCAACAAGAGAAACCTTTCCATTATGACATCATTATTCTCAACATCATCCCACATTCCTTGTTGAACTGACTTTGGAGACAACCCAGGTTCAAGTTCATCTTCATTTTTGGAAACTTACTACAGCCAATCATTTTCTTTCTCAGCTGTTTTTCTCCCAGGTTTACTATTATGAGGGTAAAATAAAGAAAACATCCTGTGAGTGTCATATAAAACAGTTTTTCTCATTCCCAGAATGAGGAACTTTACAATGTCTGAACATAAACTCCCAGAACTCCCAACCAGTAGAATTCTGTGAACTGATGTTTGGATATTGTAACGTTTGTTTGTTTGTTTGTTTGTTTGTTTACTTACTTACTTACTTACTTACTTACTTACTTACTTACTTACTTACTTACTTACTTACTTACTTACTTACTTACTTACTTACTTACTGGAATTCTATGCTGCTGTTCTCCAAGGACTCGGGGCAGCTGACAACATATAAATATACAATACAGAATATCTTAATCCAATTAACTAATTAAAAATCATTAAAAAACATAAAAAACAATCATTCCATTCACTCCACATTTTCTCAACACATTCATTATGCCACCCGTTAGACTCTTACAGAAGGCAAGGAGGGTGGGGCCAATATGAATCTCCGGGGGGAGCTAATTCCAGAGGGCCGAGGATGAGAAGATATGACAGCAGTGTTCCAATATCTCAGGGGCTGCCACAAAGAAGAGAAAGTCAAACTATTCTCCGAAGCACCTGAGGGTAGAACAAGAAGCAATGGGTGGAAACTAAACAAGGAGAGAAGCAACTTAGAACTAAGGAGAAATTTCCTAAGAGTTAGGATCAATTAATCAGTGGAACGACTTGCCTCCAGAAGGTGTGTGGGCTCTAACATTGGACATTTTAAAGAAGATATTAGATAACCATTTGTCTGAGACTATGTAGGGTTTCCTGCTTAAACAGGGGGGTTGATTAGAAGACCTCCAAGGACCCTTCCAGCTCTGTTATTTCTAAACATTGATCTAAAGGGTGGCGTTTGTCCAGGTTCACCTGGCGCACCAGTTGCGGCCCTATTTGGACAGGGAGTCTTTACTCACAGTCACTTATTTATTTATTCATTCATTCATTCATTCATTCATTCATTCATTTATTTGATTTGTATGCCGTCCCTCTCTGCAGACTCAGGGCGGCTTACAACAATAATACGAATCACAAACCTAATATTAAAAAGTATCTAAAAGCCCATTTAAAAAGCAGACATACACACAAACATACTGTTCTGTCTGGGTGCCCCCAGACTTCAACACCAACTGGAAAAAACAGCCAGACACGCTGGTAAAAGCAAAGGCTCTTTATAGTTTGAAAAATAAACACAGAGAAAAACCTGTTCTTCCCAACAGGCAGGCTATGAGGCTTCACAGCAGAGTCCTGACGGCCAGACAATACAGCAGACTTCTTGCTGGCACACACACCACTGTAGAGAATAAGACCAACGCCTTTCCCCCAAGGTTTCAGCCTTCAAGGCCACAAGCCAGGATCAGAGACGCCAAAGATCACAGCCAGGTCCCAGGACTCCCAAAGATAATACTCCACAATACAGGAAGGGTGGGTCTGCCTTTTCAGCCTTTCTGGGGAGAACCACACCCAAACCCAGCTGTTGCCTATTTAGGGCTGGAAATACCTGGCTAATTGTCCCCTTCGTTGTGCTGCTCTTCTCTGCCTGAGATCGATGATGGCTTGTGCATTTTCATCTAAGGACTCCAGGCTGCTTGCTGGGGAGAGCTCCACCCCGGGGGACTCAGGCTGTTCTCCCTCTCCCTCGGCCTGATATTCCTCCTCCCCGTCTGCCTGGGCCTCCTCCTCCTCCTCCTGTTCCTCATCCTCCCCCTCTGAGCATGGAGCCGGCAGAGGTTCAGCCGTTCCCTGAGGAGCCTCAGACAGAATCACAACACATACCATGCATAAATTATATAGGCCAGGGGGAGATGTCTCAATTCCCCCATGCCTGATGGCAGAGGTGGGTTTAAGAAGTTTACGAAAGGCAAGGAGGGTGGAGGCAATCCTAATATTTGGGGGGAGCTGGTTCCAGAGGGTCGGGGCTGCCAGAGAGAAGGCTCTTCCCCTGGGTCCCGCCAGATGACATTGTTTAGTCGACGGGACCCAGAGAAGGCCAACTCTGTGGGACCTAACTGGTCGCTGGCATTCGTGTGGCAGAAGGCGGTCCCCGAGATATTCTGGTCCGATGCCGTGAAGGGCTTTATTGGTCATAACCAACACTTTGAATTGTGACCAGAAACTGATCGGCAACCAATGCAGACTGCAGAGTGTTGGTGTGACATGGGCATACCTAGGGAAGCCCATGACTGCTCTTGCAGCTGCATTCTCCACGATCTGAAGTTTCCGAACACTCTTCAAAGGTAGCCTCATGTAGAGAGCATTACAGTAGTCGAGCCTCGAAGTGATGAGGGCATGAGTGACTGTGAGCAGTGGCTCCCGGTCCAGATAGGGCCGCAACTTGTGCATCAGGTGAACCTGGGTAAACACCCCCCTCGCCACAGCTGAAAGATGTTTCTCTAATGTAAGCTGTGGATTGAGGAGGATGCCCAAGTTGCGGACCCTCTCTGAGGGGGTCAGTAATTTTCCCCCCCCCAGGGTAATGGACGGAAAGGTGGGATTGTCCTTGGGAGGCAAAACCCACAGCCACTCCATCTTATCAGGGTTGAGTTTGAGTCTGTTGACACCCATCCACACCCCAACAGCCTCCAGGCACCGGCACATCACTTCCACTGCTTCGTTGACTGGACATGGGGTGGAGATGTACAGCTGGGTATTATCAGCATATTGATGATACCTCACCCCATGCCCTTGGATGATCTCACCTAGTAGTTTCATGTAGATATTAAATAGCAGGGGGGAGAGGACAGACCCATGAGGCACCCCACAAGGGAGAGACCTAGAGGTCAACCTCTGACTCCCCACTAACACCAACTGCGACCGACCGGAGAGGTAGGAGGAGAACCACTGGAGAACAATGCCTCCCACCCCCAACCCCTCCAGCTGGCGCAGAAGGATACCATGATCAATGGTATCAAAAGCCGCGGAGAGGTCAAAAAGCACCAGGACAGAGGATAAACCCCTGTCCCGGGCCCGCCAGAGATCATCCATCAATGCGACCAAAGCAGTTTCCGTCCTGTAGCTGGGCTTGAAACCCGACTGTTGAGGTCCTAGATAATCAGCTTCTTCCAATGACCACTGGAGCTGGAGCGCCACCACCTTCTCAACAATCTTCCCCATAAAGGGAAGGTTGGAGACTAGACGATAGTTATTAAGAATGGCTGGGTCCAGGGAAGGCTTCTTGAGGAGGGTGCGCACAAGTGCCTCCTTATAAGGAGCCAAAAAGGACCCCCTCCCCAAGGAGGAGTTGACAATCTCCTGGACCCAGCCCCATGTCACCTCCCTGCTGGCCGAGACCAGCCAGGAGGGACACGGATCCAGTAGACAGGTGGTGGAACTCACAGCTCCAATGGCCTTGTCCACTTCATCAGGTGTCACCAGATCAAACTCTTCCCAGACAGATGGACAAGTACGGGCCCCAGTCACCTCAACTGACTCATTGTCAGCCAACTCTGTTATCCAATCGGAGTATGCCCTTATCACCTCGAGGTTTGACTACTGCAATGCTCTCTACGTGGGGCTACCTTTGAAGAGTGTTCGGAAACTTCAAATTATGCAAAACGCAGCTGCGTGAGTGGTCATGGGCCTTCCCAGATATGCCCATGTCTCTCCAGCACTCCACGCACTGTACTGGTTTCCGATTGGTTTCCGAATACAAAGTGTTGGTTATGACCAGGGTTGGCCAACAGGCAGGACGGGGTGGAACACAGTTCCACCAGCAGAAATGAAGCTGTGTGCCCAGCTACAGCTGACCATCCCCCCCTCCCATGCTCCTCCACCTCCTCAGAAAGCAGCAGGAAGGAGTTGCAGGGGGGCCATTTCCTCCCCCCTCTTTTCTCAACAGCTTATCAGCACCCATTCACCTATCTACCCAACCTGAGGCAGGGGGCAACCCAGGAAGGAGACCGTGGGAAACGCGAAGCAAATTGTCACCCCAGAGAGCGACACTGGTGCGACACAGGTGAGGTTGTAAGTTGAGGATTTAACAGTTCACTTGCACGATGATGATCGTTCAAGCCACTCCAACCCAGTCACATGACCATCAAGCGACACCCACAAAATAAGCCATACCCACAGTGTGGCAGTAAAACTTTTGGCTGCCCATTACTGGTCATGACCTGTAAAGCCCTACATGACATTGGACTAGATCAGTGTTTTTCAACCAGTGTGCCGTGGCACACTAGTGTGCCGCGAGACATGGTCAGGTGTGCCGCAAAGCTCAGAGAGAAAGAAAGCAAGAGAGAGAGAAAGAGAGAAAGAAAGCAAGAGAGAGAGAGAAAGAGGGGGAGGGAAGGATAGAGAGAAAGACATAGAGAGAGGGAGAGAGAAAGAGCAAAAAAGAGGAAGGAAGGAAGAGAAAGAAAGAGGGATGGAGAGAGAGAGAAAGAGGGAGGGAGAAAGAAATAGAGTGAAGGGGAGGAAGAGAGAGAGAGATAATTTTTTGTCCAAACTTTTTTTAGCCCCCCCCCCCCCCCCGCTCAATGTGCCCCAGGGTTTCGTAAATGTAAAAAATGTGCCATGGCTCAAAAAAGATTGAAAATCACTGGACTAGATGACTTGCAAGACGGCTTCCTACTTCATGAGTCCCAGTGACTGGTGAGGTCCCACAAAGTCAGCCTTCTCCAAGTCCTGTCGACTAGACAGTGTCACTTGGTGGGACCTAAAGGAAGAGCCTTCTCTTAGGGGGCTCCAGCCCTCTGGAATCAGCTCCCCTTGGAGATCCACACTGCCCCCACCCTCCTCGCCTTCCGCAAGAATCTCAAGACTCATTTATATATTAGTCTACGGAGAGGGGCGGCATACAAATCTAATAAATAATAAATAATAATAATAATTTATGCCAGCAGGCTTGGGGACATTTACACCCTATCCCCCTGGCCAAAGGAGTCTGCGGAGAGGGGCGGCATACAAATCTAATAAAATAATGATAATAATAATAATAATAATAATAATAATAATAATAATGTTTGTTGTGTGAATGGTAATGACTGGATTTAATATTGTTGGGGTTTAAGATTAACTGTTTTAATATTAATTGGATTATGATGTTGCATTGTTTTTAAATGTTGTAAGCCGCCTTGAGTCCTCGGAGAGGGGCGGCATATAAATCCTATAAATGAATGAATGAATGAATGAATGAATGAATGAATATAAATATAAATATAAATATATAAACATACACATAAATATATAAATAAATATATAAATAAATATGTATATAAATATATATATAAATATATATCTACGAAATCTACGAAAACAAATATATATAAATATATATAAATATATAAATATATAAATATATAAATATATAAATATATAAATATATAAATATATAAATATATAAATATATAAATATATAAATATATAAATATATAAATATATAAATATATAAATATATAAATATATAAATATATAAATATATAAATAGTTTTCGTAGATTTTCACGGGTACAGGTATGATGGTCTTGGTATATTCGGATTTCTTCCTGTGTAGGATTTAGAAATTTCTGGCGACGTTTCGATGAGGTCCCACTCGTTATCTTCAGGCTGGTGCTTCTGTCCTTGTTCTGTCCTTGTTCGCCCTAGAACAAGGACAGAAGCACCAGCCTGAAGATGACAAGGGTCCTCGTCAAAATATCACCAGAAATTTCTAAATCCTACACGGGAAGAAACCCAAATATACCAAGACCATCATATAAATATATAAATATATAAATATATTAAATATATAAACATATAAACATATATAAACATATAAACATATAAACATATAAACATATAAACATATAAACATATAAACATATAAACATATAAACATATAAACATATAAACATATAAACATATAAACATATAAACATAAACATATAAACATATAAACAACATATAAACATATAAATATATAAACATATAAAAATAAACATTAACATAAATATAAATAATATAAATATAAATATTCTGGAGGAGAAGCAAGACAGACCTGTCACAGACATTTCTGCTCTTTTCATTAGATAGGTCAGTTATGAGGCATAGATACATAACTTAGCTAAATTCCCCAAATCCCATTTTGTTTCGTAACTGTTTATATCTTGAGGCAATTTTCCTCAAGTCAGTTTCAGCCTAGGTGTCAGAAATGGTGGAAAGGCTCTTTTTGTTTTATTGGCAGGTCAGGGATGGATGGGGCTGGCAAGTGGCATGAAAGGCAGAGTGGGTGGTATAGATTTTTTTCTTCCCACAGAGATGAAGCTGAAACTTTGCCTCTGAGCAACAAGCCACAACAAATAACTGGGAGTTGATCTGTATGCAGCCATGACAGGCAGTTGGGGACACAATGCTGTGTGTTCTTATGGCATTTCACAGTCCGTGATGTCACAGCTGGGGCCTCTATGGCAACCAGGGCCAAAGGGGAGGGGGTGATACAGAAGCTGAGCCAGAGTTTTGTCTTTTCGTTTGGGATCTGAGAAGAGACAACAGCTGTGCAAAGATGAGCAGCTTAGAAGTCGTCACATTCCCAGTGGTCGTTGCCAGTTCCAAGCAGAGATTAAATTTGGGAAGGAATAAATCCCGAACAGGAGAATTCACTTTTCGAGGCAAAATAGAATTAGGTAAGGCTGCTTCCATTCCTTCTTCCATTTAGTGTTAAAATCTACAGAAGGGACTGAGGCACATTCATTTCAAAGTCCTGTGGTTTTCTGTATTCAACGCAAAGAATCATAGATTGATAATATATCAGCCGTTGACAGGCCAACTGGTGCAAATGAGAAATGGGATGGAGGGGGGTTATAAACAATCAGCAAAAACTTGTTAGAAACCGCACTGAATCAAAGGCTCGGGAAAATGACCCAGGTAACAGCGCCTGTGCTTATTTTAAATCAGATTTTTTTTTGGGTCTATTATTTTTGTCTAGCAAATACATCAGGGCCACATTTTGAAAGTAAATGGGTCTGAAACCATGTAGGATGGAGCTTTAAGGGGCAAAATGTGAGTCTTAAACTTCTACAAACTCTTTTTTTTTTCAATGTAACCCAGTATTTTTGATCCCATTCATTCTAAATAAGCCAGACGGTTCATTGTTAAAAAAAAAAAGAAGCAGTTGCCCAGAAGTGATTACCTATCATGCTGCACAATATTATCCAGCCTATTTTATTTTATGACATCCAAATGGACTGTCCACTCCTTAGAGCCTTATGCAAATTTCGCTTCTTGAGTTTGTTTGAATTTAGAACTTAGCTTGGTAGAAGACTTACTAAAAGTAGAACAGAGCAAGAAAAAAAAAAGAAGTGTCCAAAAATATGTATAATTTAAAACTAGATTAGGTGACATGATAGAAAGGCGATGTATGTGGGAGGAAGGAAATTTTTCTACTAGACCAAAGAAAAGCTAACCTACTCTTGCCACGTATTCATCAACATCAACTTTGTTCTAATAATTGCAAAAATCTTCATCCACCCCCTGATTATTTCCTATGCTTCCCCAAGTGGTTACTCCCCTTTGCAGTTGCTTCACTCCCCCATTATTTACAGTTCCATCACCTCCTGATAGCTGCTCACAAGCATGGCTGTCCTATTGCAATTAGCTTTTATTTATACTTAGACTTAAGGACTATATTTCTACTGTTCAAAGGGGTTTGCAGCACAAAATTAAAATATCAGAAATCCCTAAAGGAACTCTATTTTAAAATCACTGTAAGCACTCCAAAACCTCATTAGAACAATCACATGAAACTATGTAAAGAGCAGCTGGAGCAATGGGTCTTTAGACATCTAAACCAGTAGTGAAATCTTCTTACCTTCCCCATTGGTTCGGAAGTGCACAAGCACATGTGCACCACCATTGCACACAGTTTTTCACCTTCTGCATGCGCACCTTGAGTTGTACAAGTTGACAAATTTGAATATTGGTTGCTCTCTAACAAAATGAAATTCAATGGTGAGAAAAGTAAGGTTCTACATTTAGGCAAGAAAAACCAAATGCACAGATACAGTATAAGTGGTGCCTTGCTCAACAGTAGTAACTGTGAGAGGGACCTTGGAGTCCTAGTGGACAACCATTTAAATATGAGTCAGCAGTGTACAGCAGCTGCCAAAAAAGCCAACACAGTTCTAGGCTGCATTAACAGAGGGATAGAATCAAGATCACATGAAGTGTTAATACCACTTTATAAGGCCTTGGTAAGGCCACACTTGGAATACTGCATTCAGTTTTGGTCGCCATGATGCAAAAAGAAAGTTGAGATTCTAGAAAGAGTACAGAGAAGGGCAACAAACATGATTAGGGGACTGGAGGCTAAAACATATAAAGTGTTCCAATATCTCAGGGGCTGCCACAAAGGAGAGAGAGTCAAACTAATCTCCAAAACACCTAAGGATAGAACAAGAAGGAATGAGTGGAAACCAGTGATGGGTTCCTACTGGTGCAGTCTGCAGCTGCGCACTGGTAGGAGACCAGTGACAACATAATTTTTGGGGATTTTTTTCCGGGTTTAGATGGGTGTCGATGTCAAAATAAAGCCTGCCTGCCTGTCCACAAGTTAATGCCGACCTTTATTCTTTGTCCAAAGCACAGCTGAGAAGCACCTCAGCTGTGTTTCAGCTTGTAATGTTGTCCTGAGATGCGTGGAAGTGAAATCACATGGTAGGATGCGCATGGTTGCATGAATTTGCACCAGCGGCGAAATGCAACTGGAACCCGGCCCTGGTGGAAACTAATCAAGGAGAGAAGCAGCCTAGAACTAAGGAGAAATTTCATGACAGAACAATTAATCAGTGGAACAGCCTGCCACCAGAAGTTGTGAATGCTCCAACACTGGAAGTTTTAAAGAAAAGGTTGGATAACCATTTGTCTGAAATGATGTAAGATTCCTGCCTAAGCAGGGGGCTGGACTAGAATACCTCCAAGGTCCCTTCCAACTCTGTTATCCTGTTACAACCAGGGGTGGGTAGCAGGCAGGACGGGGTGGAACGCAGTTCCACCGGCAGAAATGAAGCTGTGTGCCCAGCTCCAGCTGACTATCTCCCCTCCAATCATCCTCCTCTTCCTCGGAAAGCGGCAGGGAGACCAGCACCGGCAGGAGTTGCACGGGGCCCACTTCCTCCCCCCTCTTTTCTCAAGAGCTGATTGGTACCCGTTTACCTATCTATCCAGCCTGAGGCAGGGGGCGACCCAGGAAGGAGAGCGTGGGAAACACGAAGCAAATTGTCACCCCAGAGAGTGACACTGGTGAGGTTGTAAGTTGAGGACTTAACATTTCACTTGAACGATGGTGATCTTTCAAGCCACTCCCACCTGGTCACATGGCCAGCAAGCCACTCCTACCCAGTCACATGACAATGAAGCCACACTTACAAAATAAGCCACAATTTTTGCAATTTTTTTTTCTAAAGTTGTCATCCAGGTACATACTTTTCTTTTAATTAAATTCCCTCCTTAATGTTCCTTCAAAAAGTACACCAATTATATTTCTAATGTATTAACCATTATGACAAAGTGCTTCCTTCTTTATACATTTTTCTATAAACCAAAAATACCTTGTATAGCCAATCAGATGTTAACAAAAGAAAATTAAAAACAAAACATAAACTTTTGTGAATTTCAGACTCCCCCCCTAAATAGTACATTCCCATTTTATTTTTTTACTGTAAAATAAGGTATGTGCAGTGTGCATAGGGATTTGTTCAGGTTTTTTTATAGTCCGGCCCTCCAACAGTCCGAGGGACCGTGAAATGGCCCCCTGTGTAAAAAGTTTCGGGACCCCTGCTATACATGTTTGACTAAATAAATAAATAAAATAAATAAATAAAATGAACCAGAGGTGGGTTCCTTCCGATTCAGACAGGTTCTATAGAACTGGTAGCAGAAATTTCCCTCTGCTCGCCAAACTGGCAGCAATGGCCGACTGGCCACACCCCTGAATTGGCTCTCTTGGCAGCCCCTTAGACACCCCCATTTTGATTTTTGCTTCTGCGCATGCACAGAAGCTGGGTTTATGGTGTGCACCCACCCAGTGCCGGGGGGAGTGAACTGGTGGTGAGGTAAGTTAGAACCCACCCTTGGATTGAATAACTCTTCACCTTGCAGTTTGCCAAGGGGGCAAGTGACTTCACCAAGCTGATACTTTGCAGATTGGCACAGCTTCCCAACCTGTACTTGGAAAGCAAGATACTGCAAAAACTTTCACTCTGCCAATCTCTACTCTTAGACTATCCTCTCCTTCCCTTTGGGTCTGGTAGCTGGAAATATTTATTTATCTTTATGTATTTATTTATTTAGTCCAATACATAATACACATTGAAGAGAATAGATATGTGGTAATATAAATAAAGAAAAGAATAGAAGAAAAGATATAAAAGTATAGGTTGTTCTGTCGAGCTCTCTGGTAGAATCCTCCCAAAAATGCACAGATACAATTTCAGACACACACACATTTGAAAATTCAAAATAATGTTTTTTATAATGAAAATTCACTTAAACCAAGCCCTCTTTTGGGATAGCAAAGAGTACTCATCTCCAAACAAACTGGTAATTTGTACAAGTCCCTTATAAGTTCTGTGATACTTAGCTTGCAGCTGTGAGGCAATTCACAGTCCTCCTTTTTCACAAAGTGAAACACACTTTGCTCTGGTTTAGTTTCAAAGCGGGGAAAAATCAGCACACAAAAGGTCCAAGTCAGTAAAGCAGTCACGAAACACAATGATCAGATAATCCTCCACAATGGCCAAACCCACAGGCTGCTCTTTATAGCAGCCTCACTAATTACCACAGCCCCACCCAACCACAGGTGGCCTCGTTTTCTTTGATAATAATCTTTCAGTTGTTGTTGCCTATGAATCGCTCTCCTCATGCGTGGCTGTATCATTAATTCCTGTTCCAAATCCAAGGAGGAGCTAGATAATTGATCTCCTTCTGAGCTGTCTGCCACACTCTCCTCCTCCCTGTCACTCATGTCTTCTTGGTCAGAGGAGCCTTCATCAGCAGATTCCACTGGGGGCAAAGCAGGCCTGCAGCATGTGGATGTCTCCCCCACATCCACAGTCCTTGGGGCAGGAGCTGGGCCAGAGCTAACCACAACATAGGTGAACATATTTGAAAGGAAGAAAAGATAAATGAGATAAGAAGAGACAATTGGACAGGGGAAAGAAGGCACACTGGTGCACTTATGCATGCCCCAATATCCCCAACTTGATTGAAGGATGTTATATTTGTAAGAGAGTAAGAGAGATGGTCTTGATGACCTGTACAAGAACTATCACCAAGCATTCTTTACATTCTGGAAGCAAGACAATATTTGGCAGGGGTCTCAGGAACACTGGGGTGAGGGATAGCTCAATCAAACTTTCAAGATCCTATTATTGTAGCCAATTAATGAAGTGCACCTCTAGTCTGGTCTGGTTTACCTAGTGGAGCTGCCAATGTTTCTTTTATCTGCTTTGTCCAGCCAGGAGCAAGGTAGATAATAGTTCTCCAGAAGCACAACGTCATCATTATTTCAAGATCTCTAAGATTCAGGTAAGGGAAGCTCCTTTCGTTAAGGATTTTGCTTAGAGGATCTTTCATACTTAAATATTGAAGCATACAGTATCCTTAATTTTTCTCTGCACTCCTTATTCCAGATACAAAGTAGGATTTTTTTTAACTTTTCTTGAAAAACTGGTTTTCCCCAAATAGACTGAAACAGGACACTAATATTTACTGAGAATATAACCATTGAGGCAATTCATATTTTTCAGTTCAATATTTTATTGTTAAGAGAATAATAGTGGAACATCTTAAAGCAAGAATTTACTTCTTTGGAGTAAATTCTACATTTGGTATTATAGTACAAGCATAGGGTTAAAATCCATTGCAGCAAATGCTGAGGGTCAAGGAATCAGCAGTGTGGAAATATTTCCCCCACAATACTTCTAGACTGAAGTTGCTTTTCTTAGAAAAGAAAAGGAAAAAATGAAGATTGTTGTACATGCTTGTTCCAAGTTTCATTTGCTGCCTCCTATAATGTTGGGTTGTTATATAATCAGTGGAACTTAGAAGATGTCAGTTTGGCCTAGCACAGGGGTAGGCAAAGTTGGCTCTTCTATGACATGTGGACTTCAACTCCCAGAATTCCTGAGCTAGCATGACTGGCTCAGGAATTCTGGGAGTTGAAGTCCACAAGTCATAGAAAAGCCATAGAAAAGCCTACCCCTGGCCTAGAATAAAGTTCTTGACAAATGCCTAACAAGCATGATCTGCTGGTCATGTCACAATGACATCACCGAACCAGATTTATTTATTTGTTTGTTTGTTTGTTTGTTTGTTTGTTTGTTTGTTTGTTTGCTTGCTTGCTTGCTTGCTTGCTTGCTTGCTTGCTTGCTTGCTTGCTTGCTTGCTTGCTTGCTTGCTTGCTTGCTTGCTTGCTTGTTTATTTATTCGGTTTTTATGCCGCCCTTCTCCTTAGACTCAGGGCGACTTACAACATGTTAGCAATAGCACTTTTTAACAGAGCCAGCCTATTGCCCCCACAATCCGTGTCCTCATTTTACCCACCTCGGAAGGATGGAAGGCTGAGTCAACCTTGAGCCGGTGATGAGATTTGAACCGCTAACCTTCAGATCTACAGTCAGCTTCAGTCGCATACAGTACAGCACTCTACCTGCTGCACCACCCCGGCTCATTGATTGATAGGTGTCAGTCTGTGGGCACTGCCATCTCTTTTTTTGTGAATTTTTCTGGGTTTTCTTCTTCTACACATGCACCCAAGAAAGATCAAAAGCATAGAGCCAAGAAGAAAATAAAGTAAGAAAATGGACCATTGAGGGAAGGAGCATCCCAAAGCTACTGCCATTGCAGTCCCCGCCCCACCCTGCAGCTTGGAAAAGGTCCTCGGCTGTTGCAAAGAAGGGTCAGCTCTGTGTGGCCTTCTTCCCCTTCACTGTTTTCCTGGGATACTTTGTGCAGCACAGCGAAATGTAAAAGCTATGATCTTCGCTTTCCTCCAAGTCTCATCTGTGCAGAGAGAAGCACCTGTTTCCCTCTGCCGCCCACAGCGCTTAAAGGAAAGCATGGCTCTTGGCTGCTACATTTCACTGTGCTGCGCTAAACTGTTTCCCATAAAGAGCAATGAAGGAGAGAAACAGCTGCTGGCCTGGAGAACATGTGGGCTGGAACAGCTCTGGCTTTCTTCCCATTCATTGTTTTTTGCTGGGATACTTCATGCAGAAAAATGTAGAAGCCATGAGCTGTTGTTTTCTTCCCAAGTCTCATCCAGAAAGACATGGCTGGGGAGGGGTGCCTTCCCATTCACCAGCTCATGGCCACATGCTCAGCTGCAGCCCAGATGAGCTAAAGAACTGAGAGTATGTTGCACTCCCAACCTTCACCTGTGCTCCTGCCTGTGCCAGTGTGTCTCAAAAAAGGATGCACTGCTTTCTTCCTTCTCCCGCTGCTGCTGCTCTGATGCAAGAGAGAGAGAGGAAGAGAGAGAGGAAGAAAGGAAGAGAAAATTTTGTTGAGAGAGTGAGAGAGAGAGAGGGAGAAGAAGAGAAAGAAAGAAAGAAAGAAAGAAAGAAAGAAAGAAAGAAGAGAAGTGTATGTCTGTGTGCATGAGAGAGGGGGGCAGAGAAAGAGAAACTGCAGGGAGCCTCCATGTGTTGCACCCCCCTCCCAACCTTCACCCATGCTACCAGCATCTCCTGAAGCTGCTGCCCCCACTGGAGCCGTGACAAGGACAGGGGGGAAGCCCAGAAGTCGCAGAGTAACACATGGAAGGCTTTTGGGTGGGTGCTGTGGCTGCCCGCATCCACCTTGTGTCTCGCTGAGAGACCTCTGAGCTTCTCCTCTACCTGCAAGCTGTAACTGCAGGATTCTCCTCCAGAATCCCAGCCACAAGTTGGCAGCCCCAGTGGGAGCAGAGGGGCACAGCAGATTGTTTTAGTGGTGAGCAAGAGGAGGAGGCTAGGATTCTATGGGAGAACCACCTCCCCCTCCATGGCTGGTACCCTACCTATGTGCCTGACATGTAAACAGCTTGAAATTTCAAAAGTGAGAAAAACAACAACTCAAAAAATACATCCATTATTTATATGCAGAAATATATGCATTTCAAACTAACAGAGGTGGCCACTGCTCCTGTCTGAAACTCTAAAAAGATGTGATGTATGTTTGTTTGTTTGTTTGTTTATTTATTTATTTGATTTTTTTTTAATGCCACCCTTCTCCTTAGACTCAGGGCGGCTTACAACATGTTAGCAATAGCACTTTTTAACAGAGCCAGTATATTGCCCCAACAATCCAGGTCCTCAAGATATTCTTCAAGATAACTAGATATTGTGGTTTACTTATGTGGATATTGTGGTTTAATCATAACCAAGAGCTAAGACAGATCATCTTCATGTAGTGTTAGGTCATAATTCAAAATTTTCCATCCTAGTTTGATCCATATTTATTTAGCAGTAAAACAGACCCCTAAGAGCTTGACAATATTGGAGACACCTCCAGCTTTTCTCAAGATACAATTATTTCTGGAATTCTTATTACAGAGGCAATATCAAATATATTCATCCTAAAAATAAATAATAGTTTAGAAAAAAGAGTAAGAAACATTTTTCTTTTTAATAAACTACTGAAAAAGCTTATTATTTAGATTTATCATCTTCTGATAAGGCTAATCAAATGTTTTCTTTCGTTTAGAAGTTAAAACTTCCCAAGATTGTAGAACAAGATAGGATAGAGAATTCAAATGATCCTCAGAAAGGAAGCAATGTAATAAAGATATTAATTTGGGAGGAAAAAGGCTCTCTTTAGATTATTTCTCTTTCTGGAATTTTGCAGAACATTCTCTCCAATACTAACAGAGTTATTGCCCAAAGTTATAAATGAAATTATTATATGCAGGAACTATAAGAGAAGGGAAGATAGCAACATCCACAATCATAGAGGAGAAAAAATTGTACAAGAGTTTTCTGAAAGCTCTACACTTCTATCATTACTGATGTCTGATCAAGTTGGTGAAGTCTGATGACACTTTCAGTCTTCTGAGAGCATCGTATGACCTTCCCTTGGCCATAACTCAAGGACTCCATGTAATTTTCTTTCTCTTCTTAGTTATGATTAAATCTGTAGTAGCCCTCCCAAGTGGTTGCCCTCCGGATGTGGTAGAAAGCTTCCAACAATCAAAAAGCTGTCATGAATATTCAAAACTAGACTCCATAAGATTGGGGAAAACAAAACTGTATGATTTGGGGGTTAATGGTTTGAGAGAGACCTGGGATTCTATATATTTCCACTCATCATTGGAAAATTGAATTTTAATAATTCATGTATCTATAATACAGCAACATCACAGAAAAGCAACAGAAGTGAAACAAATTAAAAATGTCAATTGCATTGTATTAGCCTTTTTTTCTTTTTCATGATTCATAGTGGCTGCCTTTTCCCATCTTGCCCTTTCATTTTCTCTGGTTTTTAATTTTTTTTCTTTATTATTATTTTGCTTGTATCATTTTATTTTATTTTTTCCATACCGCTTTTTGAAGTAGTTTAAATGAAATAAAATGAATTGCTTTTGTTCTTGTTAATGCTTCATTACTTGCATTGATTCAGAAATCAAAGTAACCAATTGGTACCATCACACTTCCATTTGTCAGTCTCTCTGTTTGTCCAGTACAAATCCATAAGATCACTAGGTGGCAGCAAGGAATTAATGTTTATTGTAGTATTTAGCTGCTGTCTAGAAATCTTCTGGATGTTTGCAGGCTGGATATAAGAGAGAGAGAGAGATGCAATTCTTCCTTGCAGCAAAAATAGAAATACGGGATATAGGGGGATATTAATAAAAAGTATTTGAGAGCAGAGGAATATTAACACTTCTCAGTACCAAGATCCAGTTAAATTTGGAGAAGAGATTGTGAACTTTGCATTATCAGTAATTCTAAAAAATTAGAGCCAATGATCTTGTCATTAATATAGAGCCACAGCCTTTGCCAGGTATTTGTTGGGGAAAAGGATCCCAAGTTTGATCTTCCCATCAAAATGAATGAGAATGATTGGGAAAATAATGCTTTAAAAAAAAAACTTGGCCCAGAACAAGAGATAAAGAAACACAAACATGGCTTCAACTGCTCTCTTTTTCCATAGGATGCCCAGAGGAGGAGTGGGCAGCTTGAACAAGAAAATATGTCCCTATGTGTACGCCTAGCTAATATATATCGTGGTCCCGGTTTGGTTGATTGCTGGAATGAGTACCAACAAAAGAGGTGAGCAGAGGTGAACTATTTATTTATTCATTCATTCATTCATTCATTCATTCATTCATTTATTATGTATTTATGTATTTATCTGTCTGTCTGACTGTCTGTCTGTCTGTCTGTCTGTCTGTCTATCTGTCTATCTATCTATCTATCTATCTATCTAACTAACTAACTAACTAACTAACTAACTAACTAACTAACTAACTAACTAACTAGCTACCGGTATCTATCTATTTATTTAATTTGTTTATTTGTCAAATATGTATAGGATAGTAGTAATTTGTAAAAACATAACATAAGTAAAAAGTAACGATAAAAGAAGGCAATAGGACAGTAGGACAGTGACGGTAGGCACAATGGTGCGCTTATGCATGCCTCTTAGAAATGGGGAGAGGTCGACTGTAAACAATGTAAGGTTAAAGTTTTTGGAGTTTGGGAAAGAAACCAAAGAGTCATATAGTACATTCCAGGCAATGATCATTCTATTGCTGAAATCGTATTTTCTGCTGTCGAGTTTAGGGCGGTTTACATTTAGTTTGAATCTATTACGTGCTCGTGTATTGCTGTGGTTGAAGGTGAAGTAGTCATTAACAGGAAGGACATTTAGTATATGATTTTATGAACTATAATTATATCAGATCGGAGGTGACAGAGTTGTAAATTGTCTAATCCCAGTATTTCAAGGCTGGTGGAATAAGGTATTTTGTTGCGAGCAGAGGAGTGAAGGACTCTTCTTGTGAAATATTTCTGGTGTGTCTTGATTGTATTAATATTTGATATACAATGCAGGTTCCAGACAGGTGAGCTGTATTTCAGAATTGGTGTTTTGTAAGCACTGGTTAGCAGTGTAATATTGCCAGAGAAGAAGCTACATAAGATTAGATTAACAACTCGGGGCTTTTTTTGCAATTTTGTTACAGTGGTCTCTGGCCCTTCGGTCATTGGATATGAGTACTCCAAGGTCTTTGGCCAAGTGAGTGTCATCTACAAGTTCGTTTCTTCCAAGTTTGCATTTTGTATTCTGATTTATTTTTTTTTTGCCAATGTGTAAGACAGAGCATTTGTTGGTTGAGATTTGAAGTTGCCAGTTGTTTGACCATTCTTCTAATAGTCAAGGTCTCTTTGAAAGGTAGCAGCATTGTTGGTGGTATTAAATAGTTTAATATCATCAGCAAAGAGAACATAGTTGCTTCTAATATGTTCACAAAGATCATTTATGTAGAATGTGAAGAGTGTTGGTCCTAGAACACTGCCTTAGGGGACACCACTGTTGACAGGAGCAGGATTTTTTACCACTTGTTATCTGTTAGACAGGAACGTGGTTATCCAATCATGTAGTAGTCCAGAGATGCCATAGGATTTTACTTTCAGAAGTACAGTAGTTTGTTGTGTGCTATTGAATCAAAGGTTTTGCAAAAGTCAATGTAAATTGTGTCTATTGTTTTACCCTGATCAAGTTGAATGGTCCATATGTTTTTGCGGTTTAAGAGTTGTAGATGACAGGATATTTTTTTTCTCAAACCAAATTGTTTGTTGAAGAGTAGGTTATTAGTTTCTAAGTGGGGTGTAGTGGATTGGTTTATGATTGATTTTGTGACACAACCCAAAGAGATTGGTCTGTAATTTTCAACATTGCTTGGATCTCCTTTTATGAAGATAGGGATGATTGTGGCTAGTGACTATAGGTTGAATAAGGAGCTAGTCTTGAAGGATTTTTTAAAAAAGTATGCTTAGAGGTTCAGACAAGGTTGTGAAGAGCTCTTTTAAGAAGTATGCACATAGTCCATCACATCCAGTAGATAGATATCGTTTAGGTTGCATAATGCCTTTCTAACATTATCTTCTGTAAAATCAATTTGTCTTAGTTCATTGAAATTGATTGCGATATGACTAGGAAATACTGGGCATGAGCCATTGCTGTTTACAAAGACTGAGCTGAAGAATGTGTTATAATGTTTTAATTCAGCAGCTATCCTTGCAGGATTTAAGCTACCTGTCAAGCAAGGCTCTTATTCTGGTATCAGGTTATGTTGGAAATCAGTTTTCCTGAGTGCCTGAAAAACATAGGAACATCTGGGAGAGAAGGGATGTCAAAAAAGTCAAGAGGGCAGCTGCATCTACACAATTGAAGCCCTGCCCCTTTCTAATGCTGACAAATGTAAAACCAGTGGGAAGAAGTTCCAATTGCACAATTCCACAATTGCAATCTTGACTATTGCACAGTTTCCATCTTATCCTATCATGCTGAGGCTGGAAACTTGTTCTGCCGGCATGTCTCAACTGCCCGTAATTACAGGGTAATTAGTCCAGGAAGACACACACCACATGATAAAAGGAAAACCCAAAAGTTTTTATAAACAGAAAAATAGAAACAGCTCCCTTTTTAAATGTCAAAGGAATTTTCTGGTACATGCAAGGCACAGGTTAAATGCAATCCAATTGCTCACCCAATAACTGGGAAATTGAGTCCAATTCTAAAGTCCAGAGAGTCCACACACACAATCCTGAACAGCAAAAACCACGATCTTGACAAAACAATGAATCAGATAAACTGCCATGAGACTAAAACACCAGGCTGCACTTTTATCTGTAGCACTAATTACAGCAGCCCCACCCAACCACAGCCTCATTTTCTCTTGTAATAATCCTTCAGTTGTTGTCTCCTATGCATCACTCTACGCATGCGTGGATGTGTCATTAATTCTTGTTCAGAATCCAGGGATGATACAGATGACTGATCTCCTCCTGGGCTGTTGGACAAACTCCCCTCTTCCCTGTCACTCACGCTTCCTTGGTCAGAGGAGACTTTGTCGACAGATTCTACTGGGAGCAACAACAAATGCAAAATTAACAGTCAAAACAGTCAAAAGTTTAACTAATGGCTACCTTACCTATTAATGCCACATAATAAGGCAAGTGTAAATACTCTACTTAGTGAATTATTTTTAAGTGAAGGAACTGTGAGAAACCAAAAGCAATTTTAAGTATTTATAAATATTTTGATGTTATGTACTACTGGAGAGAATTTAGAACTCAATTTTACTCATACTTTAAATTATTTTTATTCCATTATTAAGTTTTCTTTTTTCCTCTCCTTTTTTGCTTCTTTACAAGACTGTGTTCATTTATAATAACAAAAGTGGTAATATCAATATAAATATTAATGCCTAGTATTTTATAATTATTTCTTAAAATGTTGTGCAGTAATGAATTTTTTACATTCAGCTAATTATTGAATGAAATACAGTACATTTAAAAACTTATAATTTTAAAATCTCTGTTTATTCGCAAATATATTTTCTTCCATCCACTATGTACTTTTTCCTTTCCTCTTTTTTCCTTTCATGTGGAAAGAAATAAATATTTCTCATTAAATGGTTTAAAGTCAATTTCTTTTTTAAAAAAAGAAAGAAATTAGTCAGGGAACTATTTGACACTTCCTCTCTTGAGATGATATTCTGTTTCATCCAGGTAGTCCTCATTTAAAGATGATAATTAGAATTTCCTTTTTATTTTATTTTCAAATATTTTTATTAATTTTCCACTTTTTAAAAAGAAAACACATACTAAGTACAGAAGAAAGTCAAGGAAAATTAAATGAATAGTAGTACATACAGATATTAGTGTTATATTAGCATTAAAGTCACTATATTTATATTATATTAATTATACACCAGACTATAATTTGTCTCAAGTATATAAATTAGTACATGCTTTTTTCCATTAACAAATTAATTTCATATATACTTCAATGATTTATCATGCAGGCTATATTGCCCCTCCCCCAATTGTAAAGTCTAGATTTTATTGATTACATAGTTCAAAATATTTAGAATTTATAGTATAGTATAGTATAGTATAGTATAGTATAGTATAGTATAGTATAGTATAGTATAGTATAGTATAGTATAGTATAGTATAAGGGCAGACTAGATGGATCGTGAGGTCTTTTTCTGCCGTCAGTCTTCTATGATTCTATGTTTCTAATTTCCATCACTGCACAATACAGTTTTAAAGCACAATGTCACCTGACGGCACTACTCAGCAACAGCACTTTCTGTTGCTATTGTTAAATAAATCCTGGGACATCACTAAGCAAAATTTTTACTATCACACTGTGGCCGTGGCTTATGCATTTTCTTTCAATGTCTTTCAGTGCAAATTGGGTGCTCTGGGGTGGAGCTCCATTTTTGCTACCCCATTGCGTTCCCCCTCATCCAGGCAGTGGCACATCCCTGTCACTAAGTATGTCACATGATCAGTATTTGTTACTTCATCCAGTTTCCTGTAATGCTCTCTACATGGGGCTACCTTTGAAAAGTGTTCGGAAACTTCAGATCGTGCAGAATGCAGCTGCAAGAGCAATCATGGGCTTCCCAAGGTATGCCCATGTTACACCAACACTCCGCAGTCTGCATTGGTTGCCAATCAATTTCCGGTCACAATTCAAAGTGTTGGTTATGACCTATAAAGCCCTTCATGGCATCGGACCAGAATATCTCCGGGACCGCCTTCTGCCACACGAATCCCAGCGACCACTTAGGTCCCACAGAGTTGGCCTTCTCCGGGTCCCGTTGACTAAACAATGTCATTTGGCGGGACCCAGAAGAAGAGCCTTCTTTGTGACGGCCCCGACCCTCTGGAACCAGCTCCCCCCGGAGATCAGAACTGCCCCCACCCTCCTTGCCTTTCGTAAAGTCCTTAAGACTGATCTATGCCGTCGGGCATGGGGGAAGTGAGACATCTCCCACGGGCCTATACAGTTTATACATGGTATGTTTGTGTGTATGCTTGCTTTTAATAATAAGGTTTTTAGTGTTTTTTTAATTATTAGATTGGTTCTTACATTGTCTTTGTTATTGTTGTGAGCCGCCCCGAGTCTACGGAGAGGGGCGGCATACAAATCTAATAAATAATAATAATAAATAATAATAATAATATTCACTTGGCTTGTTGGGAAATGGCCATGAAGTTTGCAAATGGCGATCCCAGGATTGGTTTGCAACACAATGCTTGTGAGGCATTTGTCAAGAACCAAGCACATAAACACAGGACCACAGGAATGTTGCAATGGTCACAACTACAAGAAACAATCATAAATACCCATCATTCAGGACTATTGAAAGTTTAAAGGTTACTGAGGGAGTGGTTGTTAAGTGAAAAACTGATGAAAAATTGTCATCAGCAATATATTTCAAATATTAAGAAAAAACAGTCAAATTTTAAATTTAAAATATAAAAGAAAATCAGCCAAAATGTAGGGAATGTTTGTTCCTTTCTTTGCTCAAAGAGTAAGAAAATATACCACTTAAGCAAAACAGCCACCACCTCCTTTTTAGTGAGAAACTCTCTAAATCAGGGATCCCAAAATTCTTCAGCTCATCAATACCTTCACTAAATTATATGAAAATTTTAATACATGCTACGCTTCTAGCTGACTGTGCAACAAATAATAATAATAATAATAATAATAATAATAATAAAGAAGGGAGAAAAACCAAATAGTGACACACCAAAATGGAAGATCAGGTTGGAAAATGAGATCAGCAAGCTGAGATCACAAATAAATAAGGTAGAACAGATGAAATAAAAGGAGCTGAAGATCAAGAAAACCAAGATTTGAATAGTAAATATAATCTAGAAATTAAGATGATCAAGGAAACATTGGAAATAATAAAGCAGCAAATAACATCCCTAGTCAAGAATAACAGTTGATACAAAACTCAAATTGCAAATTATACACATAGTCTCCAATATATGCAGCAAGACAAATTCCTTGTGTATCCATTTACACTTGGTCAATAAAAAATTCTATCCTATTCTACATCAATCCAATCTGAAAGGTTTTTACCAATCCATCAATGGAGAGACTGCAATGGATAAGTCAATTCCTGACAAGGAAGAAACAGTGTAGTTCTGGGCACAGATATGGGATAACTCATAGAAATACAACAAGAACACAATTAAAGGAAATAGATGCAAATAAAAAAGAAGCTGAAATGAAAAAAAACTTGTAATAGTAACATAAATATTAGAGAAAAGCGCAAGGGAAATCAGGAATTTGTCAGCACCAGGTGAATATGAACTGTATGGATTTTGGTTGAAACATTTGACTAGTCTATATTGTTCTGCCGGCGTGTTTCAACCACCCGTAATTACAGGGTAATTAGTCCAGGAAGACACACACCACACAATAAAAGGAAAACCCAAAAGTTTTTATACACAGAAAAACAGAAACAGTTCCTTTTTAAATGTCAAAGGAATTTTCTGGTACACACAAGGCACAGGTTAAACGCAATCAAATTGCTCACCCAATAACTGGGAAATTGAGTCCAATTCTAAAGTCCAGAGAGTCCACACACAATCTTGAAGAGTACAAAAACCATGATCTTGACAAAACAATGAATCAGATAAACTGCCACAAGGCTAAAACACCAAGCTTCACTTTTTATCAGTAGCACTAATTACAGCAGCCCCACCCAACCACAGGTGGCCTCATTTTCTCTTGTAATAATCCTTCAGTTGTTGTCTCCTATGCATCACTCTACGCATGCATGGATGTGTCATTAATTCTTGTTCAGAATCCAAGGATGATACAGATGATTGATCTCCTCCTGGGTTGTCTGCCAAACTCTCCTATTCCCTGTCACCCACGCTTCCTTGGTCAGAGGAGGCTTCATCGGCAGATTCCATTGGGAGCAAAACAGGCCTGCGGTATGTGGATGTTTCCCCCACATCCACCTGCACATTGCTTGAGGCAGGAGCTGGGCCAGAGCTAACCACAACATATACTCATACATTGCCAAGTAATTTAACAACATACTACAAGGAGGTGAAATTGAAGAATGGCTAACATCTGGCAAAACCTACTTGAACATGAAAGAGTACTAGGCAACTATAGATTGATTATCTGCTTATCAACAACCTTTAAATTGCTAACTGGTGTGGAAGCTCATACATTCCAAAAGCATCCAGTTGAAAACAAATTCTATCTGAACAGAAAAGAAACCACCCAAACAGCAGAGGAATAAAAGATCAACTCCTAATTGACAAGATGGTTTTTGGAAGAGAAAGAAGATCAACTTGAAAGCACAGATTGATTATACTTCCTGGATAAATAGTGCCTAGAAACAACAGGATTCAGTAGTAACATCAGAAACAAGGATCAATGTCACAATGGTTACTGATCAATGGTGATGTGGAAGATTAATATCAAGACAGAAATCTTTCAAGGAGATTCCCTACTATATTTTTTTGTTGCACCAATTCCTCTGTCAACAATACTGAACAGGTCAGGCCATGGCTATCAAGCATCAAAAACATCTGCCAGGCTATTACAACTCGTATAAATGGACGACCACATCCAGTATGGAAAAACACCATCTGAAACAGAATCATTGAGTAACACTGTCCATATATATAGTCAAGATATTGTAGTGGGGTTTGGATTGGACAAACCATTAAGGAGGGAAACATAGTGAAAACTGAAGGTAATAACATACAGAGTCTAGAGCAGTGGTTCTCAACCTTTCTAATGCCATGACCACTTAATACAGTTCCTCATGTTGTGGTGACCCTCAATAATCTAGCCCCAATTTTCCCAACAGAGCATTAAGCTGATTGGCAGGAAGGTCAGATGGACACCCCCACTGTAAATACCTGATGGTATTGTAAAAATATCTTCCAAGGTGCCAGAATAGAAGCTTTTGTTCCTAACACCATGGGAAATTTGTCTTTTCCCATGGTCTTAGGCGACCCCTGTGAAATGGTCATTCAACCCCGAGAGGGGTCTCGACCCCCAGGTTGAGAACCACTGGTCTAGATGAAAATGATCACTGCAAATACCAGGTCAAGTTACAACATCAAGCACATTGAAGACAAGAAAAAGATTAGAAATGAATACATCAAGAGAATGAAAAAGATCTTAAAGTCCAAATTCAGTGAAGGAAACACCATCTAGGCAATTAATGACTGACCAATTCCACTCATTAAATACACAGTTGGAATAATGAACCAGCTCAGAACTAAAAGCTATGGATAGGAAGACCAGAAAAATAATGACAATGAATCCTACCTTCATCCTTACAACGACATTGGCAGATTCTACTCACCAAGGAAAATAGGTGGGCATGGAATGTTGCAACATCAGGTCTTTGAATGAAAAAAAGGACATTGGAAGAATATCTGAAGAACATGAAGACGTTACAGTGACTCTAATTTACCAGATAGGTTACTGACTACAGGACGGACCAAACAGGCCAAATGAAGAACAAGAAAGAGACATAGGGAGACAAAGTATTATATGATCAGTATATATATTTTTTTTTAAACAGTCAAAGCAGATAATAACAAGACCCCAAAATGATTAGGAAGCAGGAAAAATGTGTGTGTGTGCAGGGGGGCGGGAGACACATAGAGACTAATCCTAGCTGCACAAGTTCAAGCCTTAAGAAATGCATACTTAAGAGGCAGCAGCAGACAACAAGTGCTACCTCTGCAAAGAAACAAAAGAAACGGGAAACCACTTGGTTGTAAGAAGATCACATAGACTGACTACAGGCAACGGCATGACAAAGTAACAACAATAAGAGCACTGAAAGAAATACAATTTTCGTACTAGCAAGAACTAGCAGGAAGTATAAAACTGAGGACGTAATAGAAAACGAAGAAGCAAAATTGCTCTGGGATTTCATAAGTTAAACAGACACCTGCCACATAACCCCCCAGTGTTAACAATTATCAAGAAGAAAGACAAAGTCTGATAATGAATATTGAAGCACTTGGAGACAACAGGCTAAAAGAGAAGGAACTGGAAGAATTAACAAAATTCAAAAACCTGCAAAAAGAAATAGAATGATTGCAAAGGCAAAAGAAAACCAAAGTAGTATCAATAGTTATAGGAACCTTAGATGCAATCCCAAAACAACTGGCACTTGAACTAGTGATAGGTTAGATATGCAGAACCAGTAGAATTTTTTCCCCTTTTTTTCCCCTTTTGGGCTCTGAGTATGTTTTTCCTAACATAGTAAATGAGGTTGAATGTGTATAATTTTAGAAGAGCTCTGTGTGTGTGTGTGTGTGTGTGTGTGTACATACACTTTATATAATAGATAATATATATTTTTGTGTGCCTGTAATATGTATGTACACATATGGCCTATATACATATAATTAAATAGTATATTTTGGATGTTCAGTAATAGTAAATAGGGAAATTGTATCTCTTTGAGGCGAGGAGAGGCCAGGCACCCTAATCTTAACCCAAATCCTTGACGTGAGTGATGTCATGTTGGCCACCTTTAAGCCAGTCACATGATCATCAAGTTACTCCCACCTGGTCACATAGCCAGCAAGCCACACCCACAGTGTGGTAGTAAATAATTTTGCAGCCCTTCACTGACTTGAACCATTAACATTGACAAAATCATCATTGGTCAATTGCAAAAGACAGAACAGCTTACATTTTACAATGATACTTCTAAAACTATTAAATGTCAAGTTTTGCCCATCCCAGGACCTTCAGAAGAACTCAATAGGTGGATAAAAATGCCAAAGCCACTCTGAATATCTGGCTGGTTGCAATAAAACATGTAATAATTAGGGCCACCAAACCTTGCAAGTCCATATTAATCACTTTGGAGAAATACAGTGTTAATCCTCTTATCTCATATAAGCTTTTTGGGATTTTGCAGTGTGTTCCGGCAGAAGCATAATATAGAACTTGTAAGGACTTCTATGGAGAACCAGGCAATTCTTAAAAGACTCCGAAATAAAAAGGCAACCTATGACAGGGAGCAGTGCGAAAAGGATTGGCAGGCAAGTGCATTCTTCCCCATGGTGTCAAAGGTTTAGCCTTCCATGTTTCACCAGTAGAGCAATTTAAAAATTTGAATGCTCTTATTAGTGTAACAGAAACCTTCTCCACCACTCATGCATCACCACAAAATCTCCAGAACGATAAAGCCTACAAGCTTTAAATTCATTCCCATGTTCCTCTTGCCTTCCAGGTGCTCACTAAAAAGGATTTTTCAAAATGAACATCAGAGCATTAGTATTTCCTATATTATTATTAATACACTATGATACTAAGGAGTTCTACACCCCCTCCCCACCTGAAAAGAAATCTGATCCAAATGCAAAACATAAGCAAAGGATAAGAGTTTCAGTTTCAGTTTTTTCAGAGAAGGGGGATAGGATAGGGGAGGATTCTGTGGGGCAAGGCTGAGGGAGAGAATAGGATAGGAGAAGCTTCTGTGAAGCAAGGCTGAGAGAAAGAAGGGGGGACAATAGGGGAGGATTCTACAGGGAAGGATGAGGGAGAGAAGGGGAACCACAACTACTCATTAATTTTCAAACTGTGTCAATTTATCAAGCCCAATTATATAGTTTTATAGCAGAATATGGATATTCAGCTAATCCTTTATGTAGCAGTGTTTCTTAATATTGACAACTTTATGATGTGTGGATTTTAGCTTCCAGAATTCTGAGAATTGAAGTCCATACATCTTAAAGTTGCCACAATTGAGAAACTGCTCAATATGAGTCAGACATCAATTTCCATCATCCCCTACTATCTGGAGGATGCCATGTTACAAACTACAGAGATCTAAGAACGTTTTCACAAGTGAGACAACGGAGGTCAGCAATACAGTGAGTTTAATACATAAAACTAAACGTAAAGTTTAAAAGAGTGCCACTTCTTCACCCAGTTTGCTTCTTCCACCCACCCCAGTCTGAACAGTAACAACACAGAGATAAAAGACAGACTGTAACCTCATGCTGTGATCTCTGTTTGGCAGCCGAACCAATTTATTTCTGGTTCATCTGAGGAGGTCTTTGAAATCGAAGTAAAACTAATCTTTTCTTTGAAATACTGTGGCTGAGTAGAACTTGTGGGCAATCTGTTTGTCAATTTGCAAGAATATTTGCTTCACCTCACCATTTAACTTCTGGATGGGAAGAGTCAGCCGGGCCTAGCAGGCATTTCAAGGCGAAGTGTCACTTGGTGGCTTTGCAGATCCACATCATAAGCACGGATCATTTTGCAAACGTTTCAGACAAATGCCCAGAAATTAAAATTAGGAGGGCAGAGCAGTGGTTTGGCGACTCCTTTGATCTTAAAGATTCTGAAATTGGCCAAAATGTCTTCACGCTGCTTTTAATCAATTAGGGGGTGGAACCAGGGGTGAAATGCTACCTGTTTGGATAGGTTGGCAGAACCGTTAACAGACATGTGGTCTGCTTCGCCGAACTGGTAGCGATGACTGATAGGCCATGCCTCTGAACCGGTCCCCTGGTCACGGCTCGCTTGCCCCATTTCTGTAAAGGCAGAGCCCCACTGCAATCCAAAGAGGGGAGGGGGATGCAGCAGAAAAGGCCACCTTCCAGCTGGGCCCTCGTGTCTCCCAGGCTGGCTCCGAGGCACTTGGGGCTCTGAAACAGCCCACTGGCTTCCCACCTGGCCACCTCCACTCTTTGACTGCTTCTGCCATTCTGGGAACTTGGCCTGAGGAGTTCGGCACTCTGGACGAAGAAGATTTGCCTGGACCGTTGCTCCCTGCCAGTGAAGATGCAGAGCAAGAAGCATGGAAGCCACCAACAGGCTGGCAGTCCCCTGCACAGAGAGAAGGCCAAGCCTGGCCACACCATGGCAGAGCACGTGGTGTTTTCCATTCCGCCTGGGCGACAGCACTTACCAGAGTGGGCCAGTGTGGGTAGCCCTTCATCTTGTGGAAAACGAAATCAGGGCACTTGTAGTCACATGGCTGGTGGGACAGGGCATGGGCGGAGAAGCTGATGAAGGACACCTTGGCTGAGCGATCACCACACTGGGGCTGCCTTGCCCACTTTGCCTCTGTGTGCTTCACTCAGAAGGGGTCACCACCACTCTTCCTGCCTGCCAGCCTGCACACATCTACCTGCACCAGCCTGCCCTCCTAGAGTACCACTATGCTACTATCATTCACTTTCTTCCTTCTCCCACCACAAAGCCAAAGTGAATGGCAGTGGGGTTGCTTCGCGAGGACAGGCGGCTCCAGACTGAAATGGCAGGAAGGGAAGTCTGTGTTACACGTAAATGTGGCATGAAAGTACAGGGCTTCCTTGCTCCTGCACTAAGGCTCTGTGGTGACCCTCCTTCTTCCCCTCTTTCTCTTCTTGCCAGGGGGGGGCGGGCAATTGCCCGAAGCTTAGTCCAGCAACGAAGCTGGCCACTCGCTTAAGGAGGGTTGTAACAGGATGCAAAAGGATTGCAGCTACTCTCCTGCACTAAGGCTCTGGAGAACCTCCTTCTCCTCCCCCTCCTTCTCTTCTCATATCGGAAGTGTGGGAACAGAGCAAGGCGATAGCCGGAATCTTAGTGGAGGAGAGAATCCGTGTCCTTCTGCGTCCTGTTAAAAACCTCCTTAACTGAACCACCAGCTGCCCTGTGCATGTGACAGTGACAGACAGACACAGGTACATACACACACACATACACAAAGGTACAGAGGTGGGGAGAGAGAGAAAGGAAATGAGAGAGAGATAAAGAAAGAGGAAGAAAGAGGAAGGGAAGAGAGAGAGAGAGACAAGAGAGAAAGGAAGGAAGGAAGGAAGGAAGGAAGGAAGAAAGAAAGAAAGAAAGAAAGAAAGAAAGAAAGAAAGAAAACAAACAAATTTATGACCACAATTGAGCCCAAAATTTTGTTTGCTAAACAGGAGCGTTGGTGAGTTTCACGACATTTTACAAGTTGGCCATACCCACCTGTTCACATGACCACTAAGCCAAGCCCACCAAGCCACGCCCCCTGAACTGGTAGGGGAAATTTTTAGATTTCAGCACTGGATGGAACAATAGAGTTGTAAACACGCCCCTATATGAGGACATTGGTGCAAGCTGAAGAAGCATTAAATTCTCCCATTCTAAAAGCAATTACAGTGATCCCCCGGGTATTGCGATCCCGATCATTGCGAAACGGCTATATGGTGATTTTTCAACCCGGAAGTACAAACACCATCTGCGCATGCGCGCCCTTTTTTCTATGGGCACGCATGCGTAGATGGCGCCGGGCAGATCAGCTGCTGGGCGGCTTACCTGGGTCTTCCCCCTCTTGCTGGCGGGAGGGCGAGAAGCCCCCCCAGCACCCGCTCGCCCGCCGTTCGCCCGGCTCGCCCGCCGTTCGCCGCTCGCCCGCCCTTCGCCCGGCCACCCGCCATTCGCTCGCTGCTCGCCCGCCGTTCACCGCTCGCCCGCCCTTCGCCCGGCCACCTGCCGTTCGCTCGCTGCTTGCCCGCCCTTCGCCGCTCGCCCGCCCTTCGCCCGGCCACCCGCCGTTCGCTCGCTGCTCGCCCGGCCACCCGGGTTCGTTTTGCTTCGGGACATGCCGGCGGCGACGTTTTAAAACAGCCGCGCGGCTTCCCAACTGAGTCCCGAAGCCAAACGCGGAAGTTCGCCTTTGACTTCGGGACTCAGTTGGGAAGCCGCGCGGCTGTTTTAAAACGTCGCTGCCGGCATGTCCCGAAGCCAAACGAACCCGGGTGGCCGGGCGAGCAGCGAGCGAACGGCGGGTGGCCGGGCAAAGGGCGGGCGCGCGAGCAGGCAGGCGGCGGACAAGCGGCAGGCGCGGCAGCAGCGAGGAGTTTGCGTGGGCGTCTTCGGCTCCTCGCTGCTGCGGCGGAAGTAAAAACACCATCTGCGCATGCGCAGTTGGTGTTTTTACTTCCGCAGCGCTACTTCACGAAAAACCGATCATTGCGAGGGGTCCTGGAACGGACCCCTCGCAATGATCGGGGGATCACTGTACATTGAAACTAGAAAATAAGTTGAGCCTAGAACAGTAATGGTGAATCTATTTTTCCTCGGGTGCCAAAAGAGTGTGTGCATATGCTATCGTGCATGCACAAGTACCCACACCCATAATTCAATGTCTGGGGAGGGCAAAAACAGATTCTCCCAGCCCCCAGAGGCCCTCTGGAGATGGCCTGTTTCCCAACTTCTGGTGGGGCAAGTAGGCTCATCTTTCATCCTCCCAGGCTCCAAAGTCTTCCCTGGAGCCGGGGTGGGGGGAGATAAAAACGCTCTCACCTATCCTCCCACAGGCTCTCTGGAAACAAAAATGCCCTCCCAGAGCTCTGTGAGAGCCAAAATCAGTTGGCCTGCACACACATGCATGTTGGAGCTGAGCTAGGGCAATGGCTCATGTGCCAGCAGATATGGCTCCGCGTGCCACCTGTGCAATGATGGGCTACCAAAAATTTTACTATCACACTGTGGGCGTGGCTTATGCATTTTGTTTCAACATCTTTCAGTGCAAATTGGGTGCTCTGGGGTGGAGCTCCAAATTTTGCTACCGGAACTGCGTTCCTGACCATTCCCATAGGAGCCCATCACTGCACCTGTGGCACCTGTGCCGTAGGTCTGCCATTAGTGGCCTAGGACTTTGATTAAAAGTTGTTTCATCTCTACATATCCAAACAATAAAAATATATTTTTTTTTCCTAACCTCATCAGCACCGTAATTCCCTTTCTAGCACTTGAGAATGCCGTCATTTGGGATGGGGGAAAGAAGGAGAGGTAGGGAGAGCCAATTTCTGACGTTCTTATGTAGGAGGCAAATGTTCTTACTCTGTTATTAGCAGCAAGGGAGGTACAGGGTTTGCATCCTCTGTGTCACCTTGGAACCTTCTCCCCTCCTCCTTAGTCTTGTTAGGGTAAAATGCTGCCAGCCTAAATTTCTTTGCAGGAATTAAAATTGCTTCCCAGAGTCAAGCAGCATCTCCTTAATGTCAACAAGCCTCCCACAGACGGAGAAGAAGGCAGATGGCCCAGCTGCAACTTTTGTCTTAAGAAAAATGAAGGGAAAAAAATGTTGTTTCTTTGTTTCTCATATAAGAAACAAAGACTTGTTTATTCACAGATTTTTTCCGCTGGAACTATTCAAGGCAGTGTTTGTATGACATATTTCCCAATTGTTACTTTTAACACGGTTTACTTTTCTGATTTGGGACCACGTACACTAAACTAAAATGTGTGAGCAATTTGTGAAATGATGTTTAATTTTAGTCTTTCTTTCCATGTCCTAAGACATTCCATACCTGAGTTAGACACTTGCATTCGATCCTTCTTTGCTGATGTGTTTTTTTTCTTTTTAAAACTAATTTGCTTTTTTTTAAAAAAATCTTTGAAAATCTGTAGTCAGCCCTTCCATTCTTCAATGGGTAACTTAATTGTTATTCAAAATCTTGAAAGCCCCACCCTTAAAAAGAAATCTTTATGGGGAATCTTTCCTTGTTTAAGAGAAGACTTTTGGTCATGGATTGCAATTCATTAAAGGGATGGAAATGTTAAGGTTTTAGTATGTTAAAGTTCTGGCGAATCACTCAGAATAATTATTCCATGTAACCTAGGAGAATACATCTAATTCCCATTTAACACACAGCTCTTCTGGAAAGCAGAGAAGTCTTCAAACTTGGCAACTTCAAGACCTGTGAACTTCAACTTGAGAATTCTGGGAGTTGAAATCCACAAAATCTTAAAGTTGCCAAACTTGGGGAAGCCCTTGATAACATTTCACAACAATCCAAAATAAATTCATTGTTTCACATCAAGGACAAGTTGAAAGGGATTAATTTATGGTCAATAGAAATGCAAATGAAGATCCTTCTCTTTGTTTGTTTACTTATTTACTTACTTACTTATTTATTACTTACTTACTTACTTACTTACTTACTTACTTACTTACTTACTTACTTACTTACTTACTTATTTATTAAATTTGTATGCCGCCCCTCTCCATAGACTTGGGGCGGCTCACAGCAGTAATAGAAAAACAATGTACAATACAAATCGAATAATTAAAACTAAAAACCCATAACTTAAAAAACATGCACACAACATACCATACATAAACAATATAGGCCTGGGGAAGTTATTTCAGTTCCCCCATGCCTGACGGCAGAGGTGGGTTTTAAGGAGTTTACGAAAGGCAAGGAGGGTGGGGGCAGTTCTAATCTCAGGGGGGAGCTGGTTCCAGAGGGTCGGGGCCGCCACAGAGAAGGCTCTTCCCCTGGGACCCACCAAATGACATTATTTAGTCAACGGGACCTGGAGAAAGCCAACTCTGTGGAACCTAATCAGTCGGTATTTGCAAAGAAGAGTGCTATTTGCACTTTTGGCATAGTGGTTAAGGCATCAAGCTAGAAACCTGGAGAGAGGAGAGGGTGTTCTGCCTTAGGAACAAAACCAGTGAGGTGATGTCCAGCCAAACACTCTCCTTAGGCCTAGGAAACAGGAAGCATGGCAAACCACTTCTAAATTTTGACAAAGGAAACTGCAGGGACTGGTTCAGGCATTCAGCTGTCTTGAAGTGGCCATGAAAAAAAAGGAATAAGGTATTATAAGGTGTTGCAGCAGTTCTCTGAGGCTACTGTTGCATCACAGTCACTTTTTAAAAAAAATTGTGCTTTCTTCTTTAGAATTCAAGGAAGTTTCTGAAAAACACTTCTCGTTTTCCTGAATCATATCAAGAGTAAGTATAAAACACTACCTGGAACAAGATCCTTTGGATAGGGATGTGGCTTTGCATTTGTTTTATGGATACTGTGGGATAGGTGCCAAAGGTATTTTTTTCAGGACTCATGCTAGTTTCCCTGCATCAGTCCTTTTCTCAAATAATAACATCAATAAAAACAACAGAAAATAGAGAAGGTGGTGAATTGCTAAAAGGGGGGGCGGAGGTTGCTAGTCCTCTAGAATCCGTTTATTTCCTAAAATGCTGCATGCCCCCCACATACAGGTGAAGCTCAAAAACTTAGAATATTGTGCAAATGTTCATTTATCTCAGTAATGTAACTTAAAAACTGAAACTTAATATATGAGAGATATTCATAAATGCAAGGCAAGATAGTTCAAGCTGTGATTTGTCATGATTGTGATGATTATGGAGTACAGCTCATGAAAACCCCAAATCCCCCATTTAAAAAAATTAGAATATTACATGCGTTCAATAAAAAAGGAATGTACGTAGAACAATATCAGACTTCCTTAAAGTATAAGCATGCATATATACTCATTACTTAGTTTGGGCCCCTTTTGCAGCAATTACTGCTTCAATGCAGCATGGCATGGATGCTATTAGCCTGTGGCACTGCTAAGGTGTTGTGGAAGACCAGGATGCTTTAATAGCGGTCTTCAGCTCTTCTGCATTGTTCCATGTCATGTCTCTCATCTTTCTCTTGGCAATGCCCCATAGATTTTCTATGGGGTTCAGGTCAGGTGAGTTTGCTGGCCAATGAAGGACAGTAATCCCACGGTCATTGAAGCAGGTTTTGGTGCTTTGGACAATGTGGGCAGGTGACAAGTCCTGCTGGAAAATTTAAGTCATAATTCCCATAAAACATGTATGCGGATGGAAGCATGGGGTGCTCCAAAATCTCCCAGTGGACAATTCCATTGACCCTGGACTTAATGAAGCACAATGGACAAATACCAGCAGATGACATGCTCCCCAAATCAACACAGACTGTGGAAACATTACACTGGACCTCAAGCATCTTGCAGTGTGTGTGCCTCTCCATTCTGGCTCTTAGTCTGGGTCTTTGGTTTCCAAATTAGATGTAAATGTTTCACCTTTTAAGTTACATTACTGGAATAAATGAACGCTTGCATGATATTCTAATTTTTCGAGTTTCACCCGTAGGCTCTCTTGCAAAGGGAAAGTGATAGTGGGAAGCTGCTGTGTTTGAATATGTCCACCTGCTCACACATGCAGGCTTGATCCCTTTCTGCCCTCTACAGCATCTATATCTTTGGGATGCATCTACTCAAATTATACACTAGGATAGATCTATTTTGGCCTTATTTTGGCCTCATCAGCTAGCCATACCCACTGGGACTTGAACCTGCAACCTTTGCCTTGTAAGGCAGAGAATTATCCTCTAGGCTACAGTATCCAATCCCTTCATCTCTGCACCAGGGAAGGGTTACATATTTTTGTGTCGAATCACCCTGGTGTATTGAAGGAACATCACAGCTCCTTATTTGCCTCTTGGCCCAACCCACTACCATTTCCAAGGCAGTTAATTTTATTGATAGCCGACAATTCTATCTGTATGTGTCACATGTTTTTTTTTGCTGAATCCACTATGGATGTTTTCTAACAAAAATCTAGATCTGAACTTGCTGATCTTACACAAAATTGTTAGAATGATGAGTGGGGAGGGGGAAGGTCTGTATGTTGTGTAGATTTTCTTGCCCAGATGTACAATAAAAGTTTTAAGAACATATTGTGGATGCTACTGCAAAGTGATTACTACGTGCTGAAGCAGCATTTCTCAGCCTCAGCAATTTTAAGAAGTGTGAAATTTAACTTCGAACATACTGGCTATGGAATTTTGGGAGTTGAGATCCATACATCTTAAAGTTGATGAGGTTGAAAAACATTGATTGATACAATGACATGGTTACTTGCAAAGAGGGCTAATTGTAGGTCAAGTAAGCCCGGGCTTAGGGGCA
This sequence comes from Erythrolamprus reginae, assembly GCF_031021105.1. NCBI lineage: Eukaryota > Metazoa > Chordata > Lepidosauria > Squamata > Dipsadidae > Erythrolamprus > Erythrolamprus reginae. The sequence continues at coordinate 116,955,607 of NC_091963.1, forward strand.
CCAAATTTTAGGTGGTACTGAAACTGAAAAGATTTCCCAAAATTAAAAAGAAAATGCAGTAATAATGCATTCCATCAGCCAGCAATCCTGTTTAAGGCTTAAATACAATTGATGCTATATGACAATGTAATTGCGATTACTGTATAAATAGGGTGAAAAATATCCAAGAAAACAAAAAAGAATTTGCCAGGGCTGGAAATTATAACTATAAAGTTTAAAAAGTTGGAGAGGGGAAAAAAAGAAATAAGATGGCATTTGAAACTCTTAACAGAATTGGAAGATGAATCAAATCATTTGGTACCAAGAGTGCCAAAATGTCTAAAATCTTAACTCATCAAATATGTCCAGGGAGGGGATTTTTTAAAAAGTCAAGATGGGGGCCATGCCCACTCAATCAAAGCCCAACCCATGTATAAAATGTGTGTGTATGGAGGAGTGTCTTTGATCATATTGCTATTGAGACTATCTTAGCTTTCTTGACTTCCCCCATGGAGAACCCTGTGAATCATTACGGTAGTTTACCAAACAGCCACCTTTTTCTTTTGTTCTCCTTTCCTATAATATATATGGTTCCACTTTTCTACAATTCCAGTTCTGCCCTCCAGCCATCTAGGATTTTTTTTTTTTTTTGAGAAAAATTATAGGGTCTATGGGAGTCAATGGTATTACTGAAAATAAAGAGGGAAGGTATTGGTGTTTTCCTTAGCAAAGTTCAGTTTCTCGTGTGTGTAACATACTTTTGCTGATAATGAAAAGGAAGGGAGGCTATATTGATCTATTTTGGGCTTATTTGCTCTCATCAGCCAGCCATATCCTTACTGAGATTTGAACCTGCAGCCTCTGCCTTGTAAGTCAATGGCCTTAGCCTCTAGGCTACAAGCTCTCTTCCTTATGAGCTTTTACCAGGGAAGAGCTATATGTGATTTTTTGTCAAGTCACCCTGGTATTCCCAAATATGGGAGAAGCATACAGCTTCCTTTTTGCCTGTCAGCCCCACCAGGGGCTATATTCTGAGGCAGATAAATATTTATAACCAACAACAGAGCCTAGTGACTATAGATTAGGATAGTGTTCTTTAGCACTTCCCCTCTTCAGGAACTCCTATTGAGATTAATTTTCACCAAGTTTTTGAAGCACTATACATAGAGCTGACCTGCACTACTTAACAAGCAAAGCTTGCTCCTTTAGAGGAGAAAATTACAGTAATGCTGAGAATTAGACAGCCAAAGAATGAGCCATCTCTCTATCACCTAACTTGTCTTTCCACATACATACATACATACATACATACATACATACATACATACATACATACATATGTATATAAATATATAAATCTATATAAGTATATAAATGCACTGGTGTGCCTTTCGTCCCCTGTCCAATTGTCATTCCTTTCTTTCATCTATCATATATATTCTCTTCCTTTCATATATCCTCTCCTCTAAGTTCACTTTTACCCTTATATAAATTACCACATGTCTTTTTTCTTCCTATGTATTTCTGTATTGGACAAATGAATAAATAAATAAATAAAATAAATTCTAGGAGAATGCGTGCACTCATACCCAAGGTGCTGTTCCCCCATCCCGCAATTTGTCAAGTTGGCTTCTCCATAAAATTCCTTGTGGATTTACCATGGCTTTGAATGAAACCTATTTGTTAATTGGGAATTGAATTCAGTAGATTCACTTCTACAATCCGGCACCTTTTTGGCGTCTTGATCCTAGTAACCTCTCGACTCTTGCTATAGCCCTTGAACATGCTGGAGTTTGCAGCTAACATTCTAGAAATGTTAGAATTTGGAGAAGGTCCCATTTTTGCTCTGGTCACTAAAGATGCCCAGAACAACAAAAAGTGTGCCTTAATGGTTTAGGACAGTGTTTCTTAACCTCAGAAGGCTGGCTGGGAATGTTGGAAGTTGAATTCTACACATCTTAAAGTTACTGTGATTGATAAAGACTGGTATGGAATACTACATGATTGTATTCATATTGCCATCCTAATTCTGTTTTCTGGGCTCACACAATACAATGAAATGTAAATTAACCCATATAAAGAATTGAATTTACATGTCTGACAAATCAACCAAATCCTAAATAAGCCTATCATCTTGTGCAGTTACCGCAACTATTTTACTGCAAAAACCTTAAATTGACTTCTGTGCATTGAGTGCTACCTGTACTGAACTAGTGACTCCCAAATTTGTGCTACTCCCTGCCCACCTGCTTGATGGAATTCTGAGGATTACAATCCCAGTGGAGCTAAATGGAAAATGTTGTGTCTGTATTTTTGCTAGCACTTCTGATACATCATATACAATGTGTAAGAACCAGTTTGGTCTAATGGTTAAGAAAGGCTATAAACCAGAAGGAACTTAAGTATGAAAGCCATCTGGGTCACTTTGGGCTAGTCGCTCTCAATCCAATTCATCTCAAGGAAATAGGCTTGCTGCTTTAAATTATTTATAAAAATAATAAAGATAAGATGACTGAATCAATTAATATTCTAAAGGTCTAAATACATTCTTCAGCCAAAAGAACCTGAAAGCTGAAAGACCCTCAGGAGATTTTGGAAACCAGCCGTTTAACTGAGTTGATTGAGCTTCCTAATGCACTAACTTTAAAGTGGTTTTCAGCTTATGTTTTTCCTTTGTCTGGATTTGATTTATATCAAGTCTGTTTGGGGGGGGGAAATCAATCTGTGGAACTCAGTTAATATAATCCTCCAGCTGCTCCTTTAAAATGTGAGTTTCTAGACTGCCTAAGTATCCTAACATGTTCTTTTAAATTTATTGCAGAAAACTAGACAATGTGAAGCATAGCAAGCCGCTTAAGACTACTCGAAATACGCAGTGTAGCTGATGGTAACGTCAACACTAGTTGGGAACTTCATTTAGACTTTAGAATAAAGCAAGTGGCGATCAATCTATTATGAAATGTTTCCAAGCATCAAGGTGCATTCCATACACAGTGTTACCTCACCACTTCATGGTTCACCTTTTGCGGACTCGGTGCATTGCAGGGTTTTATAAAATATTAATGGAAAAAATATATAGCTACTTCATGGGTTTTCTGTGGAACTCGCTCACTTGAGATGCTACTTGCCTACATGAGATTGTAAACAACACACGATTGGTTGATTGATGGAGAAGTGACCAGAGTGCTGCTTTGTATCCCAGGGCCCGATTGGTTCAGTACAGTAGCTCGTTGTTTACTTTTCGTCTGTGCGCAGCTTCCCCATCTCTCAGTCTGCTACTACACACGGCCATTTCACGTGGAATATCATTTCATCATGTAGGTTTAGGAATTCAAAACATTTTACAGTAAGTGTAAAGGTACAATACATGCACAGAACAATGTGGGAATGATTATTAAGGGAATGGGAAAGGTTCATGTAGCGTAAACATGTGGGGTTAGGGTTAGGGTTTATAAAGCTTTAAAATAGTGTATAGATAAATATAGTGTCTGTACTTCGCAGATTTTCCTTTATCGCGGGTGGTCCTGGAACATGGTCCTGGCCCTTACTTCCAGAAGAGGTCGTGACAGCTGTCAGCCTTAGTAGCCTCAAAGCAGGATTAGACAGATTCATGGATGCCAAGTGTACCGGTGGTTATTGAAACAAATGTCCATGTGCTGCCTCTATGTTGGTTGAGGCAGGCAGGATTCCCTTGAGTACCATTTGTTGGGGGTCAGGGGAAAGGGATGGTCTTGCCTTCTCTTTCTGCTCAAGATCCCCATGGACAATTGGTGGGCCACTATGTGACGCAGAATGCTGGACTCGATGGGCTTTGGCTTGATTCAGCAGGGCTCTTCTTATGTTATGTTCTAACGTAACACCCGTGATAAACGAGGGAACACTGTACATCAAACACAGGTGCTGTTCAAATGTTAAGAAACCAACATGGGAGCTGTGGAAAGCTCAATTCTCATCAGAAAGACTGCAATGAATAGCTGACATGTTTGCTGCAAGTTATTTCCCACATGATAAGCTTTTGAAATAGACTGCTTTTTTCAGGATGTCCAGGAAGATATAAATTCTTTGTGGGTTTTTTGTGGGGCTTTTAACCTATTGAGGCTGAGTACATAATCCCTCTTTTCAATACATTTCAAATAATAGTAGTCAACACTCCTAGGCAGAAGTTCCTCCGCACACAAATACATGAACAGCATATGATTTGTGGAAATAGTAAACGGAACAATGCCATGGGCAATTCAGGCTAACTCTGTTTAAAGCACTTTTCTTTTAGAATATATTTTATAGCATTGGCATTAGCAGATAGCTGAATGTGTGCATTGCTGCAGATGCTTATTTGTAGGGGGGGAGTAAACAGTTATTTCCAAATAAGATACATTAATATGGAAATACTAATTATTAAGAATCCAAAGTTTCTCTGCTGCCTCATATAGTCTGAGATATTCAGTCTTAATGCACAGACCAGGGAAAATGAAAGCAAGGAAAATGGGGGAGGGAAAACATTGAACATTTTAAAAGAAATATTGGGTTGGATTTTATTTGCATAATGCATGCTGTGTAGGTAAGTTGGCAGGAAGAGGTAAGAGGATAATAGTCCAAGTAAGGTGACCAAAGTAGAAAGGAGAAAAAGTTGGAAATTCACCACTTCCCAAGGGTTACAGCAACAGCTCCAACTCCAGTTACTACTACTACCACCACTATTATACTTGTATTAGCTGGTGAGTTAGCTGTTGACTGATGGGAGTTTTAAAAGATGTTTGGAGAGTGCCTGATCACAGAAGAACAGTGTAAATTTCATTGACTTCCACAAATTAAAGCAAAATTAACTACTGTGCAATCGTTTATCTACATCCATTCCATTTCTTCAATTTTCCAATACAGATTCCCCCAAACCTTTCCTCTCTATGCTAGCCTAAAACTCAGAAGTGAAAGAACGATACCTAAAAGTAGAGGGAAAGTCACACTTGTACAACTAGAGAAATAAGCTACTATGTTTTAAGTACTGTATATACAATTGAAAACATCCCTCCACTTGGAATAGGGTGGGGGATTTTTTTTTTCATTGTAAATCCAAAGTTGTACTTTCTTGTAATGGTATAGAAGAAGTAGGAAAAAAATATCAACTGGGGATGGGGGTAGAAATTGTATATTCAAAAAGAGAGGAAACTACCGTAGCTTTAGGTCAGATGTCAGAAAGAGGGTGCAGGTAAATTAAAGCAAGCAGTTCTCATCCTAAAATTTTCTCTGAAAAACTGCATGTATTAAATACATAAATTCATTGTATTATCCTACATACAACAAAGTGAATTATTTAAAGAAGTAACTCATCAGTCAGGAGCTCTGCTGGCATACAAACAAATTTAAAAATATTCTGGTTGGACACATATGCACTGTTAAAAAGAGTTTTGAATATTCTAGCTGCATTCATGCACTGTTAAAAATTATTTTGCCTTGCTACTGGCACACACCCATTTTGCAAAATGGGTTGTAGTGGTTTGCTATCAAAGATTTGTAAATTATCACTTTTCTCTTCAAGGAGCATCTTCTGCACCAATTTGTCTTCTGAAGGACACTAGAAAATACCTATTGCATACATAAATTGGATGCAATAATGAACTGATTAGCCTTTTAGCTACCAGTATATTTTTTTCCTTGCAAAAGACTAACACTTTTAGGAAACTTGATTTTTTAATTACACAATTCCTACCAGCTTGCTGATACATTCTATGAACCAAACTATGCATTTGGTACCAAAGGGGAATTTTTATTTTAGGTTTGAAGAGGGGTGGGGGTTCAGATAGAAATTGGGAAGGGGGAATTCCTTGCATACCAAGCTATATGTTTCTCTCCCACACTTGTAAAGAATAAATGCAATTACCATATTATACCACATACATAAAATATATAAAGTGAACATATACCTTCTCCTTTGTCAGGTGCTAGATAGATCTCTCAAACTCTACCAGCCTTTCACATCAATTGATAGTGTATCCTAGAATCTTGTTTCATTCATTCATGTTTTCTAGGAAGGCTCACCAAGTACATGGGTGCCAAACTCATGGCCCGCGGGCTGGATGCATCACACTCTGGCCATACCCACCCCCATTTTAGTAAAGGGAAAAGTCGGGATATGTCACATGACATGATGACACAACTTTGATACCCCTGAACTATTATCAATCTTAAGGACATATCACTCAATGCACAAATGACCAGGTTCAAGTTATGCTACTTTGGATATATGAAGACATATGGCTCTTGGAGAAGCTGTAATGTTGAGAACGATGAAAGGAAAGATAATAACCAGCAACAAGGTACTCAGGTACTGCAGGAATGGATTACACCACTGGAAGAACTGAAGAACCACAGTATCCTGGAAGCAGATCCACCTGGAGAAATTATCTATATGGTTGCTAAGAACTGACACCAACTTGATGACCCATAATCAACCAATCCATATCAATGATAAAAAATTTTTAACAAAGCACCAACTTTCTTCACAATTTTAAAACGACAGAATTAAATAAGTACATCAATCATTTCTGCTTCAAGACAGACTGGTGTTAAATGCTATGGCTAAGCTATAGAACAATTCTAGGAAGATTGATGATTATTTTTTCCAAAGGGAAATATTTTCTTTACAAAGAAATGCACAAAAAACAGAGTGGAACAGAAAAAACAGCATAGAGAATAAAATAAAAATATAGAAAAGTCAAGCCCTTTCTCACAAGAACGAACCCTCTCTTTTAATCACTAAAACAACATCTGCAAAAAAAAATATCATTCTACAAGAAGAATTAAAGCAAAGCATGGTAGACTTGTATGTGTTTATGATGCCTCAATTATATTGAATGTGGAGTTCTGGAAAAGGCTAGCTGTGGCGCTTCAGAGCTCTCATGTTTCTTCACCTCAATTCTTAGAATTGAAAGATGAAGTTCCACTTCAGATGTTTACCAGGTCCAGAAATGGAAAAAAAAACCTATACATTTTCAATCATTGGAAGAACGGAAATTTTGCTTGGCCTTTAAAGTGAAATTCTGGATGCTGAACTCTGCATCCAATTCTATGTTTGCACAGCAAATCCAGAATTATGCTAGTCATGGACAGACTTGGATATTGGGTATTCTTGATTCCCAAAGATCTTCAGCTATCATTCTACAAGGTCGAGCTTATGTCAAACATCCTTTGCATTTTTAAAAATTCAGGCCACTTGCCTAAGTTAAAGCTGACCTAAAATGGGTAACTGATTGCCTACAAAACAGATACTTTCGCATTTACAGCTGATAACTATGTAGAAATAGAGGAGAAATGCTTCCTCAGCTTTTATCTTGAGAAATTTGTGGTCCTTTGATGACAACTGAGACACTTTTCAATGCATTGACTTCATAATTTAACAATTACTTGGCAGTTTACTGAGATAATCATGGGAGAAAATCCCACTAAGTCATTGATGTCTCAAAATATAGCTATATAGAGAGAATATACAGCATGGCTAATTTTCACACAAAATTATTAAAGCTTTGGCAGATGGCCAGGGAGACTTATCTTCTAGTAAAGTATCAACTGTCACTTCTAATTGCTCTTTTGATTCTGCTTGGCCAACCAATAGGAGAAGCAGGACGGTTTATTATTGTATTACCTGATATTATAGCCCTTAATTGAAGGACTCTCTTATTTATTATTGATTGCAGAAGTTTCAGAGTTGGCATATTTTGCTCTGTAATGTTTCGCAGCTATTTTATCTTCATCAAGATGCCCAGAGTTTGAATCTCAGTCACAGAGCTTGAAACAGCATTCAAATATCCAGAACTGCTGCCTAAAAGGACTCACACATGCCCTGGATTGTATCGTGCAATTTTTCATTCCATTCTTGTACAGGAAGCGATTAATCAGAATATGGTTTTAGCTGCAGACAGATTCCTTTTCCAGCTTTTGAAACAAGCTGGCTGCTGCAGCTGCATTTTCCCTTTTTAACCATCCATTCTATTTACAAATTATTATTATCAAACAGGAATAAATCTTATTTTTTGGCATAACATGGCTGACTACAACTTAACCCAAGAGACAGGCACCCAAAAACAGTCTGTGTTCAGTTTCTCCAATATGGTTTTCAACTGGCTACAGGCACTCTGGAGATCTTCCTTAACTAGGATAGTATCGATCAAGTGGCCATATTGTTCCTCAATGAAGGTTGCTGAGTTCACCATCTCTTGCTGCTCTTCATCCTGCAAAATAAAAAAAAAACAATAAGAAATGTGTCTTTCTTTAAAAATTGGTTTTGAACTGCAACATCCTTTTGGCACTTCCCAAGGGGGTAGGGGTGGGGGGAATTGGGTAATTCTGCTACAGCAACCAGATTTGGTTAGTGAAATTTAGTACAGATAGTTCTTGGTGGAAATAGAATTTCTGTTACAAAAAGAAGTAAGTTAAATTAAGTCACACACAATTTTACAACTTTGTTTCTCACAATTGTTAAGCAAATCAGTTGGTAGGTGAATCACACTGTGATAAGCATATCCAGTTTTCTCCATTTGCATGGCAGAAGCAGGCTGGGAAAGTCCCAAATGGCAATACATTCCAACTGCAAAGAACATGAATTTTTATCAAGTGACTCTGGGGATATTGTGATTATCATAAGTGCAAGTGCCAGTCAGGTCACTTTTTTTCAGTGTTGTTATACCTTTGTTCACTAAATGAATGGATGTAGGTCAAGGATCGTCTGTAATAATCTGAATATATTGAGTTACTGGTATAATAATTTAAGGGATTTTCTTTTGGCTCTACATTTATTTGCCACTTACTTAAGGATTCATTAAATATGCAATCAGCTGGAAACAGGCCTACTGTAATCATAGTTAGGAGATCAAAGAAATCAAAGACATTTAAGTCATGGTGGATTTATGCTCCCACTGATTACTAATAGATTTATTCTTTGTACCAATATCAGCTTCAACTATTATATTAAACCATTGTGGGGTTTGTCTGGTTTGCATTTAATTTGTTGTATGAATCTAGTCATTGTGATTTGAAAATTAGATTGATGGCTTAGAGCTGTATGCAAATTCACCAAACGGTGATTTATTGAATCTATAACAAGGAAACCATAGCATAGCTTAATGAGTGTATATAATATGAATCTGGATCTAATCACCACAGTATAATTTTCCAAAAACAAAGACTTCACAATGAAATATCTAAACAACAGTGAGGAAGATATAGTCAGAGATATCACCGAAGTGGATGCATCAAAATCTCAATATGAAGAATGTAGCATCAATATCTAAGCCACACTCTTTTTGTATGTGTATAGAATACTGCCACATGTATGAAAGGTCTGGAATTTGCATTATGACACTATGCCCACTATCTTGCAGATTCTGACTCTCTGCAAACAAAAACTGCTGGGAATATTATAAAAACAAACTCTGGTATGCATAAATCAAGGGCAACAGGAGAGGGAAAAGGAGGATCCAAAGAGAATCCAAGGAAATAAATAATAACTTTAGAAATAAAATGAAAAATGGGTGATCCTACATTCACTTTGGTCTGCATAGCTACCACATCCTTCAGATCAATTTTTGGTGTTGCACACAGATGACCTTCCAGGGAAGACAGCCCTTAGCAGAGGCAAATGTTGCTCGTCTCATTATAAACTCCTTGTATGAAACCATCCTTTCAATACAAAATACTTACAAGTGGGAGAAAGATGTCCTCTGTCAGCAAAGAGGCTGGTGTGTTCTTTTTCTTTTCTGAGACAAGCGGCTTTACAAACACCACATGGGGCTTGAATTCGGCTGTCCTTAAGTGCTTCACTGCCTGGAAGCAGAAATATGCAAAACAGAAATCTCTGGCCACATTTTCTTAAAGGAAAGAAATTGCCATTATTTCTCTTGATTTGATGGCCTGAAGGAATCTTTGAAGTAATCTTGAATTTTGTCATAATACAATATATTACATAGTATCGTAATATATCACATAGTAATATATTACATTATATATTATTATATTGTTGCTTTATAATATTGTTGTTATTATTATTATTATTATTATTATTATATCTATCTATCTGTCTGTCTGTTTGTTTGTTTGTTTGTTTGTTTGTTTGTTTGTTTGTTTGTTTATTTATTTATTTGACTTGTATGCCGTCCTTCTCTGAGGACTCGGAATATAACCATAAATATAATGAAAGGGGCACTCAGCTGACAAACAGCACCAAAAATATACACCAGAATAGAAAGGACTATAAATTAATAAAAGTTAAAAATATCTGAGAGAAAAGCCTAGTGCTGATGAAATATTTTTTTGAAATCATCTGAAGTATTTTTAATTGTTTAACTCAAATAGTAAATTAAATTAGTCAACCGATAGTCAACTGAATGCTATTTGCTTGCCCAAGTCTGCATTTCCAACCAAATGCCCCAGTTATTAAAAGTAATAAAATATTAATATGGAAAGGAAGATAGTGTAGAACCCAAGACACCATATATGTTATTTATTTATTATTTATCTTGGATATTATAGGTGTGGACTGTAGACAGGCCTCAGAGACGATCCAACACATAATGTCAGGCATAAGTTAGGAACCACACTGAACAGTACAACCAGATAATTAGCATTATGTACCAGAATATCTGGACAATGTATGGGCTAAACATTCCCTAGTTCAAATGAGAGATACCACAGAAAGTTGAGGAGAATAATAGGGTTAAAATTCTGTGAGGCTTCCAGATCCAGATGGGCAGAAAGGGATCAACCAAATATCTTGAGTTAATCAAGGACTAGGAGACAGTGATAGATGTAGCAGTGCCAAGTGACAAATATATATGATACAAGACACATCTGAAAATAACACAGCATATTTCCACAAGGAAATTAACTTGCAATGCCTCTGTTATTTGTCACAATTCTTGCTACAAACTGTTAATTTCTTTCTGGAAGGCCATATGTTGTCCATGGTTACGATGGACCCTAAACAGAAAAGAAAATCTGGAGCACAGTTTTTTTTTAAAAAAAATGTTAATTTACCTCAGGCACAACATCCACAAGGCAAACTTTATTTTTAGACATGACAGACTGTATCGCCTCCAGGCTTGTCCCATAAAGATTTTCCTTATATTCTCCATGTTCTACAAACCTGAAAATTGAGAGGGAATTTAGTGAGGAAAAGCAAAACAGAACACCAACCTTAAAAGAGAGTGTAGCATGCAAACATGTCAAATGTTTATTATGGCGTAAAATTATTTTGTCTTTTCTATTTTTAATAATTTGCTTCAGGCCACAAGATTTAAAAGGGATGACTCTTTTTGAACATTCCACTTTCATCAAGGAAAGAGCAAATGCTTAGAAAGCATGCACACACAAAACATTTATACCTAGAGACATCTAGTCACTTTCCCAAACACAACACAAACATTGTGAAGTTAAAACTAATGTAAAACTAATCTCAGATCTGTTCAGCATTTAGCCTGTGAGGGGCCTTTTAGTATCCTCAGCCTGGTACTACTTGACCCTTAAAGCAGTGATCCCCAGTACCCTGGATATGTTGTAACTTCAAATTCCAAAATGTTTCTTTAACATATATTTCTTGGGGGATGCAATTCCAGCATATCTGGAGTACCAAAAAATTATGGCACATGGAGCACAGGTCTTCAACTTTGTGTGGTAAAAGAACTGTTCCATTTCCTCCCCTTCTGAGTAAAGGTAAACTAGGGAAGTTCAGGCAAAAAGAAATCTTGGATCAGACACAGAACACTGTAAATTTTGTGAATTGTTGAGAAATTGGCAGAAATGCAGCATTGGAGTGCATACAATTAATTCAACATATTAAGCAAACAAGCCTTAACAAACCAGCCTTAATAAGATCTCTTTGGTTCCATCCCAATCTGGAGGACGTTTACAGCCAAACAGAACTTCCCCGTTATTATAGCCCCATATGCCTATGAAATTAAAGTCTCTATCAGAAAAGGAGCTACAGTAGTCCCTCGCTATACCGCGCTTCACCTACTGCGGCTTCACTTCATCGCGGGTTTCTGAGGAAGTTGATCGGCAGATTTAAACAGCCCGCCGAACTCGATCGGCAGGTTTTTTGGGGGAAAAATAAATCTAAAATTGTAAATACTGTATTTAAATACTGTATCTAAAATAAATACGGTGTGGGAAGGGTTTATAAACACTTAAAACAATGAAAACTTACCAAACAATTACAATATAAATACTTAAATAAGTACTATCAGTCGATAAATTCCACATCGCGGATTTCACCTATCGCGGCCAGGTCTGGAATGTAACACCAGCGATAGGTGAGGGACTACTGTACTCTACTTAGACCCTCATGACATCAGTAGGGACATCAAGAAGGGACATAATTTCAGAGCAAAGAAAGTTCCTCCAAGATACTGAAAATACTTCAGAGCAAAGCTTACTTGTTGTGCTGCATATCAATCTCAAATGATTGTTTTGAAACAAAGTTGTATTCCACACCCTCTTTTTCATGACTCTTCTTAGTCCTTGTGGTATCTGGGAGAGGGGAGAAGTCAAGATTAGATTATGTCTCAGAGAAAAGAGAGTAGTCTACTAAACATTCCGTGCCACACACACAATCTCTTACATCAGTCCAACAACATGCCTCTCAGCCAACCTCTAGTAATTTTGTACATGTGACAGAAATGCATCATCTATGCTTCCCCCAGCAGAACATAGTAGAGGATAATGCAATTAGTGACTAGAAACCTCAGAATAGTAGAGTAACCCATGTTTACTCTTTTATCACTTGTCACATCTCTCAGTAACTACTTAGAAGTGTGTATTATGTCAGAGGCAACAGAATTTAGAGTACATAGATGGGTAAAGGCACAGGATCCAACTTTCCCCTGTCACAGTACACTTTATCAGCTCAGTCCTCTCCCAAAATGTTGAACTACAACTTCATCAATTCTCAACCAATCAACATATTGTCTTGTAATGATTTGCAAAGTCTTCCCTAACAGGACATTTTAATATTTAAATAACTACCTTTGAGACACTATGCCCGAACAAGTTCCTGCAGTTTTCTTGACAAGATTACAGCTAGCTTTGTGTCTGAGGCAGGATTAGAATTCATTATCTCTGAATTACTAACAAGTACCTCAAACATTATGGCAAACATATAGTTGGTTGGTTGGTTGGTTGGTTGGTTGGTTGGTTGGTTGGTTGGTTGGTTGGTTGGTTGGTTGGTTGGTTGGTTGGTTGGTTGGTTGGTTGGTTGGTTGGTTGGATGGATGGATGGATGGATGGATGGATGGATAGATAGATAGATAGATAGATAGATAGATAGATAGATAGATAGATAGATAGATAGATAGATAGATAGATAGATAGATAGATAGATAGATTAGAGATAGATAGATTTCTATGCTGCCCTTCTCAACCAACTCAGAGTGGCATAGTTAACTACATGCCTAAGTTGCTCATAAATATCTATATCAACAGGGCTTTCATTGACATCTTTATCAATTTAATTGTCTCCCTCAGTGTTTCTAGTATGGTGAAGCATTTGGACATAGTTACTTTGCAACAACCCCTTTGCTAGAAACAATAGCTATCATGTTCCTGTTTCTAGCTAAGAGTCTTCCTACTAATAATTTTTTTCTTACTGTTCTTTACAGAAATCTTCTAGCTCAGAACTTTTCTTAGATTTCCTTGTATATACTGCATGTTTGAGATTTTCCCACAGATTTGCAATAATATCAAGTATTGGGACTATGAAAGCCATTTGGTATTCCATTGAGGACCTGTATACTGCACGAGTCAAAAAGAGGGTTGTGAAAATATTTATTGACCCCTCACATCCTGGACATAAACTGTTTCACCTCCTACCCTCAAATCTTTGCTGCAGAGTACTGTACACCAAGACAACTAGACACAAGAACAGTTTTTTCCCAAACGCCATCACTCTGCTAAACAAATATTTCCCTCAACACTGAGCCGCCCCGAGTCTGCGGAGAGGGGCGGCATACAAATCTGATTAAACTGAAACTGTCAAACTTTTTACTAACTCTGCACTTCTATTTCTACTAGTTTTTTCTCATCATTCCCATCACCCATTTCTTCTCATTTAGGACTGTATGACTGTAACTTGTTGCTTCTATCCTAAGATTTTTATTAATATTGTTTCTTCATTGCTTATTTGACTCCTATGACAATCATTAAGTGCTGTACCACATGATTCTTGACAAATCTATATTTTCTTTTGTGTACACTGAGAGCATATGCACCAAAGACAAATTCCTTGTGTGTCCAATCACACTTGGCCAATAAGGAATTCTATTCTATTCTATTTCAAAACCATTATTCTCCTTTTCTGAAAATATTTCATGATTAATTTGGAGGTTTATTTCTCCAAATGGAGACTGACTTGCTAAAGTATCCAACTTCTTTGCCACTGACTGATCCCAGGGGTGGGTTGTTTTTCATTGCTGCCAGTTTGCTGAGCGCATGCTTTTACTGAGTACTTCACTGCATTCGCTCAGTTCAGAAGTAATAGAACTTCCTTGTTGCAAACTAGGCAAGAAGCACAGAAAACCATTCAATCTGTTGCCTCTAATCAGCTGGGCTTCAGAAGCAGAGATAATGATACCCCAAGGGTGGGTGGGCAGGCCTCGTTTCACAGAAAACTGGTTCTCTCTCAGCTTGGAGTCATCACTACCGGTTCTAAAGAACCAGTCCAAAGTGACAGCAACCAACCACTGGCTGACACATAAGCCCAAAGCTCAGCAAAAGTACACTAGGGCATAACAACCTCTAAAATATTATTTTCTTATAAATGGCTCATCTTTTTGTCTTCAAATATACCTTGCGTTATTGTGGAACAATTCAATTTTTGTTTCATTAGATAGAAATATTTACTGTATTTCCAAAATATTTTCAGGCTTGTCAAAGTTTTCTTTTGCATACCTTAGACTGCCTTTTGCGGCTTCAGGAAGTATTTCTTTCCAACAGCTTTCCCATGCAGATAATTCTTGCATAAGCAGGGATCTATTGTAAATCACCATATAAATACTGTACTCTGGTGTCAGCTAAACTTCTCAACAGCTGGATTACAGTGATTTCTCAGTTCTGCTTTACAGATCTACACCAGTTTTATGGCAACTATAGATTTTTCTAGACTCTTCCAATTGTATCTAACTTCCATTTCTTAACAATATTTCTTACAGTTGAAATTGCTTGTTTTAAATACGGAAGGTATTTTTTTAAAGTGCCTACCGTTGCTTTGCATGAGTGAATGAAAAGCTGGGGGGGGTTTTTTAAGTAAATTTGTTTATTTATTTATTGGATTTCTAGGTTGCCCCTCTCCGAAGACTAAAGTATAGTCCAAATAAAGTAACAAACACAAACTGAAAGGTTATAAGGGTCAGAGTATTTTTTTTAAAGCTGGGATGAATTATGGATTAATAAGTCAGTTACATTTAGAGTTTTATTAACAATATCTAAGCAGGGAAGGACAGCCATCTGTTGAGAATATTGTAGTCATAGCATGCCTTATAAATCATGAGTTCAGTAGTGATTGAATCAGATGACTTTCAAGGTTCCTTCAGATGGCCCATGTCTATTTAGCATATAATGCCTCTAGTGGGAGAGGTGTCATCTGATTTCTATGTGGCACACATCTAATGCACGACACTCTATTTCCACTGAATGTGGATTGTAACCACACAAATACAATCTTTGAAGAAATATACGTACTAACACAACATTGGGATCCAACCATCTTTCTCGATTATGTCTCAGTGATTATTTCAATTCAAAATCATTTGCTGGGAGGGTTAGAATTGTTGTCGGGAAAGTTCAGAAGCTCCCAATGCATCAAATGCTCAGCCAGAAGTGTCTACAGCATATAGTTTTTAAAAATTAAGATAGCATCCATGATGGGTTAAATCAAAATCTTGCCTGTTAGAATATAAATTGCAGGTACAATACTGTCATGGCTGCTGTCTATCTTTTTTTGACCATAATCTGTAGACATCCTTGGAACTCACAACCGTATTAAAATTGTTCTTTGGAAAAACTAAGAACTACTAAATAACTAAGCATTACTAGAAATAAAGATCATCTTGGAAGATGATAGTCAGCTGTGTGGTAAATAGATTTCTCATTTCTTAATTAATTTTTTAAAAAATTGATACCTGAGCACTTTGAGGTGTCAAAAAGTACGTGTATGACCAGTTCTTGCACTAGCTGTTCTTTGCTACCAGCCCATTTTCTCAGTTTTGCTTCAGAAACACTGTCATCAATGACAGCCTACCATCTTCGGTGCTACTGGTGCGCCCTCTGTGCCTGTCGCATGAGATTTCACTTGTGCGCATGCACAGCAAATGAAATCTTATGTAAAGATGCTTGCACAATTGAGATTTCGGCAATTTTTGCTGATATTTTTGCTTCCGTGCATGTGCAGAAGCAAAACATCAGCGAAAATCATCAAAATCACGCATCTTCACACAAGATTTTTCTTGCTCCACATGCACAGAAGTGAAATCTCATGCAGGGGCGCTCAGCTGCACATGCACCCCAAAAATTGCTACTGGAAAGTAGCACCTTACTGTTCCAGTAACAGGCCATCACTGACCATCATGTGTTATAGAATTTAGCCTTTATGTGGCCACAGATGTCAGATATTATTGAAATGTCTAATTTTTACAGCACCAAGAAGACTGCACACAGATCTCCTTTATCCTATCTATGTGTACATGTTGTTTGTTTGTCTAAGACAATGTGCTGCACAAATCCTGCTTTCACCACCTTTATGTGAATTTCACTATGTGCTTTGTATTAATGCCAGAAATAACCTTTTACATCTGGTCTGATCATTAGTATTTATATAATCTCCTAATTAGTTCTTGAAAGCAGGTTTTCCCTTTCAGTGGACAACCAGCTTGCCTGACCTGCATTTCAATTATTCAATACTTTCCATTTCTTCTAGTGCTCCAGCTCTTATTTCCTTTTGGCAATTTTAAAATTTCAATACAAAGTTCAAATCAAGCCCACCCCCATACCTTTATTCTTCTCAGCCCACTGCTATCAAACAGATTGTTTCATTTCTTAATGCATTTAGGACAAAAACAACCTATTCCCAGCCGACAAATTATGAAATGTTTCATTTTTAAAGTGGTTTTTTTTTTAAAAAAAATTGCCAGCATTTTCTAAAAGCAGTAACTTCTATGTAAAATAAATAAAGTTTTCAAAAGAACAGATGCACACAGAAAAGGAACAAGGATAAAATCAAGTTCTCTACTAATGGCCAGTGGAGAAAACCAAAAACAGAAATAAAGGAAAAGAAGCTCTTATTTTCCCACTTAAATGTTTCTAGAGATCGTACTATCTGCCCTTATATAAAACATGGTTTATTCAAGAGAAGGGCTATATTCAAGTTAAGGTTTCCAAAGTCAGTAGGTTGTGGTTCAACTGAAAATTGTTTGGGGAAAAGGGAGTTGCAAAATATTTTGTAAGGCTAATCTGATTTAAGAAAACAAAATGGGATGCTGTGAAAATCCAATCTGACTTTACAGCAATTCTGCAGTGGATTTCCCTAGGATAAAGTGGGGAACAGAACTCCTAAAGATGTACAAGAAATGGCTAAATCTAGCACCTAGCCTTCTTTCCAATGGCAGCATTTTTGCTGTCATTATTTTGTTTTATTTGGCGGAAGGAAAGTCAAATACAATCAATTATTATTCTGAGAAGTCACAACACTACACTATTGTCTCCTTGCACTGAGCAAAATTAATATTGTGTGAATTTAGTGATTATAATTCATACATTACTCTAAGTCATACATGCATATACATCTTGCTCTTCACAAAAAGCATTCATACAGAGCAGAAGATGAATAAGAAATTTAAAGGATAACAAAGAGAAAAGAATACAGAGATAAAACTAATTTATGTCAATATTATTCATCAAACCACTTCATATGTTTACATTTTGGCAGCCTTGCTTCCACCATTTCCTTTGTCCCTTGTATTTGAGGGTTCCATCAGCTACATGTAACCATGCTTTTTGTCTGTCTTCTCCTTACTTTCAACCTGCTTACTTTTTCTGTAATATGTATTTGCTTTGCAATCTGGTCTTTATTCAGTCTTTCAAATAAATGCTTCAAAATATTGTTTTATATGTATTTAATTTTTATTCAGTCCACATTCATTCATCGGCTGTTTTGGGGACCATATTTCCTTCTTTCACCTTAGACTCTTTTTGTACCTGGCATTCTACCTATTTTTATATTTTTCTTAATCAGTTCTCATCTCTCTATAATAAAGAGGGTAGAAGCAGAAATATATTTTAAACTATTTTAGTTTATTTTAATAAATATTAATTTCTCACAATAAATTTTATTATTATTATTATTATTATTATTATTATTATTATTATTATTATTTAGATTTGTATGCCGCCCCTCTCCGTAGACTCAGGGCGGCTCACAGCAATATACAGTGATACCTTGTCTTACAAACTTAATTGGTTCTGGGACGAGATTCTTAAGGTGAAAAGTTTATAAGACGAAACAATGTTTCCCATAGGAATCAATGGAAAAGCGATTAATGCGTGCAAGCCCAAAATTCACCCCTTTTGCCAGCCGAAGTGCCCATTTTTGCGCTGCTGGGATTCCCATGAGGCTCCTCTCCATGGGAAACCCCACCTCTGGATTTCCGTGTTTTTGTGATGCTGCAAGGGAATCCCAGCAGGGGAATCCCAGCATCGCAAAAATGAGCGCTTCACTGGCAATGGAAGTCCGGAGGTGGGGTTTCCCAGCGAAGGGAGCATCAGTGAAATTGCAGCATCACAAAAACACAGAAGTCCTTGAAACCCCACCTCCAGACCTCTGTGTTTTTCCGATGCTGCGATTTCACTGAGGCTCCCCTCGCAGGGAAACCCCACCTCCGGACTTCTGTTGCCAGCGAAGTGCCCATTTTTGCACCTTTGGGATTCCCATGCTGGGATTCCCTTGCAGCATCACAAAAACACGGAAGTTTGGAGGTGGGGTTTCCCATAGAGGGGAGCCTCAGGGGAATCCCAGCAGTGCAAAAACGAGTGCTTCGCTGGCAACGAAAGTCCAGAGGCAGGGTATCCCAGCGGCGGCGGTGGGTTTGTAAGGTGAAAATAGTTTGTAAGAAGAGGCAAAAAAATCTTAAACCCCAGGTTTGTATCTCGAAAAGTTTGTATGGTGAGGCGTTTGTAAGACGAGTATCACTGTACTGTACTGATATACTATCGCCTATCACGTCTGTATCTGAAAACATAAATGTTTCCATTTGTTTATTCATCCTTAGTAAATGCTCTCCAAAGATACACAAATTCATCTACCTACTCTACGTTTTCATCATTTATGCAACATATAATAAATCTGACATTTGGTACAAATCATTCACATTCTCAACCAACATCATTTGCATGCAAAGGCACACATACATTCACATCTTCAATTCTAACATTACTATTCTAACTAGCATGTCTTATCCAGAATATCCAAGGAGACATCATGTAACATATATTGTCATACTTCCTGCTCAATTCTTAACCACTTACAACTAATTTGTGACAGTATTTTACAAAAATTAAAAAGGTTTTGAATATATCCTTCTAAATAAATAGAGCACCAAGAACTTTGCCCCTGCCATATGGGAACAAAGTAAGACATATCTAAAGGTCTTTTTATTATACAAGTGGCAAAATGAAAAAGAACATAATGGAAGGAGAAAAGAACTAGAAACCAAAACAAGAGAATTATAACAAATGCATAGAACTAACCCAACAAGACCACTATGAAGGAATTTCAAGAAGCTAAACAACAATTTGACTATGAACAACTTTAAGAAATTGCTGGAACTACTGACAAACCGAATGAACAAATGAAGAGCCAATGGCAGTACTTTAAATAAAGAAAGAAGAACACACAATTTTAATTTACAATGAAATGTGTAGTCTAGTACAAACCACAGCAATGCAGACAAATTTCTCTACTGAATGTTGACTAAAATTTGCATAAAAAACTAAAAAAAATGAATTTACAAAATAATACATGTCAACTAAACTGACTATGTCCTGAAGAGAAACATAAATTAGATTTATAATTAATAAACCAGATTTATTGCTTAATACAATAGAATATATTATTTTTAACAGAAAATGGAACCACTAATTTTGTAAGTTATAGAAATGCTTTTGATAATTCACAGGGGATGGATTTATTTGCACATTTATTTGAACAAAATAGATCCTGGGAAAGAGTTACCCATTTTCAATAATTTACCCAAGCTTGGTTTAAATCATGAGCCAAAACTGTGTATCAACAGAAAACATTAAAATCATGGCAAAAAGCACAATTTCTGCAAATATTCAGATCTTCAAAGCTATCGGGAACATAGAGTCCATTTTTCCTCCTATTTATTTATCATTACCTTAGAAATATTGGCAGAAAAGATTCAAGAGAGCAAACAAATATCTGGTCTCAAATTTCATAGAGAAGAATATAAACCAAATGTTATGCAGCTGATATATTATTAACCTTTACACAATCATCAAGTACAGTAAGATAGTTAATGGAAATAAATAAAAGCTTTGGCAAATTCATTGGATTAAAAAAATCAATGTTCAAAGAATAAAAATGTTTACAGTATGCTTAGCTGAAGAAGATTTCCAAGTTGTCAGGTACTATCTGGCTGTCAGGTAATAGATTTAAGTGAAATACATAACAAGCAACAATGAAGAAATATATCAAAACTATGGAAAGGGTTTACAATAGATCTTGAAAGGTTGAAAGCTTTCTTTGTTAAGACGAAGTGTAACTATTAAGATAAACGTATTTGTTTCAAATGGTGTCAATTCAGATCCCAGAAAATATTTTATGAGATTGGCAAATAAATGTTAATAAATATAGTGTATATGAATAAAGGGGGAGAAACCGAAGAAAATTTAAAATGTTACAAGACTCAAAATACAGAAGGAGTCTTGCTCTGCAACATTTTGAATTACATATACAGGACTGGATATCATAGTTAACCAAATGGATACAAATTGTCAAAATTGGAAAAAGCTGACCTAGCTAATGAACCTTATAGACATTTATGGTATAGGGTCATCAAATGAGACATTTAACAGGATTGGAAGAATAAAAACATCCCTGAAAATGACAGAATTTGAAATACATAGAATTAAAACCATCTATGAGGTATATACAAAGGAACAAATACAACAATGGAAAGAAACAAATCAACAAGTTACAGTTTAAAACAAAACAATAAAAATGTTTTACAGATGGGATACAATTTCATCAATAATTGCTAGGGTAGATAAATTGTATATTAATGCATACTGTAAATGTCACAATACATTCCATCATGTGCGATGAACATGCAAAAAAACTCAAAAGTATCAGAAATAAACAGCAACATCGGGAGAATTTTAGAAACCAAATTTGAATTGAAGCCATATTTTTTTATTAAGCATAATTCCAGGACATATTGGCTCCTCCTCATCATCATCATTACCACCATCACAATTTATTAAGATATGTGTTGACAGCCAAAAGGATAAACATTGAAAAAAAGACACATTTTCAATAGTATCGGATTGAATACTAAAACTTGGAGAACATACATCAATGGCAAAATTAGCAGCTTAATAGAAGTTTGATCAAATTCAAACTTGAAATGGCTTCCAAAAGTTTTATATGTTACACAAGAAGCCAAATTTAAACATTTATGGTAGGGTTTTTAAGGGGGAAAATGACTGATTAAAGAATGCAGTTAGAAATATATGAAAACATTAAATGTTTATGAGTGTTATATATCAAAGTACAATGAAGTGCAATTCTTATTTAATAACACTTTTACATTTTTTTTTCTTATAGGTGATTTATCTTTAAAAAGATTAAACAGTGTGAACTGAAAATATTGGCATCCAATTCATAATATATTTAAAGAGACCTTTAAAATTGTTTTTCATTATCCACAACTTCTTTAACCTCACCATTTCCCTATGCAGGCTCTTTCATACTTTCCATTATAACTTCACATACGTCTATGTAAGGTAACTTTCTTTTTCACTCTAATCGAAGCAACTTCCATATCCGCTATTTTTCATAATATCATGAGATTAATTTGTTTTGTAATATTTTTCTTCCTGCAATTGTTGTTCCTTCAGTATTGTTGTTCAAGACAGGATTTTTAACCCATGACCTGATGAATAACCATAACTGCCTGTCCTATGTTTGACCTGCATTGTTCAATTAATACTGGAAGAAAGATTGCTTAGACAGGATAGGTCCTCCTATTTATTCTTGCAAACTGTGAGATAACATATTTCTAGTCTAACACCAATCAGATCATTATTTCTCTCTTTCGTTGAACCAAGCACTCAGTCCAAATTAGATACTTAATCCTAATCTCTTGTTGATGCCTAAACTGAGCAACTCCTGGAGTAGAAAAATGAGCAATATTGTGTGAACACAAATCATATTAAGTATTTGGAAATGACCAGTTAAGGTTAGAATAATGTCATGTGAGGAAGTTGTAAAAATAAAAAAGATGTTCCCAAATTCCATAATTCTAAAACAAACACAAACACACACACACACAAACACACACACACACTACTGGCAATTTCCCCACCAAAAAATAAATAGAAGCTTTAGAAACAAAAACATGGTCTTATATTGTGGACTTCCCATGGACATTTTGGTTGCTATGAAAATTAAAACAAGGAAGACCAAGTTTAGGACAACCTTCAACCTGATCCAACAGAAGTCTTCCTGTTTTATATTAGATATTGTAGATACAGGAATCTGACTACTAGAGGAAGGATATAGCTAGAACTCCAATGAGCCAAATATGTGACAACTGAAACACCATTCCACGCTATGTTTATAAAGCTCTTGGGAACATGCTACAAACCTTAGCAAGCAAACCAAAGAAAATCCCTTAGACAAACAATCCCCACCCACTATTCACACCGGTTCCAGCCAATTGCTACACATACAAAAACACACATCTGACACAAATGATCCCATAGTGATAGAAAGCAATGTCTACATTTATTATGATCCCACTGGAGAAAAGCCCCATCTGTGCTGCTCTCACGGCATGAGAAATGGACAGAAAAATTGAACAGAGGATTAGGTTATGCGACATATGGTCACAGGCAGCAATTATTTAAGATACGCTAGGATAATTATTTCTATCACATGTTCCAGATGGACAGGCTGCCAATTCAACCATCAACCACATACAGCAGACCTTTTCAAAAGTTTAGCACTTACAATAAATGCAGCAATAAATGGGTGTGAATAATAGAAGCTTCAAAATTATTTGTGCTTGTGTTCTGCAAGTTTTCTGCTTCTTTTTTTTAAAAAAAATTGTTGATTTGTGATGCCCTTGGGAAGATATAATTCAATAATTAAGTAAGATGGAATAATTTACATGGCTGCATTTTGCCATCCTACTGCAGTCACTAGTTGCCTGAGAAGCCAAGGAAACAGACAGACAGACAGACAGACAGACATTCACCAGGGAAACAAATTCTCCCAATCAACAGCTAACCTTCAAAAGAAGTCATATTTTAAAGTAGTGGAGCACACCAGTGTAGTCAAAAGAAAGAGGTTGATTTTAAGATGCAAAAAGATGAAAAGGCTTTACACTCTCCTTTGGTTGAAAAATTTACACACACAGTGTGTGATTGCTCTGAAGGCAGTAAAAAAAAAGAGTAGGGGGATTTATCTGACCCTACTCACTCCAATGTGGCCCAAGAGAGGCATCTTGCAAAAGGGGGCAGGATTAACAGACAAAAGAAAGCCCTAATCTTTTTTTGAGGTAGGGATTCCTTGTTATACCTTTTCAGTTATATATGTACTTTTTAGGTCAGGGTGTCTTACACACAATTTCACATCTTCCACTATCCTAACCAGCATGTTTATCTTACGTTAGGTTTTTTATATGTTGACTGTTTATCAAGAGATCTGTTTTGTACTATATTTTATCCCGGTAAGTTCCAATTCATGGATCATTATCTTATAATAGTGAGTAGGCTTCCCCATTCCAGTGAGTATATTTTTGAAACTGCACACTCTCAGAACACTGACCCAGAAATGGCCAGTTCAGAGAGAAAGGATGGGATCAATCATGAAAAATGCAACCAAGAAAACCAAACAAATACTCACAATCAGGACTAATATTTGAACGGCCACAATAAATGAATTCTTCAAATTGGAAAGTATTCAGTAAGCTACCGGGTAAGGGCAGAGAACAAATATGAATAACATTGGTGTTTTGCCTGTATCCACAGGCAAAACAAAAAGTGCAGCAGGATGTATATTTCTGTGTATTCACATACACATATACCACATTCATGTGTCGAATATCAAGAACATGATATTATCAGAGCAGAAATGTCATAATGGAATACAGCACTGACTTCCTCAGATTGAGGTAAATAAAATGGATGGGAAATAATCTTTACACAAGAGGCTCACCAAATCTTCTATGGACAGGAAATTGACAGAACAAATGGAGAAATCATCATTTTTAGCAAGAGTGCAAAAATCAGTGCTTAGATATACCACAGCCCCAAAAATGGCAGAACGGTCCCAATACAAGTTCAAGGTGAGATTTCCTATGTTACAATGATCTCGATTTATGCTTAAAGCACAGATTTAGAGGAAGATAATACTAAAAAGTTTCTAGAGTACCCTGTTGACCCACTTCACAAACTAAAATATGTCACAGTCATAATAGGCACTAAAATTTTGAAATAAAAAAGCATTTGGAACAAATTTGATTCATGGATGCCAAATGTATCGGTGGTTATTGAATCGGATGTCCAAGTGACGCCTCTATGTTGGTTGAGCAAGCAGGACTCCCTTGGGTACCATTTGTTGGGGGTCAAGGGAAAGGGAGGGTCTTGCCTTCTCTTTCTGCTCAAGATCCCCATGTACAATTGGTAGATCACTGTGTGACACAGAATGCTGGACTCGATGGGCTTTGGCCCGATTCAGCATGGCTCTTCTTATGTTCTTATGTTGTAAATTCATTTTGTATTGAAACAAAGGAGATGATTGATCAATAGAATTCTCCCAAGATCATTTATTGTTTGCAGTAAATACTTTCTCCTAATAAGCTGCAAGATTTAATTGCCGGGAAGAAAATATCAAAAATACTTTGGCTAAAACTATATACAATACTTTGCAAGTTAAAATTGAGGTGTTCAACTTTGCCAACAAAAATAAGACCTGACTGAGGTTTAAATCAGCAATAGCCTACGAATTACAATTCAGAAAGCAAAAAATAATCATACCAAGTAGATACAATCTCGGCAATATTTCATGTGGGTAAACAGTGTAGGTAAATAACAGATTTAATATATTAGACTGAATAAAGAGAATATTTGGAGAGATTGCTCTGGATAAAATCTGAAATACCATCAAAGGTGAAACAAAAATATTCCGCGTGATAAACAGCTAAATAAGGAGAAACAGCAGTGTTAGTTTATTGAAAATAGATGAGAAAATGCAAGGCAAAAGGCATCAGCAACATATGAAAATGTATCCAAATAATAAGCAGCTGTTTTAAGATATGACTATGAAAGCTATACATTAAGAAAGTCTGAATGAATTAAAATTAATGTGTTTTCTCCATGGTACCCATGGGGAAACTGCTGAGTAAATGTACAGAAAGAAGTAATCATTCAATTTTAGATAATAAAGCTAATGTTCAACTACTGTGGCCATATTATGGAAGCATGAATCTCTGGAGAAGACTGATGGGTGGAAAATAGATAGAATAGAAAAGGTGTCAGCAGAATATAAGATAGGCAGTTGCTTTTACTGGTAAAACAAGTAAAATTTTACATGGAAATCCAGTTATTTATTCACAGATAATTCTGGCAAATTGATATCCATTAGGATGTGAAAAATGGTAATGACTGAATTACTGAACAACAAGATCCTCAGTGGTTCTCAACCTGGAGGTCGGGACCCCTTTGGGGGTTGAACGACTGTTTCACAGGGGTCACCTAAGATAATGGGAAAAGACAAATTTCCCATGATGTTAGGAACTAAAGCTTATATTCTGGCACCTTGGAACATATTTTTACAATCCGGCCAATTAGGCATTTACAGTGGGGGCATCCCTCTGACCTTCTGCCAATCAGTTTAAAGCTCTGTTGGGAGAACTGGAGTCACTTGACTTATGGTTGAGAGTCACCACAACATGAGGAACTGTATTAAGGGGTTGCAGCATGAGAATCTAGATGATTTAGATTTAGAGTCTAAATCATCTAGAGAACATTATCATTGGGCAGTTTGATATTGGTATTAATAAAATAACATAAATACAGAAATAAACAACTTTGCAATTTACGGGGAGGAGATACTTGACTAAATACATCTTTGGGGTGAGGGTAAGTTCCTTACGTGGCACAGCAACTCCATATTCTTGTGGATTTTCTGCCACTACTTTCTGCTTGAGTTCATTTAACCGAGACCCCAAAGAACCTGAGAGATCAGAGGAAGAAGTGGGTGAATAGACAAAACACAAGGCATATGCAGCAGAAGCCAACCATAAAAAGATACAGGCCAACCTTTGATTGGCAGCTTTATCTATGTTGGCTCTGCCTTTAGAAGTACTGGTAATCAAATAAGATACGATGGTTAGCACGGTTAGCAACAGTCTTAAAAGCTTTCTAATAACAAACGTCCATGTCCCAATAAGCTCACAGCCTCTGATACGATTCCTCTCCAAGTCAGAGTGCAAAACTTCTATTTACTCTAGTGGACATTTCTAGTTTTCCAATGCAAACAGCAGGAATGGAATAAAAGGTTAGCAATCTTAAATCCATCAACTCCTCCTGTCCAATGACCCCCATCTAGATCCCACACACAACCCAAATCCATTTTACTTTTTAAACAGCTATATAAAGCTAGTACTTTGCAGGGCATTGAATGCTTAGCTTTCATACTGGACTAACTTTATCTTCCAGACTTTTACTTTTTAAATCAGAAGGGAAAGGCACCCAGAAGAGATTGTTTGGAAGCTGTATACCTTTGGAGAGTTTTCTCTTTATAGGGCCAAGCTTACAAGCCAATTTTAACCAGCTGCTTTCCCATTCTAGGTTGCTCAGGGGAAAACACAGTGAAAAAATGTAAGATGAATAAAATTCCTCGTGTATGTTTATTTTATATATAAATTAGTTCTTCTCAACCCTGGCAAATTGAAGACATGGCTGGTGGAAAATTCCAGGAGTTGAGGCCACGCGTCCTAACGTTACCAAGATTCAGAAACATTCATATAAACAATTTAAAAATATTTATTTTTATTACATGTTTATCTTTTTGTTTCCTTCAAGGAGGTGAAGATACTCTGCATCATCCAACAAACAGGTGCTAATGTTTACAATTTCCAAGATAGGAAGCAAAATCCGTGTGGGCTAAGTGAACAACAGGAACAGGCTGATATCCCCATATCCTGATCTGAGCTTCTCAGAGGTATCAGATGAGCCTTTGAGGAAATGGGATTCTGGACTAAAAGAACTTGATTCTCATCCAGCATAAGTTTATTGTTTTTAAAGTCTGGA
Organism: Erythrolamprus reginae; assembly: GCF_031021105.1. Classification (NCBI taxonomy): domain Eukaryota; kingdom Metazoa; phylum Chordata; class Lepidosauria; order Squamata; family Dipsadidae; genus Erythrolamprus; species Erythrolamprus reginae. The sequence goes on from NC_091963.1 coordinate 116,983,177, forward strand.
GCTTTCAATGGGATACTTAGATACAATCTGCCTAGGTACTCAATGCACCCTCAAAGAAGTATGCTTATCAAGCTAAGAGTGACATAGACAGAATCTTGACAGATTAAACCCTTTCTACTCTCATCATAATGGATTTGCCCAGGGAGATTCTAGGGAATGGCTCCACTTGATCTCTGTCACTTATCCAGGTCAGGGCTATGCTGCCTTTTGTATCCTCTTTCCCCTTTTCTGGAATATACTCCTTCCTTGCTGGGAAACTGATGCTCCACTGAATTCCCTTCACACCAGCTCATCCTCTGAAAGCACCATCTCCCATAATGTTATTCAAATTCCACCTGCTTCGAAATACATTCATTAATTTATTGAACATGAAGAGAAAATTACTAATCCCAAAGTTACGCAGAACTAATTACAAGAGGCATGATCCTCTGAATGATCTATTTTATATAGAGAAGAATAAGTGATTACCGTATTTTTCAGAGCATAAGACACACTGGAGTTTTTGGTGGAGGAAAACTGGGAGGGGGGGATCTACCTACCAGATATTCATCTAGATAGCATCCTTAGTCTGGACAGCTTGAGAAAATCATTTTATCCCCTGGTTAAGGCTGAAAAAAGAAATCTTTTTCAGAGGTAATAGCAATGAAAACAAGCCTACAAAGACTTAGGATTAAGAAAAAATGACAGAATAGCAGTGAAAAAAATCCTGCAAGACGGGAATATCGTTAGCACCTCGTTAGGGCTGAAAAAACCTTTTTTCAGAGGGAATAGCAATGAAAACAAGCCTGCAAAGACTTAGGGCTGGAAAAAACTTTGGAGTAGCAATGAAAACAAGCTTGGAAGATCGTTAGCACCACATTGGGGCTGGGGGTGGGGGGGAAGCTTCAAAAAGCCACATTTGGAGTATAAGATGCACCCACATTTTCAGCCTCTTTGGGATGGAGGGAAAGGTGTGTCTTATACTCTGAAAAATATGATACTTAATTGGGAAGTACCTAGTTTTTGATGAAGATGGATTTCTTTCCACATGATCCTTGATACTGAGTGTTAAGCTCTACCACATCCAGTGATGGGCCCCTACGGGTACGGTCAGGAACGCAATACCGGTAGCAAAATTTGGAGCTCCACTCCAAAGCACCCAATTTGCAAAGATGTTTTAACAAAATGCATAAGCCACACCCACAGTGTGGTAGTAAAAAATTTGGTAGCCAATCACTGACCACACCCCATATCTTCCTAAAAAGATATGAACTTCTAAGTGCATCTTTGAGTTTATCAAAGTTGATCTCCTATGTCTATGAAACACTATAGAAACACTCTCTATGTCAGTGTTTCTCAATCTTGGCAACTTTAAAGCATGGGCTGGCTGGGGAATTTGTGGAGCTGAAGTTCACATGCCTTAAAGTTGCCAAGGTTGAGAAACTGATTCACATCATATCAACAATCAGTTCCCAGTAGCAAAATGGTGCTCTTTTTACACACAGCAACTCACCAATTAAAACCACCAGTCTCTTCCTTTCACCAGGCTGCTGCTGGTATTTAATGACTTCCTCATATGTGAGAAATTCTGGAGTGGAGTTTTGTTCAGTTTGTTTGGCTTCATTTGGATCACTCTGCTTCTCCTTTCGGCTCAGTCGGAAACTTCGTCGCAAGCCAGCTAAAAGGCCAAAAGTAATATTTTTCTTTTCTGTGCTACTTCAAAGTGTTATGAAAGGCTTAATCAACCCTATTTAGTCTCCTCTAAAATCAATTGGTGAGTCTCAAACTTCAAAAGATTATATCCTCCCCTTCTTATTAAGTTGTTGCAATCAAATCTCAAAAACTAAAAATGTCTATTATGATACAGGTATGTATATAACAGCTAGTCCTCAGCTAACAACTGGCTTAGCAACAATTTGAAGTATCTCCCAGTTACTTACAATGGGGTTCCAAATTTCCAAAAAAAACCCTACACATACACTGTTACATGATAACATTTCAGGTGCTCAACACTTGAGCCACATTTATGGCTGTTTAGAGTCACCAGACCATTTCTTTATTATTTACATTGCTTTTGCTGAACAAATGGTTTTCTTAACAGTCATAGCCTTTGCTTAACAAAAATAATAAAACTCAAGTCAGTCACATGATGACTCACTTTATGACCATTACAAAGTATGACCGTAAAAGGTAGGCTCCATTTTGGTCATTAGCTGAGGACTGCCTAATTTTTTAATCATATTTTTTTTATTTTTCCCTCCAGCATAAAATAGAAAATAATACATAGTTTCCAACACAAAATCAAGCTTATTATTACCAAACATATCTTTTTACTTTGTAATCATTCAGTGGAGGCTCTTATACCTCTTTCTTTCACAAAAGGACTGTACAAACATATAATATATATTCAAAACCTCTTGAAATATAGCTTTTCACCATCTAATAATAAAACATTACAATAACCTTTACATTAATCACTGGTCATCAAATTCACATCTTATTTGGGTCTTACAAACCTAATTGAACTAATTGTTCCGAAAAACTGCCTATTTGAATGTCAAAAATAAACCAGGCAAGGATGGAGGGAGGAAAGGGGATCAAGAGCATAACTAGAACTAAAATGAACTATCAAGAAAGAACTTAGCCCAGTGGGCACTTTTTACTTCTGATAATAAGTTTAGATTCTGTATTTTTGGTCTCACCGAACTCAGGAGGGGGACCAAGTTTTAAACAGTTTTAGAACTATGTGATTACCTTTTTTTGCTTGGGTGCCAAAAGGGTGCACAGGCAATAGTACAGACATGCCTGGCCACACCCATAATGCAATGCCCTCCCCCACGCATGCGAGCATAACCCCCATGCTGCCCCCCACGCTGTGCACAGGGCTCACTAAAGCCTCCAGAGCCTGTGGATGGTGGAAAACAGATTCTGGCTGATTTCCTGCCTTCTGGAAGATTGGGGGGAGAGGTCATTTTCACCTTCCCCAAGCTTCAGGAAAGTCTCCGGAGTCTGTGATTGGAGAAAAATGGCCCCAACGTCCGAACCGGAATTTTGGAAGGCTTCAGGAAGCTTTCCTAAAGCTTGGGGAAGGGAAAAATGACCTCCCCCCGCTCCAGAAGGCAGAAAATCAACTGACCAGTATGTACATGTGTGCTTGAGCTGACCTCATGTGCCTTCAGATATGGTTTTGCGTGCTACCTGTGGCACACATGCTATAGATTCTCCATCACAGACCTAGCCCATTACTCATTCATCCATTAAGTTCAGTCCAACCATAACATTTTTTCTTTCTCCCATAGAAGTGGGCAACTATTATTCTCCCCTAGTAAAGAACATCTTGAGAACAAAGTTTCAGAAGGATTCCTGCAGCCTCCTCTAATCTATCCCATTCCAATCTGGTGTAAGGCAACATCATTAGTTATAAAGCAACTGTACACAAATGCATTAGGTGTTCAATTTATATATTTGGCAGAACTACAGTATTTGCAGAACAATTGAACTGTATAACTTCCAGGTTTTAGGGCAGAATCTGGAATACGTATCATTCATTACAAAGACTGGTACCCACCTATGTACTGTCCATTGAAGTAACCCTCACAGTCACAGTCTTCTGTATAGAAAGAAGAGTGAGAGAATAGATACAACTATGTTATACGTTTGCAGGTCATGCATTCCAGAAATAAGAATGTCATAAAGAACAAAGGCTAGGCAAATTCAGTAAGTAAAGCAGTGTGTGTGCTGTATAGAGCAGTGTTTTCCAACCTTGGGAACTTTAAGATATCTGGACTTCAACTCCCAGAATTCCCCAGCCAGCATTCGCTGGCTGGGGAATTCTGGGAGTTGAAGTCCAAATATCTTCAAGTTGCCAAAGTTGGGAAACACTGGTATAGAGGTATTCACTCCACGCATCCACAGGCAAACAATTCTGTTTGAAGCTCTAGAGAAATATGGGCTGGTGCCAGGCTATGCCAGTCCAGTCTGGCAGTCTTCAAGCATCTCAGATGTCTTTAATTCTGAGCCAAGAAATCCTGACAAGGAATGATGGGAATTATACATTTGAAGTTTCACTGGTTGAGCAAGCTAGTGTTTTGCTTGATTGCTTTACCTTTTTTTTTAAACTGATACCATAATAAAAGTTGAAATTGTTTAATTGCGGCCAGCAAATACTGCAAAATAAAGATTTTTAGGGTAAGGTAGCTTTCTAGAGTTTCAAAGTAAAAAAAACATCCCGTGAAATTGATTTACCATAGAGTGCCCTTAAAAAAAAAAAGTAATTATAATTCAAAGGCTGAGTTTCAAGAGTACAAGATACATAGACAACAAGCAGTGGAGATATAGAAGCAACACAGGAGTGAAAGGCTCCCTATTCGCTTGTGCCTATTGGTCGTCGGAGAGCCGTTCTGTGCATGCGCACAGGGTAAAAGAATTCAAATGGCAGCAACCAGGCGGATGGGTGGAGGCTCACACTCCCTTCGCAAACCGACATTTCACCCCTCGAAGGGAAGACAAGCAATCTCTCATGAGCCTTGGATGTGCTTGGAAGTTACTCCTCCCCCCAAAAGTTTTCAAAGCATAGAGGTAGGGCTGCAGGTATGTACCCCTTTCCCCCCCAAGAATCTCCTGCACCCATAATCTATGAAAAGACACAGGGTTTCAAATGTGTGGCTGCAACACCATAGAGTTTTTGACTTCCCCCATCAGATGCCTCTTTAGTGCTGGGATAGAAGGTCCAAATCATTCATTTAATGTTAGCATCAGGCAAGGACTACTGGTCTCTGGCACTATCGATGCGCTCCTGGTGGCGGGCGTGGGTGCACGCATCAGTGTGCATGCACAGAAACTGAATCTTGCACGAGGATGCTGACGAGGACGTGAGATTTTCCTGATTTCCGGCGATTTCTTTGCTTCTGCACATGCGCAGAAGCAAAAAAATCCCACCAAAATCAGCGAAATCTTGTGTGTACAAACGTTCTGCATGCGCAGAAGCCAAATCTCATGCAGATGTGCATGCCCCCCCCAGTCCACTTTTCCAACCGGAACTGCGCATTTGACTGTTCTGGCTGCAGCCCAATACTGGTTAGCATAATGAAACTTGTGTGAACAGACTGTTCTTCAATGGGGAAAATGAAGTAGTGACTGCACATAAAAGATCCACTTGCCCTTGTGTGCTCTTCTCACTTCTGATAATAAGTTTAGATTCTGAATTTTTGGTCTTACCGAGCTCAGGAGGGGGACCAAGTTTTGAACAGTTTTAGGACTGATTACTTTTGAAAAGAATTCACGTCTTTTACAGTAGCATTTCAATGTTGGCAATCTTTAAAATGCCTTCAACTCTCAGAATTCTCCATCCAGCCTGCTCTGATTTTATTTATTTGATTTTTTTTTATTTATTTGATTTTTATGCCGCCCTTCTCCTTAGACTCAGGGCAGCTTACAACATGTTAGCAATAGCACTTTTTAACAAAGCCAACATATTGACCCCACAATCCGGGTCTTCATTTTACCCATCTCGGAAGGATGGAAGGCTGAGTCAACCTTGAGCCGGTGATGAGATTTGAACCCCTGACCTACAGATCTACAGTCAGCTTCAGTGGTCTGCAGTACAGTACTCTACCTGCTGCGCCACCCCAGCTCTTTTATCTTATCTTTTTCTTATTTTATCTTAATGCATGGATAAAACCAGTAATTTGGGCTTATAACCATGACAGTTATGTGTGATTTGTGGGATAAACAAGGCAATTATGACTTATTCCACAAACCATACAATTAATTTTAGATGACATGGGAAACCGTTCAATCAAGGTGACAAAATAACCAGCACGCTCAATTGAAATAGGAATTGCCAACTGTGTTAAATATTTTAATAAATCCTTTTCCAACGGGTCAGACTGAATTCCCATAATCTCCTGCCAGTTTTGGGTAACTCCAATCCTATCAGCCTTTCTTAAGGAGTAAAAAAAATGCCTAGATTTTGATTTAAGGGTATTTGGCCACACAGACAGGCCAGACCTGACAATTGGTTTGTCTACTTTTATTTTTCATTGATGAGAAACAGAATGATTTTTAAACCCTCGCGTGCATTGTATTGGTCTGCTTGATATTTGCTTTGTATATTTCTCTTTTTTCCTTTTAGCCTCCTATGTACCACCCAGAGCGATTGATTTGAGATGGTTGGCTATATAAATTGTACAAACAATTATCTGGAAACTGCCATGTTAGAGACATCTCCTTCTAATCACTCTGGCCAAATAAGCAGCAAATGATCTCGGCCCCTTTAAACTAATATAAAAAGCACAAGCTTTATCATTAGAAGGAAAGTGTTTTTCTTAATTGGATTGAGTTCCTAATTTATCTATTTATGTAAAGGATTCACGTGGCCTCCCATTGTAAGTAATTCTGAGTGGTTCACAAAAATAAAAACAATAATAATATAGCAGTAAAAAAATAGTGATATAATAAAGTAAAAACACCATAGTTGTCCCTTTGGGATGCCCACTCTAGGCTCAGCTGCCCTCCTTCCACGCTATCTGCCTATACAATCCTATTTCGGTCCTCAGTGTAAAGTCAGGTCTCTGTGTAAGGTTGAAAGGGTGGAGGCTGTCAAATCACCAATCGGCGGGTGCTCTTGTGTGGTAGGGACAGCCATGGAATAGGCACCATTCCAAAGTTCCATTAGATGCAAATTCCACTTTAGTAGCAACAGCTACACTAGAAGACTGTCCCAAGAGTTAAATGAATGCAATTAAATCTAAACTCCTGCATTATTAATACTGCTAATAAGACTTTATTTCTAAACTGAGCAGCTTTTCTTATTTGAGGCAATTGTTAAGTCACCCCAGTACATTTTTCACGCGAGGTGCAAGGCCAAATCAAAAGAAAAGAGAAGGAAAAATAGCTACACATTGTGGTTCAACAGGAAATTACCTGCTGTGTTAACAAAAGCTCCTAGAAACAGCACAATAGCTTTTTAAGAAACAGCAGGAGCTTAATCCGTGTGATTAGCACATACAAAAAAATAAATTACATAGTAAAACACGGGGCAAATTAATAGCTAAGGAAAATTAAACGAGATTGACATAAGAAGCCCTGAGTGTATATGAGAAAAGTTTGTTTTTCCCCTTTTATGAGGCTGTAAAAGACTGATTTCCACCACAGACAGAATAATCCAACTTTAATCCAAGGACTAACAGCCAATTTCGTGTAGTGGTTAATGTATGAGGCTAATAATCAGAAGATCATGTGTTTTAGTCATGGGCACAAAGCAAGTTGGATGTCTCCAGGCCAGTCATTTTCTTCTAAGAATGAGGTGGCAAGCCACTTGTGAAAAATCTTGCCAAGAGAGGCGATAATTGGATAGACCAGATTGATCTATCCACTTATGGTTATAGAGCCATAAGTGGATAGACCAGGTTGCTCTGATTAAAAAAACACTTGCCAATAGAACTGCACAGGGTTGTCCTGGCAGTCTCTAATAATTGGACAAGATGAATAGAAGGGAGACCCAAGTGCTGCTAATAAGTTAGGTGAATGATCTTTCTCCTGGGCTGGAATGGGATAATCATAGGAAATTGAATTTTGAATCAACCAATGATTGGATATTGTAAGCCACCCAGCATCATATAATGGGTGGCTGTACAAATATGATAAATAAACAAACATTTTAGCATTCTAATCTCAATATCCATAAAATCCATTCTGATTTCCACATGTATCGATCATGATATTGCTTTTATGTTGGACATTCCCTCTTCTCAAACATGTTCTCAGCTCACTTTCTCTGCAAATCACTTCCCCCTTCTCTTCCCCATTCTCCAGCTTGCTCCTCCTCAATTCCCACTTAGATTAAGCACCAAGCAATCCATCCTTTTCTTTCATTTGGAGGCAAGTCGTTTATACTGTATGTTCTCAATATTCGTTTTATATTAAACCAAGACAGTAAGGTAATATTTAAACATAATCACATTAAAATAATACATTTAGATTTATGAGCATGCCTTGTTTAGCAAGGAGGATTAAAATGAGATCAGATGTTATCTAATAAACTCCATTATTTGAAGTTTATCACTAAATGAGCCTCCACTGACCTAAAACTGCTTGTAGTACCCATAAAGCACTGATGTATTAAGCTGCCCCCAAGCTTCTTTCACTTTTTTCTTCAAAAGAAGGGTTTCAAATCTTCAGATTTGTCTCAAAATTCCCCCCAAAATTCCATATCCTTTCCATTTAAGCGCCTCACTGTTTTGTCAAATTATATTCAGATTACATTTTAAAAAGCATCTCAGATGCAGAATCAATTGTAGAAGATGAAAAAACAAATGCACAATTGCACCATCTATTCCAGCTGAACAATCTAAGCTCTCTGTATAGGCATTTTGATTTGGTTCACTGCAGGATGGTTTGAGCAGGCAGAAAATGACTCTGCTGGTGCTGTCACTCCAGAGTAGCTGGAAAACCTACCTTTCTCAGAAGACTGATCATCTGTGGTTAGCATGAAAAGACAGAGGTAAGATTATTAAAAGAAAGCCAAGAAAAATCTCTCACGGGATTCTTTATTCAATCCAATTGCTTAGGTGTAAAGAAAGCATCCCAAACTATCTTGACAGAGGCAATAATAATTAGACTTTATGTTCTGCTTACGACTTCTGACTTGTGATAAAAAGGCTATATGTATACACAGAGACCTAACCGAGAAACAAATTAAGTATCTAAGGAGATTTTGATTTTCCTCCCCACAAAAAAGGAGGGAGGTATATTTGGATCTGTCAAAATAGTATGAGGAAAAAAGGGTTGTTATTTATATTAAATTATAATCACAGAATAACTGCTATAAAATGATGTCTCATTGGTACATGGAACTAGAGGCTGTCAAAAATATTGAAGTCCCCATGTAGCAGGACTCTCAGGGGTTATGCCATTGCATGCATGAACAGCTGAAGGACCCCAGCTGTGCTGGTATGATGAAGTTTGTGGCAGTCCTGCAGTTTGTGCATGCAACAGCACAACAAGCCTTGTGGAGTCTTCCTTCACAAGACAGCAGCAGCGGCTAAGCCGTTTGGCCGGCGCCAAGAACAGGGTGGGGAGGAAGTGGCCATAGGACATCCAGCCCCACGCTCGCTGCCTACTGCACTCCCAAAATAATAATACCCCTCCCCCAGATAATGGCAAGGCCATATTTCAGTGTTTAAAAAATTATAAGGCCCTGTCTTATTTATTTGTATGTGTGTGTAGGGGAGAGAGAGGAGGAGAACCTGTGGGCTAGAGGTTAAAGCTACCACCTTACAGGCAGACTCCCCTGGTTCAAATCCTGGCAAGGATAAGTTTAAGTGATGAGAACAAAATAGCTTGAAATAGATCTAACATATTTTTGCTGATAATGAAAATGGAGAGAGGGGGGGGGGGAGATGGATAGATAGACAGACAGACAGACAGATAGATGATAGATGGATAATAGATAGGATAGTTAAATGATAGATGACAGGCAGGCAGGCAGGAGAGAGAGCAGGATTTTACACTCCTTTAGCCCCAGTTTGAATGGAGAAGGCACAATTTAAGAGTTTAGTAAACTAAACCTGAATAAGTAGAGATTATCGTATAGGGACTTGCCATTACTCCTCACTAATTGTGCAAGAAAATTTGTTATTTCTAACCTCCTTTTTCTTCCCCCTCCCCTCTTTTTTTAATAATTATCAAATGACCATATCATGGTACACGGACTACAGACAACTACATGTTCTGATGCACATAAACATATAGGATCAATGACAGGAGCAGGATGGACCCTTACAAAACTAGTTTCATGGGTGGGTGGGTGGGTGGGTGGGTGGGTGTTATTTTGACAGAAAACATCCATACAAGGATAGGATGTCCTTCTATCAGCTATTTCCTTTTGCCCTGCTTCTATCGAATCAAGGAAAATTCAAAGGGCAACCCGCCCTCTCCCGCCCCTCCGTCACCAAACAAAATGATTCCACAGAACACAATACAGAACAGGGTAGAATTTTCATGGCAAATTTCCTGGGGTAATAAGAGAACTATCGTTGCTATTAAACTATAACCTGGCTGGTTTATTAGATTTGTAATCTGACTTTCCCTCAAAATGGCATTTATGGGCTAACTGCAATAAAATGTAAAATAAAATACAACGAATGAGGTCATTTGTTCAAGGTCTTACTTTGAATGTAGTCATTAATGTTATCAGGTTATATTACTTTAATGTACGTTAATTTTTGTACATAATTTCTTGCTGGTTAAATAGTAGCTAATGTATATATATTAGACAATTGGTATTGTAACACGGTAGGATCATTTTGGCAAGCATCTAATAATTCTGTCAGTTATGGATTTTTCCCACACATGCGTGGAATTCTGCTACCACGCATGTAGATAGAATGAGCCCGAAACACAGCTGAGGAGCTGATCAGCTGTGTTTTGGACAAAGGAATAAAGATTAAATCAGGGGGTGGTTGGGACAGCCATTTTTCAAGCTAAAGAGGAAAAAAACAATAAAAAATTCGGAACAAATTCCCCAAAAAAGATGGTGGTGCCCACGGACTGGCTTCGACCAAACCAGATCTGTGACACCATTATGACATCACCAGCGGATCGCTACTGGTTCGGGTGATCCGATCCAAACCTACATCCCTTGCAAGACCTAATTTCCCTTCATCTCATTTCACCTCCAGAAAATTAGGAAGGATCCTTTCTGAAATACTCTCTATGCATCTTTTCTTTCTGTGAGCTGTGAGGTGTCCCATCAGTGGTTCTTCCTCCCATCTCCCACATACCATTACAGCACCAGAACTAGTATCTGTGGTTGTCTTTTTGCTCTTTTTAAACCATTTTCCTTCCACACTGGTGTTGCCAGCCAGGCCAATGATAAAGGGCCTGATGTTCTCTGAAGCATGGAATCGTGGAATTTATTTATTAATTTATTATAGAAAAATGTGTGGGATTCTGTATTTCCCAAAGGGAATCCCTTATTTTTGATAGTGTGTTGCCAGAGCTATTGATAAGGAAGGCTTAATTGCAGATTATTGAATCTGTGATGCAAAAACTCAGAATCACTAGATGGCTGAAAAGAGATCAAGAAAATATTGTTAGAACCATTTACTGCTTTTCCTGATTTTGCATCCCAAACCTGGCAGCCCTAATCTTCTGATCAAAGCCACTAAAATTTTATATATTTAATTTATAATAGAATAGAATAGAATAGAATAGAATAGAATTTTTATTGGCCAAGTGTGATTGGACACACAGGGAATTTGTCTTGGTGCATATGCTCTCAACGTACATAAAATAAAATATACATTTGTCAAGAATCATGTGGTACAACGCTTAATGATTGTCATAGGGGTCAAATAAGCAATGAAGAAGCAATATTAATAAAATCTTAGGATATACGCAACAAGTTACAGTCATACAGTCAACATGGGAGGAAATGGGTGATAGGAATGATGAGAAAAACTAGTAGAATAGAAGTGCAGATTTCGTAGAAAGTCTGACAGTGTTGAGGGAATTATTTGTTTAGTAGAGTGATGGCGTTCGGGGAAAAAACTGTTCTTGTGTCTAGTTGTCACTGTTTGAGAGCATTTCACCGAGGCAGCCTTTGTCGGCGCCATCTTGGAAATATAATTTAATTACAATTAAAAATCTGCCAATCAATTAATATTTTAGACTTAATCTGTCTAATTGATTAATAGACGAGGCAATGATATTTCTAGAGGCCTTAGTCTACAATTGCCAATATGGCTCTTAATTATAGAAAGATAACTGAAGAATTGCTGTCTATTTATTTTAACACTATGAATAGATTGCTTTACATAGGAGGTGAGAACTATAGCTTACAAGTAACAGTGCATATTTCAAAGCCTGCCTTCCTGATCTGCTTCTCTCTATCCTGGACTGCATGGCCAAACAACAATCAGTTAGCTCCACTGAATGTCATTATCCCTACAGACTAAGCTATTAACCCAAAACACGAAGTGTTTTCTTCTCCTTCTGTGCATTATTTATAATTCCCTCAATTCTGGCACTACTTATTTTCTTTCCCTAGAACACAGCAAGACTACAAAATCCTTGTGGCTGAAGATACCTATCCATCAAAGGGAAAATATTATAAATTTATAAATGGTGAGCTAAATGTGCCTTGAACAAACAAGAAAAATGTTTGTAGTGACTCACAATATGGCTTTGTAACACTTCTGGAATTGTGCAATGCACCGATGGTTCTTCTATACATTAAGCGCCTAGATAAAACAATAGAAATTGTAATAGATTTACAATTCTGAGATAGGGAAGGATGCAAGAAAATACTAAGAATTTTTAAACAACAACAATAAAAAATAGCTTTGGAATATCTAAGTTTAAGACCTCAATTATAGATTGGCCTAGTCCAGGGGTAGGCAAAGTTGTCTCTTTTATGGCATGTGGATTTCAACTCCCAGAATTCCTGAGCCAGCATGATGGCTCAGGAATTCTGTTGTGGAGTTGAAGTCCACAAATCATAGAAGAGCCAACTTTGCCGACCCCTGGCCTAGTCCATCCATAAAGCTATGTCACTGAACAAGCCACAGTGGTTTGGTCTGAACACAATGCTAGGCCATGACAGGTAGATTCACATATATTAATTTAAAGACAAAGTAAGTAGATTTTGATTTAAGGTAATTCATTATATTACTATAATCTCATTAAAAAAAACCAGATACTTATTTTACGCACAAAGCACTGAATCAAATTGTAGGCATAAGTAGTTTCTGGGCATAAATAGTTTCTGAGGGACTGCTTTGGACGCAACAAATACTGGTTACTCTAAAGCAGCAGTTAGTTGAAAGCAACCCCTTGGAAGCAAAAGACAAAGGAGAAAGGGTTTGGGAACAGATACAGGACCCAGTCCAGATGAGTAGCATGTACTTTATCATTGACATCATTTTATTTCTTTCAAGGGAAGATTATAATAATTGACTCTTCAGCTATTTATCATGGCAGAGAAGGAATCTCCTGCTTTGCAAATGATTCAATCTCCAAAGGAACGTTTCCAAGTTATTCATGAAGTACTGCACAAGTCTACCAGATGGAGGACTATACCTGGACCATAGAGTATATTCAGTCATGCTTTTTGGTCAATTTGTAACTAAATATATTGCTCAAAAAAATAAAGGGAATACTCAAATAACACATCCTAGATCTGAATGAATGAAATATTCTCATTGAATATTTCATTTGCAAAACTATTCCATTTGCACAACATCATGTGAAATTGATTGTCAATCAGTGTTGCTTCCTAAGTGGATAGTTTGATTTCACAGAAGTTTGATTTACTTGAAGTTATATTCTGATTTTTAAGTGTTCCTTTTATTTTTTTGAGCAGTGTAAATACAAAAGGACCACATCTCACTCATGAAAACTTATTTGAAATATACTTCTCTTCATTTCCAAAACAGACTATTTGTATTCAAGCAGAATATGAATTATTCGGGAAACTATACTGCTTGACACTAGTTTAACCCTTCAGTCAGTGTTCTGATACTGTTTTGGGGAATTTAACAGTTAGCTGGGTTTGGATAACTTTACTACTCTAAATTTGGTTCAACTCATTGACAACTGTCCATGGTGCTGCTTCCTGTCTTGAACACTCAATCCGCCTTCAAAGAACAAAGACATAGAGGTAGACCTTGATTTATGACTGTAATTGAGTTAGGAAGTCATAGCACTTGATAAGTGGATCATCACATGACCACACCCCATTTTATGCCCTATCCTGCAGCAGTCATGAACATGATGCTCATTAAGAAAATGGGATGGTCATTTAACATTTCCATTTTATTCAATGGGCATTTTTTGCTGGAAACTGGAAAATATAAATCAACCAAAAAACCCCCACCAAAAATCATTGGCCTGTGACTGCAGGACCCTGCAAACTGCCATTACTAGTTGTGAAATGCCCACAATGTGATCACAGGACTATGTGGGAGAGGTGTGGCCATTGGAACTCTGGAATCAGGTTGTAAGTACTTTTGGGGGAAGATGCATCACAATTCTGAATGGTCACTAAGAAACTAGTCATAAAACGAGGACTACCAGTAAACACGTCTGAAAAGATCTGAGATTCAAGCTGAATAATACATTCATTCTGCATTTCATTGTTTAAGAAGTCTGAATAGGAGTTAAGGTGCAAGTGGCTATTTTTAATAGTTCATACAAAAGGAGGAGGAGAAGGAAGTACTGTTTCTTTTGCCCCTCTTTTGTTAAATCTGTATACCTGACTGTCTATAAAAAGGACAAAGATTTTAAAGAAGTATTTGCTACTCCCCTTGCAAGCTTTATTACTGTAAAGTTGCTGCAGGCAGAAGTGGGAGGGGACGAGCCATTCAAAGATGAACGTTCAAAGGAAATGCTGTGATTAAAAGTGGAAGTCAGCCAGTTGGCAATATGCAGAACATTCATTTCTATTACCATTGATCTGTTCCCTCCTTAATAACGAAAATCAATTTTAAAGGGAAAAAATCCAAGTGGCAAGTTGCATTTTGCTTTTCAGAGAAGACTAATATTGTTAGTCCAGTACAGTTGCAGAGAATTAAGATAGAAGAAAAGTTGATCACACTAGAAAAAGTGTTAAATTTGTCATTTGAAAATTAAATTTAAAAGAAATTGTAACTATATTTTATGCTGAGTGAAGCTCATTTAGAAAGCACTTCCCCTGCAAACTCTAAAATACTACTTTCCCCTACAACAACTTTCCTAAGCCTTATGATACATTAAACAAGCCCTTCCCCCAATTGTACCATAATGAAGTGTTTGCCTGCCTAATCCAGAGTAATCTTTGCCTCTGTAGTCTCGAAGATGCCACACAAGGACCAGGGATATGATCAAAATATTTCATATTGAGCCATTAAAAACCATAGTCAGTTTCACCACCCCAGCATAACTACTTTCTCCTCAAATCTGGAGCCCAAACATTATTTAAAATTTGTTAGGAATCCTAGTCTGCAACAAAACTTTGTTTTATACCAGAGCTGGTCCAAAATATATTGTGGCTTAGGCTAACAGCAAGAAGCTATCTGCGCTCTGAATTCTGAGTATAGAAAGCAGGGTGACAGATGAATCTTACTTCAGTTCTAATCAACAACCTAGACCAAGGGTAGACAAAGTTGGTTCTTCTATGACATGTGGACTTCAACTCCCAGAATTCCTGAGCTAGCATGATTGGCTCAGGAATTCTGGGAGTTGAAGTCCATAAGTCATAGACGAGCCAATTTTGCCTATCCCTAACCTAGACAGTCCAGGATATATAATTATCCTCCAAGAAAGAGAAATCGGTGGAGAAAGAAAAGTCAAAAACCGCCCTATCCTTTGTCATCACCATTCTGCCTAAGAATAGCCAACTATGGCTTGTGCAATCCTTGATCGCTTCATTAGGGATAAAATAAAAACCACAGCTAGCAGCTACAAGAAACACAAGTTTCTTTTTGTTCCCTAGAGGAAGAAAGAATGTAGAACTCCAACAATACTCCTGAAGAGCCCCGTAAACATAATTTGCTTTACTTTTAAACTGAGACACAGCTTTGCTCACTGTATTAGTAATCAAGTCTTGAACCTCAAGCTATTGCTTTTCCCAACTCACCTTTCTTGGAACTGCTTAGAAGGAATTAGACCAGCCCGAAGGTTTGTGTCACCCACACGTTTGGCCTGCCACCATGTTGGGTCATCTTGACTAACCACTTCCAAGATGTGCCTTCTCTGAAAAGGTAATCCTGCCTCCTGACATGGGATAGCTTTATCCTCTTTTGGATTGTAGGAGAAGAGTGCTCTCATGAATACCTAATAGATTAAAGAAAGATTACCGTGACCATAATTACAGTTCTTGGTATTTAATGGAGATGGAGGGGGGAAACTGCAGAAACGTATATAGATCATCTTCTGAATCCATGACTTGGAGAGCTTTAGGGGTATGAAAACAAATCCACAAATACAAAGATGAAAAAATAATTATATTCAAAGTGGAACAGAGTAAAAAAGATATCTATGCAAATATGACTGAGACAAACTGTTCCTTCCCCAATCACCACCCCCATCCAAAGATTTATGTAAATAGTTAAATAAATTTAGGAGGATCTAGAGAATAGCTTCATCCTCTCCCCCTAATCCCCACTCTTTTACAATTTTTCGAAAAGCAAGATTTGAGTGGTGGCAGACTGGAAAAATTAAATCCTACCACTATAAAACCAATTAGCTCCCAAATTTATTGCTAGCTTTATTGAATAACGGGAATAACAGAGTATGACCTGAGAGGCTTTTATTTAAACTCCTTGCTCAGGCAGGAAACCCTATACCATTTCAGGCATATGTCCAATCTCTTCTTAAAAACCTCTAGTGTTGCTGTATCTATAACTTCTGGAGGCAACTATTTGAAATAAAATTGTTTGGAGTACTCTCAAATGCATCTCTAGACTGAAAACACAAGAATTTTCCTCAGAGAAAGGCAGATCTCAATGCGTTTAACAAGCTGGGAATGCAAATGATTCCTGCTTGACTTTCAAGGAAATTTGACTACAAGTTTTTTTTTTCAAACTTAACATCTTTAAAATGTGTTGAATTTTAAGGTTTTGTAATAGTAAGTTTTATGAATTTCAAATAATTTTTCAGTTGGCATACCGGGAGTTGAATCCACACATATTAAAATTGATAAGTTTGAAAAACACTAAACTAACAGTTCCAGGATAGCCTACATCTGCCATTCCTAAGAGGTCCACACCTACATCATCATCATCATCATCATTATTATTTATTAGATTTGTATGCTGCCCCTCTCCGTAGACTCGGGGCGGCTACATGTGACATACAGTGATATCTTGTCTTACAAACGTAATTGGTTCCGGGACGAGGTTCTTAAGGTGAAAAGTTTGTAAGACAAAACAATGTTTCCCATAGGAATCAATGGAAAAGCGATTGATGCGTGCAAGCCCAAAATTCACCTCTTTTGCCAGCCGAAGCACCTGTTTTTGCACTGGTGGGATTCCCCTAAGGCTCCCCTCCATGGGAAACCCCACCTCCGGACTTCTGTGTTTTTGCGATGCTGCAGGGGAATCCCAGCAGGGAAATCCCAGCATTGCAAAAACGAGCGCTTTGCTGGCAACGGAAGTGCGGAGGTGGGGTTTCCCAGCGAAGGGAGCATCAGTGAAATTGCAGCATCACAAAAACACCCAAGTCCTTGAAACCCCACCTCCGAACCTCTGTGTTTTTGTGATGCTGTGATTTCACTGAGGCTCCCCTCACTGGGAACCCCACATCTGGACTTCCGTTGCCAGCGAAGTGCTCATTTTTGCGATGCTGGGATTCCCCTGCAGCATCGCAAAAACACAGAAGTCTGGAGGTGGGGTTTCCCATGGAGGGGAGCCTCAGGGGAATCCCAGCAGCGAAAAAATAGGTGCTTTGCTGGCAATGGAAGTCCGGAGGCGGGGCATCCCAGCGGCGGCAGTGGATTTGTAAGATGAAAATAGTTTGTAAGAAGAGGCAAAAAAATCTTAAACCCCAGGTTTGTATCTCAAAAAGTTTGTATGACAAGGAGGTATCACTGTATTTGACACCTCTCATAATTCCTGCCAACTTGGACAAAAGGTATGAGGGATAAAAAATCTAAGAGTTGCAGTTTCCATACATATGAAAATACCAGGCTATCCAATCCCTTGAAACATGCTTAATACAGGAACACACATTTAGAAGATCATCTAGGTAAAATTGTAATGTTTTCACATGGAAACAGATTCTCTTACCTTGCTATCCTTCAGGTGATCTTCTTCTTTGATGCCTGGAATAATTTTTAGTGTTATTGATCCCTGGGATTGAGCCTGCAAGAAAAATAACTCTGTATTGCTCTCTTCATGAAATCATATTACATCTACAAAAACCACTGAGATCTATTTGTCTCTGGGAACAGATGATTCTAGGCATTTACTGCACACTGAGTGAGACCAAATCGCTTAATAAATATTTAGTCGCATTGCCATTGGTTCTCCAAGGTAATTTCTATTTTCCAGCCCTATCTGGAAATGCTGGGGATTACATCTAGTACACTGTGCATGCAAAATAACTGACTCAGCCCCAGAAAATCTAATATATTTGGATTTCAAAAAAACTCATTTGGCTTTGTACAGTGACTAGAGCAAACTGGTGGAAGTTTGAAACATTCCTCTAGATCAGGTGTTGGCAACTTGCAGCTCCCGAGATGCAGGTGGTTCTTTCATCCCCTGCTTTGGCTCCCTGCTGGCTCGCTAGCCCCAGCCCTCCCAGCCCCCTCCCCTCCCAGCCACTCAAGTGGTAAGGGTGATGGCGGGGATGGAGACTTGCTCCATATTCCAGAATAGGAGGGAAGTGCCCCTGTACTTGCCTCTCATCTTACTGCTCCCTGCTCCCGAAGCACCTTGTACAGCACTTAAATGTAGTGCGCATAAATTTAGCGCACTTCATAATGGTGGAAACAGCGTCCCCTCCTCCTCTTGGACCCCATTACAACACAAAGCATCAGCCACAGCCAGGCCAGGCCAGTGTCTCAGGGTGGTAACAAAGTTGTGCATTGCCCTGAGTGACCGAGGTGTGCGCAGCAGCCAGAAGAACCGGAAGAAGTACCCATGAGATGAGAGGCAAGTACAGGGGCACTTCCTTCCTACTCTGGAATATGGAGTGAGACTCCATCCCCACCATCACCTTTATCTTCTCAGGACATGCAAGGAATGACTGGGAGGGTGAGGCGAGGGGACAGCCAGCCAGCCAACTTGTAGGGAGCCACAGCAGGGGAATGAAAGAGTTTAAATTATTTGGGAACCTGAAGGGACTGTATTTAAATCATATGGCAAAAAGCACCCAAAGAAAAAGAACATCATCAACAACGACAAAAACCCAACCCTCGCCTGTTTTTGGAAATGATTCAAGAGGGAAGACACACACACACACACCTATACACATATACATGAGAGAGGGGGAGAAAAGGGGAGGGAAAGAGAGAGAGATAGATGAGAGAGAGAAAAGGGGAAAGGAGAGAAAAATGAGAAAACAATGGAGAGAGAGAATGAGAGAGAAGAAAAGTGAAACAAATGAGAAAGAGGGAAAAGAGGGGGAGAGGGACACAGAAATGAGAGAGCTAGAGGGAGAGAATGAGAGGGACATGAGAGAGAATGGGAGAGAAAGAAAGGAAAGGAAGAAAAGAGGGAGGAACTGAGAGGAAGAAGGAAAAAGAGAAAAAACAAGAGAGGAGGCAGTGAAAGTGAGCCAGCGAGTGAGACTCATTTCCCACAGAAAACACCCAGAGCCACAAAACCCGGGTAGGCATAGCGAGAAGGTCATGTGACTGGGTAGGAGTGACATTGACTTGGCCATCCAACCAGTGGCTCCCAGGGGTTTTTTTTCCTGTGGAAAACATGTCCAAATGGCCCTTTGAGTATTTAAGGTTGCAGCCCCTTGCTGGATGTCTTTTCTAAGCAGCAAAAAACTTACACAAACCAAACTGCTACTTACAGACATTGAGGTGGAATGACAAAAATAAATTAAAGTTCTATATTCAGCATGATTGCTGTTCTCACTGCTACAACTGTACTGGTTGCTTCTGCAAGCAGGAAAATGGAGCCCTGCTATTGGCTCAGAGTTTGACAGCTCCATTATAAAAGGAGCTGTCAAGCCGCCTGTTCCCTGTTCTGTTCTGTAGTACTGAAATAAAGGTTTGCTGTTCTGTTCACCTATTAGCCTGCCTCCATTTCTGTTAGCCCTGACACACCGATTTAATAATTAGTTCAACTTTGAGATTAATTATGAAGTATATTAGGCCAGACAACGTTGTTCAGTTCTGCAGGTTGATCTTAAAATCTTAATATAAGATACCCTAAATGTTCTTAGGGGGGGGAAAGAATTTTACTAATTTATTTTCTTAAAGCAACTATTTATACTTCAGTCTTAGTCCGGAGAGGTTCTGAGAGATCAGTAAGAAGACACCATCTTGATGTTTTTAATCTAAAATGCATGGGAAGTTGGATGGAGAGGGGGAAATGGGGTTTGTCTAAGTTTTTACCAGTTTGAGAAGACAACTTTAATTCAGGAACTGTAAAAACTAATCTTTATCAATTCAGTAATGTAGTCTGATTTGGTTTCGAATTATTTTCTGCTCTTAAATTGCCACAATGAACATTATGAATACATTTGTGTCTTTTCTTTTCTTTTTTTTCTTCCTCTGCCTAATATGAATCTCAAGCACTGGCAATTTGCCTCTACAATTTGTAGCCTGCAATTCTTTTCTTTTTATAAAACTGAGCTTTGCATATATTTTACATATAAAAGGTCTGAGATTCAATACCCAGCATACCTAGGCAGGGCTGGTAAAGATTATTTTCTTACACAGAGAGAAAAAAAACCTGGAATCAAGTCAATGTATGGCAATGGCTTCCTACATAATTCTGCCTGATGTAAACTTATAGCCTGAAGAAAACAGAAAGTGTAATAAGAAAAGTGTTACAATATATGGAGAAATAAAGGAGAAAGGAATACTATTTGGTATGGAATGTATGATATAATTGGTTAGAAGATACATTTGTAGGTGCAATAACTAAGAAAATATCAAGGAGAGAAGATGTAAACCATATGGAAATGTTGCAAAGAGAAAAACAGTCAAAACTTTTTAAAACTGTCTAATAAAATGTATATTGAAAAAAGAAAATGTAAGTCTTACTATTTTTGCTTACATAAAACAGAACACCTATGATTACCTTCCAATCAAATGCTCTGGGACTCAGCTCTGAATAAGCACACTGCATTGCAGTTTTATGGATGGAGATGTGTGTGTGTGTGTGTGTTTGTGTGTGTGTATGTTACACATTTTTACTGAATTTTTAAAATTAAAGGAGACTAGGATAGATGTATTTCAGCCTTGTTCTGGCCTCATCAGCTTTCTATACCCTCTCACTGGGATTTGAACTTGCAGCCTTTGTCTTATATGTTTATCTGACAGAAAAAAAAACATATATATATATATATATGTACACACACACACATTGTTCAATTGTACAATGTTCAAAGAAATTAAGGGAACACTTAAAAAACAGAATATAACGTCAAGTAAATCAAACTTCTGTGAAATCAAACTGTCCACTTAGGAAGCAACACTGATTGACAATCAATTTCACATGCTGTTGTGCAAATGGAATAGTTGTACAAATGAAATGAGCAGTGTGTGTGTGTGTGTGTGTGTGTGTGTATGTATATGTATGTATGTATGTATATTCACCAAACGTACACAAACATTCATACATATACCAATTATCAAGACATCCATAACTATATATTTCTATCCAAAATATCATGAACATATATCCTTGGTTTGCTTCTTTTATACTTTTATCTCTCGTCTGCTTTCCTTCTATATTTCATACTACTCCCGTCCTTTCATCTCCCTCTCTCCTCTCTACCTTCTTTCTTTCTTTCCTACATCCCTTCTCTCCCCCCCCCTTCCTTTCCACTTCCCCTTTCTCCCTCTTATCCTTCCCAGAATACACCTTATCATAATCCCCTTTATGGTTATCAGACTAGCAATTCAGAAACGCTAACTTCATTCCAACATTGGAGCTATTTCTTAAACTTTTCCTTTATCTATATTTATATTTACATTTACATTTATATTTTTATATTTCTGAATATATCTACTATTGTTCCAATGCTGCCTCCTTTCTCCTATTTTTGTTGCCTGGGTCTACCACCTCTAATTTTCAACTTTCTCCCAAATTAACTGCAGTTTTCATGCCTAATGCTCTTCCAGTTTCTAACCCAGCATTTAGCCATTAAACCAAGCTGCCTATAGTTTGCCATTACTTTCTCACTTAAAGAACAAAATAAAGAGCTGTTTTTCCAATATGGTTGGAAAGAGACTACATTTGCAGAGAAATTCAAATTAGAGGTCACCTGTTTTAGGAATCACCCTGCATGTGAACAGCAAGAAATATGCACATGATTTCTATGAACCTTCTTTTCATAGTTCCATGGGTGGACTACATGACCGATCAGAAAATCCAGTTTTATAGTACAAAACACTGAGCTGAATGAAACAATCTTGCTTCTCTCACCAAAGTACTGAAACACAGTGTTGACAAGGCATGAACACCCTTTTCTTAACCCACTAAACATGTCCTGGGAAGACAGCCTTTATTTTGTCTTAATGATATTAAAAACCTGACAGAGCAATCAGAGAGGGACACCAATTATTCAGCAAGGGTTTCTTCCCCTCCAATCATAATGTGAACACAGTCTGCAAATATGAATAGAAGATATGCAAATTAACCCCATGGGATTTGCATTATTTATCCATGTCTTATAAATACACCATTTGGAACATTAGTGAATAGCCTATTTTCCCTTGTTCTCTTTTGGTAGGGCATGTTGGAAGAAACCGAATGATTGCTTATTAAAAGATACCTGCCTTGTCTACTGCAAATCCTTCATCAAATAGAAGGTGGGAGTTTGTGCCCTCCGAAGTGCCATTCAACTATGGCTGAGCTTGTACAACATGTTTAAATAAGCTGCATTTAATACATATGCAAAGCTTGGTTAATCTTGCTTAGTTTTGAGGAAAGGGATGGCTTAGTATATGGTATAAATTACTGTAAATCCTTTAGATTAGTTTATAATTCAATAGTTCAATGTACTGCACAAAATATTGTGCAAGCCCAGCCAATCCAGTGTCCTACATCATTATCAACATCATCATCATCATTTATTACACAATCAGCCAGATGTTCAGACTGGATTTGCCTTTTTTTTTTGTACCTTTCAAGTCCTTTCCAAGGATCTGGGATATACAGATGGAGTTGTTTTCCGATGTTATAGATTTCATCACAGGATATAAGCTCTTATGAGTAAAGCTGCCTTTTGCAATTGACTGATGGTAAATTTATCAATGCCGATGATTCAACTGGTGCTCAAGTTTGGGATTACAATGAAGGTGCCTATTACTATTGGTGCTACCTTTGCTTTCTTATTCTATTTTTATCTTACCCTTTAAATATATTTTAAATATATGTAATGTATTACCATATTTTATATATGGTAAAAAACATAATGAATATACCGTATTTTTCAGAATATAAGACACATCTTTTTCCTCCCTAAAAGAAGCTGATAATTTGAGTGCATCTTATACTCTGAATGTGTTGTACATACTCCTGGTCAGTTGGAGGAGGATAAAGAACTTGAGGACTCTGATACAGATAGTGTTTATGAATTAGTGGTAGGCCTGGGGTTACAGGTAGTAGAACAGGTGGGAGGCTAGCCACAGGATGTTGCTATGAGTCCAGAATCTAGCAAGGAAGAAACAGAGGTTTGCTGGGTCAATCCTAAATTCAGAAGGGTCCAAAAACGTAAGGAACAGGTGTTTGGAAGAAGATATTAAGGGGAGGAATGGGTTAAATACTGGAGGTGATGTATATGGTACGGCAGGGGGCCAGTGGGGAAGAAGGGTGGAGTTTCAATGTTGTAGTGCTAAAATGAAAGGTGTTCCTGTTCAGCTCTCAAGCGAGTGAATTCATTGTTTCTCTCTGCAAAGAATATTTTCCAAGCCTTATGTCTTTGCAGATTTTTTTTCCCCATTGGTCTAACATGACAAATACTAAAAAGTGTACTTATGATCCGGATTTGAGGTTCCAATGCCTCCCATCCCATCATCATTGTCCACCACCACCCCACTCCCCAGCAATCAGAAGGTCACATTTTAGGCACTTAGAAGTGACTACTTCTACAGCGGTTTGGAGCATCCCACAATGATTTTATTGAAATGTTCAACTGTTTGGCTGGATCTCAGCATTTATTTCTAATTTCCAGTGGGAAAAAAAGTCCATTGTAGACAATGGGTTTGCTTTTTGACCATGGATTTGCTTAATGACTACAGTGATTCATTTAACAACCACTGCAAAATATGTCATAAAATCAGGTTGGGACATGATTTATGACCATGAGCTTGTGCTCAGATTTAGTCATAAATCACAGTACTCCTGCCTCCTGTGTTCCCCACAATAGACACCCTGTGAGGTGAGCTCTCTCATTGGTTGAGAGAGTGACTGGACCAATGTCACCCAGCTGGCTTTCATGGTTAAGGTGAGATTAGAACTCAGAATCTCCAATAGTTCATTCTTTATGGTTTGCTTTTAATTGTACATTCTGTACTGGACCGCATGTTCAGCAGGATACATATGAATTAATATTTCTAAGTATTAAAATGGGTAGCAGAATAATAAGTTTGAACATTTTGCATAAACCTGAAGAGTTAAGAGTGCAAGCATTTCAGGTTAGTGTCTATTCTAAAAGGAAATAATACCATTTCACCCAATGCTTTTCTCCTGTTTGGCTATTTAAAAAAAAGTCCAAAGGCAAGTAGCAGTTTGCACACACAACATTGTAATGCTAAACAGACTGACACTTTTTCTGGCAGCAGAAGACGGCTTCTTTGTAGTCCCCAAACTCTCAACGACAAAGCTTAAAAGATTTCCCAGTGATTGCATTGTAAATCTTGACAGATCTGGATTCCTCTGTGGTATAAGCTTCTACAGGAAAGGCAGAAGGATGAGGACAACACCTCTTCTTTCTGCAAAGAACCTCTTTGAATGACTGGTATCGATTACCTACAATGCTGGACAATCTGGGTTTCTAGCTTTCAAATAAAGTGTAAAACAACAAACAAATCCTGAAGGATGCTTCCCTTCTAGTTCATTTTCACTGTTCGGTAAGTATAATAGGACTTGCCTCTTCTCATAAGCATGAACATTACTGATGGCATAATAACAAATAACAAATGCATTCGCTGGCTGGGGAATTCTGGGAGTTGAAGTCCAAATATCTTCAAGTTGCCAAGGTTGGGAAACACTGCTTTAGTGGACTGTTCAAAGTTGTAACAGAACTGGAAAAAAGTGCCTTACATCCAGTGCCTGTACTTTTGAATGTCGCAACGTCCCAATGGTCACATGATTCAGGCGCTTGGCATCCGGGATGTAGTTGCAGTGTCACATGATCGCTGTTTATGGCTGTCCCAGCAGATTTCCAAACAGCAAAATCAATGGGAAAAGAGAGAGTCGCCTAAAACTGTATGATTCACTTAATGGTAGCAATGACGTAAGGCGCAGCTTACTTAAGAATTGCCTTGCTTAGAAATGAACTGTGGTTGTAAGTCGACGACTAACTGTACAGAACTATAGGATTTTGTTTTGAGCAACTAATGAATTACATTTTCTTTAAATGTGTAATGCACTGTTATGCATATATAGTAAGATAGAAGCCCCACTGAATTCAACCAAGATTCACTCCATACGTGTGAATGTTCCATAGCAAGAACATGAGATATTTTAATATTTGCCCAGGTTCGCCTGGTGCACCAGTTGCAGCCCTATTTGGACCGGGACTCACTGCTCACAGTCACTCATGCCCTCATCACCTCGAGGTTCGACTGCTGTAATGCTCTCTACATGGGGCTACCTTTGAAAAGTGTTCGGAAACTTCAGATCGTGCAGAATGCAGCTGCGAGAGCAGTCATGGGCTTACCTAGGTATGCCCATGTTTCACCAACACTCCGCAGTCTGCATTGGTTGCCGATCAATTTCCGGTCACAATTCAAAGTGTTGGTTATGACCTTTAAAGCCCTTCATGGCACTGGACCAGAATATCTCCGAGACCGCCTGCTGCCGCACGAATCCCAGCGACCGATTAGGTCCCACAGAGTGGGCCTTCTCCGGGTCCCGTCAACTAAACAATGTCGGTTGGCGGGCCCCAGGGGAAGAGCCTTCTCTGTGGTGGCCCCGACCCTCTGGAACCAACTCCCCCCGGAGATTAGAACTGCCCCTACTCTCCTTGCCTTTCGTAAGCTCCTTAAAACCCACCTTTGTCATCAGGCATGGGGGAACTGAGACATCTCCCCCAGGCATATACAATTTATGAATGGTATGTCTGTATGTATGTTTGTTTAGAAAATGGGTTTTTTAAAATATTTTTAAACTGTAATTTAGATTTGTTGTAAATTGTTTAAATAAAAATAAATAAAGTCACATTTCCTGTTTTTCATGGAGGAGGGGAAGGTTCCCCTGGCAAAAGAGGGCATTAATTAGTTTTAGTTCTAGTTCTAGAACTAATGCCTAATGAAGCTTCTACAATGTCAGAATCCAGAACTGTCAAGATTGACAAAACAGTTGAAAATATGTTAAGCTTTGACAAGGAGCTCGGCCTCAGTAAGGAATCCTGTGAATTACCATTCAATAACACCAGGGGAGTCACAGGTTTCCCTCCCCTATTCTCAGGGACGTATATTAGTGGTGGGTAGAGCTAGGTATCAAAGTGAGTAGGACAAAAGACGGAAACGGGTAAAACTGCTCCTTTGCCATTCTCTTTTACATGATCCTTTCAATCTTCCCCCTCCCATCCCTTTCCTCTCTCCCACACAAATACATTCAGCTTTGCTAATGCAGCTGCCAATTTCTTTAAGGTGGTGTAAATTGCACCCCTCCTTAAATTCTTTTTAAAACATTCTCACAGAATATTCTCTTGTTCTAGTCTCCAGGGGGGAAAAACCTAAATCACAGGTATCTTTGAACTTATTCCCCAGACAGGAACAGTTAAACCCTAACATATTTTCTTCTTTTGTAAGGAGAAGTAGGGTGCAAACTCCAAACCACCACAATTCTAGGGGGTCCCCAAAGACGTTTCTACATCTGTACCGTCAACGAGTTGCCTTCCATATTCCTTTCAGTTCAACTCTGACCAACCAATTACATTAGCTACAGGATTATTTTTAACGTTAACAAATAAATAGATTAAGTGTATAGGTTTAAGACCAGCTACATAAAATCAAGTGCAATACAGTTTCCACAGCCATTTTCCAGAAAATAGAATGGAATGGAATGGAATGGAATAGAATAGAATAGAATAGAAAGAACAGAACAGAATAGTAGAGTTAGAAAGGTCCTTGGAGGTCTTCTAGTCCAACTCCTTGACAAGCTGGAAACCCTACAATACTTCAGATAAATGGTTATCCACCATCTTCTTAAAAATTTCCTGTCTTCACAACTTCTAGAGGCAAGTAGTTCCACTGATTAATTGTTCTAACTGTTAGGGAATTTTTCCTTAGTTCTAAGCTGCTTTCCTTGGTTGATTGGTTTCCACCCATTGCTTTCGTCCTGCTTTCAGTTACTTTGGGGAATAGCTTCACTCCCTCTTCTTTGTGGCAGCCCCTGAGATATTCAAACACTGCTATCATGTCTCCTGTCAAGCGAGCCAAAAAAAGCATCTGAGAGAATAAATGAACTTCCACGTCTTATTTCTTTAGCGTAGAGTCATATTTATTAACAAAGCCAATTTGGATTCAGCATGCTTCATTCCAACTTAAGGTCCCTTAAGATTACATCCAGGACAAAAGCTCATCTCCCATCCCCACACCCACAAGGGCAATCACGAGGACAAATCCAATGCAGGGATTTCTAATTCCTTCCTGTGTTCAGTTACTTTGGATTCTGCGTGAAGGAATGTGTGCTACGTGGCATAATCTCTCACTCTCTCGCTCCCCTGTGTGGTTTTTTTTTCTTACTACCAAAACTGTGTCAGGCCAGCCTTTGAATTCACATATTAACCTTGGGCCTGACAGGCGGCCTCCCCTAAGAATAGGGGTTGCACCATTCCAAACCATCTTACCTCCCTCCTCCAAGACCCTTTGGCTTGTTCGGATAATTTTCATGGAACTGCTTGACTAATCTATCAGCACTAACGTCCCGACTCTTTACCCAGGTAGCCTCCGACAGAGGGTACCCCTTCCAATGAATTAGGTATTGCAAGGTTCCCCGGAAAATGCAGGAATCTAAAATTCTTTTCACTTTGTAATAAGGTTCCCCTTGAATTACTACAGGGGAAGGGGGCGGCTGTGCCTGTGGCCTAATGTTGGATCTGATCACCGGCTTAAGCAGGCTGCAGTGAAATACAGGGTGTATCCTCCCTAGTATTCTAGGTAATGCAAGCTGCACCGTGACCGGGTTGATTACTCTCACTCTTAGGAAAGGCCCAAGAATTTTGGACCTAGCTTTTTGCTAGGCAGCCTTAACCGAATGTGTTTGGTAGATAGAAAAACTTTATCTCCCATTCGAAAAGACGGTTGGGGAGATCGGTGCTTATCTGCTTGTTTCTTGTAGGCCAGCCTTTGAATTCACATATTAACCTTGGGCCTGACATCTCCCCTGGTCCTCCTTTTCACCAAACTAGACATACCCAGTTCAGGGGTAGGTTCCACTTACCTTTGCCACCAGTTCACATTGTAATGTTTGGTGCATGTGTGCGCGCTCTACTCAAGCACACAAGTGCATCACCTTGTGCAATTCTGCTTCCACACATGCTGAGTAGCTAGAGTCAACCCGGAACACAGCTGAGGAGCTGATCAGCTGTGCTGCAGGTGAAGGAATAAAGGTAAGCTTAGACCCGGGGTCAGATGGAAAGGGCCATTTTCCAAGCAGAAGCAGGGGGTGGGGGAACTTTCAAACAGGAAAAAAAATGGAGGAAAAATCCAAAAAAGAGAGAGAGAGAGAGAGATGGCTGCACCCATGGACTGGCACAGACCAAACTGGATCCATGACCCCATTGTAACATCATCAGCAGGTTGCTACCAGTAACGAACTGGGAGGAACCCACCCCTGAACCTGTTCCTGCAAGCATTCTTCCTTTCCAGAAGCAATGTAAGCTCCTAGAATCCCTACCAACATAGCCAAGACAATAGCTGGGAATTTGGGGAGTTATAATTTCAACAAATGAAAACAAAATATTTTTCCCCCAAATCTAAAATGTAAAAGTGCAATCATATATGTGTCCCCCCCCCCCAAATATTATAAAACCCAAAGCTATCTGTTGGGCTTGTTATTAAAAAGGGATTTTAAGAATTTTGAAGTTGATTCCTGCTTCTGAATCTAATGTATGCATGGAAGGGCATTTTCTGTCCTCAGTTCTACACTATCCCTACCATCATAAAACCATTCTTTATTTGGAAAACAGAGCAGACTATTTGGAAGAATGCATATTTTATATAATGTGTTAAAACGTGTATATTGCTGAAAAAGGCACACGGACATCAAAGAATCTTCACATAGACCCCTCCACCCAAAATAAACAGATTTCTACATAAGCAGGACAGAATGAACAGGCAAATAAGCATATACAAAACAGACAAGACTGAAAATAATCAGCTTATTACGGCTTTACTCCCACATAAGTGGGAGCTACTCTAGGACTGTAGCCTTATAAAATGCCCAAACCATTTTTAAAACATTATTTTAAAATATATTGAAGCTCAATTCTAGTTATTAAAAAAGACTTGTATTCTCCTGGCTGTGTCCTTAAATCCAGGCTTAAAACTGAATGTCAAATTCTTAATGATAACCAGCAAAACATTTTCACAGCTAAGATGAAAAAAATGGCCAGTTATACTAAACGTTCAGGAACGACCCAGAGCCATTGAATTTATTCAAGTCTATGGCAGTTATTAATCCTAATCCTGCCACCACATGGCACGGATGTAGACAGGCATACTTTTAGATCTCCTGGGAGAAGCTTTTTCCCTCCACCACCTTGAATGGCTTTGGTTTTATTCTGAAATGAAAAATGTAGGCATTTTGAAATATCATGAATAATTGCAGTAGGCCACTGGGGTTGGGGAGGGTGGACAATGTCCTACCAGTCAATGACTATTTCAGCTTCAACCGCAATAACACAAGAGCACGCAACAGATTCAAACTTAATACGAACCGTGCCAAACTTGACTGTAAAAAATATTTCAACAATTGAGTTATCGAAGCGTGGAACTCATTACCGGACTCAATTGTGTCAACCCCTAACCCCCAACATTTCTCCCTTAGACTCTCCACGATTGACCTCTCCAGGTTCCTAAGAGGCCAGTAAGGGGCGTATATAAGTGCACTGATGTGCCCATCGTCCCCTGTCCAATTGTCTTTCCTTTCTTTCACTTATCTTATATATTCTCTTCCTTTCATATATCCTCTCCTCTAAGTTCACTTTCACCCTCTTTTATATTATCACATGTCTATTTTTCTTCCTATGTATTTGTGTATTGGACAAATGAATAAATAAATAAATAAATAAATAAATAATACTTGTTTGCATATTTTAAACCTTGTTTTTGAAGAGGCCCTACTGCCCCCTATTGCTTTATGCTGAGTTTCCCTTAGTCCATATAGTTATATTGATTTTTTTCTTGCCCAGTATTAAATTATTATTATTATTATTTATTAGATTTGTATGCCGCCCCTCTCCGCAGACTCGGGGCGGCTCACAACACAATAAAAACAGTTCCTGACAAATCTAATAATTTACAATTTAAAATTTAAAATAGTTTTAAAAACCCATTATTTAAGCAGACATACCTACAAACATACCATACATAAATTATATAGGCCCGGGGGAGATATCTCAGTTCCCCCATGCCTGACGAAAAGGACCGTTGAAACTTACCTGAACGGTCTTCTCGATGCACTGCAAGGAGAGTCCAGGATGGGTAGTTCTCAATCTGATTGGTCGGGACTGAGTTTAATTTTAATATTAGGCAGGCACCGCCCCCTTAGCCCTCCAGTCTAAAGGAAACGAAGGAGCAGTAAAGCTAACAAACTTATTTTATTAAACCCTCAGGTAATCAAAAACGTCCAAACAACCAAAAACCCACCACCCTCCAAAGGGACCCCGGTCCCGGATTCGGGCGGGTCTGGACTCTCCTTGCAGTGCATCGAGAAGACCGTTCAGGTAAGTTTCAACGGTCCTTCTCCAATGCACTTGCAAGGAGAGTCCAGGATGGGATATACCCAAGATATTAACTAAGGGAGGGAGAAGGACGGACCGGGGGCTCTGAGAAGGAAACCACCCGCTGTAACACCCTCCTCCCAAAGGCTGCTTCCGCAGAAGCAAAGGAGTCAATTCGATAGTGTCTGATGAATGAAGACGGAGCCGCCCAAGTGGCTGCCCTACAAATGTCCTCTAGAGAGGCCTGGGTCCTCCAGGCCGCTGTCGTAGCCGTACTGCGTGTGGAATGTCCGGTAAGTCCCTGTGGAACAGGTGATCCTTTAGATCGGTAAGCCTCCCTGATGCAATCACACAACCAACGGCTTATCGTCCTAGACGAGACCTTAGTGCCCAAGGACCTAGATGCAAAGGAGATGAATA
Organism: Erythrolamprus reginae; assembly: GCF_031021105.1. Taxonomy (NCBI): domain Eukaryota; kingdom Metazoa; phylum Chordata; class Lepidosauria; order Squamata; family Dipsadidae; genus Erythrolamprus; species Erythrolamprus reginae. The sequence continues at coordinate 117,014,362 of NC_091963.1, forward strand.
AGGCCTCCGAAATCCTGAATCCCTGGGTCCTGCGGATATAAATCTTCAAAGCTCATCTCACATCGAGCTTATGCCACCGCAGTTCCGAAGGATGAGTCCCATGGCTACAGAAGTCTGGTAACACAATCTCCTGCGCCCTGTGGAAGGTAGAGTTGATCTTAGGGAGAAAGGCTGGGTCCAATCTTAATACGACTCTGTCAGGATGAAATCTACAAAGGTCCTCCCTAGTAGAAAAGGCTGCAATTTCAGAGACCCTCCTGGCAGATGTGATCGCCACCAGGAAGGCAGTCTTGAGTGTTAACAAACGGAGCGATATATGGCGAAACGGTTCAAATGGAGGCCCCGTTAAGGCATGAAGCACCAACGACAAGTCCCAGGATGGGAAGCGATGAATTGGTGGTGGCCTGATGTTGGCGGCCCCTTTCAAGAAGTCCCTAATCCAAGGGTGTCTGGCGAGGGACCTATAACCATCCCCGCCTATGATTGTGGATAAGGCGGCCACATGGCGACGTAAGGTGTTGGGCGCTAGCCCTTTTTCTAGGCCCAATTGAAGAAAACTTAAGACCAAGGGAGGGGAAGCTTTTTGTGGGTCCACCTCCCGCTCCTCACAGAACCTGGAAAAGGAAGCCCAGGTTGTCTGGTAGATTCGTCTTGTCGAAGGCCTGCGCGCGGCCTGAATAGTATTGATAACTGACTCTGGTAAGTTATGACGTTCTAGGTGTTGCCGCTCAATCTCCACACGGTCAACTGCCACCATTGAGGCTCTGGGTGGGAGATCGAGCCCTGAGAGAGAGATATCCTGCGATCCGGAATCCTCCAGGGGGGAGACACTGACAGTTGCATCAAGTCCGCAAACCAATTGCGGCGCGGCCAGTAGGGCGCCAGCAGCAGCACCTCCGCCCGTTGCTCCAGAATCTTCCGGATTACCCTGGGAAGGATGGAGGTCGGCGGAAATGCGTACAGAAGTCCTGGTGGCCACTGTAGCCGAAGGGCATCTACCCCTTCCGCACCCGGTGACGGGAAGCGGGAGAAGAAGCGTGGGAGTTGAGAGTTGTTGTGGGAAGCGAACAGGTCTAAGATTGGATTCCCAAACCTGTGTACAATGTCCAGAAAAATTGTGTGGTCCAGCATCCACTCCCCTGGGTCCAAGGTCTCCCGGCTCAGCCAGTCCGCGCACACGTTCTCCACCCCTGAAATGTGTTCTGCGGACAGGGAAGCTAGATTGACCTCCGCCCACCTGAGCAGGGCCTCCGATTCCCTCATCAGTCGTCGAGACCGAGTCCCCCCCTGTCTGTTGATGTGAGACCGGGTAGAGACGTTGTCGGTTCGGACTAGGACGTGCTGACCCCTTATCAGGTCTGCGAAACTCAGGAGAGCTAGGGAAACTGCCTTCAATTCCAGGAAATTGATGTTGACTTTTCTCAGGTCCGATGAATCCCAGAGGCCCTGGGCCAAATTTGATGAAAGATGGGCACCCCAGCCCGTCAGACTGGTGTCTGTTGTCACCGTGAGAGGGTATCTTTCCAGAAAGGGGGAACCCTTTGCTAGGGCTGGGGATACCCACCACTGTAAGGACCGTCGAACCCCGGAGTCTAGACGCACCCGTAGGTGTGAGTGACTGATCTTCCTTCTCTGGAACGGCAAAAGGAACCACTGGAGGGGGCGTAGGTGGTACCTGGCCCATGGAACGATGTCGATACATGACACCAGTGTCCCAAGAAGCTTGGAGAGGAAGGAGAGTTGAGGGTGTTGTTGTGACGCCAGGCCTCGAATCATTTCCCTGATGGTAGATTGCCTCTCTTGGGACAGGAAGACCTGGCCTTTCCTGGAATCTATATTGGTTCCCAGGTGAGCCAGCCGAGTCGTGGGGTTCAGGTGGCTCTTTTCGAAGTTGATCGAAAAGCCATGATCCTGTAGCGACTGAATTGTCAAGTGTAAGTCCTGTAATGCCAGGTCCTTCGTTCTGGACAGAATCACGATGTCGTCCAGATAGGCGAGTAGGCGCACCGATCGCTGTCTGAGACCAGCTGTTAGGACATCTAGCAGTTTTGTGAATGATCTTGGGGCCGATGAAAGCCCGAAAGGCATGGCCCTGTACTGAAAATGGGCCCCATCTAGACAGAAGCGCAGATATTGATGGTGAGGTGGAAAAATGGGGACATGGAGGTAAGCCTCCTTTAGGTCTATAGATGTCATGTAGTCCCCTTGTCTGATGGCAGCCAGAATGGAGCGTAGAGAGTGCATTCTGAACCTCCTGTATTTTACGTAGCGATTTAGTCCTCGAAGGTTCAGAATGAGCCGCGCCCCCCCTGACGACTTTGGAACCAAGAAAATAGCCGAGTAGAATCCCGTACCCTGTTGAGGCAAAGGGACCTCCTCGATGGCTCCTATCTCCCTCAGGTGAGCTACCTCTTGGTATAGGAGCCTCCTTTTGGGAATGTCCAAGGGGGCACGACAAGGCAGATAGCGGCAAGGAGGAGGGCATAGAAACTCTATTTTTAGGCCCTGAGAAACCGTGGCAGTCGCCCAGGGGTCCGATGAGGTGTCTGACCAGACGTCCGAGAAGTGGATTAGCCTGCCGCCCAGAGGAGTGTCCGCAGGAAAGTCACTTAGTCTTTCTGTACCCCCTGCCTGAACTTCTGAAGGGGCGTCGGCCCTGGAAAGCTCTAGTGCGGTCATATTGTTGGGTCCTATCGGAACGAAAGGTGCCCTGACCAAAGGATCCAGTAAAGTAGGACCTCGACCCCTGGTTGTTGGTCGAGGAGGAGTCGTTCCGAAAAGGCTGTCTCCGGTTGTAGGGGGTAAAACGCCTTCCCTGCTTCTTGGTGGAGTTGGGCATCACCTTTTTCTTGTCCCTGTCCTCCACCAATACATCGTCCAAGATGTCTCCAAAGAGCTTCTTGCCCTTGAACGGGGAAGAAGCAAGGGCCCACTTAGACTTCACGTCGGCTTGCCAATTCCGGAGCCAGATGAGTCTGCGGGAGGCGACCGACGAGGCCATCGCTCTGGAGGCGAACTTAGCGGCATTGACTGTTGCGTCCGCGGAAAATTCAGTGGCCGCTAACAGCTTGTTCAGGTCCTGGCGCATTCTCGCATCCTGTGGATCGACTCTGGACTGGATGTCTTTAATCCAGAGGAGCGTAGCCCGATTAAAGAAGGAGGCTGCCGAGGCTGCCCTTACGGCCCAAGACGCCATTTGATGGGTTCTACGAACAACATTGTCCGCTCTTTTGTCCTCGGCCCTTAACCCCTCCTGAGATTCCGAAGGGACGAGGGCATTGGAGACCAGGCTGGTGACCGGCTTGTCCACGGTAGGCAACTCCAGAAGGTCCTCCATAGCCTGGTCAAAGGTGTAAAAGCGTCTGTCCAGGTTGGACGGGCCCTGCCCCGTTGCAGGGCTCTCCCATGGCCGTTGCACAGTCTCCAGAAATAAATGAGAAGAAGGTACGTTAACCGTCTCCTGCTTCGGGAACACGAAGAGGCCCCCTGAAGGTTGACCTGGTGCCGAAGGAACACCTTGACCTCCTTCGCCCGCCTGGTCAATGGTCATCTTGGCCTTGTTCAACAGGACCTTGAAAAGGGCGGATTTGAAAAGGCCAGGTAAAGCAGGAAGCTCCGGTGGTTGGTCATCGCCAGAGAGCTCGTCCTCCGCCTCGCTGAAGTCATCCCTGGAAAATTCATCCTCATCCCTGGACTCCAAGCCGGAAGGAGAAACTGGAGCAAGCCAGGGGTCCCTGAATCTCGATGGAATAGGGCCCGCAGGTGGTGGCTGTTGCTGAGCCACGCTTGCTTGACCCTGCGTATAGGCACTGACAACAAGGTCCTGTAAGGCCTGGGGCATACTCTGCCAGGCATCCTGTGCCGTGCGCAATCCAGCAGCCGTAGGGGTGAAAGTGGCTGTTTGTGCCTGACCACAGTGAGGAAGGACTGGCTGTTGAGCAGAGTAGGAGGAATGCCATGCTGCTTGTCTCGCAAATGTGGATGTCTCGGGCCTAGAAGAGGTAGAGGGTTGGAAGGGCCTCTCCGGTGACCAATCCCTCTCAGATGCCGAGCCTACAACCCCTGGAGCAAATACGGGGGAGACCGGCGGAGGGATGGTAATAAGGGGCTGGGCAGACATAGTTGGTGGACCCCCAGCCCTCTGAGAAGATTCCAACTGCTTCTCTAGCGCTTTAATGTGCTTCTCAGCCTCTCTAAGAGCTGCCCCCTGCGAGGATTTCTGCTTCTGAGGCTTTATCTTGGGGGTAGTAGGCCTGGTGACGCTGGCCTCCTCCCCGGCCGGAATTGACTGGTCAGCCATAGTATAAAAGCGCTTCCTCAATTTACTCACAGAGATCGCTGATCGGAATCGTAGTGCTTTGCAAACGCTAGCAATAAAGACCGCCAATTGTAACTGCTCGGTTGACTACTGTGCCTGCGTGCCCCGGGAAGAGGAGACACTTGGCGCCAATTGAGGAATGATTAAGGCGTTCCGGCGAAAATTGCGTCATAAAACATGGCCACCGGACCGTTGTCCTGGCAACCAGAGACGCTCGCCGAGCGCGAACCGGCCTGCCCGTTCAATTTCGGGCTCTCAAGATGGCCGGCGCGACATTACCCAGGAGGCGGGCGGGAAGTTTCTCTGACCTGCCCGTCCTTTGGCTCTTTCTAAACGCCTGGGGGAAAACGGCTTCAGCCGATACTTCCCCTGCCGCCGGTATTTATCTGCCAATCGGCATCCATTCATCCTCTGTTGATGTCGAGGGGGCGAGGGGGGGGGGCGCGGAGCCACTCCCCTGCTGTAGAGCCTCCCTAGGCATATCAGCGATCCCAGTTATGTTCGCAACGGGCGGGGCGGACCCTCCCGAGGCGTCAACCTCTTCCTCTCCTCCGGGGTCTACCTCGGAGGTAGTCTCCCCGGGTGCTCACTCCAAAAAAACCGGCTTGCCAAGGAGGAGCAGCAAGCCCCTGGATGAAACCCACTGGAGGTTTTAAATCCAGGGCTGCATGAGGAAAACTTCCCCCCAACTGCACCTGCAAGAAGAAAAAGACAAAGAAGAATTAATACATATAAAAAAACACAATAAATACACATTTATTGAAGAGAAAACTAACTCTAAGTCCCTTTACTGCGACTGAGTTTTTAGACTGGGGGGCTAAGGGGGCGGTGCCTGCCTAATATTAAAATTAAACTCAGTCCCGACCAATCAGATTGAGAACTACCCATCCTGGACTCTCCTTGCAAGTGCATTGGAGAAAGGTGGGTTTTAAGGAGTTTGTGAAAGGCAAGGAGGGTAGGGGCAGTTCTAATCTCTGGGGGGAGCTGGTTCCAGAGAGTCGGGGCCGCCACAGAGAAGGCTCTTCCCCTGGGGCCCGCCAAACGACATTGTTTAGTTGACGGGACCCGGAGAAGGCCCACTCTGATTGACCCCAGGGATCTGTTCATATACTACTTAATCAGACCAGTTATATAGTTATCATCTACATTTACACAAGATGATTGGTACCTTGGATACTTGTTAACTTTTGTTATGTAGGGAGGGTCATAACAATGAGGTTTAGCAAGTTGTTCAAACACCTGTAAATCTGTTCGGTTAACTTATGATCAGCTCATCGACTGAAATTAAAAAATGGGTTGATAGCATAGCCCAGGGGTAGGCAAAGTTGGCTCTTCCATGGCATGTGGACTTCAACTCCCAGAATTCCTGAGCATGATTGACTCAGGAATTCTGGGAGTTGAAGTCCACAAGTCATTGAAGAGCCAACTTTGCCTACCCCTGGCATAGCTCAATTAATAGTGTCTGGGGCCAAGCATATACACTGAGCCTTCCAAATCCCTTTTAATAGGAATTTTGGAGATTTCAAGCCCATTAGATGGAGATACCAAGAGTTGAACTTGACATTCTTGGCTAGAAACTTCTCTGTTTCTCCATCAAATTAACAAACTTCCATTAATTCTTCCAAGAAATTGCAGCACAATACCGTCCCAGCACAGATGTCTACACTTAATTGTAGAACACATTGGTTCAAGGAAAAGCACTCCTTCATGACCCTCTTTAGAACATCCTGCTTTTCATTGTGATGACAATGGAGGAATGAAGATATTTGTTGTTTTTTTCCCCTTATTTCCTTTTTTAAAAAAAAGTAAGGAAAGCAATGCTGATGATTCAGGTGCCCTTGGTGACTCTATATTCTTGCCCACCTACTGTTTGCTTAATTTGGAAGAGACCTTGAGAATGTCATTGGGAAATTGCAACAGCTACGTGTATCTTATTTTGAGTCCCTCTGTGTAGGAGTCACCATGCATGTCATTTCCTCTCTGGCATGGAAGAGGTATGGCTTGTGACTCCCTAATTAAAGCAGAGAGAGGGTAAACAGATGTCAACATTGCTAGGATGGCTGGAGAGCATATTTCCAGCATTGAGACTCTTTTGGAAAACACAAAAATGAGTTATGGAAAGCCAATGGCTCTTTGTCATTTGCTTTCTAACTAACCTGTTGGTGGATTAACCCATCATGCTAGGATTTGTCATATGTTGTGAATATGCCATATTCACAACCTTTATATTTTTTAGAGTATAAGGCGCACCAGAATATAATGAGTCCCATTGGGATTTGGCGCTATAGAAGTCAAATTAAATAAATAAATAAGATGCACCTTAAACTCAACCCAGACAAGAGGAGTGGCTGTGGGTCTTGCCTCCCAAGGACAATCCCATCTGTCCATCCATCACCCTGACCCACTCAGAGAGGGTTCGCAACTTGGACGTCATCCTCGATCCACAGCTCACATTAGAGTAACATCTTTCAGCTGTGGCGAGGGGGGTGTTTGCCCAGGTTCACCTGGTGCACCAGTTGCAGTCCTATTTGGACAGGGAGTAATTGCTCACAGTCGCTCATGCCTCATCACCTCGAGGTTCGATTACTGCAACGCTCTCTACATGGGGCTACCTTTGAAAAGTGTTCGGAAACTTCAGATTGTGTAGAACGCGGCTGCCATAGCCATTGTGGGGCTTCCCAGATTTGCCCACGTTTCTACAACACTCCGTGGCCTGCAATGGCTGCCGATCAGTTTCCGGTCACAATTCAAAGTGTTGGTTATGACCTTTAAAGCCCTACATGGCATTGGACCAGAATATCTCCGGAACCACCTGCTACCGCACAAAACCCAGTAACCGATAAGGTCCCACAGAGTTGGCCTTCTCCGGGTCCTGTCGACTAAACAATGTCATTTGGCTGGCCCCAGGGGAAGAGCCTTCTCTGTGGCGGCCCCGGCCCTCTGGAATCAACTCCCCCCGGAGATTAGAACTGCCCCCACCCTCCTTGACTTTTGTAAATTGCTCAAGCCCCTTTTATGCCACCAGACATGGGGGAACTGAGACATATCCCCCAGGCTTTTATATTTTATGTTTGGTATGTATGTGTTGTTGGGTTTTTAAATAAGATAGGGTTTTATATGCTTCTTTTTTAATATTAGATTTGTTTTGCTATAATATTGTTGTTTTTTAATTATTGTTGTGAGCCGCCCCAAGTCTTCGGAGAGGGGCAGCATACAAATCTAATAAATTATTATTAAATTATTATTATTATTTGGGAGGGAGGAAAGTTGGGGGGATCTACCTACCAGGTATCCGTCTGGCTAGCGTCCTTAGTCTGTTCAGCTTCGGGCACATTAATTTATCCCTGGTTAGGGCTCTCTTCAAAGGGAGTACAAATAAAAACAAACCTACTAAGACTTAGGGAACAAAAACTACTTCAGAAGGAGTAGGAATAAAAAAAAATGCTGCAAGCCAGAAAGATGGCTAGAATCTCATTAAGGCTGAAAAATTTTTTCCTAGGGAGTAGGAATGAAAACAAGCCTGCAAAGACTTAGGGCTGGAAAAACTATTTCAGAGGAGTAGGAAGCTGGGAGAATCATTAGCACCTCATTAGAGCTGGGGGAAAAAACCTTTGAAAAAGCTACATTCCGGGTATAAGGCGCACCCAAATTTTCAGCCTCTTTTAGGGAGGAAAAAGATGCACCTTACACTCCAAAAAATACACTTTGTCCCCACGGAGATATTTTTCACTGCAACTCACTAGATGCTTTGTCCTTTGATTTTTCATATAATTAAATAAAATTGAATGAGAAATTGTCCTAGTGTCACATCTAGCTATCTTTATTTTCTAGATTGTTTCTGAATTCCAAAAGCTACCTTAGAAAATAAATATTGAATGGAAATGGCGTTACCAATATTCTCTATCCAGTAAAAAAAGTATTACTAAATTTGTGTCATAGATAGAAGTTACTATACTTGGCCACAAACACTTGAACCACCATTACTTGGTATCAGAAAATAAAATAAAAATTGGCTACTACTTTTTTGCAGTTATCCAGAACTACCTGCAATATACCGTAGTCCAGATCAATGTTAATGGCTGAGATGCAACCAGATCCATGGTGCAAAATCCTGCAAAACTGAGATATACAGTAATACCTCATCTTACGAACTTAATTGGGGCAGGACAGAGTGGAGAAAAATGGAGGAAACCCATGGAGATCCAGAGGGGAGAATGGGGCAGGACAGGGTGGAGAAAAACGGAGGAAACCCATGGAGATCCAGAGGGGAGAATGGGGCAGGACAGGGTGGAGAAAAACGGAGGAAACCCATGGAGATCCAGAGGGGAGAATGGGGCAGGACAGAGTGGAGAAAAACAGAGGAAACCCATGGAGATCCAGAGGGGAGAATGGGGCAGGACATGGTGGAGAAAAACGGAGGAAACCCATGGAGATCCAGAGGGGAGAATGGGGCAGGACAGAGTGGAGAAAAACGGAGGAAACCCATGGAGATCCAGAGGGGAGAATGGGGCAGGACAGGGTGGAGAAAAACGGAGGAAACCCATGGAGATCCAGAGGGGAGAATGGGGCAGGACAGAGTGGAGAAAAACGGAGGAAACCCATGGAGATCCAGAGGGGAGAATGGGGCAGGACATGGTGGAGAAAAACGGAGGAAACCCATGGAGATCCAGAGGGGAGAATGGGGCAGGACAGAGTGGAGAAAAACGGAGGAAACCCATGGAGATCCAGAGGGGAGAATGGGGCAGGACAGGGTGGAGAAAAACGGAGGAAACCCATGGAGATCCAGAGGGGAGAATGGGGCAGGACAGAGTGGAGAAAAACAGAGGAAACCCATGGAGATCCAGAGGGGAGAATGGGGCAGGACATGGTGGAGAAAAACAGAGGAAACCCATGGAGATCCAGAGGGGAGAATGGGGCAGGACAGAGTGGAGAAAAACGGAGGAAACCCATGGAGATCCAGAGGGGAGAATGGGGCAGGACAGAGTGGAGAAAAACAGAGGAAACCCATGGAGATCCAGAGGGGAGAATGGGGCAGGACATGGTGGAGAAAAACGGAGGAAACCCATGGAGATCCAGAGGGGAGAATGGGGCAGGACAGAGTGGAGAAAAACGGAGGAAACCCATGGAGATCCAGAGGGGAGAATGGGGCAGGACATGGTGGAGAAAAACGGAGGAAACCCATGGAGATCCAGAGGGGAGAATGGGGCAGGACAGAGTGGAGAAAAACAGAGGAAACCCATGGAGATCCAGAGGGGAGAATGGGGCAGGACATGGTGGAGAAAAACGGAGGAAACCCATGGAGATCCAGAGGGGAGAATGGGGCAGGACAGAGTGGAGAAAAACGGAGGAAACCCATGGAGATCCAGAGGGGAGAATGGGGCAGGACATGGTGGAGAAAAACGGAGGAAACCCATGGAGATCCAGAGGGGAGAATGGGGCAGGACATGGTGGAGAAAAACGGAGGAAACCCATGGAGATCCAGAGGGGAGAATGGGGCAGGACAGAGTGGAGAAAAATGTAGGAAACCCATGGAGATCCAGAGGGGAGAATGGGGCAGGACAGAGTGGAGAAAAATGGAGGAAACCCATGGAGATCCAGAGGGGAGAATGGGGCAGGACAGAGTGGAGAAAAACGGAGGAAACCCATGGAGATCCAGAGGGGAGAATGGGGCAGGACAGAGTGGAGAAAAACGGAGGAAACCCATGGAGATCCAGAGGGGAGAATGGGGCAGGACATGGTGGAGAAAAACGGAGGAAACCCATGGAGATCCAGAGGGGAGAATGGGGCAGGACATGGTGGAGAAAAACGGAGGAAACCCATGGAGATCCAGAGGGGAGAATGGGGCAGGACATGGTGGAGAAAAACAGAGGAAACCCATGGAGATCCAGAGGGGAGAATGGGGCAGGACATGGTGGAGAAAAACGGAGGAAACCCATGGAGATCCAGAGGGGAGAATGGGGCAGGACAGGGTGGAGAAAAACGGAGGAAACCCATGGAGATCCAGAGGGGAGAATGGGGTAGGACAGAGTGGAGAAAAACGGAGGAAACCCATGGAGATCCAGAGGGGAGAATGGGGCAGGACAGGGTGGAGAAAAATGGAGGAAACCCATGGAGATCCAGAGGGGAGAATGGGGCAGGACAGGGTGGGAAAAAACGGGAGGAACTCAAGTCTGGAGGTGGGGCATCCCAGCGGCCGGCGGCAGGTTCGTAAGGTGAAAAAAGTTCGTAAGAAGAGGCAAAAAAATTCCGAACCCTGGGTTCGTATCTTGAAAAGTTCGTATGACGAGGGGTTCGTATCATGAGGTACCACTGTACTGAGAAAAGGTACAATGTAACTGTCTTCTGATATTTGCTGCTTATCAATGTTTCTGCAGCCCAGATGTGGAAGCTGTATGCCAAAGGTCTTCAAACTTGGTAACTTTAAGACTTGTGGACTTCAACTCCCAGAATTCTACAGCCAGAATTCTGAGAGTTGAAGTCCACAAGTCTTAAAGTTGCCAAGTTTGGGGACCCCTGCTCCATGCAGAAATCTCTCCTGTTTGCTTCCCTTTTGGTAAATGCATGGCTTGGTTCCTGGCCGCCCTCCCCTTGTCAGTCATTTTGTGACAGCACTTATCACACATTCTTGAAATTACAAACTTAGCCAATAAGCCCCCACATTTCTATCTCTAACAAGAATAATAATACTTTTTTTCCCTTTAGAAGCATTGGAAACCTTTCAGCAAAACCTACATCAAAACAAGAATATTTCTCCACGTATCCCAGCGTTGTCTACCCTTACTACTAATTTCCCCCAAGATTTCAAGTGGAACAGGTTTTATGGATTCATTGATATTTCATCCTTTTAAATTGGCAGTATGGAAACCAAAACTTGTATATTTGGATTGTGTATGTGTGTGCATACCCACACATACACACACACACACACACACAATCCCAATGTTCATTATGCATCCTATGAGTGAATAAGAGACAAAGGAAGCAATGGCTACTAGCAGCAGTTTTATAAGCAGAATCAGAGTGAGAAGATATCATATAAATCACTTAAACCAACTATCTTCTCAGAGGTGGAAACATTACAAGAATCTTTCCTCAATCCTTAAGGACACAGACTTTAGTGGCTGAACTGGCAGGTGATTTTTGGGAGTTAAAGTCTATATATCTCAATTTTGGCAAGAATCAGAACCTCTGCACAAGATGCATCTCTGAAAGATGCTCATCTAGGCTATGGTTGAAGGCCTCAAACAGGGAAGGATTATAGTAAATCAACGGTCTTCCTTTAGAAATATAATGCCGAAATAATCATTTCATCTACTTACTATTAATTGATAATTCAACTAATTCAACTACTTCTCAGCTATATGGAGAAATAGTTTTATTTATCAGAATCTATTCAAATATAACTCCCAAGGAATATTTATTTTCAGGCAAGTTTATATGTAAGGGCAGTCTTAAGCAAACTGCCATTACCAATTTGCCCATCATTAATTATAGCTTATATTTTCTGAGTTCACATGACTACTGAACCATGATTTAACCACAATTTAATCCCAATTGTTGCCAAGAGTAAACTAGATTGCAGAAAATACGACTTCATCAATAGAGTTATCAATGCCTGGAATGGATTACCTGACTGTGGTTTCCTCCCCCAAACCCCAAAATATTTAGCCTCATATTGTCTACTGTTGACCTCTCCCTGTTTCTAAAAGGCCTGTAAGGAACGTACATAAACGCACCATTGTGCCTACCGTCCCCTTCTTACTATCCTATTGTCTTCTTTTATCATTATTTACTACTATGTTATGCTTATACAAACTACAATCCTATACTTGTTTGACTAAATAAATAAACAAATAAACAAACAAATATATATATAAATAAAAGTATTAGCTAAAATGCAGTTGGCTATTTATAGTTGAGTGTGTTCTTGTGAACATTACATGTGTTGTAAAAGCAAAACAAACCAGAATCTGGCTAATTTCTTCCGGTCGTTTGTGAAGTACAGCAATTCCATTCACTTCCCGCAATTCATCTCCAACATGGACCAGACCTAAGAAGGAAACAAGAAAAATATGAGGTCAGCCATCCATTCTAGATAGCAAAAGCTCCCTATATGGCATGTAGCAATTCTGATGACTCACAATAGAGAAGCAAGTCCCATCCCAAATAAGAAAATGTCACCAAAAGCCTATTTCCAAACCTGGGATCAAAAGGAACAGAAATTAATCCCTGCTCAACTGTGAAGCTCATTGAATGAGCTTAAACCAGCCATTCTCTCATGTTTGCACGTTGTTCTAAGAAGAAAAGTACTTTGTGAAGAGATGGGATGGTCTTGAGCAGAAGCCAGCAACCATATACAGTATATCTCCAGTTCTGACAGTTCTGGGAAGCCTAGGATTAAGCCACCAGAAACTGGCAGCAAAATGGAGATTTGTAGACACAATCTCTCCCCCAACCTTACCCTGTTTTGGCAGTAACTACATGCATTGAGCCCATAGCAGAATTTCATACGTATTTTTGTTTTGTAAATCTGAACTAAAATTTTTAAAATACAGTTTGCCATTAAGGAACTCTGCATTTCCTAAAAACAACTTAAAATAACAATCCTGTCCTGCTTTAGAAGGAAGCTGGGAAACAGATTATGAATTTCTAACCTTATATAATAGGTTCCTTATTCCTAATTACTTAGTGGGCTTCTCCACTGCACAATGTGAAAAGGAAATATGTCTTGGTTTCCTATCCCTGGACTACTACATCCCTATAACCTGGCCTTCTTGACTGAGCGTGATCGGTAGAACCACAGCTTCTACAGCTTTGGTGTAATTATGGAAGATGAATCATTTCTCACTACTCCATCTTCTTTTTTTATCTAATACAGATTTAGTTAAAATATTAATATGTCTTTTATAGTTCAAAGGAAGTTTGCATCCCCCTTCATTAAAAATTGAAATTGCTTTAATGTACTTACTCAGCCCTTGGCTAAATTTTCAAACAATTTAATCAATAATATTCAGCATCTCTCTCAGCTTTCACTAGAGCTTTGTTTTGCAAAGAATGGAAGGTAAGTGCTCTGGTAACCCGTCAAAAAATATCATTTTGAATATTATTTGGGAAACCCACACAATGACAGGATCTTTAAGAATTAGGTTCTTTATAACCTACAACTTCACCTTGAATTCTGCAGGCTATCAAAAATACTTAGAGCCACATATATCTGCCAGAAGTTAATCTGGCAGGTTTGTGTTGGCAAATCAATTTGGATATAATTCAAGGACAGGAAAACATAAATAAAAGTGTTATTCTTCCAATTCAAAAATATCCAAAATTTCCAGAATTAGTGCTAGGACCTGCCTGACTTTGCAGAAGAGAATAAAATGTGTTTTTCAGGAAAAAATAAAAATCCTAAACTGACTCAGAAAAAGCTCGTCCTATTTTGCGTGAAATTTTTAAAAATGCATTTTGCAACTTAGGGAAACATACCACTGCGATCAGCTGCCCCTCCCCTCATGATGCGGGCAACAATCACAGCCCCTGTCTGCTCATCCCGCCTGATTGTGGCACCCTAAAGGAGAAACAAAAGATTCATCAGTGCACAGCTCTAGCCTGGCACATCAGAATAGGCTTGGTCAATTAAGCCTAAAAGAAAAAATCTCTGTGTATATATATCTATACAGTGGTCAAATACAAGCTGGAGGGGAACCTGATATAAAAACAACAGCCTCCTCTCACTTTTTGATCCCCTCTCAGCAATTAATATTCATTATGATATTGCCCCTGGAAATTCTATGTAGCTGTCATGGTTAATAGCTATGGCTAGTCCCATCCTCTGTGAATTTAACCAGATCCGCTTTCTTTCTTTCTTTCTTTCTTTCTTTCTTTCTTTCTTTCTTTCTTTCTTTCTTTCTTTGTATGCCATCCCTCTCCGTAGACTCGGGGCGGCTACCAACAATAATAAGACAATATAAACAAATCTAATATTTAAGTTTAAGTTAAATTTAAAAACCCTAATTTGAGAAACCAATCATACATACAGATATAACAAGCATAAATTTTATATCTCAATTCGCCCATGCCTGACGATAGAGGTGGGTTTTAAGGAGCTTACAAAAGGCGAGGAGGGTGGGGGCAACTCTGATCTCTGGGGGGAGTTGGCTCCAGAGGGTCAGGGCCGCCACAGAGAAGGCTCTTCCCCTGGGTCCCGCCAGACGGCATTGTTTAGTTGACGGGACCCGGAGAAGGCCAACTCTGTGGGACCTAACTGGTCACTGGGATTTGAATTGTGACCAGAAACTGATTGGCAACCAATGCAGACTGTGGAGTGTTGGTGTGACATGAGCATATTTAGGAAAGCCCATGATAGCTTTCGCAGCTGCATTCTGCACGATCTGAAGTTTCCGAACACTTTTCAAAGGTAGCCCCATGTAGAGAGCGTTACAGTAGTCGAGCCTCGAGGTGATGAGGGCATGAGTGACTGTGAGCAGTGACTCCTGGTCCAAGTATGGCTGCAACTGGTGCACCAGGCGAACCTGGGCAAACGCCCCCCTCACCACAGCTGAAAGATGCTTCTCTAATGTGAGCTGTGGATCGAGGAGGATGCCCAAGTTGTGGACCCTCTCTGAGGGTGTTAGTGATTCCCCCCCCCCAGGGTAATGGATGGACAGATGGGATTGTCCTTGGGAGGCAAAACCCACAGCCACTCCGTCTTATCAGGGTTGAGCTTGAGTCTGTTGACACCCATCCATACCCCAACAGCCTCCAGGCACCGGCACATCACTTCCACTGCTTCACTGACTGATACAACCTAAACCAAGATTAATAGAAGTGAATTCTATTAATTATAAAATGCATGGAAAAATGTTTTCTTTGATCTGTCCTGCTATATCTGCTGCCATTCCAGCTGATCCCCAAATACTTTCTTTTATTAATAACAGCATTGTTTATTAATAGGAATATTATATATTTTTTCAGGATAGAAGTCCTCAAAAGATTAATGATATCTTTTTAAAGGATAAATCATACTATAACAAAATTCAATAAACCAGAATAAATAAAATATCATCAGCAGTTTGAAATATTGTATTTTAAAATGAACCAGTGCGAGCTGCAATATGTAGCTCTAAAAACCCATAAAAAGAGGTCTGTAAATCATTCTCAAGTCGAGACATTCCTGGAGATCCTGATATTCCCTGATGATTCTGCTGGAGGCAGAATGAAATTCATCCTGTTCATATTTTTATGCTACATACAGGCTTACTTAATGACAGCACTGTTTCTGGATGATTTGACGCTACAGCAGTGCTGGAAAACTAATTTTATAACTAGTCCTGACATTTATGATCATGGCAGCTTCCTCACAGTCACATGACTGAGATTTGGGCACTTCATAACCGGCAAGTATGTATGATCATTATGGCATCCCTTGTTCACATAATTGCCATTTGCATACTTCATAGCCTAATCCCAACAAGCAGAGTCAATGGAGAAGCTGGCAGTAAAATCATGCATCATGTCTCATTTAATGACCATATTGCTTAGCAACAGAGTTACCAGTCCCATCTGTGGTTGCTAGGCCAGGACTACCTGTATGATCAATTCCTATGTGCCTATCCCATTCTTAAACATAAATGCAATTCATGCATTACTTACAGGCAAATTACTTTTATAGATTCTGAATTGCAGTTCACATCTCAACAATGACATATATAGTTATGGAAACACCCCGTACAATTTTAAATAAATCAAGAAGATGTCTGGCAAAATATGTATAGCACAGAAAATTTGTATATTAATACAAAAAAACATTGGAGAAAATGTGACTATATTCTTAACATTTAAAATATGGGGAATGTGTAGAAATGGGTTCAAATTAATTTAACATAGAAGACTAAGAAACTGATAGATTTCCTCTTTATTCACATAAGCAAAACTCAGAGTTACATATGCTGAGCTTAAAGACCAGACTGGCAATTTATCAGATAAGTTCAAAATATTTAAGGACTTTAAAGTCCAATACAACTTTACTTACACGTTATATATTAATAGAAAACCAAAACAGCTGGTGCTGAATAAGGGACTAATATGAATTGGATCACAATTCCCACAATGCCTTGCAATCGGCTACGTTGGCATGGGTTAGCCATAGTGAGAATGAGAATCTACTAGCTTTGATTCCAAAACATAGAATGAAATCACTAATGAACCTGATTGGCAGCCAGTTTAGAGCACAAGAGTCAAAATACATCTTCACAGAATAACCGTGTTTACATAACATACTAAAATCAGATGGTGTTTGACTTACTGTGTCATCCAAATATGAAAATACGGACTTTTATGGGTAGGAGAGAAGCTGTTAATCATGCTGGAAGGAGTCAACACTGCCAAGGAGATTTGTCCCTACAAAGATGCTTCTCCTTTCTGTTTTCATCTGGAATCATTTTTACATCTAAAAAATGTCCCATACTTCATGCATATAGTAGTTATTTTAATCGCAATGAAATCACTAACAAATTTTCTTCTTATCAGCATGAAAGATACATACCAATGGTTCTTTATTCTTTACTAGACGAACTATTTTCACTGATTCTTCATCAAAATCATCATCAACATTATCCAACAACGGAGGAAGAACAGGGTCAAAATTCTTCTGCGCAACAGTATCATGCACAACAAGCATCGCCTTGGGACAAAAGGAGACAGGAGAACAATAAAATAAAAAGACAAGTGAAAACAGAAACAGATCAGAGTTTTCTTCAATGCCCCTGTGACTGTGGAGATATAGAAACAACACTGCTTCTCCAGTGTCTGAATTACAGAGATGTTTGTGCTAGTTTCATTTCACCACTATAGTATAAATATCCAGGCTGCACAGGAAAATTTTATATTTCTCTGCTGCTTGCAAATATTAACCTGTTACAAACATATGCTACCAGGTTCTGCACAGAAGCATTTAAAATCCATTAGATATCATGTGCCTTAAACTAGCTTGAATGTTTTCTTATACAGTAATACCTCGCCTTACAAACGCATCGTCATACAAACATTTCGAGGTACAAACCTGGGGTTTAAGATTTTTTTTGCCTCTTCTTACAAACTATTTTCACCTTACAAACCCACCGCCACCACTGGGATGCCCCGCCTCCGGACTTCCGTTGCCACCGAAGCACCCGTTTTTGCGCTGCTGGGATTCCACCGAGGCTCCCCTCCATGGGAAACCCCACCTCCGGACTTCCGTGTTTTTGTGATGCTGCAGGGGAATCCCAGCAGGGGAATCCCAGCAGTGCAAAAATGGGCACTTCGCTGGCAACGGAAGTCCAAAGGTGGGGTTTCCCAGCGAGGGTAGCCTCAGTGAAATCGCAGCATCGCAAAAACACAGAAGTCCGGAGGTGGGATTTCCCATGAAGGGGAGCCTCAGGGAAATCCCAGCAGTGCAAAAACAGGCACTTCGGCTGGCAAAAGGGGTGAATTTTGGGCTTGCACGCATTAATCGCTTTTCCATTGATTCCTGTGAGAAACATTGTTTTGTCTTACAAACTTTTCACCTTAAGAACCTCCTCCCGGAACCAATTAAGTTTGTAAAACAAGGTATCACTGTATTTATCTAATGTCTCTCCTCCTGCCTATAGATTTGTTTAGACTTTTTCAATATTTTCTAGTTCTTTTAAATGCATGTTTTATGTTTCTTAATTTTGTGAAACTTTTGTTTTAATAATTTAGATGTTTAAAAATTATTGCTTGTATCCCACCTTCATTATGCTGGTCTATAACCACAATAAAGATTTGATTGATTGAGTTTCCTCAGTTGTTATCAGAAATAAGCAACACCCAGATGCTTTCTATACAGTGGGCCCTGTTTCATCACTAACCCCATTTCAAGCTACTTCAACAGGCTTTTCTCAAAATAACAGTGTCCAATCTTCATAATCAACAGCCAACATGACTATCTTTATAGAAGATAAGGAGAACTACAGTCCAATAGTTTTGTAATAAAACCTTATGAAATAAACAGGTGAAAGCAAGTACGGTAGGTTTATTCTGGGTCATTGTATCTCCAATTTTTTTATTTGTCATCTGCATCCATGCAGGCCAGTGAGCAGTCTTTCATAATAAAATTGGGACTGTCTAATTAAACCCAAGTTGGCAACGTGAAAGAATTTTAACAGATATGTAGCTTCAAAATATTTCAAATAAACTTGTCAGCCCATCATCCAAGGCACCATTTTTAAGTTCTTTATTTGCGAAACATAAATGTTACATAATGTATAATTAGGAAGGAAACTTCTACTGGTTTTGATAATTATCTTGCCCCAAACACAAAATTGGGAGGTGAGGAAACATTTCCAAGACAATGGTTTGCTTCACTTGGCACATTCCTAATGTTTTCCCAGAAATTCTTCCATCTTTGTTTCAATTTGTTAAAAATCAGTTGATGGAATATTTATCTGATGCCTTTAGACTGAACAGGATAATATTTTTACCAGGAATTCACCTGATATATTTATGGTAATTAAAACATTTGTCACAAATATCATATATCAAGCTCCATGGGTTTATTTCAAATCCAAATATGAGAAATGCCACTGTCGACCATCAAGGAAACATACAGTCAAAAATCAATGATTTAAACAAGTATCTTTAATGCTTTTTAAGAATAATGTATTCTAGACTTCAGTTCTTTGTGAAATTGGTGTCAGACTGCTATTCTATTAAAACACAGGTGTTTCTTTGCGATGAACATCTAAACATCTGAATTTCTGATTCAGGAATTTGTTTAATAACAAAGATGCTCATTATTTTTTCCAAGCCTTTCTCTTGCCTCATCATCTTGTCCAATAAAATTTGTTCTACATCTGTCATTTATTCAATATTTTTGGACATCAGTCCATCAGATATAATCAGCCCATAGAAGCAGCCATCTTTACTGGCATTGTTTACTGGCAGGCAGAGTGCTGTACTGCAGGCCACTGAAGCTGACTGTATTTATTTTATTTATTTATTTTATTTTATTGGATTTGTATGCCATCCATCTCATGGCAGCTCACAGCATATATAAAAACAGAACAATAATATAAATCCAATTAATACTACAATTTAAAAACAATTAAAAGAAAAACTTATCAACCAAATATTCAGCAATCATACTTAAGGCATTCAGTGGCCAGGGGAAGATCTAAGAGTCCCAAGCCTAGTGGCAAAGATGAGTTTTTAAGCTCTTTTGGAAGGCAAGGAGGGTGGGGCCAGGGCGAATCTCTGGGGGGGAGTTGATTCCAGAGGGCTGGGGCTCCCACAGAGAAGGCTCTTTCCCTAGGTCCCGCCAGCCAACATTGTTTGGTTGACAGGACCCTGTGGGACCTCACTGGTCGCTGGGATTCATGTGGCAGAAGGCGGTCTCAGAGATAATCTGGTCTGTAGATCTGTAGGTCAGCGGTTCAAATCTCATCACCGGCTCAAGGTTGACTCAGCCTTCCATCCTTTCGAGGTGGGTAAAATGAGGATCCAGATTGTGGGGGCAATATGCTGGCTCTGTTAAAAAGTGCTATTGCTAGCATGTTGTAAGCCACCCTGAGTCTAAGGAGAAGGGCGGCATAAAAATTGAATAAATAAATAAATACTATGGCTATTAAATATAAATTAAGGCCTGGCGACATAGGTGAGTCTTAGGACTCTTGTGGAAGTCGAGGGGGGTGGGGGCAATACAAATCTCTGGGGGGAGCTGATTCCAGAGGGCCGGGGCCCCCAAAGAGAAGGCTCTTCCCCTAGCCCCCCCAAATGACATTGTCTGGTTGATGGGACCTGGATAAGGTCAATTCTGTGGGACGCAACCGGCCGCTGGGATTTATGCTTAATTTATACCTTATACACTACTTAATTCCAAAGACTTATTGTAGTTTCAATATTCCAAAATTTCTTGGATCCTTATTCCATTTATAACTTTTTATCATCAAAATCTTATTTGGTTCTATCATTAAAAATTCTTAATCTTATAATTAATATTCCTTTTGTTCAGAATAGAAGATAAGCTAACCCAATTTTTCCATTTTTTTTACTTCATTGTCCAAAAAGTCTCTAAAAGTTTTCCAATGGTTGATAGACAATTTCTGAAAATGGTCAGATGGTGAGGTTTTCAAACTTAATGTCTTTTAAAAAGTTCTTCCCCAATTGCAACCAATATTGTTGATCTTGTCCCCTCCTAATGTTAAACCCACAAAAAATTGAAAACTTCTCCTTTAGTCTTCATGCGAGAAACAGCTGTCCAGATGACACGCAGACATTAACTATCCTCTTCTTTTCCAGAAGTGATCCAAAGAACAGGTCTTTTCAGCAGTTCCTTGGTTTTTGATACAGTTGTTGGTTTTGCTTTCACAGAACCATCTTCCTAGAACCAGCTTTTACAGAACCATCTTCAGTTTGACATACTTCCCCTCGGGAAGTGCAAATGTCAACTGGTATCAACTTATAATTTGGACTAAATTAAGTATTGCGTTATACAAACTTGTACTAATTGCAACCTGCCTGTGCACTGTTAATGCTGCATTGTGCTTATGCCAAAATCTGTTTCGCTGAAGAATGTTAACTCGCTCTGCTTTCTAGCACCTCATATCTGATCCTAGCAATTTGTTGGCACGATTAGGAAACCTCATGGGATTGAGAGTCAGTTTGTTAGTAGACCTTGTGGGCTGTGGTTTTCAGTTATTGTTAGTTGGGTTTTTAACCTCAGCTGTCCTTACAATTTTTCTTATGCTATTTCGATGGCATTTTAATCGTTATCCATTGTTAGCTTTCTGGCATTGAGTGAGATGATCAGCCATGCACATCAAATCAAATCAATAATTAACCCAAATACAAAATTGTTGATATGTGTCACCAATAGAATCTTAGTTAACAATATAATTTACCACTCTTGCCAAAAATGGCAATTACCAATTGGCTACAAAAGCTGTAAACTATCTAACTCCCACATAAATATACATGGCAGTGCGTGTAGCTTCCCATTCTGAAAAATAGTGGTGTCTTTCAAACATGATACCTTTAAATGTGTGGATGTCAACTCTCAGAATTCCCCAGCCAGCAAAGAATTATCAGGGTTAAAATCCACCCAGTGTAAAACTGTCAAATTGAAAAACACTAATCTAAAATGATTTAACAATAAGCAAAATAATCTAGAATAATCTTCACTGTGCTTTAAGTAGATTTAGAAGAATTAAGAGATGGCAACACTTGTCTTTTGAATTTGCTTGCTCTGGTTAAGAAATTAAGCCCTATTTGAGCTCAATATTCAATCCCGGTATTAATTTACTGCCTGCAACAGTTGTTTGGCTGACATAATCAGTTAATTATAAGCTGACAAGTTTGATAACTCAGATACCACAACCAGATAATTGGGGCACAATGGCTTGCAGATGAGTTTCAAATCCAGGTCTCTAATCATAGTTGGTCATTTAAGTTGGTTATTATTCAAAAATAGCAAAAACATTATACAGTGAACCCTCGAGTTTCGCGTCCTCAAGGATCGCGAAAGGGCTATTTCGCGAGTTTTCAACCCGGAAGTAAACTCCACCATCTGCGCATGCGTGCCCTTCCACGCATGCGTAGATGGTGGAGTTTCCCCGCCGGGCAGAGGCTTCCCTGGGTCTTCCCCCTCTTGCCCCCGTAAGACCCCAGCGGCGGCGCGAGCAACGGCGTGGGCGGGCGGGCGGCACGCGCGGGGACACCCCAGCTCGGCTCCCCAGCTGGGAAGCGGCCCCAGCAACAGCGTGGGCGGGCGGGCGGTGCCCGCGCGCTTGGGGACATCGCAGCTCCGCTCCCCAGCTGGGGAGCCGAGCTAGGGAGTCCCGACCGCGCGCGCGTTGCTGGGGAAAGCGCGCGCGCTTGGGGAATCCCTAGCTCCGCTTCCCAGCTGGGGAGCGGAGCTAGGGATTCCCCAAGCGCGCGCGCTTTCCCCAGCAACGCGCGCGCGGTCGGGACTCCCTAGCTCGGCTCCCCAGCTGGGAAGCGGCCCCAGCAACAGCGTGGGCGGGCGGGCGGTGCCCGCGCGCTTGGGGACATCGCAGCTCCGCTCCCCAGCTGGGGAGCCGAGCTAGGGAGTCCCGACCGCGCGCGCGTTGCTGGGGAAAGCGCGCACGCTTGGGGAATCCCTAGCTCCGCTTCCCAGCTGGGGAGCGGAGCTAGGGATTCCCCAAGCGCGCGCGCTTTCCCCAGCAACGCGCGCGCGGTCGGGACTCCCTAGCTCGGCTCCCCAGCTGGGAAGCGGCCCCAGCAACAGCGTGGGCGGGCGGGCGGTGCCCGCACGCTTGGGGACATCGCAGCTCCGCTCCCCAGCTGGGGAGCCGAGCTAGGGAGTCCCCATCGCGCGCGCGTTGCTGGGGAAAGCGCGCGCGCTTGGGGAATCCCTAGCTCGGCTCCCCAGCTGGGAAGCGGCCCCAGCAACAGCGTGAGCAACGGGGTGGGCGGGCGCGAGCAACGGGGTGGGCGGGCGAAGGGCGGGCGGCAGTGGAAGCAAAAACACCATCTGCGCAAGCGCAGAAGGTGTTTTTACTTCCGCACCGCTACTTCGCTAAAAATCGATCATCGCGTGGGGTCCTGGAACGGAACCCTCGCGATGATCGAGGGTTCACTGTAGTTTATTTCCCCTTCATGGATTACGGACAAGGCCATTGGAGCTGTGAGTTCCGCCACCTGTCTACTGGATCCGTGTCCCTCTTGGTTGGTTTCGGCCAGCCGAGAGGTGACACGGGGATGGGCCCAGGAGATTGTCAACACCTCCTTGGGGAGGGGGTCCTTTCCGGCCCTTTATAAGGAGGCACTTGTGCGCCCCCTCCTCAAGAAGCCTTCCCTGGACCCAGTCGTGTTTAATAACTACCGTCCAGTCTCCAACCTTCCCTTTATGGGGAAGGTTGTCGAGAAGGTGGTGGCACTCCAACTCCAGCAGTCCTTGGAAGAAGCCGATTATCTAGGTCCTCAGCAGTCTGGATTCAGGCCCGGCTACAGCACGGAAACTGCTTTGGTCACGTTGATGGATGATCTCTGGCGGGCCCAGGACAGGGGCTTGTCCTCTGTCCGGGTGCTTCTTGACCTCTCAGTGGGTTTCGATACCATTGACCATGGTATCCTTCTGCACCGTCCGGAGGGGTTGGGAGTGGGAGGCACTGTTCTTCAGTGGTTCTCCTCCTACCTCTCCGGTCGGTCGCAGTCGGTGTTAGTGGGGGGTCAGAGGTTGACCTCTAGGTCTCTCCCTTGTGGGGTGCCTCAGGGGTCGGTCCACTCCCCTCTGCTATTTAATATCTACATGAAACCGCTGGGTGAGATCATCCAAGGGCATGGGGTGAGGTATCATCAATATGCAGATGATACCCAGCTATACATCTCCACCCCATGTCCAGTTAATGAAGCAGTGGAAGTGATGTGCCAGTGCCTGGAGGCTGTTGGGGCCTGGATGGGTGTCAACAAACTCAAACTCAACCCAGACAAGACGGAGTGGCTGTGGGTCTTGCCTCCCAAGGACAATTCTATCTGTCCATCCATTACCCTGGGGGGGAAAATGTTGTCCCCCACAGAGAGGGTTCACAACTTGGGCAGCTGACATTGGAACATCATCTTTCGGCTGTGGCGAGGAGGGCATTTGCCCAGGTTCGCCTGGTGCACCAGTTGCGGCCCTATTTGGACAGGGAGTCACTGCTCACAGTCACTCATGCCATCATCCCCTCGAGGTTCAATTACTGCAACGCGCTCTACATGGGGCTACCTTTGAAAAGTGTTCGGAAACTTCAGATCGTGCAGAACGCAGCCACGAGAGCCATCGTGGGGCTTCCAAGATTCGCTCATGTTTCTTCAACACTCCGTGGCTTGCATTGGCTGCCGATCAGTTTCTGGTCACAATTCAAAGTGTTGATCATGACCTTTAAAGCCCTATATGGCATTGGACCAGATTACCTCCGGAACCGCCTGCTACCGCACGAATCCCAGTGACCGCTAAGGTCCCACAGAGTTGGCCTTCTCCGGGTCCCGTTGACTAAACAACGTCGTTTGGCGGGTCCCAGTGGAAGAGCCTTCTCTGTGGCGGCCCTGGCCCTCTGGAACCAACTCCCCCCCGGAGAATAGAATTGCCCCCACCCGCCCTGTCTTTCGTAAACTACTCAAGACTCATTTACACCGCCAGGCATGGGGAAGTTGAGATATTCCTTCCCCCTAGGCCATTAAAAGTTATGCATGGTATGTTTGTTTGTGTGTATGTTTGGTTTTATAAATAAGGGTTTTTAGTTGTTATATTATTGGATTGTCACATGTTGTTTTTATCATTGTTGTTAGCCGCCCCAAGTCTACGGAGAGGGGCGGCATACAAATCCAATAAATTATTATTAATTAATTATTATTTCCCCTTCATGGCATCAGATCAGAATATCTCTGGGACCGCCTTCTGCCGCACGAATCCCAGTGACCGATTAGGTCCCACAGAGTGGGCCTTCTCCGGGTCCCACCAACTAAACAATGTCGTTTGGCAGGTCCCAGGGGAAGAGCCTTCTCTGTGGTGGCCCCGACTCTCTGGAACCAGCTCCCCCCAGAGATTAGAACTGCCCCCACCCTCCTTGCCTTTCGTAAGCTCCTCAAAACCCACCTTTGTCGTCAGGCATGGGGGAACTGAGATATCTCCCCTGGGCCCATACAATTTATGTATGGTATGGTTTTATTGTGTTGTGAGCCACCCCGAGTCTACGGAGAGGGGGCGGCATACAAATCTAATAAATAAATAAATAAATTACTGCCTTGTCACGGTGAAGGGACTTGCATAGCTCAATGAAGCTATGAGCTATGTGATGCAGGGCTACCCAAGGCAGACAGGCATAGTAGAGAGCTCTGAGAAAATGTGATCCACTGGAGAAGGAAACCCCTCCAGTATATTTGCCATGAAAACCCCATGGACAAAAGGCAAAAAGATATGACAGTGGAAAATGAGCCCCGCCAGTTGGAATATGCTCCTGGGAAACAGCAGGGGACTAGTACTAGTAGCACCAAAAAGACTGAAGCGACTGGGCCAAATCCAAAAGGAACTTAAAATGTAAGATCCATAAATCAAGGCAAGCTGGACATGGTCAAACAAGAGATGACAAGACTGAACATCGACAAATAGATTTAAGGAATTAGATCTGACAAACAGGCTGCTTGAAAAACTAAAAAACTATACCAAAGAAAAAGAAAGGCAAGAAAGCAAAATGGCTGCCTGGAGAAGCTTTGCAAATAGCTGAGGAAAGAAGGAAAGCGAAAGGCAAGGGAGAAAGAGAAAGATACACCCAACTGAATGCAGAGTTCCAGAGAATAACTAAAAAAGATTAGAATTATAAAGGATCAAAATGGCAGGGATGTAACAGAGGCAGAAGAGATTAAGAAGAGGGGGCAAAATTACCCAGAACGTCCCTGATAACCACCTCTACTATTGCATTAAAGTCTCCTATCGTTTAGATATTCTCATAGTCTAAGTCAATTATTTTATTAGCTTAGAATAAAACTTATATTGGTGTTCCTTTAGTGCATAAATCACAACTAATATTTCAATCATCAAAATCCTCCCAGCTTCATCTGCATATATACATTGATTCATTATATTTCTGTATATGTAACTCCTCTTTTACTTTGATCTGCTAATGCTAAATATAAATCTCCCAGTTTTACACATTCTAAAAATTTATTATCTTGTCATCTAATATGTACTTCTTGTAAGCATATTATATCTATTTTTAATTTACCTAATTTGTTAAACATTCTTTTCCTTTTTATAGCCAAATTCAATCCATTTATATTTATATTTAAGCAGATCTTTAAAATACGATAAAAGGAAGTATAAATAAAGTGGAAGAATAGTCGAAAGAGGTTAAAGAATTGATGGGAAAGAATGTACAATGTTTATAGAAAGTGGAAGGGAAAGTGGAAGCAACTGAGAAGAAGATGGAGGAGCTGGATGGTCAACCTATAGAAACAGACCAACTACAAATGTGAACAATTATTACACTGGAGATGGATCATTCTGAATATTATTTACATTTGCAAAATATGATAGAGAAGGGAGAAAACCTGATGAAGAAATCTTGGTAGAAGTGATGGAAGAAAATAAAGAAAGGATACTTAATGAAATTGATGACTTTATTGTTTCTAGATGCACAGAAAACATTTGATAATGTGAATTGGCCATTTATGATAAGGCAACTTCAAAATATGGATTTTGGAAAAAGATTTATTAATTAATCAAGTGAATGATGATATAGAATAGAATAGAATTCTTTATTGACCAAGTGTGATTGGACACACAAAGAATTTGTCTTTGGTTCATATGCTTTTAGTGTACATAAAAGAAAAATACATTTGTCAAGAATCAAGAGGTACAACACTTAATGATTGTCATAGGATACAAATAAGCAATCAGGAAACAATCAATATTAAAATAAATCATAAGGATCCAAGCAACAAGTTACAGTCATACAGTCATAAGCAGGAGGAGCTGGGGATAGGAATGATGAGAAGATTAATAGTAATAGTAATGCAGCCTTAGTGAATAGTTTGACAGTGGTGAAGGAATTATTTGTTTAGCAGAGTGATGGCGTTTGAGAAAAAAACTGTTCTAGTGTCTAGTAGTCTTGGTGTGCAGTGCTCTATAGTGTTGTTCTGAGGGTAGGAGTTGAAACAGTTGATGTCCAGAATGCTAAGGGTCAGTAAATATTTTCACGACCTTCTTTTTGACTCGTGCAATATGCAGGTCCTCAATGGAAGGCAAATTGGCAGTAATTAATTTTTCTGCAGCTTTGAGTATCCTCTGGAGTTTGTGCCTGTCTTGTTGGATTGCAGTACTGAACCAGATAGTTATAGAGGTACAGATGAAAGACTGTATGCAGTTCCTTGGGCAGTTTGAGCTTCCTAAGTTGGTGCAGAAAGAACATTATTTGTTGGGCTTTTTGGTGATGTTTTTGATGTTAAATGACCATTTTAGGTCTTGAGATATGATAGAACCTAGATATTTGAATATCTCTACTGTTGATACTGTATTTTTTAGTATTGTAAGAGTTGGTAGAATAGGAGGGTTTCTCCTAAAGTCTACCACCATTTCTTCAGTTTTGAGTGTGTTCAGTCACTTCCAGACTGATCTGTTCGCACCACAAGGCGAGTCTTATGAGGTTTCATCACTGTCTCAAATGAGACCAATCATCAATCACATATGACAGAGAAGGTGGATATTATGAAAGGAACAAGACAAGGATGTCATTTCTCACCACTGTTATTTGTGTTGACACTGGAATTGCTAACTAGAAATATATGACAAAGTGAGAATATAAAAGGAATAAAAATTAAAGGTGAGGATACAAACTGCAAGCGTTTGCAGATGACCTGGTGTTGATATTGGAAGAACCACTAGAGACTGGACCTAAGTTAATACAGCAAATTGAAAGATATGGAGAGGTGACGGGGTTAAAAATTAATAAAACTTTTAGTGAAAAATATGACAGAAAAACAAAAAAAGGAATTTATTGGAAAGTTAAAGGCAGATCAGAAAAAAAGTAAAATATTTAGGGATTCGTCTAACAGCTAGACATATGACAATTAAGGAAGCTAATTATTGTAGAGTAAAGAAATAAATTGGAATAGATCTGGAAAAATGAAAAAAATCTTACTATAACTGTATAACAAACACACATGTGAGTAAGTATTTTCATCTGGCTGACCACTTATGAGAATAGAAAACTAGATCGGACAGATAATAATAAGAGCACAATCTTATTTTTGCTTTCATGAAGAAACATTAAAACCTAAACTCTTTCTAATCAAGTCTTTCTAATCCTCCACAATCTTTAGTAAAATAAGGCAGTATAGATATCTGGGATCATACAGGAAACTTGAAGATAAAACTTTCTGATTTGCATGATGCATATGTGTGTGAAAGAAAAAAGTCAAATTTCTTTGAATTCAAATACTCCTCTTCATTCCTCTTAAATTGTTTTTTTCTTCTTGCTCTTCTTGCATGTTTTATAAGATCCAAGATAAATCTAAAAAGAACACAATCCTTCTGCTTGCAGAGCAGTATTAAATATTTCATACAATAGATCCAAGCTGGCAGTCAGCCATTGAGCTACAATGGAGCTTAGACGAAGCATTTTTCCACATTTCAAGAAAATACAGCAATTTCAGAACAAATAAATATACAGCAATGACTGGAAGAAAAAGAAAAAGGCTAGGCAGCAACCATGCACGTGCACACCATTAAAAAAAACACAAGAATGAATGCTAAAAATGAATAAGCTAGTGAACTTCTGTCAAGAAATATCAAAACTCCAATATCAATAGTATTTTAAGTTATATTAATAGGAGTCTCACAGACCGGGCAAGCTACAGCCTCACAAAATTCTGCATGCGCTTCAGTTTAGCCAAGGTTTCAAAGTTGTTCCAAAAATATGGTCATCCCCATCTTCAAAAAAGGAGACCCCTCTCTTGTGGATAATTACAGATCAATTTCACTATGCTGCGTCCCATGCAAAGTCATGGAATCAATTACTGTATAAACAAATCAATTACTCTCCATCTAGAAACTAATAATTTGCTCTCTAACAAACAATTTGGTTTCAGAAAAAAAACTATCCTGCAACCTGCAGCTCCTCCACTGCAAAAATATACGGACAACTCATCTAGATC
This sequence comes from Erythrolamprus reginae, assembly GCF_031021105.1. Lineage (NCBI taxonomy): Eukaryota > Metazoa > Chordata > Lepidosauria > Squamata > Dipsadidae > Erythrolamprus > Erythrolamprus reginae. The sequence continues at coordinate 117,043,343 of NC_091963.1, forward strand.
AAGGGAAATCTACAGATGCAATTTATATTGACTTCTGCAAAGCCTTTGATTCAGTGATCCACGACAAACTACTCCTAAAACTCAAATCCTATGGCATCTCCGGATCCCTCCATAGCTGGATTACAGCATTCCTGTCAAACAGACAACAAGTGGTCAAAATAGGAAGCACCATATTCACCCCCGTCCCAGTTAAAAGCGGTGTTCCCAAGGTAGTGTACTGGGACCAACGCTCTTCATTCTCTACATCAATGACCTTTGCGATTACATCACAAGCAACTGTGTCCTCTTCGCCAACGATATAAAACTCTTCAACACCACCAATAACACAACTACTCTCCAAAAAGACCTTGACGCTGTTTCTGAGTGGTCTAACACATGGCAACTCCAAATCTCAACTAGCAAATCCTCTGTCCTACACATTGGGAAGAAGAATCTGAACTCCAAATACGAATTGAATAATCAAATTATCACAGATAATCCCCACTTGGTTAAAGACCTTGGTAAACTAATAACAAAAGATTTAAGTGCTAAAGCCCACTGCAACAATATAGCCAAGAAGGCTTCAAGAGTTGTAAACCTAATCCTACATAGCTTCTGCTCTGGCAATCTCACACTACTTACCAGAGCTTACAAAACTTTTGCCAGACCCATCCTCGAATACAGCTCATCTGTTTGGAACCCATATCGCATCTCAGACATTAACACCCTTGAAAATGTCCAAAGATACTTAACCAGAAGAGCCCTTCACTCCTCCACTCGAAATAGAATACCCTACGAGACTAGACTTTCAATCCTGGGCCTAGAAAGTTTAGAACTAAGACGCCTTAAACAAGATCTAAGTATTGCCCACAAGATCATATGCTGCAACATCCTGCCTGTTGGCGACTACTTCAGCTTCAACCACAACAACACAAGAGCACACAACAGATTTAAACTTAATATTAACCGCTCCAAACTTGACTGTAAAAAATATGACTTCAGTAACCGAGTTGTCGAAGCGTGGAACTCATTACCGGACTCCATAGTGTCATCCCCAAACCTCCAACACTTTACCCTTAGATTATCTACAGTTGATCTATCCAGATTCCTAAGAGGTCAGTAAGGGGTGAGTACAAGTGCACTAGAGTGCCTTCCGTCCCCTGTCCTTTTGGTCTCCTATATCTCCTTTACCTTTCTTCTATACCTATATCTCTTCTTCTATTCTTTCATTTATATGTTCTATTACTATACCTTCTTTTCTATTATTTCTTAGATATATTTTACTATGAGTATCTCCTCTATAACCTTCATCATGTATTTTACTATGTGTATATAGATATATACCCACTAAAACCCTAATTGTGTTTTGGACTAAATAAATAAGTAAGTAAGTAAGTAAGTAAGTAAGTAAGTAAGTAAGTAAGTAAGTAAGTAAATAAATAAATATTATAATCTAAAAGTTGACAATATTGGTGGAAAAGGAACACAAAAGGAGAAAGGGAAAGTTGAATACAAGGTAGTCTACTTCAAGGGATAATGGCTTTTCAGAATTCTAGACTGAGAAGTCCTTTTCCCACCTACTTCCTAATTTTTTTAAATTTGAGATATTAGAGACTGTATGTGCGAATGATTACATGTCAAGCAAGCAAGGAAACCCTACTCATCCGTGTTGCCAAAAAGTATTTTTTTAAAAAGGTGATAATTTGTCTCAAAAAGGTTATGGTGTTTATTTTCATCCATTCCAGCTTCTGTTCACCAGAATGTATAGTAATGTATAGAATGTATATCTGAAGTTAGTTGGGGGAAAGACCAAAAGCAACATGAGAAAATATTATTTTACTGAAAGAGTAGTAGATCCTTGGAACAAACTTCCAGCAGACGTGGTAGATAAATCCACAGTAACTGAATTTAAACATGCCTGGGATAAACATATATCCATTGTAAGATAAAATACAGGAAATAGTATAAGGGCAGACTAGATGGACCATGAGGTCTTTTTCTGCCGTCAGACTTCTATGTTTCTATGTTTCTATGTAATTTGTAGGCCACTTCTAAATAGAAAAACCCACCTCCACTTGATATAATAGAAAGAAACAAATGGAGAGAGAAGAGACTTTGCTCATTTGTCCCCCATTCTCTGTTTTTCCAAAGTAGCCCTCAAACAGTTCCAAACATTTCTGTTCTCCTCTTTCTTCCCTGGGATTTCAGTAGCTAGGTTGGCACATCACACTAACCTTAAACCCAGGGTAACAAAAATATAATTGCTGTATTCACTTAAGATGCAATGCCTAAACAAATAAGCATGTTAATGTGATGGCTTAGTTTACACAACACACTAAGATAATGGGTGGTTTTCTGCAAGATGCTAACCAAACTCCAGCCAACCCCATTTTTAATGTATTGTGGAAATCCAGTTACTGTGTGCTTGATGGCAAACTCAAAACACATTCTGTACTCTATCTCAACAGAGGGCAATTTTCTAGTATTCAGTGCCAATCTTTGCTTTTTGTCCTGTGGGGGCTTTAGGGGCTTGATTTGTGATCTGATGATGTCATAGGAAAAATTTGGCCAAATGCTCCACTTGCTTTAGGGGAATACTGAAGAGCCATTGGTTAACATCTACTAGTATTGTGGCCACAGCCCTGCATTATTATTACTTTTAGTATTATCATCGTTCCTATCACCCATCTCCTCCCACTTATGACTGTATAACTGTAATTGTAACTGTAACTATCCCACCTCTCAAAGGACCAAACAACAGAGAGTACCATGATGATTCATCCAAAGCAAACCTCCTCAACTCATTCTTTGGCTCTGTCTTTGTTAAAAGTAACGGCTCATCCCCCAATTTCACCAATTGCACCTCAAACTCTCTCAACGACCTAACCTAAATAGACTTCGCTGAAGATTGTGTTAAAAAAGCATTACGTGACCTCAAACCTTCCCTATCAGTCATACCAGACAGTCTGTGTGCATACTGTCTAAAAAAGCTCTCTTCTGCTATAGCCGAACCACTAAGCATAATCTTCAAAAAATCCTTCAGAACCAGCACACTTCCTAAACTATGGTCGAAAGCAATGGTCATCCCCATCTTCAAAAAAGGACACCCCTGTCTCATTGATAACTACAGACCAATATCACTATGCTGTGTCCCATGCAAAGTCATGGAATCAATTATAAACCAATCAATTATTCTCCACCTTCAAACTAATAATCTACTCTCTAACAAACAATTTGGGTACAGGAAAAAACTATCCTGCAACCGGCAACTCCTTCACTGCAAAAACATATGGACTACTCATCTAGATCAAGAAAAATCTATAGATGCAATTTATATTGACTTCTGCAAAGCCTTTGGTTCAGTGGTCCATGACAAACTACTCCTAAAACTTAAATCCTATGGCATCTCAGGATCCCTCCTCAGCTAGATTACAGCCTTCCTGTCAAACAGACAACAAGTTGTTAAAATAGGAAACGCCATATCTTCCCCCATCCCTGTTAAAAGCAGCATTACCCAAGGTAGCATACTGGGACCAACACTCTTCATTCTCTACATCAATGACCTTTGTGATCACATCACAAGCAACTGTGCTCTCTTCGCCGATGATGTAAAACTCTTCAACATCACCGATAAAACAACTACTCTCCAAAAAGACCTTGTCTCTGTTTCTGATTGGTCTAACACTTGGCAACTCCAAATCTCAACCAGAAAATGCGCTGTCCTCCACATCAGCAAAAAGAATCAGAACTCCACATATAAACTGAACAAACAAATTCTCACAGATAACCCTCACTCGGTAAAAGACCTCGGAAAACAAATAACAAATGACCTAACTGTCAAAGCCCACTGCAACAACATTGCCAAAAAGGCTTCAAGAGTTGTTAACCTAATCCTACGTAGCTTCTGCTCCGGCAATCTCACACTACTTACCAGAGTTTACAAAACTTTCACCAGACCTCTTCTCGAATACAGCTCATCTGCTTGGAATCCATACCGCATCTCAGACATTAACACCCTTGAAAATGTCCAAAGATATTTCACCAGAAGAGCCCTTCACTCCTCCACTAGAAACAGAATGTCCTATGAAACTAGACTTACAATCCTAGGTCTAGAAAGCTTGGAACTATGACACGTTAAACATGACCTAAGTATTGCACACAAGATGATATGCTACAACATCCTCCTTGTCAATGAATACTTCAGCTTCAATCACAACAACAAAAGAGCACACAACAGATTCAAACTTAATATTAACTGCTCCAAACTTGACTGTAAAAAATACGACTTTAGTAATCAAATTGTTGAAGCATGAAACTCATTTCCTGACTGAAGTGTCATCCCCTAACCTCCAAAATTTTACCCTTAGACTATCCACGGTTGACCTCTCCCAATTTCTAAGAAGTCAGTAAGAGGCGTGCATAAGCGCACCCGCGTGCCTTCCATCCCGTCGTAATACTTATATTTCCACTAGCTATATGCATATGTTTATGAACTCTATTATCTCTTCTGCACTATTCCTATGTCTTTTTCTTCTATTCTTCCATTGATATATTTTTATTATGATTATATCCTATGATACCAACATTATGTATTGGACTAGATAGAATAGGTAGGTAGGTAGGTAGGTAGGTGGATAAGTAGGTAGGTAGGTAGGTAGGTAGGTAGGTAGGTAGGTAGGTAGGTAGGTAGGTAGATAGATAGATAGATAGATAGATAGATAGATAGATAGATAGATAGATAGATAGATAGATAGATAGATAGGGTGGGTGGATTAGGTGGGTGGGCGGTGGGTGGGTATGTGGATTCTAGGTAGGTAGGTTGATAGAGAGATAGAGGGACCTTGGGGGTTTTCTAGTCCAACCCCTGCTTAGGCAGGAAACTCTACACTACTTCAGACAAATGGTTATCCAACATCTTTTATCCAACATAGTCTTAAAAACTTCCAGGGTTGGAGCGTTCACAACTTCTGGAGGCAAGCTGTTCCACTGATTAATTACTCTGTCAGAAAATTTCTACATAGCTCTATGTTGCTTCTCTCCTTGTTTAGTTTCCACCCATTGCTTCTTGTCCTACTCGTGAGTGCTTTGGAGAATATCCTGACTCCCTCTTCTTTGTGGCAAGCCCTGAGATATTGGAGCAGTCATGTCTCCCATGGTCCTTCTTTTCATTAAACTAGACATAACCAGTTCCTGCAATTATTCTTCATATAATCAAATGTGGAGAATTTAGCTGAACAAGGGGGTGAATTGTCTAAAAATTCTGGAAAGAAAAACACTATATTTTTGACAAGGGGTTTCTACCACATTTTCTGTACACTACCTGGATTATTAAAGAGAAGACAAAATCTTTTAAACCACCAAAAAACTAGGTTAAAAATGTTATGTATCCACATCTATATGTTTAGGATGGCTGTAAGGTCATTAGCAAGCAAGGTATTGAAAGGGATAAGCAACAGAACCTGATTCTTTTGAAACACTCCATAATGTAGGGTTGGTTAAAAATCAACTTGGGTTTATTTTTTTATTAACAAACTCTAGATTAGGGGTTGTTACAGAGTCTGCTAATAAAAATAATACTATCACTACTACCACTAGAAACTTTCAGAACCTACATAAATTTATCAGGTTTGGATTGAACAATGTTAGGAGAAGTAAAAATATCTACAACTGTGAGAACCTGTGTTTAAACAAAGTTTTACTACTGGCTTTAGAATAGTCTGCACAATGTCATGGATTTGATAGCTTTTCCTTTGCTACCCCTCCCTGCTTCACCTGTGTCTTGTAATTGATGGAAGGGTGGGGCTGCACGGGACCTTGAATGTTAAAAAGAGGAAGCTGATCCTTTCCTCACTCCGTTTTGGAGAAGAAGCTGTCTTCCTTGCTTGTTCTTACGCAGAGGTGTACTTGCAACTTACTGAGAATTACGGTTGGTAAGAAGAGCAGAATTTCTCATTGTTTTTCAATGTTTTTCTTGCTTCCTCAGCTTTCTTTTATCCTACTGAGTGGGCTATTTCTTAGTGAGGTCTTTCCTTTGGTAGCCCTTTCCAAAAATAATCTTGCTAGCAGCTTAATTCAACAAGCATATTCTCTTATTTGAGGTGGTAATCTTGTCTTCTAAAGTCAAAGTTAGGGCAGCTCTCTTTGCCTTCTCCTTAGTAAGGTAGATTTTTATTGCTTCTTCTTCATGGTCTTCATGCAAGCCATGATCTTCTCACTGTGAATTCTAGTCCTGGCTTGGGAATAGGACTTTTTTTTTAAAGAAGCAAATTATACAGTAGGTATTTATTTATAAATTGGACTTTTAATCTCACTATGCTCTACAGAGCATAGAGAACTTTCTCCTGCTGTCTTGAAAGCCACCATAAATAGAATTTGTTCTCGTGGAGTTAAAGTAGAAATTTTGATCAATATAAATTTGTAGATATATTTGTAGTTATCCTCCCAATTTGAAGCTGGGATAGTGAGTACAACTATGCTAGAGAAGACTATCTACTTCTGTTCCAATAACCCAGGAATTGCTGCATGCCTCAGACAATTTGTTCCAGAGCAATTTCATTAGCTATGTTTGACCATGGTTAACAAATTAACCCATTTTCTTTAATAACATGATACACTGATAAAACAAGCTTAATTTGCACAATATGTTAAGGCACAAAAAGACAAGCCAATATTAAGCTAACCAAGTTCACCAAGACTGGTTTTTCATTGCTCTTAACAAACCAAGCTATCTAACTAAGTCTATTACTGCAAAGTAGCAAGGACTACTCTAGCAATGCAACTCTCTGAACAAAATGGGTCATCTTTTTTCTGGAACTGTCCTTTTTACTTTCTTCTTTCAAAAGAAAAAAAGTCATGCATTTTAGAGACCATGTTGTTTTTCCTCAAGGATGGGGGAAGTTTAATTTAGCCCCAAATTGAGGTGCTTTCTTCTGCCTCTGAAAGAATATAGGGGATTGGGACTTCCTCAACTATCTTCCCAATTGTGCTTGACTCCTTATCGGGATAGCTACTTGGCAAGAAGGGGTAGTATGCAGTGGGAGGAAAGGTATCTGATCTAAACAGTTAGATCCCAGTTTCCCAAATCTTCCCTAATTCTGTTTCAAAATACACATTTTGAATTTGATTCTATTTCAAAATGCCCAATTTTTTTTTGTTTTAATTGTTGAATGCTGAGGTAATGTAAGGGGAATACTCATTTAATAATTTTTTTAAAAAAAATGTGTATGTATTTACACTCATGATATCATAGTGCAGAAACTCAACATCATAGAAAACCTACCTGCATTGTCTTGACAACAAGCTAGAGTTAAACACTCAAAAAGTGCTTGTGAGAGATGGATAGGCTTTATTCGCCTTGCATTTGAGCACCATCAATTTGAGATCCTCTAAGACATAGAACCACTCAAAAAAATTATGTACTAGATGTGCTTATAGAACCTAAAAGAAGAAAAAACATATGTTCTAGAATCTCAAGTATCAAGGCAAGAACTGGGTGAGTGAATGGAAAATGTGAAGCTGTGGAAGGAAAAACAGAATCTTCAGATCTAGGAAATTTGCAAATCTACACCCATGAAGTGATAGGCATGTGTGGACAATAGAGACCAGTAACAGAAGGGTAAGAAAGGCAACTGAAATCTGAAAAGTATAAAAGGAAGTAATGGATTTTTTCTCTTTCTCTTTCAAACAGGGCAAGAGAACTGTATACTGCTAGATTATTCCACTGATCCAACAAGAAGAATTGACAGACAATTCCTGCTTGAAAAATACGATGGAGTTGAACAAATCTCATGAGGTTATCGTCCTGGATGACTCTTCTAGTGATCTAACTGATGATGAGGATGAATCTTCAGGAATGGAAGATGTAGAGGAAGTTCCAGGATCCGATAACATTTCAGATTCTTCTGGGTCCTCTGCTCCACAAGATCCGCTGCTTGGTGGCAGCAATTCTTCCAATAGTGCTGGAGGAAGGTCAAAGAAATCGAAAGCTGCTGACCCTAGCATTTCCATGTTGATCTACACTGCTTTGGTCAATTCCCAGAAAAAATTTGGTCTTACCCTGAAAGCTCTTAAGAATGTGGTGGAGAACATGGGCTACGACACGGCCAGAAAGAAATCGTACTTTCTTAAATTACTCAGAAGTCTGCTGGCCAAGGGGCAGCTCATCCAACTAAAGGCCAACAGATATACCAGATCGTTCAAAATAAATCCTGATTATGTAAAGAGTCTACCAGTTATTAAAAAGAACAATCCGAAGAACAAACGTCTGAGGAATAAAAAAAGAGCTGCCAAATCTAAGGCTCGGAAAACTGCGAAAAAATAATCCAAGTCAAAAGTCCAGATGTTTTCTCTTCCGGCTATGTCAAGCCAGGTCAGCGCATGAAGCAAAATGCCTGATCTATCTTTCACAATGATATCTGAAGCTTTTTGGCTAATAAAGCAATATCTGTATTTGAAATGCAACAATGTCTATATCATTTCTTTGTAACATAAAGATGATTATAGTTGTGGGAGGGACGTTGTGGGAGATAGGAAGGGAGGGAGGAGGTGAGAGGTAGGTAGGTAGGTAGGTAGGTAGATAGATAGATAGATAGATAGATAGATAGATAGATAGATAGATAGATAGATAGATAGGGTGGATGGATTAGGTGGGTGGGTGGTGGGTGGGTATGTGGGTGGGTGAGTTATTTAGGTAGGTAGGTAGGTAGGTAGGTAGGTAGGTAGGTAGGTAGATAGATAGATAGATAGATAGATAGATAGATAGATAGATAGATAGGGTGGGTGGGTATGTGGGTGGGTTAGGTAGGTAGATAGGTAGGTAGATGGATGGATGGATGGATGGATGGATGGATGGATAGACAGACAGACAGACAGACAGACAGACAGACAGACAGACAGATAGACTTTGTTGCTTGTATTCTTATGATTTATATTGATATTGTTTCCTGATTTGTACCCTATCGTTAAGTGTTGTACCTCATGATTCTTGATGAATGCATCTCGTCCTTTTTTTCTTTTTTTTTGTACATTGAAAGTGGATGCACTAAAGACAAATTCCTTGTGTGTACAAACAGACTTGGCCAATTAAAAAAAACTCTTCTCTTCTCTTCTGTTCTATTCTATTCATTCTATTTTATATTGCTTCGGTAAGACCACATCTGGAATACTGCATCCACGTTTGGTCACTATGATACATAAAAAAATGTTGAAGCTCTAGAAAGGGTGCAGAGAATAGCAACTAGGATTGATTAGGGGGCTGGAGGCTAACACACATGATGAACGGTTGCAGGAAATGAGTATGTCTAATCTAACAAAGAGAAGGACTTGGGGTGATATGATAGCAGTCTTCCAATATCTGAGGCTATGTCACAGAGAAGAGAGCCAACCTATTCTACAAAGCACCTGAAGGCAGACAAGACTTAACAAATGGAAAGTTATCAAGGAGTTATCCAATCTAGAATTAAGGAGAAATTTGCTGTCAGTGAGAACAATTAACCAGTGGAACAACTTGCCTTCAGAAGTTGTGGATGCTCCATCAATGGAGATTTCCAAGAAGAGACTAGATAGACATTTGTCTAGAATGGCATAGGGTTTTCTGCTTGAGCAGTGGTTTGGACTGGAAGATTTTCAGAGTGTTCTCAACTCTAGTATTCTGAACTTACAAATAATATTTTTGCTCCCTATAAACTACCATATTTTTCGGAGTATAAGACGCAACTTAGTTTTTGGGGAGGAAAATAGGGAAAAGAATCTGCTTACCAGGTATTCATCTAGCTAGTGTCCTTAGTCTGGTCAACTTCAGCACATTATTTTATCTCCTGATTAATGGCTTTAAAAAAACCTTTATTCTGAGAGAGTAACAATGAAAGAGCTTGCAAACCAGTAAGAGCTCGGAACATCATTAGCACCTGGAAAGAAACAGTCTGAGCAAGTAGAGCAATGGAAAAAACTTGCAAAGACTTAGGGCTTGGAAAACATTCTTCCTTGCAGAGAGTAACAATAAAATACCTTGCAATCAGGTAAGAGCTTGGAACACCATTAGTTCCTGGTTAGGGCTGGAAAGAAACAGTTGGAGCAAGTTAGACAAATGGGGCAAAAACCTGCAAAGACTTAGGGCTTAGAAAACATTTTTCGCAGAGAGAAACAATGAAACAATGAAAGAGTCTGCAAGGTAAGAGCTTTGGTACATTAATAGCACCTGGTTAGGGCTGGACAGAAATATCTGGAGCAAGTAAAGCAATGGGGGGGGGAATCCTACAGGGTTTGGAAAACATTCTTCGCAGAGAGAAACAATGAAAGAGCCTGCAAAGGTAAGAGCTATGGAGTTTGTTAGCAGCTAGTTAGGGCTGAAAAAAAGCTACATTCAGAGTATAAGGTGCACCCTAATTATCAGCCTCTTTTAGGCAGGAAAAAGGTGTGTCTTATATTCTGAAAAATACAGTACTTTGGGGGGGGGAGCTTGGTTTTGGACTGCATAGATATCTTAAATCTCAGCAAGAGTTTTCATCCATTGCGTTTCACCCAAGCTGTTGCAATGCATCTCTCTCTAAGGTTGATCCACACATCTTCCTTTCTTTAAGACGGTGTACCTACCAAATGTTGGGGAGTTTTTCTCATAAGACAACTTCTGCAGCTTGCCGATGTGTGGCTGAAGCAATAGCAAAGTGATCCAGGCAAGGAAACAGTGTTTTCGTAGGAAGCTGGAAGAAAACTTTCCAGGCCAGATCCATTCAATGTCACACAGAGAATTCTGTGGACAATTGGTGACCTGCTGGTCTCTACAGTCCTTGATTTATGACCATTAATTTAATGATTATTCAAAGTCACAACAGTGGTGGAAAAAGTGACTTACAATCAATCCTCATACGTAACAACCATCGGACCGTCACCATGGTCACATGATCAAAATTTGGGCACTTGTTAACTGGCTTATATTTATGATGGTCCAAGGGTCACATTATCACCATTTAGGACTTCCCAGACAGCTTCAGACAAAGAAAACCAATGGGAAAAGCCATGGTGATTTTTTAAATAATAATTATTATTATTATTATTATTATTATTATTATTATTATTATTATTTAGATTTGTATACCGCCCCTCTCCACAGACTGGGGGAGGCTCACAGCAGTGATAAAACAATATACAATAGCAAATCTAATATTAAAGTCTAAAATAACAATTTAACATTAAAAGCCTAAAAACCCCATTTTATAAAAAGCATACATACAAACATACCATACGTAAAACTACATAGGCAAGGGGAGATGTCTCAGTTCCCCCATGCCTGATGGTAGAGGTGGGTTTTAAGGAGTTTACGAAAGGGAAGGAGGGTGGGGGCAATCCTAATCTCTGGGGGGAGCTGGTTCCAGAGGGTCCGGGCCGCCACAGAGAAGGCTCTTCCTCTGGGTCCTGCCAGCTGACATTGTTTAGTCGAAGGGACCCAGAGAAGGCCAACTCTGTGGGACCTAACCGGCCACTGGGATTCGTGCGGCAAAAGGCAGTCTTGCAGATATTCTGGTCCGGTGCGGTGAAGGACTTTATAGGGATTTACTTATAAAGGGGGGAGGTGAGGTGATAAAATTGGCGCAACTCATTTAATGTCCCATCCCAATTGTGATAATAAGTTGGGGACTACTGTAATTGGCCCTGGAGCAGGACTGTCCCTTCACCCAAATGCAGGTTCTTCTCTTCTTTGGTCATTTCTGTTCTGGCTGCCAGAGAGAACTGAACCTCATCCTACCAGCCTGTTCTTCTCCTTTTCTTAGTTTTGCCCAGAGGAACACTGATCTCATGAAAGATCAACAGTGCATATATGAGGAATTGATATTCCCATCAGTATACAAATCAAAGGGCTCTGTAGGAGCCCCTGGGGAGATCAAAGGCAGAGGGGAAGGAAAGCCTAGGAGGAGAAGGGAGGCTGTCTGTCACGGTTAGCTAAGTCTGCACAGGACGCAGTCAGCACATCTGAATGCGTTCACCCGTGTTACATCCCTTGTGTTTTCACAGGGTTTGAATCCCGTGAGCATCACTCGCTGACAATAGGCATTTGGACGATATGTGGCAAGTAGGAATCCGAGACCAAGCTATAAGAAACAAGTTGGAATCACCCTAAAGAAATATTTCACTCTTGGGTTTAAATGATTTATACAAGAAATACCCCCAACTGGTGGTGGGGTGTGATTGATTGTCTGGTGGTGGGCACAATCACTGAGCACATGTTATATGTTGTGTGTGTGTTTTATATTATAAAAATCAATAAAAATAATAATAATAAAACCAATAGGCACTGGGAAAGAAAACGACTGGGAAAGAGAGGACTATGGTCATTCAAGGAAAACCAATGAAAAATGTTCTACAGGTGGCACCTATCACCAGAAAGACTTGCAAAAATGTTCCCACAAACTTCTCCAATATGTTGGAAGTGTAAAAAAGAAAGAGGCACGTTCTCAAAAAAGTTTCGGAATAAAATAACAAATTGGTTAACAGAAATAGCAAATGAAGAAATCAGAAACAAAACAGAATTATATTTATTGGGTATTTTTAATAAAAAAATAGAAAAAGAAGTAAGATACCTAGTTATACATATACTAACAGCTGCCAGAATAGTATATGCCCAACAGTGGAAAACAGATAAAATACCGGAAGAAAACATAATAATTAAAAAAATACTAGACTGTGCGGAGATGGACAGGCTATCCAAAAGATTAGAGGGAAAAGAAGAATCAGATTACTATAAAACACGGGCAAAATTTTATGATTGGCTAAAAGAAATAAATAAATAAAAAATTATGCAAAGCAACACGTCAAATAATAGAATTCAAAAATTAATACTATGTAAAAGAAGTGTAATTCTCTGATCAAATATCCCCCCCAAAAAGTGGGGAAACTTTCATTTCCCAAATGTTGTATTTTTCCCAAATGTTTTTATGTATGTTTTGTCCTTTGTCTTGTATGTCACATTTGTAAAATAAAAATAAATAAAAAATAAAAACAAGAAAGGCACAGGCACTGCACCAAATAAACTAACCACCGGAAGCTAGTCTGTTCAGGGCAGACAACCTGCTACAAAATAAAGAATGATGGGTAAGGGAAGGAGAAGGTAAATATTCCCAGCGCCTCACCCCAGCCAAAAAGCATTGTGGAGCCTTCGGTCACAAAGTGAGAAACATGCAAGAAAAAGGAATCCCAGTGATTATGCTTTCTGTGCTTTTAAAGCTCAGGATCTCCTTATCTGCCCCGAAGCACTGCTTTTCTTCAGCCCATTCCCCACATAGAAAACAACATGTGTTGCAGTAGCTCTTCCAGCCTCACAGCCAAGGTGCATTAAACAGACTGCCATTTTCGGGCAGTGATTTTTGGAAATGATATGATGTCCTTCTGTGTCAGGGAGTTGAGGGGGGAAAGCACCTTAAACCTAAAACCAGGTTTGGATATCTAAGCAAAGTTCATTACAAATGCAATAATCCCCATTCGGGATGGAGATTTTCTACAAAATCTCCATATTTTTCAGAGTATAAGACCCACTTTTTTCCCCTTTAAAAGAGGCTGAAATTTTGGGTGAGTCTTATACTTTAGATGTAACTTTTTCTAAGGGTTTTTTTCTCCAATCCTAACTAGGTCCTAACAATCTTCCTGGCTTCTTATTCCCTCCAAAGAAGGTTTTTTTTCCCCCAGCCGTAAGTCTTCGCAGACTTGTTTTCATTCCTACTCCCTCTAAGAAGACCGCAGAACGTGGCCACAAGAGCCATCGTGGGGCTTCCCAGATTTGCCCACGTTTCTACAACACTCCGTGGCCTGCATTGGTTGCCGATCAGTTTCCGGTCACAATTCAAAGTGTTGGTTATGACCTTTAAAGCCCTACATGGCATTGGACCAGAATACCTCCAGAACCGCCTGCTACCGCACGAATCCCAGCAACCGATAAGGTCCCACAGAGTTGGCATTCTCCAGGTCCCGTTGACTAAACAATTTTATTTGGCGGGCCCCAGGAGAAGAGCCTTCTCTGTGGTGGCCCCGGCCCTCTGGAATCAACTCCCCTGGAGATTAGAACTGCTCCCACCCTCCTTGTCTTTCATAAACTACTCAAGACCCACCTATACCGCCAGGCATGGGGGAGTTGAGACACCTTTCCCCCAGGCTCTTTATATTTTATGTTTGGTATGTATGTGTTGTTTGGTTTTTAAATATGATAGGGTTTTATATGCTTCTTTTTAAATATTAGATTTGTTTCGCTTTAATATTGTTTTTTATTATTGTTGTGAGCCGCCCCGAGTCTTCGGAGAGGAGCGGCATACAAATCTAATAAATTATTATTATTATTATTATTATTATTATTATTATTATTATTATTATTATTATTACAGTAGTCCCTTGCTATACCGCGCTTCACCTACTGCGGCTTCACTTCATCGTGGGTTTCTGAGGAAGTCGATCGGCAGATTTAAACAGCCCGCCGAACTCGATCGGCAGGTTTTTCAAAAAAAATATATATCTAAAATTGTAAATACTGTATTTAAATACTGTATCTAAAATAAATACTGTGTGGGAAGGGTTTATAAACACTTAAAACAATGAAAACTTACCAAACAATTACAATATAAATATCAATACTTAAATAAGTACTATCAGTCCCATCGCGGATTTCACCTATCACGGCCGGGTCTGGAACGTAACACCAGCGATAGGTGAGGGACTACTGTATTATTAAGAAGGCTGTTTCAGCCCTAACCAGGGGATAAAATAATGTGCTGAAGCTGAACAGACTAAGGATGCTAGCCAGATGAATACATGATAGGTAGATTTTCCCCCCTATTTTCCTCCAGTGCATCTTATACTCTGTAAAATATGGTAAGTACTTTCCCCTCTCTATTTAGTAAGCATGTTCCAAGGTTTTAAACTCACATTTATTTTTAGCATGGTTAACAGGACTTTTCAAATTTTTCTATTGTCATGACCTGAAATAGTTCTCTGTCTCCTGACTGGTTGGCTTAAATATCTCCTTTCTCTTAAGAAGCACTAAAAGCCAAAGAAAAGGATCAAAAGAGCTGGTCTTGCCCCTTGCTACCCCCACCCCAGGATGCCATGCACTGCCCGTGGCTCATGAACCCCAGGACACCCCTTTTTTGCAGTTTATGGATCTCATGTAAACATATACTTTTTATATTTTAGATAAATACAGCTGCATAATTACATATGTCTGCCACCCACTCCCATTCCCCAGCCAAGTGAAGGAGAACTCTTCATTGGGTGTATTAAATGTAATCTCTTTTCATTTTCCATTCTTTTGTGCACAGGCTTTGTTTTAAACTAGTAGATTCTGAATTTATAATAGACCTCTGCAATTCAAATCCCTTTGTCTCCAGTTTCTTAGTCAGTGAAAGTTATTAAAACACTCTCATTAAAACCCTGTTTATTATCTGAATATCCAAATCTAATGGGAAGGAAAGTAAAGCATTCGCTTCCAAAGTGGGAGAATGAAGTTCTGATATGATAACAAGAGGGAACAACTATTTCTGCCGGAGAGAGAGAATCTGGATCTAAGAAGTGTTTAAATAAACATCAACAACAACACGCAGGGAAAGGTAAGTAAAATTGCAGGTTAGATAAAGAAGAAAAGAAAGACAAAGCTTGGCAGTTTTCAGTTCCTATCATCTGAGCATGTGCAGAGTGCATTTTATCCTTTAAAAAAAGCTTTCATGCCCATCATTGCTCCTTTCCCTATTCATCTTCTGAAATAGGGTAAATTATTAAAAGCTTTATTCTACTTTCTTAAAGACACAGAATAAAAAAACTCCAGGGGATAACTATATTGCAGAATTCAGTATATAATTACCCATTAACCTTAAGGAGCATTAAAAAGCATTTTTGAAAAGAGTGGGGGGAATCCCAGGCAGAATGGCTTTAAAATGATTAGCAAGATAGAGGCATGGAGTCATACCTTCCTAAAGACTGTCCTCTTGCTCACTACTAGAAAATCAGCAGGAATGCAGATCAACAAATCTGTAGGGCGGACCTCCAACATTTGGGAGCAACCATGGGGCAGGGAATGTCAAAAAGACAAGATAGCAGATGCAAGTGTTGCAATTCAGTCCTGCCTATTTTGTAAATATAATAACAATTTTGATCACATGATGATATGGATGATGCAATTGACATAAGTGTGAAACATGGTCATAACTCACCTTTTTCACTGCTATTGCAACCTTGAACAGTCATAGATGAATGGATGTAAATTGAGGACTACCTGAAATCTGGTATTTAAAACTCAGTCTCTTTTTCACACCATCACTACTAAAAATTAATGGATTCCTGGCACCTATGGCTCTGAAATTGAGTTATTTATTTATTTATTTATTTTGTCCAATACACAATGAGAGTTTTAGTGGGTTTATGAGGACCTGTATACTGCACGAGTCAGAAAGAGGGCGGGGAAAATATTTACTGACCCCTCACATCCTGAACACAAACTGTTTCAACTCCTACCCTCAAAATGTCTCTACAGAGCACTGCACACCAAGACAACTAGACACAAGAACAGGTTTTTTCCGAACGCCATCACTCTACTAAACAAATAATTCCCTCAACACTGTCAGACTTTCTACTAAATCTGCACTTCTATTCTACTAGTTTTTCTCATCATTCCTATCACCCATTTCCTCCCATGTTGACTGTATGACTGTAACTTGTTGCTTATATCCTAAGATTTTTATTAATATTGATTCTTCATTGCTTATTTGACCCCTATGACAATCATTAAGTGTCGTACCACATGATTCTTGACAAATGTATATTTTATTTTATGTACGTTGAGAGCATATGCACCAAGACACAGTAAAATACATGATGAAGGTTATAGAGGAGATACTCAAAGTAAAATATATCTATGAAAGAATAGAAAATAAGATATAGTAATAGAACATATCAATGAAAGAATAGAAGAAGAGATATAGGAATAGAAGAAAGGTATAGGAGATATAGGAAAGCAATAGGACAGGGGACGGAAGGCACTCTAGTGCACTTATACTCGCCCCTTACTGACCTCTTAGGAATCTGGATAAGTGAACCGTAGATTATTACACTAACACAACTACCATCACTGGCTCCCATTTAAATCCACACAATTTAAGCCTTAAAGTTTAAGGGGGCAATTTATCCCTCCAATGGACTTTGTCACTCCCCAAATTGAAAAAAAAGAAGTAGTTTCTCTGACATTGTTCCTGCAGATCCCATAAAAGGGTCAAAGGGAGTAAACAAGATTAAGAACCCCCTTTCATTGGAAAAATTGATACAAGTAAATATGGAAAGCATTTGAGGGCAAGGTAATGGCACCCTCTCACTCTAGAAATACCATATTTTTCAGAGTATTAGATACACGTTTTTCCTCCCTAAAAGAGGTTAAAAATTTGGCTGCAACTTATACTTTGAATGTATCTTTTTTGAAACTTTTTTCCCCAGCCCTACCCTGCTAACAATCTCCCGGCTTCCTACTTCCTCTTAAGAAGGGTTTTTTTCCAGCCCTGTCTTTGCAGGCTTGTTTTCATCCCTACTCCCTCTGAAAAAGGCTTTTTTAGTCCTAACGCAGTGTTAACGATCTTCCTGGATCGCAGCATTTATTTTTATTCCTACTCCCTCCAAAGCAGTTTTTCCAGCCTTAAGTTTTTGCAGGCGTCTTTTCATTCCTACTCCCTCTGAAAAAGGTTTTTTTCAGCCCTAACCAGCGGATAAAATAACATGCTGAAGCTGAACAGACTAAGGACGCTAACCAGATGAATACTTGGTAGGTAGATTTTTCCTTCTATTTTCCTCCCCCAAAAGTAAGGTTTGCGACTTATACTCTGGTGCGTCTTATACTCTGAAAAATATGCTAATTGTTCCCCACTATAAAATAGGAGAATATAATGGGCATAAGGAATCATCTGGAGGAAGAAGAAGAAGAACTGAAAGATAAAAGAAATCAAAGTCTAAGCCAGAAATGTAATTTGAGTAAGCATCTCCGACATAACTTGGCTGCCGATCGGTTTCCGGTCACAATTCAAAGTGTTGGTAATGACCTTTAAAGCCCTACATGGCATTGGGCCAGAATACATCTGGAACCACCTTCTACCGCATGAATCCCAGCGGCTGATAAGGTCCCACAGAGTTGGCCTTCTCCGGGTCCTGTCGACCAAACAATGTCGTTTGGCGGGCCCCGGGGAAGAGCCTTCTCTGTGGTGGCCCCGGCCCTCTGGAATCAACTCCCCCCAGAGATTAGAACGGCCCCCACCCTCCTTGTCTTTCGCAAATTACTCAAGACCCACCTTTGTCGCCAAGCATGGGGGAGTTCGGATATTCCTTCCCCTAGGCCATTACTAGTTATGTATGGTATGTTTGTGTGTGTGTATGTTTGGTTTTTATAACAAGGGTTTTTAGTTGTTTTATTAAATTGGATGGTTACATGTTGTTTTTTATCATTGTTGTTAGCCGCCCCGAGTTTGCGGAGAGGGGCGGCATACAAATCCAATAAATAATAATAATAATAATAATAATAATAATAATAATAATAATAATAATAATGATGATGCTCCCTATTTCTCATGAAGAAAAGGGGAAGCAGGGAGGAAGGAAAGAAAAGGGAAGCACATTCAGACTTCCATGATTCTGTTGTTAAAACTTTATAATAAAAGTAATACTAGCTTGCATTTCTTTGTCTCAGAGGTCTCCAACCTTTCTGGCTCTGGTGACCACAGGTGGTGGTGATGGTGGAAAGAGATAATGATTTTGCACACTTGCACACTGTTTGCATGGCCATAGCCTAGGATTTGAGGACCTCTGATCTATTTGATAGAAGGATGGGTGGGTGGATGGACAGAGAGATTTATCATTCTAGGCTGCAAAAATCTGGATAGGCAATAGTTGTCAGCAAAGTATTAGATGTTTCAGTGTCTCTTTGCTGCCTTCTTGTGGTCACTTTTGCAGCCCCAGGAATCTGATACAGTATTTTATTTTATTTATTTATTTATTTATTTATTATTTATTTATTTATTTATTGGATTTGTATGCCGCCCCTCTCCGTAGACTCGGGGCGGCTAACAACAGTAATAAAAACAGCATATAACAATCCAATATTAAAACAATTAAAACCCTTATTATAAAACCAAACATACATACAGACATACCATGCAAAAAATTGTAAAGGCCTGGGGGAAGGAGTATATCAGTTCCCCCATGCCTGATGGCAGAGGTGGGTTTTAAGAAGCTTAAGAAAGGCAAGGAGGGTGGGGGCAATTCTAATCTCTGGGGGGGGGGTTGGTTCCAGAGGGCCTGGGCCGCCACAGAGAAGGCTCTTCCCCTGGGTCCTGCCAAGCAACATTGTTTAGTTGACGGGACCCGGAGAAGATCCACTCTGTGAGACATAACTGGTCGCTGGGATTCGTGCAGCAGAAGGCGGTTCCAGGAATCTGATATTCCTAATATTCCTGATATTTTCTTAGAAATCTGATATTCCTAAGAAAATAGACCATGAGCATAATTATTCTCAACCAGTCCTTTGATGCCTATGCTATGTGCCAAATATTAATTCCAATCAAATTCTTTACAGCTGAATACTGTAAACATTTTATTCTTTATCCATTCCCACTGACTAGCAATCCCATCCTCACAGCAGGCAGAGGATTAAAAAAATCTTCTGAAAATCCTGTGAAACTGTGCAGCAGGAATCAGTTTGAGTCTGTTACATGTTAAGTGATAGCAAATGTCTAAAAGCGATAAAAAGAAAATGACTAAAGCCACAGTTCCCACTTTCAATACCCAAAGGACCTGAAAGTTTGCAACAGAAGCCCTTCCTTGAGCTACAGATAAGAAAGCTTTTTACCCTGAGATGAGGAGTCGAGAGCAGCTGAAGCAGTTCCTTTTCATCATTATTCATCGGTGCAGTCTGTAATTCTTCCATCACCTTAATAAACAGAAAAAGAAACAAAGAGAGAGAGGAAAGGAGAGATATTCACACACAAACGAAACAGAAAACAAACGCTTTTCTGATCATACCTCCAGCGATTTGTTTGCTAATTTTAGGATCACATTCTAAAAAAGGACTTATGTCTTAGAATGTATTAGAATTACAGAAAAACAGAACTGGAAAGGACCTGGAGGATCATCTAGTCCAACCCTCATCTCATCCTATAAACGTACATTGAATTAAAAAGGACCAGAGAAACACAATGGAAATGACTTGTATCAAATACTGGCAAGCAGGCCTACTGCAATAAAACAATTACTTCTATCAATCTCCATTTATAAATGTCTCATTGATATTCTAAGAATGTCAAAGTCCAAAAAATATGAACGACATACTGGGGTTCTTCTAAACCAGGGGTGTCAAACTCAAATTTCATTGAGGGCCACATCAGAGTTGTATTTGCCCTCAGGAGGGGAGGGGCAGAAGTATGTGGTCAGCTCGACATCAGTTTTCAACCACAACAGCCTCCTGAAGCTCTCCGCCAGTCAAAATGAAGCTCGGTGGGCCACACGCAGTCCCTCCGTGTTCTGTTTTCACTGGCAGAGGCACCACAGGTCAGTCCTTCGCTGTTGCCACGGTGACCGCAAAGGCCAGATCTAAGCACCTTAAGTTTGACATCCTTGTCCCAAGCAGTTTCCTTTATTGTCCTTTATCTACAGACAGAAATTTTGCCAAACTATATTTATTTCATTAAACATATACTCTGAGAGCGCCTAAGGAAAAGCTATTCTTAATTCTCTCCCACACAAACCATCTAAACTTCTCTGCCTTTTGCTCTTCTGGAATGCCCTCCCACCTTCCTGGGAACCCAGACTATCTTCCACCATTAAAGTGGTGGGTGATAACTGTAGCCCAGCGCTTTGCTTCGTGGGTGGGCGATGGCAACCCAATGCTTCTCTGCCTAGAAAAGGGTATAAATGAACTGAAGGTAGTTGAGTTCATCCTTGAGATCCATAAAGGACAACTGAGAGCAGTCTCACTAGTTTGTCCTTTGATTCATGTTTCTTTTGACTAGTCACTTCCCCTAAGAAAACCTTTTTTGCAGGGAGACAAAGTCTTCCCTACTTCCAGACATTTTGTGAGAGCTTTACCCATAACATGGTCTCAAAATTTGAAGATTCAATTCAATTCAATTTATTAGATTTGTATGCCGCCCCTCTTCGAAGACTCGGGGCGGCTCACAACAATAATAAAAACAATATTCCAGCAAAAACAAATCTAATATTAAAAAGCACATAAAACCCTATCATATTTTAAAAAGCAAACAACATATACATACCCAAACATAAATATAAAAAAGCCTGGGGGAAAGGTGTCTCAACTCCCCCATGCCTGGCAGTATAGGTGGGTCTTGAGTAATTTACGAAAGACAAGGAGGGTGGGGGTAGTTCTAATCTCCGGGGGGAGTTGATTCCAGAGGGCCGGGGCTGCCACAGAGAAGGCTCTTCCCTTGGGGCCCGCCAAACAACATTGTTTGGTCGACGGGACCCAGAGACTCTGTGGGACCTTATCGGTCAATGGGATTCGTGCAGTAGCAGGCGGTTCCAGAGGTACTCTGGTCCAATGCCATGCAGGGCTTTAAAGGTCTTAACCAACACTAAGATAGTCATCCAGTCAAAAAAAGAAAGAAAGAAAGTGGCCAGGTCTGGATTTAGTTCCCGACTGGCAACAACATGGTCAGCCTTGCTAAAGAAAGCAGCATGCTGATATTTTCTGAACCCGCAGAATATTTTTCCTCATCCCTCATAAAGAAAGAGTGAAGAAGAATATAAGGGATGTACTGTAATTTCTAAGAATTCCTCCACAGCCAATGCTATTTCACTAATAATTCAGAATAGGCCATTTTGTGGAAGCAATTCAAAACTGACTAACAGTAGAGATAGTGAGCCCAAACCTATCTATGCATCAGTTCCTCGATTCTAAATTGTGCAATCCAGCAATTTCTTCCAGCCCTAATATTAAGGCAATGTGATCTAGAACAGTGTTTTTCAACCAGTGTGCCGCAGCACACTAGTGTGCTGCGAGACATGGTCAGGTGTGCCGCAAAGAAGGAAGCTCAGGTTCCAGTCTTGCAAATTTTTGCTGAAAAGGAGAGAGGGGTACAGAGAGAGAGAAAGAAAGAGAGAGAAAGAAAACAAGAGAGAAAGAAAGCCAGAGCGAAAGAGAGTGAGAGAGAAAGAGAAAGAAAGCAAGAGAGAGAGAAAGAGAAAGAAAGAGAGGAGAGGAAGGGAGGGGGAGAGAGAGAAATGAGAGCAAAAAGGGGAGAAGAAAAGGGAATTGAGAAAATAATTGAGGCAGAGAATGAGAGGAAAGAGAGAAACAAAAGAGAGAGAGAAATGACTCTTGATTTAAAGCATATGATAAAAAGCACCCAAAGAATAAGAGAGAAAAAAACCCTAGCCCTCACCTGTTTTTGGAAATGATTCAAGAGTGTGTATACATACACACACACACACACACACACAAGGGGGGAGGAGACAGGGATGGAAAAAGAGAGGAGAGTGTCTTAGAATGTCAGTTTGTGTCAGTTTGGTTGGTGGTGTGCCCCAGGATTTTGTAAATGTAAAAAATGTGCCGCGGCTCAAAAAAAGGTTGAAAATCACTGATCTAGAAAAGCCATTCTCTCACATTATGCCATTTGATGTGAAAAGGATCCCCTCAAACCTTTTACCTTGCAACCCCACAGCTATCCTCTAAAGCAATGCTTTTCAGCCTTGGCGAGTTTAACACCGTAATGAAAATCGGAGTTCAGAGAAAAAATGGCCAATTAAAGATAAGTCTTCCTTCTGTTTCCATTCCTTCACCCTTTCTCAAATGAACTTACATCTTCAGCCAGAGCAGAGGCACTATGCAGCACAGGGACTGGACTATGTTGTTCATAATGGCACAATTTTTCATGAATCTGAAACAGAGAACAGACAATATACACATGTACACACGTACAAAACATCCAGTGGTTGGAGCTTTCAAGTCAATGATTTGTTTCAGTCAAATGAAATATGCAACATGTGTGAGGCTGTGGAAAAGAAAAGCTTGCTCCAATTTCTCATTTTAATCTCAGATGATCAGTTTTGAGAATTTATATGGTGGCTAGGACATAACAGGGTTGTTGTTGTTGTTTTTAATCTGTGTGGCTACAGCAGCATCTGCTGCCTGATGGCTCTTGCGATTTTTATTTTCATAGCACAGGATGCTTGAGGGCTGAGATGGCAGGACTGCAAAACAAAAGCTCTCTAGGTGGGAGAAGGGATCTCCTCTCTACGACTCAATGCCTTATAAAAAATAGGAAAAATCATGTTCTGCCCCCAAAACCAAAGATTTTATGGTGTGAACAATTTTTCAGCACCCAGAGTTTTTCCATGAGTTATGAGTTACCATATATATTTTTTTAATTTGTGAGTTTTAAAAGTAATACAGAAAAATTAATAACATGTAAGGAATTGCATATTAATGTTTTTGAATGCTTTATTAATCCAGTTTAGGCCAATAAATAATACGGAATAATTGTGATACTGCATATATATTAATATATAACTATACTTAAAATATAATATATAATTATTGTGCAATATTTAATAATAATTGGTTAGAAACATAGAAGTCTGATGGCAGAAAAAGACCTTATGGTCCATCTAGTCTGCCCTTATACTATTTCCTGTATTTTATCTTACAATGGATATATGTTTATCCCAGGCATGTTTAAATTCAGTTACTGTGGATTTATCTACCACGTCTGCTGGAAGTTTGTTCCAAGGATCTACTATTCTTTCAGTAAAATAATATTTTCTCATGTTGCTTTTGATCTTTCCCCCAACTAACTTCAGATTGTGTCCCCTTAATTAATTGTATTTAATTTTAGGGTTAAATAAATGTTGCATCCACTTACAATTCATTTCAAAATGAATTTCTCGTTCCAGGCTCTGACCACTTTCTGAACTGCAACCCACTTGAAAAATATCTGTAGAAAAGGTCAGGTACCTCGACTCCTCAATAAAAGGTTTGTGTGTCAAAGTTCCTAAATTTTCTATCAGACTGTAATCGTATATACAGTGGTACCTCTACCTAAGAACGCCTCTACTTAAGAACTTTGCTAGATAAGAATTGGGTGTTCAAGATTTTTTGCCTCTTCTTAAGAACCATTTTCTACTTAAGAACCTGAGCCCGGAAAAATTTCCCAGGAAATTTGAGAGCGGCACGAAAGCCTGGCCAGTTTCCTGCCCTTCCCCCTTTAATCCTGGCCATCTCCAGCTTTTCTGGGGTTCCAGAAGAGTCTTTTGCTGGCACTTAAGGAGGCTTTAGCAGTCCAGAGCGAACAAAGCATTTTCCTTTCTCTGGGCGCTTGGAGAGGGAATAAACCTCTGCCAGTGCCCAGAGAAAAGAAATGCTCCCTTCGCTCTGGGCAGCAACTGTCCTCCTTGTCTTCTTCCTCCTCCTCCCACCCAAATTCCGAGCTTTTATTTCTTTCCTAATGGGTTTGTGCACATTATTTGCTTTTACATTGATTCCTATGGGAAAAAATTGCTTCTACTTACAAATTTTTCTACTTAAGAACCTGGTCACAGAACGAATTAAATTCTTAAGTAGAGGTACCACTGTATATGCTAATCAGGGAATTAAACATTTGGTCAAGCATTTTGCCAATCCCATTTTAGTTCTATTCTTTGAATGTTGATTACATTCCTTGAACTCCACATACTATATTGTTTGATTTCTCACGAGTCCCTCAGTCTTTTCCTTAGGCATTTTTTGGGCATGCCATGAAATTAATATTTTGTTTTATGGAGGAACAAATACATAATTTGGCTTCTGAGACTATACAAAGAATTGTAAGAACTATGTACTGTTGGTATCATATACAACAGTGCTCAGAGGTTTACACACAGTTTCTTAACCAAATTTATCATTGTTGAGACACAAGTTTCCTTCTGGGTATTCTCTGATTCACCACAACCTATGCAATGGCAATCATCCTGTGAATGAGCTAGATCTCATGTGATGACTACTGTTGTGCAGAAAAACCACAACATATTTTCCAGTTCCAAATTTGACATCTCCTGAAAGAATATATCACCCATAACTCATCCCAAAGAACTGTAAGCTTCTTAAATGAGAACTATGCACTGTTGGTACAGTATAAATATCAAGACTAGGCATTAATGCTTCAGAAACAAAATTCATGTTCTTGTATTTCTTTTGAATTCACTGTTGTTGTTAAATAAAAATACAGTCTCCCAAGTTCTGCAGAGAGCTTTGTAGAACACGTTATAAAAAAATAATGTAAACAAAGAATGTGTGTGTGTGCATGTGTGTTTCTTCCCTTTCAAATTGTGAGCAAAGACTCTGAATGCAAGCTTTATTACAAAGTTATTTCAAAGAGATTCAGTGTGTTTGTTACTTTTTAAAAAGGCGCTTCACAAGTAGATTCATTTACAGCAAAGAATTTGAGCACAATTCTTTGTGGGCTTAAATGCTGGCCCTCTAAATCTAAATTGTTGATTTTGTTTTGCATATTTAACTTCCCGGATGCTGAACTGAAAATCTATGTTGACAGAATATTACAGACTCTTCCATTCCATGAAACCGTTGAAGTTATTCAACAAAGTAACAGCCTTGTAAACAACTTCAGTGAACTTTTGATTTTACAGACCTTGTTTAGCAAACTTGGCCAAAACAAAATCTAGCCATACTGCATGCTGGTGTACCTGCTGATACAGATGCACAAATTCCGGGTAGTCATTTTATATACATATATTCCTTGGCTTATGATTAGTGGCTTAACCACCATTCGAAACTATGACTGATCCTGAAAAAATTCCAATGGTTACCCCTCCCTTACAGCCACATGGCCAATGTTTCAAACTCAGCAAATGGCCCACATTTACAGGGTTCTCTTTGTCACCACCTCATTCACTTAAGCTGCAAAAAAGGTTATAAAATGGGGTGAGTCATATGATGGCTCAATTAACAAACATGATAACTTTCAACCATAATTGTAAGTTCTAATTGAGGATTATCTATATACATGTCAGTTTACATATGTGTAAAATATACAAAATACATAAAACACACATGCATAAAGTCCCACTTAGATTTAACAGACACTCTCACTTAATAAACATCCCCTCCTCCCATTAACCATTAAATTGTTCATTTAATTAGCACCTTTAAATCAGGAATTGTTTCACTGACAAACTTCCATTCATTCCATCTGATATTCTAACAAATATCTATGTGATTAGAACCAGAGGAATGATAAGAAAAAGGCAATTGACTAGTTTCTCTTAACGTTTCATTCCTCTCAATTGCATTTTCCTTTTCATTCATGAATTATGCATTTGTTTTCAGCAGCCCAAGTTTCAGTATTTTCAATTAAAACCCAGCTTTCTATGCCTACAAATTAGAAGTGTTTTCCATCCAATTGACAGGTCAGTTTCAGCAATCCTATTATGCGTGTGGGGTAAAAAACCCAGCAAGGATCAAGGTTGTCAAGTTTCAATCAGATTAGATTAAGTATTCTTATTTTACAAGAAAAGTTAAACAGCCATAGCCTTTTTATTTAAGCAGAACTTTCCAAATTGGTTTCTTGCCCATCCTTTTATTTTATTTTATTTTATTGGTAACTTGTCCATGCTGTTGTAAAATCATTTCAATTTCTCATCTCTTTAGAAAATATTACTTCTCATCATGGTGATAAGAAACCAAAGAATTATCACTTTTTGTTTTCTAAATATTTCCAAATTCAATGCATATAATCACTTGTGCATTCAAGCAGGAAATTGTATGTTGTGAAGTGGAAAGGTTTGCATTATTCATCTTTCACTGATTACATCCTAAGAACATCAGAAGAGCTTTATAGCAACTGAAGCTATTTCTCCAGGGGTCATCAGAAAGCTCCCACAGGGATGGGATGGAGATAAACAAAAAAAAAACACAAATAGATAGTGACAATGGTATAATTGAGGCCCAGCTCTACTGTATGTGCACTCACATGATGCTCAATTGAGTGGTTGAGCATCGTGTGAGGGTGTTAATTGTACAGTCCCCACTCACTATCTTCATTCCTATCATCACTATCCCAGATTATGCTTATTATGGTCAATAGCCCACAAAGAAAATACAACACCATATTCTAAAAGTTTAATAGATTCTGGCAGGCTTAATTTCTATTACTTTCTTATTACACTACTGGACCCTAAATTATGTAAAATCTTTACTATTAATAAGCCAACAAAAGAGCACGGCCAGATGAAAAATTCAAACTATGCCAAGTCAAGTACCTTTGAGGAACTATGGAATGTATGATGTGGGTGTTCACAAAACTTTAAGTGTGGTCAGAAACATGCTCTGTAGCACATTCACACATCGCAATGTCTAGTTTTGAGCCCCAAGTTTGAAGACCAGGCAAAACTAGGAAGCTAACAGAAGGATTTTCTCTACAGAAAAATATTTACTTTCATTAAGCAGCTGAGACTTCTCTCACTAAAAATGTCTCTCAGGAATACCATCTCCTCTTTATGATTGGAGTCAGGCCTCAGCTGTGAGGTCAGGAGGGCAAGCGTCTCATGCAAACCTAAAGGATCAATATAAAAGGGACTGGTCAGAATGCCCATGATCAAATGATAAAATAGCATTTTACAGAAGTTTAATCTGCCCCAAAGAAGGACTTTACAATATTACTTTGAAATATCAGCTTAAAGCCATAAAATTGGAAGAAAGAAATCCTTTAAAACAATGTCTCTCAAACTTACAACTTAAAAATGTCTGGACTTCAACCCCCAGAATTCTTCAAAGTTTACTTTTCACAGTTGCAAATCCAAATTTTAATTCATTGGAGAAGACTGTCCAAGTCTGGTGCTTGGTTGTTCTCTGACATTTCTTTCTCTCTTTTCCATCAGCCAAACAACAAAACTGACAATAGAAAAGATACTTTCCGTCTGAGGCCTATTCTTAGAATTCCATCTCTTCAGGAAAACTGCTTAGCATGTTCTGCTATTATTTTGGTACCCAGGCTTTCAAGAATCCTTTTCTTTGTAGATTGTACATCTTTTATTTATTTCACAAAATATAAGATTGCTTTTAGCAACCAATTCTAGCTGCTTCACTTACCCGATTAACATCACTTTTATACCATTTTTTGTATATGTAAGTTCAGAGCTCCACAGCAGAAAGATCAGAGTCAAAATGGGATAAATAAGACAGGAAAACATGAAGGGTTAGTTGAAAACTATTCCAAATATGTGCAAATGGCTTGTTACAATGGGAATGACTTATCTCAAGAAAAACTAGCCTTTAGCACCCTGTACATCATTGAATGCTGGACCTCAGCTGGAAAAGCAAGCTGGAGAAAGGCAGAACTTCAGTGTTGTTAGAATAAGTATTAATAACTTATGGGCTGGAGCTATTACTGTTTTGATCCCATGCAATGCCATAGGTACCAAAATATAAATATTTTAAAATATGGTATAAAAAAGTGAAGCACATAAAACAAAACCAATTGATTGTATTTATTGTACCTTGGAATTTACTATCTGGTACAGAGTTTTCCAGACTAAAGAATTTTAAGATTTGTGGACTTCAACTCCCAGAATTCCCAAACCAGTTTGGCTGGCTGCAGAATTCTGGGAATTGAAGTTTACACATTTTAAAATTCCAAGTTTGAAAAACACTAGTGGCGCAATAGACGTGGCCACATTGTCAGTTACTATAACCCCCCTTTCCCAGATTGTAACAACTCTAAATCTGATATATTTTGAGTGACTACATCTTCTAAACATCCACTGGGAATTCTGTCTCAATTTAGTTGTACAAGCAATATATCAGGGCCACCAGATCAGGAGAAACTGACTTAAAATCTGAATTAAAGAAATGGCCAATGGGTACTGCTTTTTGTTTCTTTTTTTTACATTTTATATCAGCTTACTGAGATTAGGTTTCCTTTTGTTGTTGATACATTAGCTTTGGGGTTTTTTTTATTATCGGCTTATTTTAAACTATTGCATGAGTTCAGATCAGTAAATAAATGGCATTAGAACCTGGCTTCCCTTTAAAGCAGTGGTTCTCAACCTGGGGGTCGGGACCCCTTTGGGGGTCGAATGACCATTTCATGGGGGTCGCCTGAGACCCTGGGAAAAGACAAATTTCTCCTGGTATTAGGAACTAAAGCTTCTATTCTGGCATCTTGGAACATATTTTTACAATCCGACCAATCAGGCATTTACAGTGGGGGCGTCTCTCTGACCTTCCGGCCAATCAGCTCAAAGCTCTGTTGGGAGAATTGGGGCTAGACTTATGGTTGGGGGTCACCACAACACGAGGCACTGTATTAAGGGGTTGCGGCCTTAGAAAGGTTGAGAACCACTGCTTTAAAGGCTTCTGGACCTTCAGTTCCATGTAAGATTGTTGTAGAAAAGTATGTAGTATGTATGTATCAACTATATCATGATTAAGGTAGCAGAAATTCTAATACCTGAATCTTCAGATAGGACGGGCATGATATGTTTCTTGTTCACCACCTACAGATCCACGTGTTCAATCCACCTTCGGCAGCTCTAATCTCCACGCCAACAGAATCCCTGGAATCAAAGAAAAGATAACACTGCTTTTTTGACAGTTTGATAGTATGTTAAAATACTTGCTTTCTAAAGTCAATTACAGAGAGCATTATCTCTAATTTGGTTACAGCATGGCTTCATTGCCTTTGCTGTTCAGAGCAATTATTAATAATGGTTGGTAGAAAAAGACAAATTGATCCAAACGGAAGGAAAGGATGGAAGGGATCAGAAGACACTCACATAATTGTGGGGGGAGAGAAAAAAGAGATCTGTATTAAAAATGGGCAAACCCATCTGAATTCACTACTACATAAATATTTCCACATCTGCAGGTATCCAAAAGCTTAATGCAAACATGCAATTTCATGAGCCTTCCAGGAGCATCTCAGTCCTATTATGAAAAGGAATCCAGGCCCAATGTGATTTTCATTTTAAGCAGTAGTTCTCAACCCTGAGCAACTTTAAAACTGTGGATTTCAGCTCCCAGAATTCTTGCTTCTTAAAGCTGCTGAGTTTGAGAAGTATTAGTCTAAACTGCTGTCAAAGTCTCCCGCCTGCACTCCTACCCATCACAACTTTTCTATTCCTCATCTAGTGTTAACTATACAGAAACATAGAAACATAGAAGTCTGACAGCAGAAAAAGACCTCATGGTCCATCTAGTCTGCCCTTATACTCTTTTCTGTATTTTATCTTAGGATGGATATATGTTTATCCCAGGCATGTTTAAATTCAGTTACTGTGGATTTATCTACCACATCTGCTGGAAGTTTATTCCAAGGATCTACTACTCTTTCAGTAAAATAATATTTTCTCATGTTGCTTTTGATCTTTCCCCCAACTAACTTCAGATTGTGTCCCCTTGTTCTTGTGTTCACTTTCCTATTAAAAACACTTCCATCCTGGACCTTATTTAACCCTTTAACATATTTAAATGTTTCGATCATGTCCCCCCTTTTCCTTCTGTCCTCCAGACTATACAGATTGAGTTCATTAAGTCTTTCCTGATATGTTTTATGCTTAAGACCTTCCACCATTCTTGTAGCCTGTCTTTGGACCCATTCAATTTTGTCAATATCTTTTTGTAGGTGAGGTCTCCAGAACTGAACACAGTAATCCAAATGTGGTCTCACCAGCGCTCTATATAGCGGGATCACAATATCCCTCTTCCTGCTTGTTATACATCTAGCTATGCAGCCAAGCATCCTACTTGCTTTTCCTACTGCCCGATCACACTGCTCACCCATTTTGAGACTGTCTGAAATCACTACCCCTAAATCCTTTTCTTCTTAAGTTTTTGCTAACACAGAACTGCCAATACAATACTCACATTGAGGATTCCTTTTCCCCAAGTGCATTATTTTACATTTGGAACATTAAACTGCAGTTTCCATTGCTTTGACCATTTATCTAGTAAAGCTAAATCATTTACCATATTACAGACACCTCCAGGAATATCAACCCTATTGCACACTTTAGAGTCATCGGCAAATAGGCAAACCTTCCCTACCAAACCTTCCCCTATGTCACTCACAAACATATTAAAAAGAATAGGACCCAGAACAGACCCTTGTGGCACACCGCTTGTAACCTGTCTCTGCTCAGAATACTCACCAATAACAATAACTCTCTGATGTCTACGCTTCAGCCAACTGCAAATCCATTGAACTATCCAGGGATTAAGTCCAATCTTCACATATCATAACAAGTCTGTTTCATTGATTGGCTTGTGCAACAAAACATAGCAGAGTTAATTTCAATGTATGGGTTAGTAAAATTACTGCCAATTTTGCAATAAAACAGTGAAATATTCCAGTTTTCTTCTAGCCAAATTGGAACACGGGGTAATCCACAGAACTTTACAGAAATCACATTGACTGACAATATTCTGCTCTGCGCTAAACATGTGCAGCCATGACTGATCCAGCAGTGTTCCTCAGTTATCATGAGCGCACTTTCCAAAAACTGTACTTTTTTATCATTGGGAGGGGGGAATAGTTTCCTTTCCAATGTGGGATTCCTGCAATTTGGCAAGTTAAGCATCATCTACTGATCCAAAAATCCTTTCCCACTCTCAGCATATATATTTACTGAACAGTCTGATTAAAGCAATGCAAATTGCAGTAGACATACTGTCTAATAAATAGGCTGCATTCAGTGCACATCCAGCTACTTAGAAATAAGCTCTGCTGGATTTAAAGCTATCCCAGGCTGGCTACACCGACTACATTAAAGCACAATGTGATTCGTTTCATTTTGATTTATCATCTTAAGTAAAGTCAGCCATTATCACTTGCATACCATTGTGTGCAGAAATAAATGATTTGTTGCACTTAGAGGCTGGCTGTCTTTTTAATTCTTTGGCTTTGGAGGTCCATAGGGGATGTAAATTAATATATATTTCCCTTTATTTATATAAATAACTCAGGACAGCAAATAGACCTAATAGTCTGTTTTTCCCCACAGCAACCCCGTGAGATGAGTTGATCTGAGAAAGATGGACTGACCAAGGTAACCTACCTGGCTTTCATACCTAAGGTGGAACAAGAATTCATGTCCCCTGGGCTGTAACCTGGTGCTTTAACCGCTAGTCCTGTAATGATCTGACTGGGAAAACGCAGGGCCAATTATTTAATTATTTTGGGGGTACAGATAGGGGAATATTTATGAGTTTTGTCCATTAACTTTCCCTGATGGTAAAAATCAGTCCATTGGGGAGGGCGATAAAATTTGGGAGAGGGGAGTATGAAAGGACAGCCTTGACCATCTGCAAGTGTTAGGGCACCATGTTGTTCTGGAAAATGCTATGCAAATTGATGACATTTGATCAAAATGTTGACATGACAATGTTTTGGACTACAAAAGGGGTGTTGAAGTACTTTGGATAATCCATCTCTGGGTAAAGACAGCCACCACTTGTAGAAGCATGCCCATATAAATATTTGTTTCTTAAGTCCTTGTCTTCAAGGTTCAGTTTCTTATCTGCTCACCTAGAAATAGCTGCAACTCAAAGGATATTGAACTATCCATTTTGCATAGTGTGAAGGAGCTGTACCATTCGTTGACCTCTATGCTTCTGCATCACTTTATCCTTTTCCGCTGTGCCAACCATGCCCTTGGATTGACTATTGATCCTGACTATCTTGGAGAGCCTTCCCCCACCCCATCTGCTTAATATTATCTTTTGCAACAGGATGGTCTTCACCCATGTCACTATAGAGCATATGGTGGGGTGTCACGAGTGCTTATCACAGTTGTTGGAGAAGGAAAAACAACACCTCTACTCCTTCCTCTAAATCCATTTGAGATAATTGGCCAGAACTTTAAGAAAACCACATACTGTGTAGAAATTTATGAAGCGAAGCAAGAAAGTTCTGCACATTTGTTTTCATGTCTCAGCCTTCTCATCAGTTTAGATCTGCAACACACATTACTGTAAAGAACGTGGAAATGGGATTGGGTTGTCTATGATTCATCACGTTGTTGGCCACTCGCTGCATTAACATAGTGTGTGAATTTGATTGTGAGTCATAACATATACTTCCTTTGGTTTGGCTGTAGCATGCTTATGGGAACGTAGTAATTAAATTCTGTTTACCTGGGTTTTCAGTTTAGAATGCTGTAGGCACTGTAGCTGGATATGTGAAGTGTGGCAGTTGTGGACAGAGGTTGAATAACAATAATACTGTTGTGCCGCACTCTTGTCCATGAGTCATTGCACTGAGGACGATCTTGTGATGACAAGACCAGCACTGTCAACCTAAGATATTTATCAGGTAATTGTAAGCAACTCATGTAGAAAGTTCAATAACTTAGTGTTTCCTCTGAATTTCCTCTGCTAAGACTCATACACTGCATAATTCCTAGAGCAGGGATGGCCAAACTGCACGTACATATGCCCAAACTGAAAGGCATGTACGTGTGAACATGTGCATGTGTTAACATGTGTGAACATGTGCAAGCACATGGAGATGCGTGCATGCACAGCAGAGATCCGAAGACCAGCTGGCCGGTAGGAGGCCAGGCTTCCCAAAAAGAGGTAAGATCTTTTTCTTCCGTGAGCTTTTGTTTCGTCATTTGCAGGAAACAGAAGCTCATGAAAGAAATGCCACAGAGATATGACCTGGGCACAGGTGCCAGCAGAGAGATCTCTGCGTGCCACCTCTGGCACATGTGCCAAAGGTTCCCCATCACAGTCCTAGAGCACCAGGGATTTCAGATAAGTCTATGAGAGAAAATGATCACGTAATCTGGCCTTCCCCAACCTTACTGTGGTTTATTCTCCTCACACCTTGGGAGGGTGCCAAGGCAGGAAAGGCTGATAATCATTCGTACAGGTACTTATTATTTAGCAATCACCCCGTTTATAGACCATTCAGAGTTATAATAGTGATGAAAAAGTATCTTTGCCATCAATCCTCACATTTGTGACCTTTGCCAGTCTATAAAATGAAGGAAAGCTAAAGTAAGATCATAAACATGCTTACAGTTTCACTTGCTTACTTACTTACTTACTTACTTACTTACTTACTTACTTACTTACTTACTTACTTACTTACTTACTCAATCAATTTTTATGCCGCCCTTCTCCGTAGACTCAGGGTGGCTTACAACATGTTAGCAATAGCACTTTTTAACAGAGTCAGCCTATTGCCCCCACAATCCGGGTCCTCATTTTACCCACCTCGGAAGGATGGAAGGCTGAGTCAACCTTGAGCCGGTGATGAGATTTGAACCGCTGACCTTCAGATCTACAGTCAGCTTCAGTGGCCTGCAGTACAGCACTCTACCTGCTGCAACACCCCGGCTCTACTTAGCAACCACTTCACTTAACAACCAAGTTTCCTTTCCAGTTGTGGTTACTAAATTTATTTATTTATTGTTTGTTTGTTTAATTATTTTATGCCGTCCTTCTCCTTAGACTCAGGGCGGCTTACAACATGTTAGCAATATTACTTGTTAACAGAGCCAGCCTATTGCCCCCACAATCCGGGTCCTCATTTTACCCACCTCAAAAGGATGGAGGGCTGAGTCAACCTTGAGCCGGTGATGAGATCTGAACCACTGACTTGCAGATCTACAGTCAGCTTTAGTGGCCTGCAATACAGCACTCTATCTGCTGCAACACCCCGGCTATATTATACTTACCATATTTACTTCTATTATTATATACTTTTCTTATTGCAATCAATAACCAACTTTCCATTCTGTATTTCTGTAAAACACCCCATAATTTGTGTCTTCACTTTATTAAACTACATCAATAAGGATATAATAAACTCTACCTGATGTGCCACCTCGGCTACTTGAAAGACTACCCATCGTTAAACTGCCAGCATTACACAGAGTTACAGCCCTAACTAAACCTAGCAAATGCCGACTTAAGTCGTGACAGTCAGAAAGCAAACATCTTGGTCATTAAAGGAGCTCATTGTTTATTACGGGATTTGGTTTCTCCAGAAATCACAAGGAAATGCTAGTTTCTGGCAAAAATGACATAAAGTACAATCTCGTGACCCTACAGCTGCAAAGAGCCATAAATATGTGGCCTTTTGCTGAGCACCAAAATGTGGTCACATGATTGTTGCAGGATCCCAACAGAGGCTCCTCAAAGCTGGGCCTTTTGTAGGGGGAGGGGATCTATCATAACTTCAACTGGTTGCTAAGTCAAGACTACATGTATTATATTTTATTATTGCATTAATAAGGTTTTGAAGCTGAGCATGATACTTGCTATCCATACTAACATGTTTGAGATAGGAAGACCATCTTAAAATTTATTTTCATTCAAACCTGATCTGTAGTGACTATATGAATATATCCACGTAGGTTTTAGATTTTATTTTTCTGCAACAATGTGGAAGGAGGGCACCACTGCCAATAATGTTTTTTTCATTTTCCATTGAAACCTTGAAATTCCCCAGTGGCACACCATTCAAGTAAACCCTCTTAACTTCAAAGCCCAGAAAGCTCAGCTGGATCCCATCCCATGCTAGATAGTATCATGTTAGTTTGATCCTATTGTGAAAATTAGGATTTTGCATTGGGGGGGAGGGGGGATTCCAGCATTGTTAAAATAAGTAGTTCTTCTTACAGTTGCAGCAAATGCAGCAGTTTTAGGCAGAATTACTCTGTCAACAGTCACTGAACTGTACCTTCTAATATTCATCATCCTCTGTGAAAAATAAAGGTGGGTTGTTTTTTATAGGCCCCTCTTCCATCTATATATTTCACCTCTATCTAAATAGGAAGGCTGATATGAAAGGTTTGTGGAAACAATGGGAAAGGCCATGTTTTTGGGTCAACAATCCAAGCTCTCCAGATTTGGGAAGGGAGAAAAGCTCATTGCAATTCAGGATGACAGTGGAAATTTGTTAGTACTATGTACATAAATGGTTGGGTTTGGCAGTATATAAACAAACTATCAATGTATGTTTAAATTAATGATAACACTATAGCTTTAAGAGTTAGTGTTGTAGTTAACCATAAGAGGGAGCCAACTCTCTCTCTCTCTCTCTCTCTCTCTCTCTCTCTCTCTCTCTCTCTCTCTCTCTCTCTGATTACTCTGCTATTTCTGGTTTGTCTGTGTGACTGTGCTGTAGAACCGTGTGTTCAAATGATGGTTTCATATACACTGCTCAAAAAAAATTAAAGGGAACACTTAAACAACACAATATAACTCCAAGTAAATCAAACTTCTGTGAAATCAAACTGTCCACTTAGGAAGCAACACTGATTGACAATTAATTTCACATGCTGTTGTTCACATTCAACTTTGTACAGAACAAAGTATTCAATGAGAATATTTCATTCATTCAGATCTAAGATGTGTTATTTATTTTTTTGAACAGTATATTTTGTAAATTAGGCTTATAATATTGTTTAATGTATTGAGAGAGGCTTATAATATTGTATATGTATTGAGAAGTATTGACTGATGTAAAGGTATATGACTAGGATTGTTCTTGACTAAGATATTTTGCCAAAGTAAATAATATATATACATTGTGGGGCTTCCTAGATTCACCCACGTTTCTACAATACTCCGTGGCCTGCATTGGCTGCCGATCAGTTTCTGGTCACAATTCAAAGTGTTGGTTATGACCTTTAAAGCCCTACATGGCAATGGACCAGAGTACCTCCGGAACCACCTGCTACCGCACGAATCCCAGTGACCAATAAGGTCCCACAGAGTTGGCCTTCTCCAGATCCCATCGACTAAACAATGTCGTTTGGCGGGCCCCAGGGGAAGAGCCTTCTCTGTGGCGCCCCCAGCCCTCTGGAATCAACTCCCCCTGGAGATTAGAACAGCCCCCACCCTCCTTGTCTTTCGCAAATTACTCAAGACCCACCTATATCACCAGGTATGGGGGGACTGGGACACTTCCCCCAGGCTTTTATATTTTATGTTTGGTATGTATGTGCTGTATGGTTTTAATTGTTGGGGTTTTATATATCTTTTCTTTTAGTATTAGATTTGTTTACTGTTATATTGTTTTTATTATTATTGTGAGCCGCCCCGAGTCTTCGGAGAGGGGCGGCATACAATTCTAATAAATTGAATTGAATTGAATATATCTGGTTTGTCTTTTTGAACCATTACTCATATCTCTGGGCTATCAGCTGTATATCAGCTAGGACTCCACGTTTCCTCTGTGCATCCTTGGTAACTCAAGAGTCACTCTGTTCACTCTTTAACACTTAACAAAATTTACCTTTGGGGAAATTATTCCTCTATACATTTTAATTTTATCCCATTTTATCTCTTCCTGGAATATGTAAAATACTTAACATATATCTTGATCTAACAAATCCATTAGGCACATTGCTATAGGAAAAAAACTGACTGCAAACTTAATTTCATAGGACATAACATATACATAACAGCCCCTACCTACGTAGACATTCATGGCCACCAGAGTCAAATTTATAATATATAACTAGGCATCCCGGAATTTTGGAGCCTCACTCTTTCCATCATGATGGAGAGTTCTAATTTTAAAAGGTCCTGAGTTTGACACACATAATTTCCATGCTGTTTTTTTTTAATTAAGACTATAGCTTAATATAAAGCCGTACATGGCATCAGACCAGAATATCTCTGGGACCGCCTTCTGCCGCACGGGACCGCCTTCTGCCGCACAAATCCCAGCAACCAGTTAGGAGCCACAGAGTTGGCCTTCTCCGGGTCCCGTCGACTAAACAATGTCATCTGGTGGGACCCAGGGGAAGAGTCTTCTGTGTGGCGGCCCCAACCCTCTGGAACCAGCTCCTCCCGGAGATTAGGATTGCCCCCACCCTCTTTGCCTTTCGAAAATTCCTTAAAACCCACCTCTGCCATCAGGCATGGGGGGAATTGAGACATCTCCCCCAGGCCTATATAGTTTATGCATGGTATGTTTGTGTGTATGTCTTGCTTTTAAAATAAGTGTTTTTTAGTTACTTTTAAATATTAGATTTGTTGTACGTTGTTTCATTATTGTTGTGAGCCGCCCCGAGTCTACGGAGAGTGGGGGCATACAAATCTAAATAATAATAATAATAATAATAATAATAATAATAATAATAATAATAATAATAATAGCTACCAGATCTGAGGTTGAAGACTCAAGCCATCCCCTAAATTCTAAGAGATCTCTGCTGCTATCTACATCCTGGATTTTGGCAGGCAAGATTTGGAAGCACTGTTACATGTTACTGGGAACAACGTGACCTCTTTGTAAAGCATTGGCTGAAATGAGATTGCAAGCAACAAGAACAGTGGATAAGGGACTGGCAGCAACGCACATGCCTTGCAGGCAGAAAGGTCGTCTTGGCCATCTCATTAAAAACTAGATAGCCTATTAAATGAAAGACCTCTGCTTCAGACCGTAGAAAGCTGCAGCCAACTGAGTAAGTAATAAAGGGTAGGGTGAACTAATAGGCTGACTTGGGAGAAGGCTGCTTCTTATGCTCCAATTAACCAGGGTATCAATGCAATCTACCTCCTCTGTTTTACATAATCCACCCCGAAATTGAAAAAATGCAAAAATGAAATAGTACAATTAGAAGCATTTTTTTTTAAAAAAATCACCAGTTAAGCTTTTAATTAGCTGAATAGATTTAAATTACTAAATCCCAAGCTGTTAAAAAAAAAGGACTTTTAAGATCAGACCTATGCTCTCCTTCTAGACCAGCGTTTCCCAACCTTGGCAACTTGAAGACATTTGGACTTCAACTCCCAGAATTCCCCAGCCAGCAAATGCTGGCTGGGGAATTCTGGGAGTTGAAGTCCAGATATCTCCAAGTTGCCAAGGTTGGGAAACACTGTTCTACACAACTCTGTTACAGCCCTTAGAAACATATCCCCATTGTAAAAACAAAAAAATGTAACCCCCGACCTCAGAAATAATTCACCTTTTAAGACTTTACTGCAATGCCCCCAATCTTTTGGGCACCTCTTCCATAGATAAAGATTTTTTTCACAGACCAGAGAGGCTATGCTGCCTGCATCCCACGGATAGGTCTTCGCTTGTTTGCGTGGTCCAGTTGCTGAGATGCCATGGACTGATGTGGGTTCACAGACCCACAGGAAGTTGGGGACTCCTGCTTTATTGTGTGTTGAAGCCAGTTAGCAATTATGCTTTGCAGCTTTACAAATTTGTCCAGTTGCAACTTATCCAGAAAGCCTTGGTTAACTAATCCATAGCTTAGCAAAATAATGCAATCACACTTTCCCTTCAAATGTTGTAATATAAGCAAAGGGGAAAAGCAATGCACAAGCGGGACAGTTAAGCAAAGCTTTGAAGCAGTATGACTCAGATGCAAGTACAACTCAAATGATGTGTACAAGACTATTTGCTTATTCCCTCTTTAATGGGTTTACAGATGCAGCTCAGATATCTTCATCACCCTGCTGTGTTGGTACCCTATTTGAATATATTGATGCATTGCCTCTCTTGCAATCTCATCCTAAAACGTTTTGTAGTTGAAAATAATAATGTAAGTACATTACAAAATCCAACAAAATAAACAAGAGAGCATGTATTCCTGACACCTGGCTGGGCGAGGAAAGGGTTGTCCCCCTCTCAGAGATGTGCCCAGACAGGTTTCAAGTACTGCATCAGTGGCGACCCCAAGGAAAGGGTGAAGGAGTGGCAATTATTGCATGTAAGAGTCTTCCTCCTCACAGCATTCTTGTCCCCGAGATTGTTGGGTGTGAGTCTCTCCTCTTGAAGTTGGACTCAAGAGTTCCATTGGGCTTATTGCTGATGTACCTGCCTCCCGCCTGCGTCACAATGGCCCTGCCTGGGCTGCTAGATGGATTGGAAGTGGAGGTCCCCAAGCTTATGGTACTGGGAGACTTTAACTTGCCATCACTTGGCGAATCCTCGGAAGTGACCCTGGAGTTCATGGTTTCTATGACTACCATTATTATTATTATTATTAATTAGATTTGTATGCCGCCCCTCTCCGAAGACTCGGGGTGGCTCACAACATCAATAAAAACAATATAACAGTGGAACAAATCTAATATTAAAAACATACAAAACCCTATCATTATTTAAATACCAAACAGCAACATTCATACCAAACATAAAGCAAACTTTTCCTGGGGGAAAAGTGTCTGAACTCCCCCATGCCTGGCGGTATAAGTGAGTCTTAAGAAGTTTACGAAAGACAGGAAGGGTGGGGGCAGTTCTAATCTCCGGGGGGAGTTGGTTCCAGAGGGCCGGGGCCGCCACAGAGAAGGCTCTTCCCTGGGGCCCGCCAAACGACATTGTTTAGTCAACGGGACCGGGAGAAGGCCAACTCTGTGGGACCTTATCGGTCGCTGGGATTCGTACTATCGTACTATTCGTACCCAAGTAGTTCAGGGTCCAACTCATGGGGGTGGACACACATTTGATCTGGTGTTCCTCTCGGGGTAGTGGAGATATGATCTGGAATTAAGGAGTATAGTTGTTTCTCCCTTGTCGTGGTCAGATCATTTCCTGCTGCGGTGAGCACCACACCCCCACTGCAGGGAGACGGAACCATTAAGTGATTCCAGTCCAGACGCCTTATAGATCGTGAAGGGTTCTAGAAGGAGGTTGAGGAGATACCCGACTCGCTTGTCCACAAGCCGACTGCCTGGAATGAGGCAACATCTGGGACACTGAACTGCATTGCGCCTTTGCAACCTCTCCGTGGTGGTGGATGCAGGAGAGCTCCCCGGTCTACTGAAGAGCTCCTAGCTTAGGGCCAGGTTATCTTCAAGATTGCCTTCTGCTACACAACTCCCAATGACCAGTAAGATCCCACAGAGTTGCTCATCCAGGTCCCGTCAGCTAAACAGTGTCGGTTGACAATTCTGTGGGGGAAGGGACTTCTCTGTGGCTGCTCCGGTTCTCTGGAACCAGTTATCTCAGGAGGTCAGGACTACCCCCATCCTGTTAGCCTTCCAAAAAGCACTTAAGGCCTGGCTTTTCTGGCAGTCCTGGGCCTATTGATCTTGGGGTTGTAATCAGTGAGATCCTGCCATGGAATGATATGTATGGGTTTTAAGTGCTTTAATGTTTAAGATATTTTAATATTTTAAGAGCCGGGATGGCACAGCAGGTAGAGTGCTGTACTGCAGACCACTGAAGCTGACTGTAGATCTGTAGGTCAGCGGTTCAATTCTCATCATCGGCTCAAGGCTGACTCAGCCTTCCATCCTTCCGAGGTAGGTAAAATGAGGACCCGGACTGTGGGGGCAATATGCTGGCTCTGTTAAAAAGTGCCATTGCTAACATGTTGTAAGCCACCCTGAGTCTAAGGAGAAGGGCAGCTTAAAAATCGAATGACTGACTGACTGACTGACTGACTGACTGACTGACTGACTGACTGACTGACTGACTGACTGACTGGGTGGGTGGGTGGATGGGTGAGTGGGTGGGTATGTGGGTTGAGCGAGCGAGCGAACGAATGAACAAACAAACAAACAAATAAATAAATTTTATTCCGTTGTTAAGCTGCCCGTAATCCTTTGGGTGTTGGGTGCCATATACATTTAATTAATTAACTAATTAATTAATTTCGGCAAACACCAGCTAAATTCAGGGTGCTGGCCATATTGAAAGGTCTTTTAAGGATTTTTTTTTAATGGATATTAATTGGATTGCCCTACTATTGTCCTTTGTATATTTTGTGAGCCTCCCCAAGTCCTCGGAGAGGGGCAGCATACAAATACAATTAAACTTGAAACTTGAAACTTTTAAAGTTTGAGTCTTTGCGATTATCTGGATTGGCTGGAAAATGTCCATCTAATATATATTGGCAGGACAGAAATGCTTCAGATTTTACCATACCTGCAATTTAGAGAGACTGGCTCTAGGAAGATGGCCAAGAAATCTTGCAAGCACACAAATTATTGAATACATAAATAAAAACTGAAAATCATTTAGCAGGGCAAAAAGAACCACTTATCCAAAGATACTCTGGATAAAGCGTTAAAACTTTCAAGAGACATTTTTTTAAAAAGATGTAATGTATACCAATTTACACATTTTAGGTGGGGGAGCATTCCAAAATGGGGAAGCCCCCGTGGAGAAGCCCAAGATGTCATTATTATTATTATTATTATTATTATTATTATTATTATTATTATTATTATTATTATTATTTATTGG
This sequence comes from Erythrolamprus reginae, assembly GCF_031021105.1. Lineage (NCBI taxonomy): Eukaryota > Metazoa > Chordata > Lepidosauria > Squamata > Dipsadidae > Erythrolamprus > Erythrolamprus reginae. The sequence goes on from NC_091963.1 coordinate 117,085,498, forward strand.
ATTTGTATGCCGCCCCTCTCCGCAGACTCGTGGCGGCTAACAACAATGATTTAAAAAAACAGCATGTAACAATCCAATTAATAAAACAACTAAAAACCCTTATAGTAAAACCAAACATAAACACAAACATACCATGCATAACTTGTAATGGCCTAGGGGGAAAGAATATCTTAACTCCCCCATGCTTGGCGATAAAGGTGGGTCTTGAGTAATTTGCAAAAGACAAGGAGGGTGGGGGCTGTTCTAATCTCTGGGAGGAGTTGATTCCAGAGGCCAGGGCCACCACAGAGAAGGCTCTTCCCCTGGGGCCCGCCAAACGACATTGTTTGGTCGACAGGACCTGGAGAAGGCCAACTCTGTGGGACCTTATCGGCCGCTGGGATTCGTGCGGTAGAAGGCGGTTCCGGATGTATTCTGGCCCAATGCCATGTAGGGCTTTAAAGGTCATTACCAACACTTTGAATTGTGACCGGAAACCGATCGGCAGCCAGTGCAGGCCATGGAGTGTTGCAAAAACGTGGGCGAATCTAGGGAGCTAATAAAATAACGGTCTTGGGCCAATGTTCCCTAATAAGAATTAGGAGAGGCAAAATGTTGAAAACAACTGTAGTTTATTTAATTCTGGCAAATAGACACTGTTCGCACGCAACTGTCAAAGACGCAGTCTTATGGTGCTGAGGGAAAAGCGCGCGTCTCTAACCTTATATAGGGAACTGCTGGCAGGAGATAACAACTTGACATAGCAACAAAACTCCCGCCAGAAACATCAACCAATCATCGCACTGTATGCAAATATCAAACTTATGCACTCAATACACACGTACTTAACACCCCTCCCCTCTTAGTTCAGTTGCAGGTCAGTCAGACAACCATGTGATAAAATCATCCAATCGGCTGGGTCTACGTGTTCCCCATCTCCGATTTAGACTGTTAGTCTTATTCTCTATTTAAGGACCAAATCAAAAAATAAAATTGGCCCATGGGAAAGGGAAAGCCAATGAGGAGAGCTAGAATGACACCAGGACACTATGCTTGGTACTCTATCTCCATCTTTTCTGTCATCAAGGTTAACACTTTTCAAGCATGTCAGTCAGAGACAATCAGAGACAGGAGTAAGACTGACTGAGAGAGAGAAGTTCAACTCTCAAAAAGTGTTAATGAAAGAAAAGATGGTGGTAGAGTATCAGGCATAATGTACAGTGTTCCCTCGCTTTTCGCGGGGGATGCGTTCCGAGACCACCCGCGAAAGTCGAATTTCCGCAAAGTAGAGATGCAGAAGTAAATACACTATTTTTGGCTATGAACAGTATCACAAACCTTCCCTTAACACTTTAAACCCCTAAATTGCAATTGTCCATTCCCTTAGCAACCATTTAGATTATTACTCACCATGTTTATTTATTAAAGTTTATTTAAAAAAATATTTATTAAAAACAGACGAAAGTTTGGCTATGACATATGACGTCATCGGGGGGGAACCCGTGGTATAGGGGGAAAACCCGCAAAGTATTTTTTAATTAATATTTTTGAAAAACCGTGGTATAGACTTTTCGCGAAGTTTGAACCCGCAAAAATCGAGGGAACACTGTATTATTAAACTTCTATGGTGCCCATCTTTTCAAGATGAGTCTAGGTGGCTTGAGCTTCTAAACCAGAGGTCTTCAAACTTGGCAACTTTAAGACTTGTGGACTTTGACTCTAGCTGGCTGGAGAATTCTGGGAGTCGAAGTCCACAAGTCTTAAAGTTGCCAAGTTTGGGGACCTTTGTTCTAAACAAAGTTAGTTTTAAATAAAACAAAATTGAGAAAATGGGAAGAGGAAGGGCAATAGCAAGCTATTTAGAGGGACAGGTTTAAAGAGACTAACCAGCAGAAAGGAGAGAACAAGCAGGAACAGAAAAAAGGAAAAACAGCACATATAATTTCCATTAATATCCTTCTCTGTACTTTACTGTACCTTTCTGCTCTGGAAACCTATCCATCCTTTTGTCCTATCCATACACTGCTTCATTTAGTGGTGGTCCTTGACTTATGACCATTTGCTTAGTGACCACTTGAAATTACCATTCGAAATTATGATGGGCACCTCCCCTCAAAAAAAAGAGGCTATTTACAATCCAGTTTTAGTTATGGCTACTGCTGTACCCATGTGGTCACATTCTAATTAAGGTAGATTTGCAATACATCTCCACACACCTATCTCCCCTTCATTGTTGCCTAGTAACTTAGGCTTCATCATTAACCTGACAGTATGGGCCTCTTTTTTAACTTCAATAAAGCATGTTTTTTTTTCCTTCTTAACCAAGGCCTTTTCTTTGATGTGGGTAATTTTTCAGCAACTACAACTTCAGAGCATGTACATTTGCAACTTTCAAGAAGGATACAAACCCAGCTGGGGGAAAATAATATAACCCATACATTTGTGGAATGTTATTTAGAATCAATGTTTACTATTGTTCAAATTTCATAACTATTCAAGGTATTTTATTATTTGATCATATGCTTGCCAATGTACAGTATGTATCATCTGTATCTATCCTATAAAACAGACTTGACCCACCTTTAATTAATGCTTTGTTGATTTGCATGAATTACATGATTCTAATTTTCAAGAGGCAAAGAGCCACCTTGGCAAATTTTAAAATGTTTTCTCTCCCAAATTTAGAGAATAGGCCTTCAGTTCCACACACACCTTGGGTACCTGAAGTTTGAGGCAACACCATCCTACCCTGTTGGCAGTGAAGCGCTACCAAAATTTTTACTACCACACTGTGGGCGTGGCTTAGGCAGGACGCCCTGCCTTTTCCTTCAACATCTTTCAGTGCAAATTGGGTGCTCTGGGGTGGAGCGTTTCCCCCCCCCCCCCTGCATCCAGGCAGTAGCCCACCCCTGCCTGTTGGGGCCCTGCAAACCTTGAGTCTGGTTCCTGCACACCAGGTTATCCCCCTGCCACTACACAACCACCCTAATCACCAATCACTCCCTTACCTTTTGTAGAGGTCCGCACTGGGGAAAGGAAGCAGGCTGCTTTGCCCCTTGATATCTCTAAACTGCGTGCCATTTTTAGAACAACCACAATGAATTGTGGGCATGCCAAAAATGGTTCCCTCTGCTGAGATAGCACCCCTCAGTCTGCAGGCATGAAAGAGGATAAGAGGTCAGTAAGGGGCATACATAAGTGCACCAGAATGCCTACCGTCCCCTGTCCTATACTCTCTGCTATATCTCATATATCTTCTCTTCTATCTCTTCTATCTATCATCTATCCATTATATCTTTTTTATCTCTTATATTTTCTGCTATTCTCTCTAGTTATATTTTATTTATTTATTTATTTATTTTTATTTTGTCCAATACACAATGAGGTTTTTAGTGGGTATACAGTATATCTATATACACATAGTAAAATACATTATTTGTTTGTTTGTTTGTTTGTTTGTTTGTTTGTTTGTTTGTTTATTAGATTTGTATGCCGCCCCTCTCCGAAGACTCGGGGCGGCTAACAACAATAAAAAAGACAATGTAAACAAACCTAATATTAAAAATAATCTTAAAAAACTCAATTTAAAGAACCAATCATACATATAAGCATACCATGTATAAATTCTATAAGCCTAGGGGGAAGGGAAAATTTCAATTCCCCCATGCCTGACAACAGAGGTGGGTTTTAAAGAGTTTGCGAAAGGCAAGGAGGGTGGGGGCAACTCTGATATCTGGGGGGAGCTGGTTCCAGAGGGTCAGGGCATGATATGGCATACATGATGAAGGTTATAGAGGAGATACTCAAAGTAAAATATATCTAAGAAATAATAGAAAAGAAGGTATAGTAATAGAACATATCAATGAAAGAATAGAAGAAGAGATATAGGAATACAGAAGAAAGGTATAGGAGATATAGGAGAGCAATAGGACAGGGGACGGAAGGCACTCTAGTGCACTTGTACTCGCCCCTTACTGACTTCTTAGGAATCTGGATAGGTCAACCGTAGATAATCTAAGGGTAAAGTGTTGGGGGTTTGGGGATGACACTATGGAGTCTGGTAATGAGTTCCACGCTTCGACAACTCGGTTACTGAAGTCATATTTTTTACAGTCAAGTTTGGAGCGCTTAATATTAAGTTTAAATCTGTATTTAAACCTATATTTCTCTTCTATACTCTCTTTGATACATTCTACTCGTATATATCCTCTATAACCTTTGTTGTGTATTATTGTGTATTGGACAAAACAAACAAACAAACAAATAAATAAATAGAGAGGCCTGCTCCCTTTCCTCAAGGTGAGTTTTGGAGCACGCAAAAGATAAAGGAGCAATCGGGAAGTAGAGGGGAGACTGTGGGTGGCCATATCACTTCTATGGATCTGTGGTTTTCCAGAAATCTGCATAAGGTAAGTGAGATACCAATGATAGAGGTGGAGACCTGTACCTGGTGGGTGAAAAAGCAGCCCCAAAGTCTTTGGAGACCCCAAAAGATTAGTAGAAGTGAAACACAGGGGTGAGGAGGTCTGGAGAGGTCTTGCACTGGGCCTGGCAGGGCCTTTCCCTTCTCAGTGCTCACTTAATCACCCAAGCAGTCACTTAACAACCAAACTAGGGAGAGCAGGATAGGATCATTAAGTGAATCAATCATGTGATTGCTTTGATTAACAGCTATCCTGACATACAAACATAATGAGCAAGGTCATTTACACTTGAAGAAACATAGATTGACGGCAGAAAAAGACCTCCTGGTCCATCTAGTCTGCCCTTATACTATTTCCTGTATTTTATCTTAGGGTGGATATATGTTTATCCCAGGCATGTTTAAATTCAGTTACTGTAGATTTACCAACCATGTCTGCTGGAAGTTTGTTCCAAGCATCTACTACTCTTTCAGTAAAATATTTTTTCGCGTTGCTTCTGATCTGTCTCCCAACTAACCTCAGATTGTAACTCAAAAGAACTACCTGTACTGCTTTTTTTATTGTTAATCATACCTTTTTGAAGGTCTCACCTTAATCTTAATCAATCATCTACTTGACCCAATTAGGCTTCCTTCATGTATCTCTTCTTCCATTTGATCCTCATCTCTGTCCTATATACAATAAACCACTTCCAACCTTTTTCGGATCAACCACAATTGTCTTCAGTCCATTTTTCATTCAGTGTTATTAATTCTTTTTTTTTGTTTATTTGTAAACCTATCACATTTTGGGGATATACTCAAATGAACCTAGTCTGGTGAAGATACTTAATATTCCCATTTCCTATTTTCCTGATAATAATAACTATGTGAAGTGGGTTGGATGAGAGAGTTGACTGGTCAAAGGTCATCCAGGAAGCTTAGAACTCATAATTTTTATATATTTATAGGCCAGGATCTTAACCACTACACCAAACTGGCTCTCTTTGTGTGTTTTTTTCCCACTTAATATGTCATTCTCCATTCTCACGGCATTTAAACTACTAAATTATTCAGAATATAAGACGCAGCAGAGTATAAAACTCACCTTAGTTTGGTGGGAGAAAAAAAAAGGAAAAAAGGCCTCTGCTGCCCAGCAATTTGCCAAATAGTAAAAAGCACAGAATATACGCTGTTTTCTGTGTATTTATGGGCATGTGTGCCTGACCCATAGAAATAGAAAAGAGTTGGAGAAATGGACATTATGGCAGTATATTAATCCCAGAAAATTTTCTTAAATGTAATCACACTAACTCCTCCCAATTATTTAAAAACATCTACTCCAAACATGACTCAGTCAGGATTTAACTCCACTGCCTTATCTTAATACTAATACTTAATACTAAAACAGAACATTTCAAATTATACTTTTTATAGATTTTTAACATTGGTGTGGCTTTCTGGAAATATTCTCTGCTATTTAAAAGAGGATACAATAGCACTGGGCCTCTTCAGATCAAGCATTTAGTTTAAAAAGCTTCTTTATTTTGATAAGTTGTCTAACAATAAAGCAGTCTTTAAAAAATAAAGTCTAATAACTAGAAAATTCTATAGACATTTATAGTTATTGACTTACCTCCTTGCAGCAAAAAATGAAAAGCTAGTTTTAGCCTTTGCCTCTCCCAGCAATAATTTGTCTCATTTCACTTTCATTGTAGCACTTGCTGGCAACTTCAATCAATCAGCTGAGTGTTCCAGGCAGATAATCAGTGACTTATGCTAATCAGGCACTGCTGCTGTTTGCTGCGAGGAGGTAAATTGTTGGCAGGCAGAGTGGGGTTGGCTAGGTGGGGCTACATTCAGTATATAAGATGCACCCAAGTTTTCACCCTTTTCTTGGGGTAAAAAGGTATGTCTTATACTCTGAACAATACAAAACATATTCAAGTTTCACTTCCAAGTAACAAAGCAGAAATACATTATTGCATACAGCCATTTTTGCCTTCTTTACAACAAACCACATACTAACCATTCATCTACAAACATTTGTATACTAAAAATTCTCCATCTATTTTTCTATGTTTAACAAGCCATCTTGCAAAATAGCAAAAATCCTCCCGTCCACCATAATTACACTTCTCAAATTTTGTTATCATCGTGTCTTATATGTTTTTGGTCAAAAGTCTCCCAAATGTTTCCCAAACCTTTAATAAACTAATTTCTCATCATTTTTGTATTCACTCTTGCTATCTTTCTGTTTCTTTTACAGGAACAATAAGGCATTTTTCCCAACAGTTAATAAATTCAGTTTGCACACATTAAAAAAATGACACAGCAATTCCATGAGCAAACTACATTCATATTTTAACCTTCCTTCAATTACATTATCCTTTGTAAAATTCCTTTTCTTTTCTGGACGTTAGCCTTTGTAGTGTTTATTTCAATTCCACATTGATATATCAATATTATTCTCTAAAGTTCTCCTTCTAGCATTTCATCACTTCTGTTTCATTCTAAACCATTACTTTTTAATGTTCTGCTAGAAGCTAGTTAGTCCATTCCATTATTAAGAAGTGCTACGTGGAAGCATGATTTTCTCTCTAATTTTATTATGTTCAGAGTAGCCAATATAGGTATGCATGAGCAATATTTGTATGACAACTAAATCAACTAAAGGGCTACTGGCTTAATTTGTCAAAAATGTAAAATTGGGGTGTCTTTACTCTATTTTGTGAATATAGAGCCTATAAACTAGTTGGGAGTCAGAAAAGAAAGAAAGAAAGAAAGAAAGAAAGAAAGAAAGAAAGAAAGAAAGAAAGAAAGAAAGAAAGAAAGAAAGGAGGGAGGGAGGGAGGGAGGGAGGGAGGGAAAGAATGAAGAAAGAAAGAGGGAGGGAGAGAGAGAAAGAAAGAAGGAAAGAAAGAAAGAAAGAGGGAGGGAGGGAGGGAGGGAGGGAGAGATGATATAGTCCAGTGTTTTGTGCAAACTACACTTTGGAATGAATCTATAATCAAACTACCCAAAAGCAATTAATGCGTACTTTAACAAGGAGATATTATATTTTTTCCTTTCTTTGCCTCTTCATTTAATTGCATTTTACTTGGTGAAAATGTTTTCAATGAAACAAATTTTCCTCACTCTAGGTCCCTGTATATATGCTGAACAGTAGCCAGGATACCTGGCTGGGAATGATGGGAACTAGAATCCAACCTAGATGAAGAAAGGCAGAAAAATATAAATGGTATCTTTGTTCAAAGGCTTAACTTTATACTTCCAGAATTTCAAGGCGTTTCCCTTAGTCCGTGTTTCTTAATTTCAGCAATTTCAAGATGTGTGGACTTCAATTCCACAAATGCCCCAGCCAGCATGCAAAGACCCAAGCATGCTCTATGGAGAATGTTAGGACATGAAGCACCCACTTCTAAAACTATTGAAAGATGAAAAACACCTTCAGTCGTGGTGAAATAATACATGTGAGCAGGTGCAGAGTGCATTTCCTGGACAGTGGGCAAGAAACCATAACAGATCTGACATGAAACAAGCAGTACACCCTTATTATCAAATTAAATGCTGGTTTCAGTGTAGCTTTTGGTCTTGCATTACAGAAACCGGGATAAGCAGCAGAAGGCAGCAAAGAGGCAAATATTTGTCTCTATCTATTTGTTGCCATTTAGTGGTTGCCCGGATATTTGCAGCCTTCGCCCGGGACTCCTTTCGCTTCAGAGTTCACATCCTGGATCTAGAAAGCTTAGAACGATTTAAGTATTGACCACAAGATCATATGCTGCAACGTCCCGCCTGTCAATGACTACTTCAGCTTCAACCGCAACAAAACAAGAGCACACAACAGATTCAAACTTAATATTAATCACTCCAAACTTGACTGTAAAAAATATGACTTTAGCAATCGAGTTGTCGAAGTGTGGAACTCATTACCGGACTCAGTAGTGTCAACCCCTAACCCCCATCATTTCTCCCTTAGACTATCCACTATTGACTTCTCCAGGTTCCTAAGAGGTCAGTAAGGGATGTACATAAGTGCACCAGCGTGCCTTCAGTCCCCTGTCCAATTGTCTCTCCTTATCTCCTTTATCTTTTCTTCCTTTCATATATCTTCTCCTCTATTTTTATATCTTTTCTTCTGTCCTTTTCTTTATATGTCTATTCTCTTAAATATGTATTGTGTATTGGACAAAATAAACAAACAAACAAATGAATAAAATAAAATAAAATAAAAACATCAACCCGGAAACCTAAAAAGCCCATCAGCACCAGGAAGCGCCTCTAAGGAGGCGGCTGTAAGTCAGCCTTTCGCTTCAGCAAGGAAGTAGCCCCTCGCCTTTACATGACAAAAGGAGCTTCCCAGCCAAAGCAGAAAACACGACCCGCGGCAAGTATAGCATCTCTAAAGCGAAGCAGAGATTTTCCCACCGCCAGGAACATCCTTTTTTCTCTTCTCCTCTCCTTTCCCAGTTTGACAAATTAACTCTCCCTTGTTAGGCAAAGCAACGAGAAAGAGGTCGTAGCCAGGAGGAGGCGGGTTGCCTTTGTCGTTCACGCAAAAGCGAAGCCCGAGGGAGAAGGTGGTCCAAGGGCGCCAGGAGATGCGCGCGCGCATCTCCCCCCACCCCGGGCCAAGTCCGGCCTGGTCAGCGCTTGGAGCGCTTTGCCGCTGCCGCCGCCTGGCAGCCTCGCTTGCCTGCATACCCGCCCCGATCCCACTGCAATGTTACCCGTAGGAGGAGCGACGATCCGCGCTCGCTTGCTTGGGGCCCCCTTCCTCCGTGTCACTTTGGGTGGCGCTCGGCCGCTGCCCGCTCTCGCTGGGCTTCTTGTCTCGTGGGGCGCGCCTCGCTCATGCGCTTCGCGGCGGTGGCGGTACTTGCGCGCTGTGTGCGTGGAAGAATAGGCACCCCCCCTCCCGGTTATGGTCCTCCCCCTTTTGTTCTTCGCCGGGCGGAGAGCGCTGGTCACGCAGCCCCTGCTCGACCTTTCTCGCTCTCCCTGCCCACGGGAGTCGCGCCTCCAACCGGTCAAAACAGATCCGCCGCTCGCCAAGCAAGCGCCTTCCTCTGGGGGAGGGTGATGGCGCTGGAAATGCCGTATTCTTTAGCGGCAACCCCACGCACGCTTACCTGGGAATCACCCTAAATGAACACGGTGGGATATACTGTACTTCCGAGTCAAGTCCACATAAGGTTGTGATTTACCGTTCTGATTTAGTGTTTGTGGGCTAATTGTTTTCTTCCTTCCCTTTCATTCCTTCTTTCCCGTCTTTTTGCTCCGTCGTTTCTCTTTCTCCTCTTTTATAAAATGGACTGAATTCTCGGGCCAAGATTAGGGATAGGGAGATGTCTTCCTACTCAGTTTATCATCCTCAACAGAAAGAGGTTTGTCTACCAGTACTTCTCAATTATTTTCTGTTATCCCCCCCCCCCCCAAGAAGAAGTAAACATTTTGTGCCCTGCAACTTTCTGCCGGGACTATTGTTTGAACTATTCAGCATGTTTTCACTGAAAAAACTCAAGCAGTTTATCAGCATGATTGGGGTTTTATGTGTTTAAATGACACCGTAATTTATTTGGCTTCATGCTGTCCGCTGCCAACATTTTTAGACATAGTAAACATGCTGGTCTTTTCTCGTCTCCCACCGTAGTCACAGAGAAGCCAAGTGCTACATTCCTTCATCATATTTCCTCGGGAGACTTAGGTTGATCTCATTATCTGTCTCCTTTCTTTCCATCCCTGTTAAATCTTTTTCCACTGTGTCTCTTAAGGGTTTGTTATATGCACTTTGTATCTTCTGCTCTGTGCTGTGTGCTATTGTTTGGTGCAAACCACCCCTACTCCCTGCGCAGCGGTGGGCCACCATTCCCGGCGCTTCCAGAACGGGCCAGGAGCGCAGGAGTACACGCATCCACTCAGTGTAGAGTTTGGTTTCTGGGCATGCGCAGAAGCTGAATCTTGCACAATGACGCTCGCACTTGCGATTTCCAGGGGGGTTTTTTGCTTCCATGCATGCGCAGAAGCAAAAAGGCTCAAAAAACCACAAGTAAGAGAGCCCCCACTCATCTACTCACCCATCCACTTGCCCCTTCCCCTCGCCGCTCAGGGTGGCTCTGTCACAAGCGGCAGCACAGCTCCGTCCGTTTGCCCGCTCCACCGCGGCGGCACCCAACCACTGGCCCTTATCTTGAGTGCCAAATAGATGAGCCATGGTGCGGCTGGAACTTAGGCCCATCTATTTGGGGCCCAAGCTCCTCAGCCCTGCTGCTCCCAATGGCCATGACTTGCTCAGAGCGCCATCACTGCTGAGAGATGCCTGCGGCACGGGAAAGCAGAAAGCAGGCCACATGCAAAAAACCCAGTATCTTTTACTGGAATGCGCCAGTTGCCTGTGCACACCCAGCGGCAGTCATTACGGAATGTGGCCAATCTCTGTCCCTGCAGCAAAAAAACCATGGTCACATGTCCCCCCCCCTCGGCATTGCTCCACCCACCCCCAGGGGCCCCGCCCCACTATTTGGGAAGTACTGGGACTAGCCATTCAAACTAACTGACTTAATGAGGAATCCCCTTGACATGAAAACAATAACAAACCATCTTTTTTTCAAGGCAATCTGAACAATCCTCAATAATCTGATATCCTCCAGGTATGTTTATATGCTTCCCTCCACAACCTGATTGGTTGGTTGGTTGGTTGGTTGGTTGGTTGGTTGGTTGGTTGGTTGGTTGGTTGGTTGGTTGGTTGGTTGGTTGGTTGGTTGGTTGATTGGACTTATATGCTGCCCTTCTCTGAGTACTCAGGGCGGCTTACTTATTGTGATAACAAGGTTGGAGATTAGTTTTTGTTTTCATATACCGTAGTATTGATGTTAAAGTTGATGTGTAATTGATATGTTATCTATATGCACAGAGAGGGAGAGATGGACTTGTTTAAAATTATATTTATTTGATCTCCAGTTTAAAAAATTTAAAAAATTCCAGCAATTTAAAGATTTTTCTCCTTTTTTCCACTAAAAATAATCAGCGTCATTAGTAAATGTATTTTAAAAAGTAGCTTTAAATATTTTTTCTGGACTACTGGTAAAAGGTGTAGTCCTGGAATTCCATACTAGGTATGTATGGAAAATTAATAAACCTGTGAACCTGTGCAGTGCTGCTTCTGCTGCCTCAGGCATTAGTTGGTTGACTTGGTTTCTGATGCCACAGCATAATCAGAAATAATTAACAATATCAAAGCTCTTTTCAGAGAAAAGCAGAAACATCAGTTTGGTTGGCTCTGATATCACGAAAATTGTGCCAGAATAGAAACATACCTTACAACTTCTGTTCTTGCATTAATAGTGAGTCCTAAGCAAAACAGCAGGTTAAGATGCAAAGGGAAATGGCATAAATAAAATTTACATGCCACTGTGAATTAGTGAGAAGAGCGAACAAGACTTTACTCAAGAGCAGAATATTTTTGATTGCAAGTAAAAAAAGTGAGTTTCAATAATCAAAAAGTAACATCAGTGATAATTTATGTTTGAATAGTCTGAGTCACCAATCACACATGCTTCAAGGGTATGCATTCTTCAAAAAAGTCAAAAACTGCAGGAATTGCAGCTGCCTTTGTTCCCTTTAACACTTCAAATATATAATCAATCTACAGTAACGCAACTAAATCAGCTACAAGGAAAGTAATGCACCACATTTTTTTTCCCAACAATTATTTATTGAACACAATGAAACTTACACACAGGAAAGAATGATGTTCTTTCTTTCTTCTTCTATTTTTCCATGTAATCTCCGTCCCGTTCTATGGCCTTCCCCCAGAGAGACACAAAGGCATGTATGTCCTGTCGGTACCACTCCTTGTTCTGGTCACAAAGCCATTTCTGCACTGTGCGAATCACCTCTAACGGCCTCACCCTCTGTGCCCAGCAACCGACCGTACTTCTGTCGATTGCAGATTCTCTATAAACTGTACGCAAACATTTGTGAATGTTCCCAACAGTTTCTTTCTCCACAGTGAGAAATTCAATGACGACACACTGCTTCTAACATGCATCATTTACAGATGCTATTTCAAAACACTGCTGCAGTTACGCTATCTGTGTGAAGAAACGCAAGATTTACACATGCACTACTGACAATTCAAATAATGTATATCTAAAGTTTCACATTTGTACCATTACTGTAGGCTGAGAAAAGAAATGTGGTGCATTACTTTCTGGGCGACCCTCGTATCTAATTTCCATGGAACTCTACTTGCTTCCTTTACTAAAGCGTGATTATTGCATCTAAAGAACAGAGAATCCAATTGTCTATAACCATGATGGTGAACCTATAGCATGCGGGCCAGAGGTGGCACACAGCGCCCTCTATGTGAGCACAGGAGTTGTTGCCCCAGTTCAGCTCTACTGCGCATATGTGTGTGCCTCCCACCGGTCACATGGTCTTTAGGTTTCTGTCACACGTGTGCAGGACAGATGTGGAATGCATGGACATGCACAGGTGGTGGGATGCATGCATGGAGCCATGGGTGGCAGCAGGCAGGACGGGGTGGAACACAGTGCCACCAGTGGAAATTTATTTATTTATTCATTGGATTTGTATGCCGCCCCTCTCTGAGGACTCATGGTGGCTCACAACATAAATGAACCTGTGCGCCCAGCTCCAGCTGACCATCCCCCCTCCCATCCTCCTCCTCTTCCTCGGAAAGCGGCAGGGAGACCAGCACCGGCAGGAGTTGCAGGGGGGGCATTTCCTCCCCCATCTTTTCTCAACAGCTGATTGGCACCCATTTGCCTAGCTACCCAGCCTGAGGCAGGGGGCGACCCAGGAAGGAGAGCGTGGGAAACGCGAAGCAAATTGTCACCCCAGAGCAGTGATTTTCAACCTTTTTTGAGCCACGGCACATTTTTTACATTTACAAAATCTTGGGGCACACCACCAACCAAAATGACACAAAATGACACTTTAACACAGTACATATTACACATATAGTTGTATAGTTTCTAAATGTATTTATACACACTTAGTGTGAAACCTGGGCCTGTTTCGATGAACACAAACGGGATATCCTGGCAGGAATGGTAGTTTGGGGACCTATGTTTAATTTCCCCACGGCACACCTGACCATGTCTCACGGCACACTAGTGTGCCGTGGCACACTGGTTGAAAAACACTTCCCCAGAGAACGACACTGGTAAGGTTGTAAGTCGAGGACTTAACAGTTCACTTGAACGATGATGATCGTTCACACCATTCCCACCTGGTCACATGGCCGGCAAACCACTCCCACCCAGTCACATGACCATCAAGCCACACCCGCAAAATAAGCCACACCCACAGTGTGGCAGTAAAAAGTTTGGCTGCCCATTACTGCATGGAGCCCACATATGCATGCAGGGAGGGCAGGGGGCATGCGGTGGGATGCACACACATTGCATTGGGGGGGGTGCATGCTTTGGGCACCCAGTCCAGAAAAGGTTAGCCATCACTGGCCTATAGTGTGTCCAGTAATTCTCTTTGAAACCCTTACTGTTTGATATTACTTCTTTACATGACCAATAATGTCCCTGTTTCTTTCATTATTTTCTCTTTACATAAATGTTTATTTCTCTGAAAATCTGCAAGAGTTGTCCAAAAAATGGTATGTGGAGTCAGGCTCACTTCAAGGGAAAGTTTACCTTTGGATCATTCATGAAAAAGGAAAGTGTGTTACACTTCAGGCTCTCCAAAATATGTTTCTGGACTGAGCACACAGTCCATTCTTGGGCATTATATCACTCTTGCTTTACACCCTGTAGTAGCAAAGGCCAGCATCATCCAGTGAGATATGAAGAATCATGACTTTACAGATGTAGTCTCAAAAGAGACAATATGTGAGGGATGCCAGGAGTTGTAGTATTGACACACCTGGGAGGGGTCCCTGGTTCTCATTTCCAGGACTATAAAGTTTGGGGTCAACCTATCCTATCCGTTGTAAACAACTTTAAAGCTAATGGGCCAATCTGGAATCCATTATTTTTTTCTCTCTTCAAATAGCTTATAATGGAGGAAACCACATTAACCTTTTGGAAAGAAAGATCACAATGACAAGAGTAAACATATGATGGAGAATAACCTTGAGTTGGTGCACATTTAGGATGCTAAGAAATAGCCTCCAGCAGAGGGAATGGAATTAAAAATAGAAAAGATAAAGTAGCTTAGAATGAAATAAGTAAAAGAATGCTGGAAGGAGTATTTCATGGTATGGTATTATTATTATTTATTTATTAAACTTGTATGCTGCCCAACTCCCAGAAGACTCTGGGTGGCTCACAACAAAGATGAAAACATTGTAAATATTGAATCCATCAAAAACATCTATTAAAAACAATTAAGAAATGTAAGAGTCTTAAGACTCACCTATGTCGCCAGGCTTGGGGCAATTAGGTCTCAACCCACCGGCCAACGAAATGAGATATATGTTGTATGATTGAACTGGTATGATTGTTTTTAAATATTGGATTTTTAGATTGTAATTTTAAATTTAATTAGATTTGCTCTTGTACTGTATCGTTATATGCTGTGAGTGCCCCAAGTCCTTGGAGAAGGGCGGCATACAAATCTAATATAGAACAGAACAGAATAGAAAATAGAATAGAATAGAATAGAATAGAATTCTTTATTGGCCAAGTGTGATTGGTCACACAGGAATTTTTCTTGGTGCATATGCTCTCAGCGTACATAAAAGAAAAATATACATTTGTCAAGAATCATTGTCATAGGGGTCAAATACGCAATGAATAAACGATCAATATTAATAAAAATCTTAGGATACAAGCAACAAGTTACAGTCACACAGTCCTAAGTGGGAGGAAAAAGATGATACGAATGATGAAAAAAAACTAGTAGAAATAGAAGTGCATACTTAGTAAAAAGTTGACAGTGTTAAGGGAATTACTTGTTTAGTAGAGTGATGGCATTTATTTATAATAAATAAATAAATAAATAAATAAATAAATAAATAAATAAATTTTAAAAATTATTATTCATTTCTGGCTAGATCTTATAAGGGCATAATGGTGGGATCAACGGCCCCAGGCCTGCTGGATTTGATTCATTGATTTGCTGAAGGTCAATAATAGGGTAGGGGTAGTCCGGATCTCAGGGGGCGATGAATTCCAGAGGGTCGGGACAACGGCAGAGAAGGCCTTTCCCCGCAGGCCCGCCAATCAACATTGTTTAGTCGACAGAACCTGAAAGAGCCTGACTCTGTAGGATCTTACACGTCGTTGGGAGCTATGTAGATTAGATTTATTGGATTTATATGCCGCCCCTCTCCGAAAACTCAAATGTAATAGTAGTAGTATAGTTAAGAGGGGAACTAAAATGAATGCCACAAATGTTAGGAGGAAAAATGATTAAAATGAAGTAATAGATGCTGTGGGAAGGCTGAAAATGGCAAGGCTGCAAATATAGGTGACATAGCTAAACAAATATTAAAATATAAATAGGTTTGCTAATGGTGTGGACAATTTCTTTAGCATATTCATGAAGATGGCTGGAAGAATGGAAAGCAATGAAAAGGTATTGAGGGTGAATGCAGAAACTGTAGAGGAATTGGGCTTGTTAAGTAGGCTTGGAAGATGTTTGGTAGCATTCCGAGTGAAAGGGAATATGAAGTGACAATAAGTAAAATTGAGGAAATGCAATAAGGCTGGACAAAAGGTACAAATATCCTGTTTTTGCTTTGAGAAATACATGTATGCACAAAATAGAGTTTATTATATCCTTATTGATGTAGCTTAATAAAGTGGAGACACGAATTATGGGGTGTTTTACAGAAATACAGAATGGAAAGTTGGTTATTGATTGCAATAAGAAAAGTATATAATAGAAGTAAATATAGTAAGTATAATATAGCTGGGGTGTTGCAGCAGGTAGAGTGCTGTATTGCAGGCCACTGAAGCTGACTGTAGATCTGTAGGTCAGCGGTTCAAATCTCATCACCAGCTCAAGGTTGACTCAGCCTTCCATCCTTCCGAGGTGGGTAAAATGAGGACCCGGATTGTGGGGGCAATATGCTGGCTCTGTTTAAAAATGCTATTGCTAACATGTTGTAAGCCGCCCTGAGTCTAAGGAGAAGGGTGGCATATACAAATTGAAAGCATGAATCAATCAATCAGTCAATCAATCATGCATCTGAATGAAAGTGCCTAGGACAGTGATGGTGAATCCTGGCATGTCACCAAGAACAGTATCATTGGCCTATGAAATTGCTCAGTGCTGATCTCAAGATGTAGTTGAACTCTGTTGTTACCTTTGCAACATTTCCTGAATATATGTATTTTCCTGGGTCTGGGTAGCAACTAGGATAGGACAGGAAATTATGCAGGATGTATTAACAAACTGCTAAGAACTGCTGAATCTGAAGCACCCTTGTCCACTTCTAAAAAACAATATTGTATTGTTCTCAAACTGAGAATTGGATGCTGATTGATATATGATGGAATTGCATATGCATGAAAATAAATGGGATTTTTAAAAGAATAGTTCAACAATGATAGGAATAAGACAACAAAGGGTGATTGTCCCCATACTTTTAAAAAATAAATTTATAGCTAAGCATATAACAATTGCTTGGGAGAATATCAAAGGGGTCTTCACTGGGGATATTAATGTACCATAAGTTTATATTCTGTGTTGTTTGAGAACCCAAATGCATAATGATATAGATATATAATATGGAATATATGATGCAGCATATTGGATCAAATGGTAGGAAATAAAAGTAACCAAATTCAATTGACCTAAAGGAAGAAAAACAGGGTCTGCTTGAACTAGTGCTTAGATAGGGGACCACTAGGATATTCTAGATTTGGATTTTTTTTTTAAAAAAACAAGACAGTGACAAATCATTTGTCTGTTTCTGCTATGGAATCACATGGAACTGAGCTTGGCTCAAAGCAGTCTTTGTCTTTGAATTCTGTTTTTAAGGATAGCGTTTTGTATTGCATTTACTTTACCCTCGTCTTATATCTTTGCAATTGTTTTTGTCACAGCTGGCTGATAAGATAAGAACATCAGTGATCTCTGTGTCTTCCCAGCAGCAAATGTTCCACTGTAAGTTGCCCTTTTTCTTTTATAGCATTAAAATATGTTACGCTGTGCTTCGTCTTCCATGCATGAATTTTGCTAGCTTGTTTTATATTTGCTTTGCAAATAAACATATATTAAGTTCATTGTGGATTCATTGTGGGGGGGAGTTTCTGTTTCAAATCAGTTGGCAGGAAACAATACTTTTTTTAAAAAAGAAGTCTAGTTTCTGTTCTACCATGCAAACAAACCAATACAAAAAAATAAATAAATTATCCCAGAAATGATATGTTATTCTGTATGTGCATAAGTATTCAATAGTTTATTCTGTTTCCATTTGGCAAGGAATTCCCCCCACCAAGCGCTTTAAAAATTGCAGAATTAGCTTGATGATCATGTTGCTGCCTGGTCAGCACTGTATGCATTGCATGAGTAACACAATTTAATTTAGGTTCAGTAATTTCCAGAATATTTTAATTTTAAGCTACATGGTTAATTTCTATGGAAGGGCGAAACTTCCATAAAGAAACAGAAATGAAATTACAACAATACAAGCATTCTGCTTGGGTTTGGAGTGAGGTAGAGGTAGAGGAACAATTGTCTCAGTTTCTGGAATGGTTACCATACCAGGAAACCCTTGCTGCTGGGATGGGGGAAGTAAATTTTCATGGTTTTATTCTTTCTCCCTATCTGGTCTCTTGGAATGTACCTTGATGATTAGTTACAAGAGAGATAAGTCAAAGATATGGCGGAAAGGGCAACCCAGAGTTCTTCCACAGCAACTATTAATTTGCTTGTCTTGTTTCTCTCTTTATCTGGGAATTTCTAGGCAACAGAGCAATTCTCTGATCTACATTTCTGCACAGAAGTCTTTAGCAATAGGAAATAATGGTCTTACTCTTTCATCCGATCTCTTCAAGATGGTCCAGTCCTTAGTTTCTAGCAACTGCTGGAATTGTACACATCCTTGTAAGTGGCAGGTTGAATTATCCATTTAAAAAGTCTCTCTAGGAGAGAAATATGCCCATTTGCAAGTAACAGCATTAATCTACCCAAAGTAGTAGTAGTAGTAATAATAATTATTATTATTATTATTATTAATAATAATAATTATTATTATTATTATTATTATTATTATTATTATTATTATTATTATTATTATTATTATTTATTAGATTTGTATGCCGCTCCTCTCCGAAGACTCGGGGCGGCTCACAACAATAATAAAAAACAATATTATAGCGAAACAAATCTAATATTTAAAAAGAAGCATATAAAACCCTATCATATTTAAAAACCAAACAACACATACATACCAAACATAAAATATAAAGGGCCTGGGGGAAAGGTGTCTCAACTCCCCCATGCCTGGCGGTATAGATGAGTAGTTTACAAAAGACAAGGAGGATGGGGGCAGTTCTAATCTCCAGGGGAGTTGATTCCAGAGGGCCGGGGCCACCACAGAGAAGGCTCTTCCCCTGGGGCCCGTCAAACGCCATTGTTTAGTCGACGGGACCCGGAGAAGGCCAACTCTGTGGGACCTTATCGGTCGCTGGGATTCGTGCGGTAGCAGGCGGTTCTGGAGGTCCTCTGGTCCAATGCCAGACAGCATGATTTCAATCAGATTACCTTAAATCACAGAAGGACAACCTGATTTCTGAATTCTGATTTAATGTCTCTCCTCTGAAAACAATATTTATTTTTACTTTTTCACCAACTTTACAAAGACATGCATACGTATACAGCAAATCATATCAAACATACATAATTATACATTTCTGTCCAAATGTCATAAACAAATACCGTGTTTCCCCGAAAGTAAGACAGTGTCTTACTTTCTTTTTATCCCCAAAAGCCCCACTATGTCTTACTTTCGGGGTATGTCTTATATTGGGAAAAAATTGTCAAATTTTTTGTTTTAACCATAAAATTAACATTTAGACGCGGTGACGTATGGAGGGGGGGCGGCGTGGAAGTGGGCAGGAGGCGGCGCTCATTAACATCAGAGGGAGGTGGCAGACGCGGCGATGTATGGAGAGGGGGGCGGCGCGGAAGTGGGCAGGAGGCGGCGCTCATTTGGATCAGACGGAGGCGGCAGACGCGGTGACGTATGGAGGGGGGGCGGCGCGGAAGTGGGCAGGAGGCGGCGCTCATTAAGATCAGAGGGAGGTGGCAGACACGGCGACGTATGGAGAGGGGGACGGTGCGGACGTGGGCAGGAGGCGGCACGCAGCTAGATGAGAGGGAGGCGGCAATACCCCCGTGTTTCCCCGAAAGTAAGACATATGTCTTACTTTTGGGGTACGGCTTATATTAGCCGACCCCCCTGAAACCCCCGATACGTCGTACAATCGGGGGTGTCTTACTATCTTAAATGTGCACCTTTTGTATTTTTATCATCCGTCTGTTTTTCCTCTGTTTTTCATACTACTCCCCTCCTTCTATCACCCTCTCTTCCCTCTTTCCAACTTCCCTCTTCCCTCTCTCCCCTTCATTTTTATTTGTTTGTTTCTTTGTTTGTTTGGATTTCTATGCTGCCCTTCTCCGCAGACTCAGGGCGGCTCACAAGAAGATAAATACAGAAATACAAAAATAGAGCATATTAGAAATCCAAACCTAAAATGAATCTAAACCCTGGTTCTTAAAAACAATCATCCACATTCATCCCATCATAACATACATTCACATCATCAGCTGGAGTAAGGCGGGAACAGCAGGTCGTAACTAACGAAGATATAACTAACTACAATGCTCTCTATATGTGGCTGCTTCTAAGAGTATTCGGAAACTACAAATTGTGCAAAATGCAGCCGGACGAGCTATAGTGAGGCTACCAAAATCTGCCCACATTTCAGCATCACTCTGTGAGCTGCACTGGTTGCCAATTGGTCTCCGGGCGCGATTCAAAGTGCTGGTTATGACCTGTAAAGCCCTACATGGCATCAGACCAGATTATCTTCGGGACCATCTTCTGCCTCATGTATCCCAGGGCCCGGTTAGGTCCACAGAGTTGGTTTTCTCCTGTCGACCAGACAATGTTGGCTGGTGGGGCCTAGGAGATGAGCCTTCTCTGTGGTGGCCCCGGCCCTCTGGAACAAACTCCTTTCGGAGATACGTACCACCCCCTCCCTCCTGGTCTTTCGTAAAGCTCTCTACCTATGCAGGCAGGCATGGGGGCCATGAGTGATGAGATTTCTCCAGACGATACTATGTATGATTGAATTGGATGAATGTGTATGATCATATATGGGGTTTTAATACTTTTTAGTAATTTGTATACTGTAACTCTTTTATAGTAATTTAGATTTCTTTACATATTGTTGCATTTATAATATTGTACGCCACCCTGAGTCACCTCAAGAAGGGCGGCATAGAAATCTAATCAATAAAATAAATAAAAAATATTGATAAAATTAAATGTAAAATAATAATTCTAAAAGATTTTATAGCATTCCATCAATCTTATATTAAAACTTTATATCCTACTTAATTATACACAATTTTCTAGTATAATATAATTTATTTTCCTTCATTCTGTTTAAGTTCATCAAGATTTAATTTTCACTTTTTATACTATTTATCATTATACAAAAAAAATTAGCATTGCATCTGTTACACCTGCTATATCACTTCTTTCTTTCTTTCTTTCTTTCTTTCTTTCAACATCATATTATAAAACCTTATACCATGATTATTTATATCCAATTAATAACCTACATTTAGAAGTCTTGCCCAGTCCTTACTAAAGTTTCCATTATTTGTAGACTCAGGATCTCACATTCAGTAGTGGCAACTGTTTGCCAGCAGGTAGGGAAAAAAGTCCTAGGCCAAAGGCAGAGGCTGACTCTTTTAAGAATACTCATCCTTTACCTATCAACAGTTGAAGAAGTTGCCTTGGCAAGATGGGTGGCACAGAAGTCTAAGAATAAAAGAAATTCTCTTTGTCTTAAAGCTAGTAAGAATATATGGAGCTCTCCAGGGTCCTGCAACTCCTATCAGATTCCATCCAGTTGGTTAAATTCTTTTCCCCTGCAAGGCTTCATCCCAGTCAAAGCAAAACAATATCTTTATACAGTAATACCTTGTCTTACAAACTTAATTGGTTCCGGGACGAGGTTCTTAAGGTGAAAAGTTTGTAAGATGAAACAATGTTTTCCATAGGAATCAATGGAAAAGCGATTAATGCGTGCAAGCCCAAAATTCAACCCTTTTGCCAGCTGAAGCGCCCGTTTTTGCACTGCTGGGATTTCCCTGAGGCTCCCCTCCATGGGAAACCTCACCTCTGGACTTCTGTGTTTTTGCGATGCTGCAGGGGAATCCCAGCAGGGGATTCCCAGCATCGCAAAAACGAGTGCTTCGCTGGCAACGGAAGTCCGAAGGTGGGGCATCCCAGTGGCGGCGGTAGGTTTGTAAGGTGAAAATAGTTTGTAAGAAGAGGCAAAAAAATCTTAAACCCCGGGTTTGTATCTTGAAAAGTTTGTATGATGAGGCGTTTGTAAGACGAGGTATCACTGTATTCTGTTTTGCCAGGGGAGCAGAAGCTTTAAGAAAACATATGGCTAAAACCTTGAATATATTGTGTTTATATTCTTAGAGCAGCCTTCGCTGGCAGTCTGCCCTCCAGATATATTGGATTTGTAAAATTGGCCAGACAATTGGTATACTTATGTGTTTCTTAACCAATCTGTTTTAATCACTGATCACTTTCAAGGGGGTTACATTTATTGTCATTACTTGATTGTTCAGTTCAAAATACACAAGAGAATCACCTGATCTAGGACTTCGTTATAAGTTCCTCTTGAACTTGTCTAATCACAAGCACATTTCAGCCTGCAGGATGAAACAACAAATTGACTCATTCCATCAAGATCTGCTTATCTATCATGAATTTGGCAACCCAATGCAAAATGTTAACATCCAGTCATGGTTAGATTCCATTTGTTTTGACAATTCCTTCCATGGAATGCTTGATGCAGATTTATAACACGCTCCTTGAAGAGCCTCATTAATCCCTGCTGTTGCAGACTCAGCAGATGAGCGCCAATGGGATTATGAACTAAATATCCCCTTGGAAACAAAATAAAGGAATCAGTATGTTTTTGGGAGTGGGGGGAAATAGGAGAAGATATAAGGGAACAACAGACAAACACCCACATCCTAGAAAAGAACATCATGCTCAACAGTGTTGTTTGTTAATGTGAATTCAAAAAATGCCTAAAACAGTACATCTTGGACAGTATTGTGCTTACCCAAAAAACAGGTCATCCTGAATGTAAACAACACTGGGCCCACTTTTCAGGAAGATTAGAATAGCTAACAGTTGTGTTTATAATAATGTGTTCTTATTCATTCTAAGATGACCCTGTCTTTCACAGCCAATTATTTTGGAAAACAGGGTTTTTTAGGTTCATACAACAGCATACTTGGTGACTTAAAATTCTGAAAAGAAATCAGCAGTTTGTTGCAAAATTAAATCCAGAAAGCAGACACAAATGATTCAGCAGGATTATTAACTTATTCATGTACATAATAACAGATGCAATAAATGTACAATACTAAGAGTAAATTCTCCAACGTGCTAGCAGTTACAAACAAAACACAAGCAGAGCACAGCAGAGAACAATTTCTAATTCAGAGTTGCAGTAGTTTCAGTTTCAATTCTCAGCACAGCCCTTGGAGCTGCAGGGCTAAACCACACCCAGGCTCCAATCTGTTTTAGCTCCCATTGGCTGACCTTGTTATCATGTCTCCATTCAGTCCCCATTGGCTGATCTATTTCATTCCATGAATATTCATACACTTACAGAAATCCTTCTATAGTCCAAAATGTTTCTGCACTTTCCACTTTTAAATGCTGTTCTCATAGCCATGCATGCTCCAGTGACTACCAGATTAGATTAGGAAATTATTCTCTGCATAGAAGGTGCCTTTACAGTAGAACTTGAACATCTTAGGAGGTGGGGTCTTAAACTCGCAGAATTGAAGCACTCTGACTTGGGAATTCTGGAGTTGAAGTCCACTTCTCTTGACAAGTCCGCTTGTCAAATTTGAAGAACTGCCTAGCGCACTCCAAAACATAATATGAACTATAACAAGCCATTCCAATTACAGACCAATTTTCAATGCTGGCAAAAGTTACTAAATTTTTTTACTGAGTAGATCACATGCTTCATATGACCCATACAGTTTGTGTGGCTTAGAGCTGGAATTTATAATCTGTGGAGGTTTCTTTTCCTATGTGAGGTCCCACAATTTCAATATCTGCCAGCAGTGCTTTTCCTCCCAAGACCAATCTCCTCGGATTTGAGAATACTTTCTACTTTTAACAGAGTCAAAAACAGAGTCAGAGTCCATCACATTCACTGGAGAAGAGCCTAATGCTAGAAAGGATTGATGGCAAAAAAAGAAGTGACGACAGGAATGATGTGGCTGGATGGAGTCACTGAAGCAGTTGGTGTGAGCTTAAATGGCCTTGTGGGGGTGATTGAAGGCAGGAAGGCCTAGAGAGGAATGGTGTCCTTGGGGTTGTGATCGGTCGGACATGACCTCATGACTAATAACAATTCTACTACAGTGCAGTATCCCTCAAAGATCAGATTTCATAAAATGGAAGGTTTTTCTAATGAAATTTATTTACTAAATTTGTGGAACTAATACACACACACACCAGATATATATATATATACTGTATATTATTGAGAGCATGCCATTTTTTATGCCACCATATATTAAGAACAATAATGAAAGTCAGATTCAATTTTAAAATCTTTAGCTTATGGAAACAGATACAAGACAGCAAAGAAAAGATGGTTAATCAGTAAAGAAATTCATTTCATTTCCTTGACTGAGAATAACTTCATTAGCACAGAAACAGAAGCTGAGTTCCAGATTGTGCCAAGCTCTAGTTAGTTTTAATTCTGATTTGCAGAACGAGTTACAATAGCTTAGAACAGAGATCTCCAACCTTGGCAACATTAAGACTTGTGGACTGCAACTCCCAGAATTCTTTGAGTTGAAGTTCACAAGTCTTAAAATTGCCAAGGTTGGAGACCCCTGTCTTGGAATATATGCCTCGGCTTTCAAATACAGTGGCTATCTTCACACATAATGCAATGCCCAAACCAAAACATCACGTTTGTATAATGGCTAAATCCAGCAGTAGTGAAATCAGAATGGCACTTTTCCAGAGGCATGGCCTGTTGCAATATGCAAATCCATCAGGAATATTTTGGGATACATGAAGAATTAAAAACATAATAAGCTTGGCTCAACCTAATCAAAATCTTCAGACTCAAACAAAGCTGAAAAATGCTAACAAAACTCAGGGAGCATTATTTTTTCCTTTCCTTTCCTTTTTTTTGTTCTCCTTTAGCTGAAACAGGAAACCAAAATTGGGAATAAAAGCAAAATGCAAGCACACAAAAATTTCACAGCCATCTCAAACTAATCTTTCATCAGTAGAGATATAGCATGCACTAACTTTCATATCCTTTGCACCTAAAAGAGTGCAGGGAAATAGATTGAAACGATTTCCCCATAAGTTCTCTTCAAAAGACTTTTTAGAAAAATGTCAAGCATGACCAGCCAGGTAATATTTTGGTATGTGGAACTCTACTTCAATATCTTGCCATTCAGGTCTGTTTTTAGGGAATCAACTGAGCATAAAAAGGAAGACAGTTATATAAAATAACTCAGTCTCGGTGGCGCCATTGGGTGGATTTGTGCTTCTTATTCACTGGACTACATTTGAAGTGTATATTTGAGTATTTGTGAAAGAGGGCACTTTATTGAGGTTTTTTTCCCAAGATGTGCAGCTTTGAGCTTCGAACCTGATCTAGAGATAATGACTGTTATTATTTCACTAAATGTTTTCCAGGTAGGCTTGCAATATAATAAAGACAACAGAACAAAATATATAAACATTCAAAACCAACGGGGAAGTGACACCAGAATTAAAACTAATTTTCTATGTCTGCCTCTAGTCCCTGAACCCATAATCAGTGTGGCTACATTTAATTTGGAAATAAGTAACATACATAGTTCTTTTAAAGGGCACCTTCTCTCAGGGGGGATTTATCAGGCAAGATCAGAGTGGAGATAAGAGGAGAAGGAGGAGGAGGAGGAGTAACAACAACAACAGTATTTATTTATTTATTTATTTATTTATTTATTTATTTATATTTACCGGTATATGCCGTCCGTTCTGATAGGACTCAGGGGTCTTATCCGAGACATCATCAAGGGTACCATAATATTGTTAGTCAAATGAAGCAAAATAAATTGTCATTATTGCATCCTTATGCATTTAAGTCATTGTGGCATATGATATATGCCTATGTTGCCCTGATCTCCAAACAGCAGTGGCACTGTTAGTAAAAGCTATTGTGGGCAGGGTAGGAGCTATCTTCGAAATATGTCCAAACATATTGTGTCTTAAGATCATCATCATCCTATAATTCTAATTTAAGAATATCGATTAGAAAATTGTTTAAAGTAATAACTATCTGAGCAAATAAATTTTACTTCAGTCTTTTTCAGATAGTACATTCACCCTCTCCTTTATAGAGAGAGGGAGGGAGGAAGAGAGAAAAAATATTTGTTCTCCCTGTTTGTGTGAGCAGGAGGCTGCTTCTCACTCACATAGGAAATGCTTTTTAAATATGGAGGTTTCCAGATCTGTGTTTTAAAATTGGTTCTTCTCCCCCAATTTTAAAATCATAGTTCAAAAGGTCACGTCACCAAACACCTCTGAAGTCCGAACAAGAGAACTTGATTTGCAGCTGATACATTTGTTGATCTTGCTCATAATCTTAAATCATGTTACTGATACCTATTTTGTCTCATTATAAATTGATATCTTTGATCCAATTTGGAAGCTTTCTAAGATGCCATTTATCTTCCCCTTCTCTTTCACAAATCCTTTTCGTTAACAAACTGGTCCATTTAGAATAAGGATTCTGAATCATTACTCAAATTTTCTGAAGTCTATTACTTTAATGTACTATACTCAAAATAACAATGCATCCATAGCCTTGCTTTTTAATGCCAGGCGTCAATTTAGAATATGATGGTAATAATGAAACTGGATAGTGAATGTACAGCAGAAGAGGAAAAAACCAGAGAAGATAAAAAATAAAATAAAATAGAAATGGAACGACTGTGGCAAAAGAAAGCAAAGGTAGAACCAATAGAAATAAGTACCTTGGGTACAATCCCAAAACAACTAGAGCACCACTTGAACACCATTGGCATTCACAAATTCACCATCAATTGCAAAAGACAGCTTTACCTGGAACAGCTATCATCCTGCAATGACATTTGTAACTTCATCAGATATCCAGATCTGTTTATTCCAGGTCCTTGAGAAGAACTCAATATCTGAACAAAATGCCAAATCCAGTCTGAACATCTGGCTGACTGTGAGATGAACCATAATGATAACAATGATATACTTTGTAGCATAATAAAAAAACGCCTACATTACTGTATGATAAAATAAACAATGGATTAGATTTTACTGGATAAGGATGCACAGCATCCAAGCAAGAAACAAACAAACAAGAGCCCAGTTTTTAAATCTGAAATTAAATTGGGAAAATGCAGGGACAAAGGTGTTTTGGAGAGTTAAGAATACCAGGTAGGAGAGTGGAAAAACATTCCCTTCAAACAAGAAGAAATATTGAATTAGGGGAACAAATAGTACTGTAAATGTGAGACAACATTTTTCTACTGATCATCTCCCTGGCCACTGTTTATTCTATTTTTCTAGCTGATTTATAAATGAACAGGATGGTGGAGAAGGATCTTGGAAGTAACATAATAAAATAAAAGACAATCAGGTGTCGCAGTGCACTTCCTAGCTAATGCTGGATGTGTCGCTTAGGTTTCTCCTTATATTAACAGACCTACCAGATACTCTAGGATTGAACTAAATATACTATAAAGGTTCTAGAATACCCAGGTGACTCTGAAGGATTAGCAAGAGAAAGTTAATGTCTCAGCAGGTTCAATCTCTTTCAATTCATCTGATCTTTTGCTGATAATGTTTCCTCCAGGGAGAAGCTGGCTTGATTTGCAAAGAAATTAGGTTGAGCTAGGGATCCTGGCTCATTCTATACTCCTGGGACCTGTGCTGGCAGGCAAGAAACTAATACATTTTGGAAGTAGATGGTAGGAGAAAATGTGGATGTGATTCCTTAAGACGTTCTAAGCCGAGTAATAGTTATAATGCATTTTATAGTTAGAGCCAGACAAGTTTTGAAAAATTAATTTAGAGTTGGACATTTTAATATCTTTTTTTAATTGATAATAAAAAAAATAAAGGGAAAAGCAGAAAAATAATAATGATGATAATACAGACATTGTCAGAATAAAAAAAGAACATGTTAGAGTGCTATAAAAAGTGAAAAAATACAGCAAAAGTAAACGCAATGTGACATGACATAATTATAATTAAAATGTATTTTATAGTTAAAGCATTTTCATATCTTTAATGGCCAGTTATTGTGATACTGATAATCCTTGTTCTGTGCCCCAAAGTACTGCATGAGGCTTGATCCATTGTTCATGCATTGTGGTAAATCATCATTTCCTCAACTGTAGTAAAGAAATAAATGATAATTGAGTGCAGGAGCAATAAATTCGCTTTCTTTAAGAAGGCTGAAGGAAATTGAGGCATGGATTTATAACATTTAACTGGAAAAAAATTCATCTGGATCTTTTTTGGATGGTAAACAGACTTTGGAGATTGGTCCTGTGATATTTAACCAGACAATAGATCAGGAATGGTCATAAGAAACAAACATGTATATTTGATCCAAGACAAATCACTGTTATCTTTTGATCCAAGACAAATCACTGCTATCTTTTGATCCAAGACAAATCACTGTTATCTTTTGGGATGAGTTGGCAATGGTAAATTTTCTGAGTTGAGTGCAATAACAGTTTCAATATCAGAGGGTTTTGAAATGTTAATCTTATTTTTAAAATTATTCTTGTTAACTACTTGGTCATTAAAATAGAATATAGATAACAGGCTGATAACTTGCAAACAGATTTAGTAGTTTAAAAATATGGGGGAGCTGTTTCATATAAGTGGGAAACTAATACTGTTGTAGTATACTAATCAGTATTCAATTAGGGCAGATAATGTGTGTCTGTGTTAGGGTTTTTTAATGCGCTTTTTAATGTCTTGTTTTGTGTTTTTTTCTGTTTGTTATTGTTTAGTGAAAGACAACAAAATTTTTGAAATTTTGAATTGTACGTTATTTTGGGGGTAAAATAAAAACAATAACAAAAAGAAATAAACAATAATTGACAAGAATCATTCCAGCATAGCAAAATATATACCCACTGTTTAATTTGCAGTATCCTATTTAGGACAAGTTTCTGTTGGCAGCATTGAGAGCAATTTGCATTCAGAAGATTGGTATGAATAAGCAATAGTGGGAAGCATAAAGGGGGCCCAACATTTAATTTTCATAGTCATTTATTTATTATTATTTATTAATTCAAATTAAGTAGCAATCCACCTTACACGTGTGAATCTGGGTGGCTTACAATAATTAAGATAACCCCAAAACACAATAAACAAAACACAAATAAAAGCAAAAAAGAGGTTTAAAACTAGATTTAAAAAGAAACATAGAACATAATCAGTGGCAGACTTACTGTACAATCCATTTATAACATTCATACAGGTATTCCTCAATTTACAACTATAATTGGGACCAGAATTTCCATTGCTAAGCGAGGTGGTTGAGTCACACCTGACTTTTATGATCCTTTCTGCCATGCTTGTTATTGTGAACCATTGCACTTGTTAAATTCTCACCATCATTAAACAAATCCACTTTCGCCATTGAGTTTGCTTGTTGGCAGCTGACTGGGAAGGTTGCAAATGAAGGTCACATGAGTCTGGGATACTTTAGCCATTGTAAATATCTGCTGGTTGTCAAGCATCAGAATTTTGATCACAGGGGAAGCTGCAATAGTTGTAAGTATGAGGACCAGTTCAAGTAACCCTTTTCAGTGCTGTTGTAACTTCAAATAGTAGCTAAACAAAGGGTTGCAACCAAGGACTACTGAAGAACCACTACTACCAATTCATTCTTTTCTCTTAAGCCCAGTCTTCTCTCTATTTCAATTTTTTTAAAAAAATATACAGCAGAAAAATATGGCATGGAGAAAGATCTGATAGCATTAGCATTTAATAGCATTTATTTATTTATTTATTTAATTTTATTTTGTCCAATACACAATGAGGGTTTTAGTGGGTATGTGTGTGTGTGTGTGCGTGTGTGTGTGTGTGTGTATATATATATTTGTTTTCGTAAATTTTCACGGGTATATGTATGTAGATTGTTCTGAGTTCGGGTTTTGCCCTGTGTAATATTTTGCATGTCTATGCGACGTTTTGGTGAAATCACATTCACCATCATCGGGCTGAAGTTCCAAGCTTCGTGTCCATTTTACAACAACACGCATTTCGGCCTTAGTATATATATATACACACACACACACACACACACACACACATACACACACACACACACACACATAGAAAAATACCTGATGAAGGTTATAGAGCAGATACTCATAGTAAAATATATCTAAGAAAGAATAGAGAAGAAGATATAGGAATAGAACATATCAATGAAAGAATAGAAGAAGAGATATAGGAATAGAAGAAAGGTATGGGAGATATAGGCTTATATACTGCTTCACAGTGCTTTAAAACCCTCTCTAAGTGGTTTACAGAGATTAAGCTTATTGCCCCCAAGAATCTGGGTCCTCATTTTACCAACCTTGGAGTGATGGGAGGCTGAGTCAACCTTGAGCCTACTGAGATTCGATCTGCCAAACTGCTGGCGGCCAGTCATCAGCAGAAGTAGCTTACAGTACTTCACTCTAACCACTGCACTGCTGTTAAACAGGTTACTTAACCTCAGGGATGAAATCCCGCAGATTCTGATAGTTCTGGAGAACCGGTAGTGGAAATTTTGAGTAGTTCGGAAAACTGGCAGATACCACTTCTGGCTGGCCCCAGAATGGGGTGGGAATGGGAATTTTGCAATATTCTTCCTCTGCCACCAAGCCACACCATGCCCACCAAGCCATGCCCACATGACCGGTAGTAAAAAGAGAGAGAGAGATTTCACCATTGCTCCCTGTAAACACTTAAAACTTATGGATTCTCATGGATTCGACCCAGCAAAAGCCCATCTATAAATTTTACATAGCATCAAAGACCTACCTGCGTTTAAAATTGGAATATGAGATTGAGGGGGAAAGGCTAGGGAAATACTGTTGAACAGGAAAATAAAATGGAGAAAGAGTTAAAGACTTCTAGCCAATCTCCGTCTCTAAGTGACCCTTAGCCCTACAGTCATAGGTTTGATAAATATTTGCACAAATGTTAGATTGTTCATTTGAAGCTCCAATCTAGAGATGTCCCTTTAATAAGGTTAAAATTATTCTTATTTTAGAAGACCTCTTACAAGCTTTGTGGACCAAAACAGGTTTTTTCCTACTCTCCCAAAATATTATTTTCCTCTAAAAATGGCTGAATCCCCCCCCCACCCCTAAATAATTTTACATTGTATCCAACTATAATGCTTAAGGGAATGAAACTGAATAAATAATGGAACTGAAGCATTTCTTCAAGCAGCAGCTTAATTGGATCCGGCGACTAATGCCCTTTTTACTTGAGTGACTTAAAAGCAAAACTGGATTGCCAAATGTTATAATCCGCTCTCTTATAGAAAGATATAGTGGTTGTCAAAGCATTGTTGAAATGGCAGTTTGTTTTCCCTGTTTTTTTTAAAGCACAAAGATGCTTGCATTTGTGGAATTGTGGGATGCAAAATGATGCACATGGGTTTAGAGCGCTGGAGATGTGGCTTGGCTTGGACTACGGAAGAAATGTCTTTCATTAGATGCTCTTCACCAAAAATTGGCAGAAGAAAATACAGGAGACCACAGTTAAGATCAGGAATTGGACTGGGGTTGTGTTGTGTTGGCTGCGTTCCTCTCTGTAGGACAATATCTCCTCAAGTCCCATCCACGTACTGACAATACACAGACCTCTTAAGTTCAGACAGTAGCAGCTGTAGTGCCACTACTTCTTTTTTTTTTTTGCTCTGCTCATGCTCAGAGGCTTTCGGGTGGAGGGAATAACCTTAGCCATCTTTCATTTCCCCCACCCAGCCCCAGAAACAGCCCCTCCAGGGAATCTTCCGTTTCCAACTCGGAACCGGATAAGGGGACGAAAAAAAGAACCCGGGCAGTAATTCGAATTCCTTCCACTTCTCCATTCTCGTCCTTACACGGGGCTTGAGCCGTTGTGTCTTTCGGTCGCATGACTCACCGCTGCTCCGCGGATCTCGCTCTTCGCCGCCTCCCGTCTCCGCTACGGGATCCCTTCAGCAGTAGCAGCAGCGAAAGCCACTGGGATCTGGCGGAAAGATTGGATCCCTTGGCCGTCTATAACACCAGCGTCCACTGGAGGCCGCCGACAGCTGCGAGCGCACCTGGCCGGGGAGGAAGAAATGATCGCGGCGCGGAGACCCCACAGCGCCCAGAAAAGGCAAGAAGGGGCGTCCCGGGTGGGTGGCGGTGGCAGCGGACGCTAGGCGGCGGCGTGGAGCGCGGTCAGCTTACTCTCTGGGCTAGCTCGGAGCTTTCGGCCACAACCTGAGACTCATTCAGCGCCTGCCTCCCAGTTTCTTGCCTCTGCCCAAGACCAATCGCTCGCTGCAACCGCTACCGCCGCAGCTGGCCAAGACCACAAAGGTGAAGTTTCTCAGAGAGAGACTCTAAGCGCGCCGCGACAGGGGCTGAAG
This sequence comes from Erythrolamprus reginae, assembly GCF_031021105.1. Lineage (NCBI taxonomy): Eukaryota > Metazoa > Chordata > Lepidosauria > Squamata > Dipsadidae > Erythrolamprus > Erythrolamprus reginae. Next base: position 117,117,793 of record NC_091963.1, read on the forward strand.
GTGGAGAAGCAGGATTCGGGCAGAAACAAGAGAGGAGGCTTTCTCCTCATTTGCTCACCCGCCCGACCCCCGTCCTTGTTCTTGCCGTGCTGTGGCGGTCTGGCGGAGCTCAAATCCGCGGGACTCGATTGGGAAGCCCCGCGCTTCGCCGAGTGCCGCCTGAAGGGAACTTCCATCCACGAGAGGGGGACACGCGTCCCTGGGGAATTCCGGGCAGAGAACCACCGAAGAAAAGAAGCAGCCGGAGCAGCAGTTACTCCTGCAACTGGGCAGTACCTCGTCGCCTCTATCCAGGACGTTGCCGCGGCCAAGCACCCGAGTGCAGGCTGGTTACCGCACCCCAGTTCCAGTTACCGATACGGCGTAGGAATCTTGCGGAGTTTAATCCAGGGGCTAGAGCGCTTCACTCAAGAGGGCACCACCAAAGCGTCTGTCTACACCACCGCTCTCACATCCGCAAAGCCTGACTTCCTGCTGGGGCTGCCTGCAGACTTGGTGTTTGTAAAGACTGTGCTCGATAGCCTCTGTCCCTCCAGAAGGAAGCCACCCTTTGCCAGACAGCTGGCCAGCGACAATCCCAAAACGTGCAAACGCGAGAATCCTCAAGACACTGGCCTTACCCTGCTCTTCTACCAGTCCCCTGGCATCCTAAGAGAGTAGGGGCCAAACCGGTTGGGTCCCTTCCTTGTGTTTCAGCCTTTGTTCTGTGCATCATACTCTCCTAAGTTTTAAATAATCAAATAAAGATTGTACAATCATCTGGATTTTACTTGTGCTGGTACCTGGCAGTTATTCAAGGCAGAAAAGACCTCTCTAGATTCAGCTCCACTGATCTCCCACAACCGCCCACGTCAAGTGGAAGAGACCAACAGCCACCACCTGCTCTACTAATGGCTGCCTACATTGGGCCCCTTGCATGAAACGGCAGAGTTTCCTCGCTGAGACCAGCCTTCGCTCTACAACCAGCCACACAGGGTGCAAGAAAACCTCATTGCCATCAGGATGTCAGTTGTGCGGAGAAAGTTTGGCGATGACTACCAGGCAGTCATGGCTGCACCGTCCCATCGGAAACGGCAGCGCTTTGTAGACAAGAACGGCCGCTGCAATGTCCAGCATGGCAACCTGGGCAGTGAGAACAGTCGCTACCTTTCCGACCTCTTCACCACTCTGGTGGACCTCAAGTGGCGTTGGAACCTCCTTATTTTCTTGCTGACCTACACTGTTGCTTGGCTGGTGATGGCCTCCATGTGGTGGGGGATTGCTTACTTGCGTGGGGACCTAGACATACACCAGAGCCCCAGTTCAGGACATAACCCGTGTGTGGCTAATGTCTACAACTTTCCGTCAGCCTTCCTCTTCTTCATTGAGACAGAAGCCACCATTGGCTACGGCCATCGCTACATTACTGAGCGCTGCCCAGAAGGAATTGTGCTTTTTCTGTTCCAGTCATTGCTGGGCTCTGTGGTAGATGCCTTCCTCATCGGATGCATGTTCATCAAAATGTCCCAACCCAAGAAACGTGCTGAAACTCTAATGTTTAGCCGGGCTGCTGTCATCTCGCAGCGAGATGGAAAACTCTGCCTTATGTTTCGGGTGGGCAACCTTCGCAACAGCCACATGGTCTCAGCCCAGATCCGTTGCAAACTCATTAAGGTGGGTGAAAGGATTCCCTGGAAGGGAGGGAGGGTAAGATTCTTCCTATCTTCTTGCATGCAGCTCTGCTCTTAGGGTGTAACAAAGCCCTGTCTTTAAGTTACAGATCTAGCTTCTTGTTCTAAGGCTTTCCCCCCCCCCCTTTCTGCAAAGGAGGAACAAAGAGCTATTGGAGAAGGCAAGCACATTTCATACATGATAGTGGGTGGCAAAGGAAAGCTGCTGTATAAATAATACACATCAGTAGATATTAAACCAAGAATAAATGGGTTTTAGAAAAGATGCTGAAATAGGCTTAGGGAATTGTAGCAGATGCCCCAATGGTAATAAATGTTCACTGTTACTAAAATATATGCTTTGTGATATTCAGTAAAACACACATTTCCAGATCTTGCTTTGGATATTTAATTTTGAGAATGTAACTAGAGACCAAAGACTTATAATTGTGACCTTTTGCACTTATTACGGAACTGTTTCCAGTAGCATTCATAGGATCAGGGTGTATTTTATTAATTTCAATAACTTCAGCTTTTCACAACTTCTCTCTTAAAAAACCAACAAACTTCAAAACCCAGCAAACATTCAATAAGTCATCAAATTAGAAAATGTTGCTGAATTTTTGCAAGTGCATTTGAGTTACTGTAAGTCCTTGGTGAACTTTGCTATTGAGTAGCCTATCAATTTTAGGAGCCTATCAATTTTAAATTGATAGGTAGCCTATCAATTTTAAATAAATTGATAGGTAGTCTATCAACTTTAAATAAATTGATAGGTAGCCTATCAACTTTAAATAAATTGATAGGTAGCCTATCAATTTTAAATAAATTGATAAGTAGCCTATCAATTTTAAATAAATTGATAGGTAGTCTATCAATTTTAAATAAAAATTAGGAGAACGTGCCAAGGTTCCACCACAAATGCCGTATGTTTTTGCGTTTGAGTTGCTTGATTTAACCAAGGGCTTAGTCCAAAATGTTTATAAAGCCAGCTCTGAAAAACAGAGAAAGCATGCTAAAAAGAAGAATGTCTTTAAACACATGCAGTATGTCTTTCCACTTTTCGTTTGCTGCTTTGGCTGGTGCCTACATATGTTCTGCAGTGCCAATAAATGGCTAGTGCTTTCTGCTTTGACCCCACCAGTTGGAGATAATAGATTCTAGGCCTTTCCATTCCTGCCAGCGACTGGTGCTGCTGCCAAATCTGCCATCCCTGACAATCTGTTCAACAGAGAAGCCCTCGCCCAAACCAATTTACACCCAGCCCACTCTCTTCCAGGTCAAAATCACTCTGTAACAGCAGGAGCAAACAATGTTCAGAACAGCAGCCAAAAGGGAAAATAACATTGAAAATACCTTTCTGTATTCTCTGGAATTGAATATTCCCTACCTATGAACACCTTCCTACCTCTGCAGGCAGGTCTGTCTTTGGCAGGGAGGAATTCAAAATATACTTGCTCTTTGTCATAATTTCATGTAGCAGGAAAGGAGAAACTTCCCTATCTGAATGTAAGACTAACATTAGGCTGGGGCCTTGGGGCAGAAATGTAGGATTCCACACGAGACCATCTAAAGAAGAAGGAGGTGTTAAACATCCAGAGTCTAAAACTACATCCAAGTCAATCAATTACAAATCTACCCGAGGAATCAAATGAAGACAGCATTAGATTACCAAATAAAACCCTTATGACGGAACCTCTCAGACAGATCATCATAACAAGTTGTAGAGTAACTATTATTTCCTTGTAAAGCAATATAACAGTTCAGTGCAATGCATTTCCTTCCAACCCGAAAAGAAAAAAAGAACTAAAGTAATTCTGATGTTTTTAAGCAATTTATTGCCTCCACAGAGAAGACAAGGGGGTCCAGAACAGCTGCTTTTGGAAAACAAAGAGGAGCCCCCAGAGAAAGAAACAGAAAGGACAGGAAAAAAATCTGCAGCTATATCAATTTAGTCTTTTCCTGCCCTGTGCAATGCTGTACAAAGTAAACATGCGTGGGCACAAGAAGTTATAATAGTCACCACTTCAGAAGCTAGCGAGACCTGAAATCTTCAGCAGGATGACTTCCAATTAACCAAAAACAATTAGGTACAAATCATGCGTCTCCCTTTTTTCTTTTTTTTTTAAATTTCCTCAGACAGCAACATAAGTACTTCTTGAGTCTTATTTTCCTATAGTTGGGGGTCTCTCTTCCGACTTGTAAAAAGATGGTCTGTTTTTAAGCTTCTCAGAGCTTTTGCAACTGATGTACAAATGAAGTGTATGTGATAAATATAATGGCGGACAGTTATTGCCGAATGGAATTTGTAGCATTACAGAAATGGCTGCTTTTATTCTTATAATAATCTGGGTGGACTTTCTGCTGCCTTGATATTTTTCAGAAACTCAAGCATGTTACTCCCAGATGAAAAAAAGACAGATAACATTTTAAAAGAAAGCACATGAATTGAGTGTGGACTGTAACAAAAATAACCCTACTTAATGAAAGCATCAGTAAAAATGTTGACATTTGACAATTCAAGGGAGTTTAAGGATTTTTTAAAAATGATAATAGTATAACATTAATTACACTCTCAAGCTTTCAACTTGTGTATAATTACTTTCCAGAGCCCAATGCAAGCCAACAAATACTGAATTTTGAACACTCTGAAACCACAATGACACATAAAAATCTGGACGTTAATTTCCATGCATATATTAATAATCCGTAAAATATTTGCACAAATTGTAATAATACTTGGATACCTGTTCTGTCTGGGTCCCCCCAGACGCCAACCCCAACCAAAAAGAGTATCCAGACACACTGGTAAAAATCAAAGGCAGTTTATATAATTGAAAGCAAACACAGGTAACAAAAACTGTTCTTACAGACAGGGACACTATGAAGCTTCACAGAGGTTTCACGAAAGCCAGGCAATAAAACAGGATTCTTGCTGGCAAAAACAACGCTGGAGATAATAAAACCCATGCCTCCCCCAAGTCTTCCAGACTTCTAGGCCACAAGCCAAGATCAGAGACGCCAAGAATCGAAGCAAGGTCACAGGACTCCCACTTGATAACTCCCCACAAGACTGTAAGGGCGGGCCTGCCTTTTCAACCCTGCTGAGGAGAACCACACCCAAACCCAGCTGTTGCCAATTCAGGGATGGAAATACCTTTCTAATTGTCCCCGTCTTTGAGCTGCACGTCGCTGCCTCATGTCTATTATAGCCTGTGCGTCTTCATCCAATGAATCCAGGCTACTAGCTGGGAAGAGGCCCCCCCCCAGAGGTCTCAAGCTGCTCTCCCTCCTCCTCTTCCTGACGTTCCTCTCCCCCGTCTGCCTGGTCCTCCCCCTCCTGTTCACTGTCCTCCTCCTCTGGGCATGGATCCGGCAGAGCTCCAGCCGGTCCCTGAGGAGCCTCAGGCTGAATCACAACAGATACCTAACTACCCCCCCACACACAAAATTAAGTATCCTTTCCCCTATAATTCTATTATCAGAGTTCCTCTCCTGTAACATGCATAGAAATGATGTGAGTAGTAGATTTACCACTATTTAGTAATAGAACTGAAATAGATGAAAACTAAATCTAATAAATTCCTGATTAAGTCTGGCTCCAATCTGCTAAATTCGTTCTCCTACATTTCTTTTATAAGTGGCATTTTCCAGATTTACAGTGCAGATAATTCTTGAATAACAACCATTTATTTAGTGACTATTCAAAGTTGCATTGAAAAAAGTGACTTACAACCAATGTTTGCCCTTATGGCCATTGTAGCATCCTCATAGGCCCTTGACCAAAATTCAGGCATGGGACCATGGGAATAATAATAATAATAATAATAATAATAATAATAATAATAATAATAATAATTTATTAGATTTGTATGCTGCCTCTCTCCAAAGACTCGGGGCAGCTCACAACAATAACAAATACAATAACAGTAATACAAATCTAATTAATAAAAAATAGAATTAAAACCCCTTAAAATTAAAAACAATCAATACAACACAGTCATACCATTCTCAAGCGCTATAGTCAGAAAAGGGGGGAGTTAATCTCCCCATGCCTGGCAGCATAGGTGAGTCTTTAACATATTGCGGAAGACGGGGAAAGTGCATTTACAAAGGTAGCAACATGCCGAAGTCATGGGATCGCCATCTGCAAACTTCCCATCTGGCTTCCAACAAGCAAAGTCTATGGGAGAAGTTGGATTCGCTTACTGACCATGTAATTCACTTAATAATTACAGTGCTCAGCAACCATGGCATAAAAAAAAAAGTCATGAATTGGGTGCAACTCAGTTCACCATTACTTTGCTTTGCAATGTCGATTCTTGTCATAAGTCGAGGACTATCTCTTCACATGTTCTAATAGGCCCTAATGGTTACCTGTTTCTTGTTCATTGCAAGTTAATTATTGACATACTAAATTCCATGATGAATCCTGGTGAACTACATGGGGCTCCTTCTTGACTTTATTGGTTTGTTTGCTTGTTCCTTTGAGTCTGTCTTGACTCTTAGAGATTGCTGGACTAGTCCCTGCAGTTCAGGAGTGGGTTCTACTCAGGGGTGGGCTGCTGGTTGGAACACTAAATTGGGTTCACTGCCGCGGCTTGTGAGTGCTAGCGGGGCCAGCGCGATTTTGCTTCTGCACCTGTGGAGGTAGCAAAATTGCGCACAGAGTCTCAGGTGCGCCCGTGTTTCGGCAAGGTGGGTTTTTTGCTTCCATGCATACCATGCATAATTTTGCTGCTTCCATAGGTCCAGAAGCAAAATTGCACTGGCCCCGCTAACACTCATGAGCCGCGGTGGCGAGCCCAATTTAGCGTCCCGACTAGCAGCCCACGCTTGGTTCTACTTATCTTTGCCACCGGTTCGCATTGCAATTTTCTGCGCTCATCCCTACTAACCATTTCACTTCCACGCATGCTCAGACGGTGGATTCAGCCCGAAACACAGCTGAGGAGCTGATCAGCTGTGCTTCCGGTGAAGAAATAAAGGTCAGTATTAACCTGGGGGTGGGCAGGAGGTCTTCTTTCAAAGCAAGATCGAGCAGAAGCCATCAAAACAAAGGAAAATCAGCTGAAAATTCAGAAAGAAAGACGGCAGCGAGCACGGATCAGCACAGATAGAACTGGATCCATGACGCCAAAATTATATCACCAGTGGGCCGCTAACCATTTGGGCGATCTGGCCTAAACCAGAAGGAACCCACCCCTGCTGCAATTGTTCTGACAAGATTTCCATAAATAGTTTGCCCTTGCCTATGTCCTAGGGCAGTGATGGCGAACCTATGGCACAGGTACCACTAGTGGCACGTGGAGCCATATCTGCTGGCACACAAGCCATTGCCCTAGCTCAGCTTCAACATGCAAGTGCATACCGGCCAGTTGATTTTGGCTCACACAGTGTCAACGAATCAAATAGCATCTGAGAAATAAATCATATTCCACCCCTGTGCTCTCACCCAAGGTTCGATTTATTAACTTCACCATGTTGGATTCGATGCTCCGTCTTTCCAACACTAAATTATCTTCAGTTCCCCATCCAGGTTAAGGTTCATCTCACATCCCCCACACCCACAAGTGCAATTACGTGGACCAATCGGGTGCAGGGATTCACTGGCTTCTTCATTTGTTCAGTTGAGCTTGTAAGGAATGTGCGATGGTATCAATCTCTCTCTCACTCCTCCCATTTCCCTATCGCTGCTAACTGTGGCAGGCCCAGCCTCTAACTTCACATAATGGCTTTGGGGAATGGGCCTGACACAGAGGCTATGGGAGGGTGGAAGGTTTTCAGCTTCACAGAGGGCCTCTGGGGGGAATGGGGAAGGACATTTTTGCCCTCTACAGGCTTCAGGGAAGCTTCTAGAGCCTTGGTTCCCAATATGGGGCCTACGCCCCATGGTGGGGGGGACTTGATTTTTAACAGGGACAGTTGGAACCTTGTTTAAATCAAGTTAATGCCATTTTAGGCTTTCTCCACAAGTAAGAATTATATTATTATTATTGTTATTGTTGTTATTGTTGTTACAACGTGTTGGTATTTGTCCACACAGTCACATGACCGCATCTTGGGTGCTTGGCAACCAACCTGCACTTACAACGACTTGTAGTATACTCACATTACTTACTCATGTTACCACAGTGTATAATATTTTTGCCAGAAAACAGTGTTTGTTTATTATTCTTGTTGTTGTTATTGTTATTATTGTTATTATTTAGATTTGTATGCCGCCCCTTTCCGAGGACTCTATGGGTCATGGGGGGGGCATCAGGATTTTAGAGATGCTTAGGAGGGGTATAGGCAAAAAAAAGGTTGGGAACCCCTGCTCTAGAGCCTGGGGCCTACCCTGCCCACCAGAAATTGGGAAATGGACCATTTCTAGCCTCCAGGGGGCCTCCATTGAATTAGCATGTGGGCACTTTTTTCCATGTGTGCATGCAATTTGGCACCCATGGGGAAAATGGTTCACCATCACTGTCCCAGGACTATGAGAAAGTGACTGGCTTTAATACCTCAGGCAGAATTAGAACATATAGCCTCCCAGGTTCTACCCTGGTGCTTTAACCACTACACCAAACCAGTTCATCACCCTTCAATACGCGTAGCTGTAATTAAGCCTCACTGAAACCCATAAGATTAGTTAGTGATGACGTCCTATGACTTTCAGTGACAATAAACTGTTTCAGTTCATACTCATTTCTCATCCAATTTTGGTCATAACATAGAACAGTGATGGCGAACCTATGGCATGGGTGCCACAGGTGGCACATGGAGTTATATCAGTTGGCACGTGAGCCGTTGCCCTAGCTCAACTGCAACATGCATGTGTGTGCCAGCCAGCTGATTTTTGGCTCACACAGAGGCTCTGGGAGGGCATTCTTGGCGTCCAGAGAGAATCCAGGGAGATGGGAAATGCATTTTTACCCTCCCCTGGCTCTAGGGAAGCCTTTGGAGCCTGGAGAGAGTGTGACATGAGCCTACTGGGCCCACCAGAAGTTGGGAAACAGGCCGTTTCCATCCTCCAGAGGGCCTCTGGGGGATGAAATGCTGTTTTTGCCCTCCCCAGGCATTGAATTATGGGTGTGGGCACTTGTGCATGTGTGATAGCGTGCGCCCACACTCTTTCGGCACTCAAGGAAAAAAAGGTTCGCTATCACTGCCATAGAATAACAAACAGCAAATGTTTAATGGATGCAAAGACAACTGGCTTTCTCAAAGCCTTATGCTGTCTATGTCCTGTAATAAAAGTATGCCGATTATTATAAAGGGTAATGCTAATAATACTGTGTTGCTGCTTATCTTTTTATTTTGACATACAAGATACTTGTAGCAGTGTATAACGTTTTTATCTCATCCTTCCCCCTGACAAGAATTATCTTGTCAGGGTCACACTTTTCAAGGTGTGAAATGGAACATAGTTTCTTTCTTTCTTTCTTTCTTTCTTTCATTCTTTCATTCTTTCATTCTTTCATTCTTTCATTCTTTCTTTCATTCATTCTTTCTTTCTTTCATTCTTTCATTCATTCATTCTTTCTTTCATTCTTTCATCCATTCATTTTTCTTTATTTCTTTATTTCATTCTTTCATTCATTCATTCATTCATTCTTTCATTCTTTCATCCATCCATTCTTTCTTTCTTTCTTTCATTCTTTCATTCTTTCTTTCATTCATTCATTCTTTCTTTCATTCTTTCTTTCTTTTTTTCTTTCTTTCTTCTTCTTTTTTGCAAACTGAATCAGCCACACAAAACTCAGGATAATTTCCAAAGTCTGCTCTTATTGGAGGGTGGCATTTGAAGGAAATCTGCAGCTATCCAGCCCTTGTTCCTCCTGGCAAGAACTGTTTCCTCCCCGTCCTGCTGTAGGCATGGCACAAGAGTAGGAAGTGCCTCAAGCTGTCACTCGCGTTGGAACGAGTTGTTCTCTGACTTGTGGCCCCGGTCCAAACTAAGTGCTTTGACTATCAAATGCAATCCCTGGTGAGTGCTGGAGACTTTTGACAGCAAGCAAGTTGTGGCAGTTGGCACCAGCAGGCATCACAGCACTTCCTAGAGCTGGATTCCAATGGTGGCATTTGAAGGTCAAATGCAAGATAGGTGGTGTGTTTCTCCCTTCCCAGGAACTGAACCGAGCAATTCTGAGCATTTCAGCTTTCAGAAGTCAAGTTTCTAGTTCCTAGCATGCCTGAATAAACATAAGGATCAAGTTTCTAATACTCAGCATTCCAGAGTCAATGAAAAAATATCTGGAACCTTTTCTTCCCTGTATCTTTAACAGTTCTTAAGGAAACGTTGAGGTGGCATAGACCAGTTAGGTTAAACTTAACATTCTGCCCTGGAATATATTTAAAAGTATGGTTTTGGTACTGAAGTGGCTGCCATTCTGTCAGCTCAGGATAACTACAGCTCAGTGTTTCTCAAACATAACAACTTTCAGAGGCATGAACAGAACTCCAGAGATGGGCTGCTGCCAGTTCGGACCAGTTCAGGCAAACCAGTAGTTCCAATCAGCGGCACCCACCTGCTCACAACCCTGGTGCTATCCCCTCCTATATAATTGGCATGTTTTTGAAGCCCCGTGCACTCACATTTTTGGTTCTGCGCAACATTACGTGAAACCCATCTCTGCAGAAAACCACTCTAGACAATCACCATTTCTGGGAGTTGGACGTCTATGTTTCTTAAAATTGCCAAATTTGAGAAGCAATGGTGTAGCTTATCTACAGTGAATGCTGGGTTTCAAGCAAGACACATCCTTCAGCTAGCTCTCTTATCTCTATTCTATTCTATTCTGTTTGCAGGTTAGGCAAATACCTGGGCTACAAAAATCCCATAGGATCACCAATGATGGCAAATAGGCACAGTAGCCCTGCTGATATTTCATGGCATTCTAGATTTCTGCAACCAGCTAAATAACAGTAGCTTGCTTCAGCATATGCTGAAATATGCTGAAAATAAGAAATTAATAATTTCAGATATGGGGTTTAAATGACTTTAGGATTTATTGCTTTCTTCCAATCTCCCAATCCTGCATTTCCTAAATATGTAGCAACCCAAGAGTTGTTCCTCCATGTTCTGTTTAGTAATAACCTGAGGTGTCTTATTATATCTTGGAAAGGCTCTGAGGTTAGGCTTTTGAGGTCAGGGGCCAGATAGCCTTTCCACTTTCCACAGATAAAAACTTAAAGTAAACCATTCTAAACGTGACTGCAGGAAATACGACTTTAGTAACTGTTCTGTCTGGGTCCCCCCCAGACGCCAACCCCAACCAAAAAGAGTATCCAGACACACTGGTAAAAAGCAAAGGCAATTTATATACTTTAAAGCAAACACAGGTAACAAAAACTGTTCTTACAGACAGGAACACTATGAAGCTTCACAGAGGTTTCACGAAGGCCAGGCAATAAAACAGGATTCTTGCTGGCAAAAACAATGCTGGAGATAATAAAACCCATGCCTCCCCCAAGTCTTCCAGACTTCTAGGCCACAAGCCAAGATCAGAGACGCCGAGAATCGAAGCAAGGTCACAAGACTCCTAGTTGATAACTGTCCACAAGACTGTAAGGGCGGGCCTGCCTTTTCAACCCTGCTGAGGAGAACCACACCCAAACCCAGCTGTTGCCAATTCAGGGATGGAAATACCTTTCTAATTGGCCCCGTCTTTGAGCTGCACGTCGCTGCCTCATGTCTATTATAGCCTGTGCGTCTTCATCCAATGAAGGGGGGGGTCTCAGGCTGCTCTCCCTCCTCCTCTTCCTGACGTTCCTCTCCCCCGTCTGCCTGGTCCTCCCCCTCCTGTTCACTGTCCTCCTCCTCTGGGCATGGATCCAGCAGAGATCCAGCCGGTCCCTGAGGAGCCTCAGGCTGAATCACAACAGTAACCAAGTAGTTGATGCATGGAACTCACTACCTGACTCTGTAATATCATCACCTAACCCCCAAAACTTTACCCTTATACTATCCACTGTTGACCTCTCCGGATTCCTAAGTAAGGGGCGTGCATAAGTGCACCAGCATGCCTTCCGTCCCCTGTCCTAATGTTTCTTTTTTTTACTAGTATCATGTATATAAATATTATGATATCTTTGTATACCACCAATGCATACTTAGCAAAACAAGCAAATAAATAAAAACAAGTAAATAAATAAATAAATAAAATTCTTCAGTCGCTGACATGGAGAAGCTGGATCTTTGCAAAGAAGGCTACGTTCATAATTTGCATTAAACCATGGGTTATGGTATTAATCAGAGATCATAAAGCAAAGCAGGCAGAGCTCACATCTATTCAGTAATTATTATTTTTTTTGCATTAGGAAAAAGCAATACCAAGCAAGCTCAATGCCTATAGATGAGATGAACTTGGTGCACTTATGTTCACTGTTCATAAGACTGGCAAAACATTATTAAGGCAGCCAACAACTGTTGAAAAAAAAGAAAGAATATCTAACTCTTAGGAGTTAGTTCCAGGAATTCATAGCTTCCACCTGAAGTTCTGCTTTGCCATCCTCCTATGCACATTTACAAATAGGCAATATACCCTGATTCATAGCCGGAATGGCTGGGCTTACTCATTGCACTAAGTCAAAGCCACACAGAAACACATTATGGCTTACTGTGATTGATTTTTCTATTCAGTGGAGTGGGAAAAAGAAGGAGGGAGGGAGCGCAAAGAAGAATTTTCCTTAGATGCTTGGAAAATATTTTAATGAAGCAAAAAAAAACCCCACCCTTATGAAGTCATCAAAATGCTCAAAAGAGGGTTCACACAACATATCAGGAAATTATATTCGCTTTAGCTTTGCAGTGTATTGCAAATACATCCGTTATGATTTGTAATTATAAAGTATGGTCTCTGAATGTAACTTGCTGTGGTTTATGTAACGAATAGAGATGCTGGTTCTGGGTTATGAAAATCCAGACACTCACAGACAGCAGACATGGTTTCCAATAGGTGACTGGATTTGTGTGGCACAAACGAGTGACTCAACAGTAATAAAAGCATAAAATAGTTTAGCACAAAATGTAAAACCAGTCTTTTTATTTAAAAGGGTGAAAAAAGAACTGAGCTGCTCTGTTTAAAACTAAAATCATATCTAAGGATATTCAGATAGATAGATGATAGATAGATAGATAGATAGATAGATAGATAGATAGATAGATGGATGGATGGATGGATGGATGGATGGATGGATGGATGGATGGATGGATGGATGGATGGAGAGATGGAGAGATGGAGAGATAGATATGGATGGATGGATGGATCGATGAATCGATGGATCGATGGATGGATCGATGGATAGACAGATAGACGGATAGATGGACAGACAGACAGACAGACAACAATATATATAGCTCTCAAAAAAATAAAGGGAACACTCAAATAACACATCCTAGATCTGAATGAATGAAATATTCTCATTGAATACTTTTTTCTGTACAAAGTTGAATGTGAACAACAGCATGTGAAATTGATTGTCTATCAGTGTTTCTTCCTAAGTGGACAGTTTGATTTCACAGAAGTTTGATTTACTTGGAATTATATTGTGTTGTTTAAGTGTTCCTTTATTTTTTTTTGAGCAGTGTGTGTATGTATGTACATATGTACATATACATACACATATACATATACATTTCCATACATGTACATATACATTTTCATACATATACCTATACATATACCAAGGCGATCTGACAGAAAAAAACATATAGTCCCTCCCTGGTACAAAGCTGAAAGGGATCACATCCTGTGGCCTAGAGGTTAATTCTCTGCCTTATAAGGCAGAGGCTACAGGATCAAATCCTAGTAAGGGTATTGCTAGCTGATAAGGCCAGAGCAAGGCCGAAATAGTCTATCCAAGTCTTCCTTAATATAAAAATTCAGCAAAAACATGTGATCATACATATACATATATATACATATAATTGTTTTTCTCTTTTACATACAATGTGTGCTTAAAGAACAGTGTACTGTCTGGGTTGATTCATTTACATTTTAAATTCCTAATTTCTACCTCTGTTGTGCAACCATTAACAAAATAAGTCCCAAGTTTGAAAATATTCTGTGTCTTCTTTTTCTTTTATCTTCGGTATCAATCTGTCCATTTCTGCACAGTCCACTTTTTAAAAATTATATTCTTCTTCCATGTTTTCTCACGTTGGGCAAATAAGATTAATTCAATCTTTCTTAGCACACCATAGAAACCCATGTATAAATTTGCAAGTTGTGGAAACCCAATCCACGCGGTCTGTATTATTGTGGTTTTTCTATGATGATGAACATGATGATGATGATGATGTGCCCTACTGCTTATGGTTGGAGGAATGGATCCTGTCTTGGAAATCTGACCCCAAGTTCTTAGTAAATTGTGTGGAAAGGGGCTGACTTTAAATCTGACCCAATAAAATCCATTTTGACATTGAGTTCTACCTTATCGTCTCACACGTTAATGTTTATCAATCCTCTACAGTCTGCATAGTGCCCTGAATATTGCTGAAAAGAGTTCCCTCCCTTTTGCGGCTGCAAAATTAGTTCTTAATTTGCTGAAATTATTTCTCTTTCATTCCATTTATCTTTAGTCACGACAGACACCAGAAGGTGAATTCTTGCCACTAGACCAATGTGAGCTTGATGTTGGATTTGGAACTGGGGCCGACCAACTGTTCCTCGTTTCTCCTCTAACCATCTGTCATGAAATTAGTGATAAGAGTCCTTTTTTTGCCCTTTCGCAAAGATCCCTAAGGAGCGAGCAGTTTGAAATTGTCGTCATCCTTGAAGGCATTGTTGAAACCACGGGTAAGTGATGCAATAAGGTGCTTACCAGTGTAAATTTAATATTGGGGTATTACTTCCAAGCATGTTGCATTTTCTATGCATGATAATCTTGTAAGTGAATGCAAAGTTATTGTGGATATGGAAAGAAAGAGAATGATGTGACTTTCTGTAATAGTATGTGAGAATAACTGTGAGAAACAACAGGAATAATGCAAATTAGATAACGATTGGGTGCAATAGGTATCTCAGCCCAGAGAGGAAGAGATTCTCCCTAGTTTTCTAGGAAGTAAAATAAAAGACGAGGGAAATACTTTCAGATTTGCAAGAGTCTCTGAAAGAAATCTTATAATAATGGTAAAGTTAATACTAATAGTTGTGCTTCTTATCTGGATTAGTTCAAAGGGATAACACTCATGCAATTATTTGTGTGTTAAGGCAGAGGTGAAATAGGAACCAAATTCTTAGCATTTGTTCAATTCAAACCTGATGCACATCCCCAATAATTAATTGATCGAATGGGGAAGTATATAAGAAACATTCTTATTTCTTCTTCCCTTTTTTTAGTCTTACTATTTACTATTATAAAGATCAGTGAACATTGGGACATTTAGCCCAAGGCTATTAACATTAATAGGCAATGGTCTGTTGGTGTATCTGGAAAGGAAAACTGCAAATACCAAGTCAGCCATGATAACTGTTCATGGTTAAGAGTCTTGGGTAGATCATTAAAATTCAATTAATTAAATAAATCACAGTTCAGTTTAGTATGGAGAATTATTATGTGACTACAGTTTATATATTCTACCTGCGAGCTAATTAAGATTCTTCATGTGGGCTCCAACCTGCTTGGAAATCAACCTTTGCTCTTGGAAACTATTTAATATTGTCTGTGACTATGGTGATTTCTTCCGTATTGAAAAAGAAAGCTGTTGCCACTTGTGTAGTATTCCTTGTGTAGGTCAAAGATTGTATGGATGAGCACGCCCAGTTATCACCTGAAGCTGCATATGAGTGCTTGGTTCACATTATGCTTTTAGCATAAATTAGCATGTGTTTTGCTAATTATAGATTTCTGGGCAGGCCTGGAAAGTTCAGGGAAAGTTCATGTTCTCAGGAACAGACAGTGTTGTATGAGATCACGAGAAGGGATGGGACCATTAGCTGGTACCATTAGACAAATTCCTTTGCCTAGCTTTCTCACATATACCGGAAGCCTTATCTATGATACATTGGCATGTTTATGAATTACAGCATCATGTAGAACTGTGCATGGGTATTAGCTGGATTAGGTCATAGAAAACAGATTATTATTAGTGATGAGCGAACTGAACCAGCACAATTCGGGCAAAGTTCGGGGTCATGTTTGGCATTCAGAGCTTTGACCTCACCGGCAGGTTGCTAAGGACGCCAAGGTGATCACTTCCTGGATTCCATGGAATCCAGGAAGTGATCACCTTGGCATCCTTAGCAACCTGCCGGTGATGTCAAAGCTCCGCCCCCGGAATCTCTTCATGGGAGGGATTCCCCGTTCAGGTTCGAGTTTGGGTTCAGTTTTGCGTAAAATTCGGCCAAACTTGCCGAACCCGAACACCATTGGGTTCGCCCATCACTAATTATTATTAAAAGGTGCTGTGTGAAATAGGTTTAGGACAAGTTAGGATATGTTAGGATAACTTGGCTCTTTTGGCTTCTTGGCTTTTTTCACTAATAAAGTAAGGCCTTTGGCTTTTTTCAACCTGCAATGATGTTCATCTATCCTTGAATTCTTCGCAACACAACTTGCCCAAAGTAATATTTTTTAATATGAAAGCTTTCACTTGCTTTAAGACATGTCCTATATTAAAAGTACATTAATTTTATTGTACTTGAATTCTGGCTCAAATTTATCTCTCATTTCCCTCCTCGATTGGATATTGAATATTCAATGATTAAAATTTTTGTTGATTATATCAATTATAAAATAGGGAATTCTAAGTTACCAATAGAAGAGAATTTGTATCTTAAGGTTAAACGGTGGGATGCTTGATATTCTTTGAGCTTGGTGGGTTTCTTCCTGACGTTTATTACCAAACTAACTAACATCATCAGAAACGCCAACGTTGTAAATTAGCTGGGGAAATGTATGAAAAAGAATTTAAGGCCTTAATGCAATCTTTAAAATAGTTACACTCTGGTTTGGGGAGCTGCTTCATTATGCATAATACATCTTGATCAGTCCTAAATATTTTGGATGCCAGCTGTATTAGTCCTCCCTTTGTTCAGCCTTAAATGACAATTTGAATATGCAACCAATTCATTTACAGTGAGTGAATTTAATATTTTTTTAAAGTCAAAAGGGTGGTCATGTCTATGCAATGAAAGCCTCCCTCCCCCTCCTTTTTTTACATGCTTTATGACAAATGCAGGACATGGATGCCTTTTCCCCACCATTAAAGAATAGTGGAAAATCTCTGACTTTTGTGCTGAGCCTCCAAGACTCAAATAACAAATACAGCTGATCCAGAAAGTTAATTATGTGACCTGTAGCTCAGCCATTCTGATTCAGGAGAACCCATTTAATGGAGCTACGTTATAAGTGTGTAGATCAGGGATGGCGAATCTATGGCATGGGTGCCACAGGTGGCATGCAGAGCCATATTTGCTGACATGCCAGCCGTTGCCCTGGCTAAGCTCTTACATGCATGTGTTGATGTCCAGCTGATTTTTGGCTTGCACAGAGGCTCTGGAAGGGTGTTTTTGGCTTGCAGAGAGCCTCCAGGGAGAGAGGGCGGTTTTATCCTCCTCCAGCTCCAGGGAAGCCTTTGGAGACTTGGGAGGGCGAAACACGAGCCTACTGGGCCCACCAGAAGTTGGGAAACAGGCCATTTCCAGCCTCCAGAGGGCCTCTGGGGGGAGGGGAGCTGTTTTTGGCCTCCCCAGTCATTGAATTATGGGTGTGGGCACTCATACACGCACAATAGCATTCACACACATTCTTTTGGCACCCAAGGGGAAAAAAGGTTTGCCATCACTGGTGTAGATGCCTTTTAAGTTCTGACATATTTACCATTGTTAAAATAGACTGTTTTGCCTTTGAAGACAAGAAGGGGAAGAAACTCCCTCCCCACTGAGTTGTAAATTATTCCAGGGCTTCATCTGAGCCAACTTTCTCCAGATGTCAGTTGCCAGCTCAGCTGCAGTACCTGCCTCCAAATTCTGCAGAATCTGTGCAGGAATGATTGTTCTTTGGAATGGCTCCTATTAAAAGACAGAGTACCTCTAAAATGAGCAGATAGACACGAGAAAGCTCTTTTGCTGATTACTGTACATTCCCATTTTTTATTTATTACTGACTTGGTAGCAAAACTGCTGGGAAAAGATTGCCTTCTCTATTATTGCATATTTTTGTCCTTGCTGGAGGACAAGATGTTCCCTATGAGAAGTTGTTCCTGGCAGCTGATGATTCAACCTTCATCAACCTGGTACCCTAGTGGGTAGAAGGACCACAAGTCCTGTAATTCTTGTAACTCGGGACTTTTGGCCAACTACCTGGAAAGTAAACAGCTCGAAAAAGATATTCGGGTTCTAGAGAGGGTGCAAACAAGAGCAACAAAGATGATTAGATGACTGGAAGCTAAAACATACAAAGAACTGTTCCAGAAATTGAGTTTGTCCAGTTTAATGAAAAGAAGGAATAAGGATGATGATGATGATGATGATGATAGTGATGATGATGATGATTATTATTATTATTATTATTGATATTGATATTATTATTTATTAGATTTGTATGCCGCCCCTCTCCGAAGACTCGAAGCAGCTCACAACAAGAAAACAGTACAAATCCAATAGTTAAAAACAATTTAAAACCCCTTAATATAAAAAACAGTCATACATCTCAGACAAACCATACATAAAACGGAACAGCCCAGGGGAATCAATTTCCCCATGCCTGATGGCAGAGGTGGGTTTTAAGGAGTTTGCGAAAGGCAAGGAGGATGGGGGCAATCCTAATCTCCAGGGGGAGTTGATTCCAGAGGGTCGGGGCTGCCACAGAGAAGGCTCTTCCCCTGGGTCCCACCAGATGACATTGTTTTGTCGACGGGACCCGGAGAAGGCCAACTCTTTGGGACCTAACCGGTCGCTGGGATTCATGCGGCAGAAGGCGGTCCCGGAAATATTCTGGTCCGATGCCATGAAGGGCTTTATAATTCATAACCAACACTTTGAATTGTGACCGGAAACTGATCGGCAACCAGCAGAAACAGAATCTGTGACACCAAAATTACATCACCAGCAGGTTGCTAACAGTTCGGGTGATCTGGTCCGAACCAAGAAGGACCCACCCTGCTTTGAACATTTATCTAAGTACAGCATGCCAAAATACGGTATTCTTCTTTTTATTTTTTTGTAAAAAAAGATTATTTTTCTCCACATTCAACATACAACTACATATACCTTCAATACAACTTAATATGCATATATCATTTTTAAGTACTAGATCACATTCCAATTTTGCTTTCTATTGTTTCATCTGGATCCATCTTTCTTCTCTCCACTTCCCTCTTTTTGTATCTCAGACAGCTGTTCCACCTGTACTATCTACTTTCTTACTCCTTCTCCCTCCTTCTACTACCAATCCCTTCTCCTTCCTCCTTCCTTCTTCCTCCTACTCTTCCTCTACTAGCTCCCCTTTTCCTCTTTCTTTCCTACTTCCTATCCACCTCAAAATCTTCCCTAAGTGGATACTTCTATTACATGACCGACTAGAATATTTCTCTAGATCTTACCCATCATAATCATCCCTCTTATTTCTAAATCTCCTATCTATTGTATTTAAATCTTTCAGTATAAGTATTTTAACTTGTGCTACCTCCTTCTACCTAGCTTTGTCTCCTGGGTCTACCTACAACCAATTCAATTTTTGTTCCAGATTAGTTGCTATACCTAGATTTTACAAGGTAATTGTTATTTCTTGTGCTTCTTAGTTTTAGGCCTTATTACTTCCTCTCCTTTAATATCTTAGCTCACCTTTTGCTTTTCTAAACACCCAATTAAAAAATAAAAATATAACTATCAATTTATCCTGTGGTTTCATATTATTATTCTGTCGTATCAATTGCATGAATCTCATCAATATTATCATAGTTCTTGCATTCATAGATTATTCAGATCCTGTATCAGGAAAACTTTGTATGTGAACACATTAACTCTACAATTTAAATAGTACTTGCCCAGTTCTACCTTCAATTTTTCCCCCTCTCTCCTCTGTGTTACCCCTTCTTTTTTTAATTGTTTCATTCAATGCCAATATTTTCTCCCAATTCTCTTTTGATTATTGCAAAACCCAGTAAAATCATCATGAATTACAATAGTCATCAATTTGTCTATTTGCAATGTCTTTTTTCTTTTTATCGCTATAGGTTTCATTCTTTTCTTAGTTCATCTTTTCTTCATTGCCTTCTTGTTCTTTGTTTTCATCATTCAAACAAAACCACCATTTTCTTGGTACAAGGTACACTCATAATTTTTCTCACAGTCAATGATTGTGCGACTTAGAATCATGCATAACTTTTCATTGGATTGCTTATGATTTACATATATCATTTTATTTATTTATCATATTTTGAAACTGCCCATTTTCCTCACAGAGTGTCTCTAGACAACTGAAATATTATTTTAATAAGGTATAATAAAACATGAATGTATTTCAGCTATTCTGAGATTTTCAACAGCCTTTAGGACAAAAAAACTTCTGAGATGTTTTATACATTCCTAGAGAGGCGAAATACTATAGATTTAACTCTACCTGAAAGGCTACATTACTCTAAATTCTGGGAAAGCAGATGTTGCCCTCCAGATATTTTCAACCATCTCCAATCAACCCCATTCAATGTGGCCAGGAAGCAAAGAATCTTAGGAGCAGAGCAAGGACAGGAAGTTATGACTGCAGGAGTTCACAATTTACAATCATTTATTCAGTGACCATTCAAACTTCCGCTCTGGAAAAAAGTGACTTATGGGCAGTTTTCATACTTTAGGACAGTTACTGCATCTCCATGATCAAATGATCACTCTGTCGATTGGCAATGGATATGTGTTCTGGTTTCTGGTAGAAATTCAGCAAGTACAAATAACTTTTATCAAACACAATATTTCATAAACAAAGAAGCTCCATTTTATTCTTTTCTCTTCCGGCTACACACACATTTCATACTGGCGTATCTCTCCTGGCTCCGTTATCTTTCTTAATTGCATTCTTTACATTCCTTCTCCTGTTCTGCTAGACAAGATTTATTTCGTAAAAGCATGATCACTAAAAAACAGCAAACAGACAGTTAATCCCACAGAATACTTGGCTTACTTGGAGAGTGGCATAAAAAATCAACATCTTTTTGTTCGGCAACATTGAAACTCCACCCTTCTTCTTCACTAGTCCCATGACGTACCTCACTCAATTATTTAACCCATTCATCTCCTTAATATCTTCTTCCAGACCTTTGCTCTCTACATTTCTGAATTCTTCTGAATTTAGGATTAACCCGGTGTGCATCTGATTCTCCCTCGCTAGATCCTGAACTCATAGCCATATCCTGTGGCTGGCCTCCCACCTGTTCTACCACTACTTCATAAACACTATCTGAATCTGAGTCCTCAATATCTTCATCACCCTCCAACTGATCAAGAGTATGTACAACAATACGTATTTATGATGGTTGCAGTATCCTGGGCTCCCCAAGTCTGCGGAGAGGGGCAGCATACAAATTTAATAAATAAATAAATAATAATAATAATAATAATAATAATAATAATAATAATAATAACAATAATAATAATATCATTATTTGTAAAAGTGTGACATCCAGGGTTTTTTTACTACTGGTTCTGTGGATGTGGCTTGGTGGGCGTGGCAAGGGAAGGTATACTGCAAAATATACTGGATGGGGCCATCCAGAAGTGGTATTTTCCAAGTTCTCCAAATTACTCAAAATTTCCACTACCAGTTCTCTAGAACAGTGTTTCCCAACCTGGGCAACTTGAAGAAATTTGGACTTCAACTCTCAGAATTCCCCAGCCAGCATTCACTGGCTGGGGAATTCTGGGAGTTGAAGTCCAAATTTCTTCAAGTTGCCAAGGTTGGGAAACACTGCTCTAGAACCTTTCAGAAGCTGCTGAATTTCACCCCTGATTTGTAATTTTCCCTGCTAGCTTTTGACAAGCAAAGTCACTGGGGGAAGCTACATTTTCTTAATGACCATATGATTCACTTAACAAGTGCAGTGATTAACAACTGCAGGAAAAGAAAAAAAAAAGGTAAAATGGGACAAAACTCAATTGACCAACTGCCTTTCTTAGCAATGGAAATTTTGGATTTCAATTGTGGTTATAAATTGAGGACTACCTATAATTGGATATATCATGAACATGTGGTTTTTGTGGCGATTGGAGTTGTTGCAAAACAACTTAATTTTTATAGCGCCAGGCAGAAAAACAAGAACAAATTAGAGTCTACCACAAGCAAAGGCCAGATTTAAACAAGCCAACCTACTCAAAAAAGGGAGCCAAGTAGGCCATTAGCTAACATGGAATGAAAAACTAATCATAGGAACTTCCTTTTATTTAAAAAAAGATATAATTTTTCCACATGGAAAAACTGTTCACATAGCAATTCCAAAGATACTTACAACTTGGTTCCAAAGTTCATATGGCTGGGTGTTTGTCCTCACAGTCACATGGCCGCATCTTGGGTGCTTGGCAACCAGCCTGCACTTACAACTACTTGTAGTATACTCACATTACTCGTGTTACCACAGTGTATGATATTTTTGCCAGAAAACTGTTTATTATTATTATTATTATTATTATTATTATTATTATTATTTATTAGATTCGTATGCCGCCCCTCTCCGCAGACTCGGGGCGGCTCACAGCAGCAATAAAACAATATACAGTAACAAATCTAATATAAAAAGTCTAAAATAACAAATCTAATATTAAAAGTCTAAAAACCCATTATTTAAAAAGCATACACACAAACATACCCTACATAAAAACTACATAGGCAAGGGGAGATATCTCAGTTCCCCCATGTCTGACGGCAGAGATGGGTTTTAAGGAGTTTGCGAAAGGCAAACTTTCTGTTTACTCCTGTTTTTGCCAAAAATGCCCATAGTTAATAATAGGTTTGGATAGCTGTGGATAGCCTAAGGGCAAAGTGTTGGGGGTTAGGGGATGATATTACAGAGTCCGGTAATGAGTTCCATGCTTCGACAACCCGATTACTAAAGTTGTATTTTTTACAGTCAAGTTTGGAGCGGTTAATATTAAGCTTGAATCTGTTGTGTGCTCTTGTGTTGTTGTGGTGAAGCTGAAGTAGTCGTTGACAGGCAGGATGTTGCAGCATATGATCTTGTGGGCAATACTTAGATCATGTTTAAGGCCTCGTAGTTCTAAGCTTTCTAGACACAGGATTGCAAGTCTAGTTACACAAAGTACAGTATTCTGTTTCAAGTGGAGGAGTGAAGGGCTCTTCTGGTGAAGTATCTTTGGACATTTTCGAGGGTGTTAACGTCAGAAATGTGGTATGGGTTCCAAACAGATGAGTTGTATTCTAGGATGGGTCATATACTTTCTGTATCCATTCGTGTATTTTACCTTCAGCACTTCCTAAGCACATAAGAGTCTTTAACAGGCCTGGTGAAACATACTTAAATAAACTTAGCTAAATCAGTAACTACAGAGAGTTCAATCATCAGCATATGGAGCCGTAGGCTGATTCTTACCTTTGCACGGACTAGAATTGATGGATAAATGGTACAAAGAGGGCGCTTGCATGAATCTTCCTGCCCCCCCCCTCCTAAATTGCCAGATGATGTTCTCTTGACCTTTCTATGGATTAGACCAGTGCTTCCCAACCTTGGCAACTTAAAAATATTTGGACTTCAACTCCCAGAATTCTGGGGCCAGCCAGAAGTGGTATTTTCCAAGTTCTCCAAACTACTCAAAATTTCCACTACCGGTTCTGTAGAACAGTGTTTCCCAACCTTGGCAACTTGAAGATATTTGGACTTCAACTCCCAGAATTCCCCAGCCAGCGGATGCAGTCTGGGGAATTCTGGGAGTTGAAGTCCAGATATCTTCAAGTTGGGTTAGACGATTAGTTATGTTTAACAACCAGTTTGGTGATTGTGCACATGCACACACCTAACACAATTGCGTGCAGCATTCAAAATACAGCCATTTGAAGCTCAGCCTCTTGCCTTCTAAGGCAGCCCTGGTAAGTAAAACAGCGGAGGTGCAGAAATCAGCTATGTCGTGCGAATCAGCTGAGCCAGAAAGAAGAACATGTAGGACAGGATAATGCAGGCGCTGGTTGGTGGGACCAGCTGATCGTCAGAACTACCCGTTCACCTGATCTGGTGTGAGCTAGCAGCAGCTTTAACTCTCCTGGAATAAATAGGGCTAAAGCCACTTTTCTCAATGTGGCAACACCCAGAATTCCTAGCCAGTGTGTATAGACTCTGAGAATTCTGGGAGTTGTAGTCCTGGATCCTCTTGGGAATGGGAAAGCCTAAACTGAAACAGAACTGACACAGAAACTGTCTGGTGTACAGCAGTGGTGGGATTCAAAAACTTTAACTACCAGTTCTGGAGACATGGTTTATGGGTGTGTCATTGGAAGAAGTTTGGAAGAAGAGGCAAAAAAATCTTAAACCCCGGGTTTGTATCTCGAAAAGTTTGTATGACGAGGGGTTTGTAAGATTAGTGTTGTGATTCAGTCTGAGGCTCCTCAGGGAACGGCTGGAACTCTGCCAGCTCCATGCTCAGAGGGGGAGGACGAGGAACAGGAGGAGGAGGAGGAACAGGCAGACGGGGAAGAGGAATGTCAGGATGAGGAGGAGGAGGGAGAACAGCCTGAGACCCCCGGGGGGAGCTCTCCCCAGCGAGTAGCCTGGAGTCATTACATGAGAACGCACAAGCCATCATAGATATGAGGCAGAGAAGGGCAGCACAACGAAGGGGACAATTAGCCAGGTATTTCCATCCCTAATAGGCAACAGCTGGTTTTGGGTGTGGTTCTCCTCAGAAAGGTTGAAAAGGCAGGCCCGCCCTTCCTGTATTGTGGAGAGTTATCTTTTGGGAGTCCTGTGACCTTGCTTCGATCCTTGGCGTCTCTGATTCTGGCTTGTGGCCTCGAAGGCTGAAAACTTGGGAGAGGCGTGGGTTTTATTATCTACAGTGGTGTGTGCGCCAGCAAGAAGCCTGTTGTATTGTCTGGCCATCGTGACTCTTCTGTGAAGCTTCATAGCATTCCAGTTTGTAAGAATAGTTTTTGTTATCTGTGTTTGTTTTCAAAGATATAAAATGACTTTGCTTTTTACCAGCGTGTCTGGCTACTCTTTTTAGTTGGTGTTGGCATCTGGGGGAACCCAGACAGAACAATTAGGTATCACTGTATATGGAACAGGGAATGAAGTTCAGAATCCAGCTATCAGAGCAGCCAAGACATTTGCATTATTTACTGTATAACACAGTATTCTAGTCCTGAATGCTGTTGAGATCCACCTAAAAATGTGTGGTGATCTCAAAAGCAGGAGAAGCAGCTTAATAAAATCTGAAGCAGTGCAGGGTGTGTTTCTTCACTTCACACAGTCCTTTGCTGCTTCTTTTCTTCACAATTGACAATGTAGAATAACACATTATGTAACAATGGTGTTTAAAAAAATAACCTCTTTATAAATGGTTATAAAAAAATAAAAGAACCTGTGATGAAAAATGGAGCCACATTATGCAAAATAAGGAAAGATGCTATAATGTTTAATTTGCACAATTTGCCTCATTCAACTTCTCTTGTCTGAGAGTCTATATGGCCCTTGTGTGTGATTATTATTTAT
Source organism: Erythrolamprus reginae (assembly GCF_031021105.1). Taxonomy (NCBI): domain Eukaryota; kingdom Metazoa; phylum Chordata; class Lepidosauria; order Squamata; family Dipsadidae; genus Erythrolamprus; species Erythrolamprus reginae. The sequence continues at coordinate 117,143,080 of NC_091963.1, forward strand.
TTGGTTATTTTAAGTTTGGAATACATGAAGCTCAGGGGATACAATAAGCGCAAAGGCTGCTAAGCACTGAAGAACCGGTGCTGGTAACACTTTTTCTCATTCCCATCCAAAGAGAGTCATGGAAGAATTAAAAGGGCTTGCATATGTTTGTGATCTGGTGTAATAATAATAATAATAATAATAATAATAATAATAATAATAATAATAATAGTAATAATAATAATAATAATAATAATAATAATAATAATAATAATAATAGGGAACTTGTGCCGGAACTACCATTTACCAGTGGCAAAGAACTGGTGGGATCATAAGCCCAAAAAAGTGGTCGAAAATGAGCAAGCAAAACTATTGTGGGACTTCCGACTTCAGACTGACCGAATTCTGAAGCATAACACACCAGACATTCTGATTGTGGAGAAAAAGAAAGTATGTCCGTGTGTGATTTCGCTACCTGCCCAGGTGCAGTAGCAGAATTGTGCTGGACTCCGCTAGCACTCAGAGCCACGGGGATGAGCACACGTCGCCATTCCCCCTTAGCAGCCCACCTCTGGGGGTAATCCTTCACAGCTGGATCCAAATGGAAATTGCATTGATGCATGTAGGTTGCCCTCAACTGCTGAATGTGTCCTTGACTTACAACAGTTCATTCAACGACCATTTAAAATTACAATGGCAGTGAAAGAAGTGACTTATGGCCTGACTCAAACTCAACCCTGATAAGACAGAGTGGCTGTGGGTTTTGCCTCCCAAGGACAATTCCATCTGTCCATCCATTACCCTGGGGAGGGGATTACTAACCCCCTCAGAGAGGGCCCGCAACTTGGGCGTCCTCCTCGATCCACAACTCACATTAGAGAAACATCTTTCAGCTGTGGTGAGGGGGGCGTTTGCCCAGGTTCACCTGGTGCACCAGTTGCGGCCCTATTTGGATCGGGAGTCACTGCTCACAGTCACTCATGCCCTCATCACCTCGAGGCTTGACTACTGTAACACTCTCTACATGGGGCTACCTTTGAAAAGTGTTCGGAAACTTCAGATCGTGCAGAATGCAGCTGCGAGAGCAGTCATGGGCTTCCCTAAATATGCCCATGTCACACCAACACTCAGCAGTCTGCATTGGTTGCCGATTAGTTTCTGGTCACAATTCAAAGTGTTGGTTATGACCTATAAAGCCCTTCATGTCACCGGGCCAGATTATCTCAGGGACCGCCTTCTGCCGCACGAATCCCAGCGACCAGTTAGGTCCCACAGAGTGGGCCTTCTCCGGGTCCCGTCAACTAAACAATGTCATTTGGCGGGACCCAGGAGAAGAGCCTTCTCTCTGGCGGCCCCGACTCTCTGGAAACAACTCCCCCCAGAGATTAGAATAGTCCCCACCCTCCTTGCCTTTCGTAAGCTCCTCAAAACCCACCTCTGCCGTCAGGCATGGGGGAACTGAGATATTCTTTCCCCCTAGGCTTCTACAATTTATGCATGGTATGTTTGTATATATGATTGGTTTTATAACAAGGGTTTTTAACAAGGGATCACGTGATTGACCCTTTTGCAAATTTCTAAACAAAGTCCAGGGGAAAGCCAGATTCACTCAACAACCATGTTACGAATTGAATAACTGCAACAATTCACTTAATAACGTGAATTGGCAGGAAGGGACGTAAAATTGGGCAAAAAGGCACTTACCAATTGCCTTTCTTAAGCAACATAAATTTGGGGCTTCGTTGTGATTGTAGGTCAGGGATTCCCTGTAGTCACATGCGAATTGTATATTATTTGAACAGAGTCCCAAAGTGCTGTCACAGAATCATGACATATATTCCTAAATCTGCCTTCACTGTTACTTGTTAAACTGTGAACAGCCTAAGGCGTATTAATAGCTAGTTCTTTTTAGAAAAAAAAAAATCCAATGCTAATCTCATGCAGTGCCGTGATTCTGTTCAAATAATAGAAGCAAGTACAATGGGTAAGAGATGAGGCTTTTCTGCAGTTCCATCCAAACCAAATGCATCGCCTGACCAGATTATGGCTGCACAAAGCTGTGCCTTCTCTAGGTAACCACAAAGAGATCCCAGCTCCAGGTCAAGCAGGAGAAAGCTTATATGGAGCCAAACCAAACCTCGCAGCAGTCGGTCTAATGAGAGAGGCCATGGGACAATACAGCAAAACTGCCAGAACAACTAGATTAGTGGTACACAACATTTTTCTTTCAGCTGTGGGCGACACAGTTGTGTGCCTGGGCCTCCCCTCTAGAAAATCATGTCTGGTGCTCGGATGAAAAGCTACATTTCATTTCATTTCATTTCAACTTGCTTAATTATGTTCAGTTGGCACATGTTCTCCTTCAGTAATTTATTTAATGATTTTCCCCTTCTGTCGCATTAAAACTTACTGTATCATTATTATTATTATTTTTACCTCCAGAAAATACATCTTTCAGACTGGAAGGACATCTTAGATTCAGCAAAAATAGAGCAACCGAGGCAGATTAATGTGTTTGTTTTCTGACTGGTTGCCTTTGAAACAGGCAATCTAAACTCATGGCTGTCCACGCAGTTTTAGGTTAAATCAGTACAATTTAGTAATGATTTAATAGGGTCCCTCGCTCAAGGCTTTTGGAGGGTTGTACGTTGCACAAGTCCATCCACCCAAAGAGACTATATCACATCTGCCTAGAGAATGAGGAAATAACATACCCAAGAAGGAGCTCCAGGAAGAGTCCTTGCAACAAATGCAATGGGTTTTCCTTTTCCCTGTTCTGCCGGGCTCTATGGTATGAGTTTCCCGAACAGTCAAGGGTACAAATTTCAGACACACACACACACTTGAAAGTTCAAAAACAATGTTCTTTACCACAAAAATTCAAAAGAAACAAAGCACCCTTTTTGTATTGCAAAGAGCACTCGTCCCAAAACAACCTGGTAGTCTGTACAATCCCCTTAATCAGTCCTTAAGTACTTAGCTAGCAGCTGTGAAGGAACATCACAGCCCTCCTTCTTCCACGAAGTGAAACACACACACTTTGCTCTGCTTTGGTTTCAAAGTCGTGAAAAATCAACAAAGTCCGGAAACAGCAAGGCACGGTCCTGAAGAACAACGATTTGATAATCTTCCACAACGGCCAAGCCAGCACGCTGCTATTTATATCAGCAGCTGTAAATACTGGAGCCCCACCCAGACACAGGTGGCCTCTCTTATCTCCTGTAATATTTCTTCAATTGGTCTCTTCTATGCATAATTCTGCGCATGCGTGGGTCTAACACTTCCTCATCCGCATCGACCGAAGATAATGGAGATTGGCTTCCTGGGCTGTGTGCCAAGCCCCCCTCTTCCAAGTCACCCCCACTTTCTTCTTCATCCAAGGAAACTGCACTACCTGACTCTGTCGGCAATAAAACAGACCTATGACATGTTGATGTTTCCCCTGCATCCACCTCAACATTCCTTAGGGCAGGAGCTGGGCCAGAGCCAACCACAACATTCCCAAAACAAAGAGTCTTAAAATAGTCTCTTTTACTAAAGATAAATATAAAGAATTTTTAATTAGCTCTATGATACAATATTAAAATTTAGATAAAAGAGATTTTATTATTCTTTGCATTGATGTAATGTAACTTTTTATAGTAAGATGGAGAGGAAGAATTTTTATTTGGATTTTTAAGAATTGATAATGTTGTATAAAATTAAGACAAAATTTTAGACAAGGAAAGATAAGAGCCTCTATTGAGTGAGTAATAAGAAAAGAAAAGTTTATATATGATTAATTTTAAGCATTGTTGTGTTTACTAAAATTTAAAAAACTTATACACAAAAAAAGTCAGGAAATGGGGGAGTGGGGCACGTGGGGAGCATTGGATATGGGTGTGAGCACGCACTTGTGCGCTATTTTGGCACCCGAGTCAAAAAAGCTTCACCATCACTGCCCTAGTGGAACAATACCTTAGGTGTTATGTGGGCTATCTACCACAGCCATCATTTTGAGTTGGAGACTTTGGCCTGCCACCCTACTTAACTTACATTTCTTGCTCCGTCCATTTTAGGTGGAACCAGAGCGGGGCTGGGCAACAGCAGGATGGGGTGGAATGCAGTTCCACCGGCAGAAATGAAGCTGTGTGCCCAGCTCCAGCTGATCATCCCCCCTCCCATCCTCCTCTTCCTCCTTGGAAAGCGACAAGGAGACCAGCACCGGCAGGAGTTGCAGATCGCCCATTTCCTCCCCCCTCTTTTCTCAACAGCTGATCGGCACCCATTCGCCTAGCTACCCAGCCTGAGGGAGGGGGCGACCCAGGAAACCCAAAGCAAATTATCACCCCAGAGAGTGACACTGGTGAGGTTGTAAGTCGAGGACTTAACAGTTCATTTGAACGATAATGATCGTTCAAGCCACTCCCACCTGGTCCCATGGCCGGCAAGCCACTCCTACCTATCACATGACCATCAAGCCACACCCACAAAATAAGCCACACCCACAGTATGGCAGTAAAAATTTTGGCTCCCCATTACTGAATCAGAGAGACGATTGTGTCTTCCCACCAAGCAGAGTTGGAGGAATAGCAAATATCCTTTGAAAAGCACGGGCTGAACGGCATTGTAATTTAAACACCTAACTTTGATTCTTTTACTATTTTCTTCTCTTAGGAATGACGTGCCAAGCCAGAACCTCTTATACGGAAGATGAAGTCCTCTGGGGCCACAGGTTCCTCCCTGTGATGTCTCTGGAAGACGGCTTTTTCCGTGTGGATTATTCCCAGTTTCATGGCACCTTCGAAGTCCCAACTCCTCCCTATAGTGTGAAAGAGCAAGAGGAGAATTTGGCTCTTCCTTCACCTTTGGACACCCCCACCGGGAGTCATAGGAGCCGACGGGAAAAGATCTCCTCCCTCGACTGTCTCGAATTTTTCGAAGAGAAAAGCAACCGACTTCCCAGCAAATTCCAGAGGCTTTGCACTGGGAAGGGGGATCTCCACAGAGGTATTCCGAGTCTTTGCTCCCCCAGCGTGGAGAAAGCTTGCAGCACTGGTGACCTCTTGAAAATCCAGCAGATCAGTTCCGTCTGCAACATGGAGGAAGAAGGTGAAAAGCTGAAGTTGGCCGCCTTCAAAACCAAATCAGAGCTCCTGGCTCGATCCACTGGGAACCTCGAATTCCAGCAGAGACCTCCACTCTTGAATACCCTGGGAGCAAGATTGGAGGATCATTTGCCCGCCAAGTTACGAAAAATGAATTCAGGGCTTTTCTCTTAAAAGAGCAGACAGACAACAGGTTGCTTTTTAAACTTCTAAAATTTTTCACAAATGTTGTTCGGAAGAAGATTCTGACAAAGCTGATCTGTGCTGTTATGCCGATTCAATTTCTTAACTACAGTTTAAAAACCAAAATAGTTTCAATCAAGAATAATTGGTAACAGCAGTGTGTTAAGAAGGGATATATAGTGGGTGAAAGTTAAGTGAAAACTATATTCTGTTACGTACAGATTATATTTGTTTTGTTTCTCTTTTTAAGTTCTATCCTTTCTCCTTTTGAAGCATGCTTGTTTATTAGTGTTCATTTTGGGATATCGTCTTTGGGAAAAAAATAGACTGGAAACAGGTATTATAAAGCAAAAATACTTCCATATGTATTCTGGATGTCATTCCATCTCCATCTAAACAGCTGCGCAAATTTTACACACATCAGGAACCAGGCAAAATCATCTGCAGGGAGGCAGATTTTTAAAAAAGGCAAATATGAAAATAGAAGTCCTTGCAATATAATCATGTACTGTTGTTTTAATTGTTTTAACTAACTTTAACTTTCTGGGATCCAGGTATGTAGCAGGACAACTGTTGGGTTCCAGAAATTTGGATCCTTTATTTTTTCAAGAATCTGTACTAAAAGCAAGGAATTCATAAACTATGATGTTACAGACGTGTTTCGGCAAAAGCGGCCTTTCAATATTGAGAAGGATGCCTTCTCGACTTTCTTGCTTCAAAGATAATTATTGGGGTTATATAAAAAGATAAAAGTCCCTAATTCTTGGGGTCCCATCCATCCAGCGGTGGGCTACGAGCCGGAACAGTAAATTGCCCTCGCCGCCACGGCTCATAAGTTCTTGTGGGACCAGCACGATTTTGCTGCTGCTCTTGTGGTGGCAGCAAAATCATGCAGGGAACCACAGGTGTGCCCGTTTTTTGGCATGTGCGAAAGCAAAAAAACCTCGCCGAAACACAGGTGTACCTGCAGCTCCACAACTGCAGCAGCAAAATCGTGCGGGCTCTGCAAGAACTTACGAGCCGCGGCGGTGAGCTCAATTTAGCATTCCGGCTGATAGCCCGCCACTGGCTCCATTAATGGGCCACGGGCCATTCAGAACCGGACTGTGGAAGCGGTGTGTGCACCCGCATGTAGCTCCATTTGTGCAAATGATGGGCATACGTGCCCGCTGTTTGTGCAAATGGAGCTGAGTTGCGCTTGCCTGTCACTCATGCAGAACCACCTTCTCTCCCCACCCCCTCCCCGGTCTGCAAACCAGAAAGTTTAGGGAATGCTGTCCTGAGTCAAGTTTGAGTTCTGGCATTTTACTTGGCAATGTTACAGAATTGGGTATGTGGGGTGTTACCGGGGTGAGTAAGATGAGCTTTTCCATTTACTGCTAAGCATCTCTTACTGTTGGCTATATTGACCAACGGTGTTGGAAACCAAAAGTGAAGATTGCAACTGCAATCATATCATTGAAGCCACATTTTTGGCCTTTTTTTTTTTTTTGACACTAACCCTCTTCCACGGACAATTCTGGTTCATGGTCCTCTCAAAAGGTACATCCCATTTTTGTCTTAAAAATTAAGGATCACCATCTGCTTGGTGTTTTAGCCTAAATTTTTAGTCCTACTTGTTTAATTTTACTGACCTTTCTAAAAAACACATAGTAGCTGCCATTTCAGTACATTCCTGTTGCAGGAAATGAACGTAGGGAGAGTTCTTCCAACCTAAAGCCTCTGGGTCTGAATATTATCAGGGCTGACTTGGCACCTAGATGTCGCTAGGAATTACGATGTGGCCCCCTGTGAGCAGTAAAGCCCCTCCATTCGCGGCCCTACTGGAATGCTCCCGTGGTGGTGGGACTCTGGAAAGTGGGCGATGAGGGCAATGGGGGAGCGTCGTCTCCCTGATGAGCTACTCTCCTTCCAGGAGGATTTCTTCCCGCTGGTTGCTCATGGCTGGAACTGACCACTGCCATGCCTTGCAGGACCCAGTCCCACAGCTGCCGCCTGACCCCATCAGCAGCAACAGCAGCAGCAGAGGCACCCCATTCCCACCAGATGAGCAACATGCTCTCTGGGCCCATCTAGTGGGGGGAGCTGCTGCTGCTGGCTGGGGCAGTGAGATTTGGCTGCTGCACCTGCGCAGAAGCTGAATTTTGCATGCAAGGCACATGCACGGACGACGATGATGGAGCTGTGCGTGCAGAACCATTTCCGCTGGTGGAACGGCGTTCCACACTATCCTGCCTCCTGCCCACCCCACCTGTAGATTTGGAGACCAACGCATGACTTCTTCTTCATCTGTCCTAGAAAAGGAGGCCATCAAAGGGAAGTTAGCCATTTGAATTCACAAGACAATAGGAGTTGCCAATTCCAAGAACTAAGTCAAAGTTGGAGCATTTTGGGAAGCAGAATGGCTACCCACTGTTGTCAGACAAGCCTATTCAGGCAAATACCTGCTATTTATACTTGGCTTAAGTCTAATTCAGATTTAAAGAAGACTTAGTGTTTTCACCCATAGCAAACCAAGAACCAGTTTGGTGTAGTGGCTAAGGCACCAAGCTAGAGACCAAGAGACCATGAGTTCTAGCCCCCAACTTAACTACAAAGTCAGACCTTGGCCAGTTGTGTTCTTTTAGTCTCAGGACTGAGGCAATGGCACACTCAGGGGTCGGCTACTGCCCGGACGGGGAGGAATGCAGTGGGGTAGCGAAAATGGAGCTCTACCCCAGAGCACCCAATTTGCACTGAAAGATGTTGAAAGAAAATGCAGGGCATCCTGCGTAAGCCATGCCTACAGTGTGGTAGTAAAAAATTTGGTAGCCCTTCACTGTGCACACCTCTTCTGAAATTTTGTCAAGAAAAATGCAGGGACTTGTACAGTCACCAGGAATCACAGCACAGAATAGCATCGGATTCCTGCATCTAAATATGCTCCGTGTAGATGAAACAGGTAGCACCATGCCTCATGGCGATCGCTATAGCTACAGATGAAGCTTCAGTCGAACGTTTCCTTTTTGCAACAGTGCCAGCCTAACTGTTGCATATTTCTTTTTCCTTTTCTGGTGTCTTGCTTTCCTCACTTTTCCTTTTCCATCTTCCTAACAGTGTATGCAGGTTATCCACATCTGGAGAATAAGCCAGTCTCCTCCAAGAGGTGCCCTTGAGATGGGTGAGATGAAATTCCTGTCGTTGTTTTCATGGGTGTTCTGAAGATGCTGACCTGGCAAAAGCTTGGATTTGGGAATGACTCTATGAACTTCTTTTCCTGGGTGTGAAGTTTCTTCCTTCGGGAGATTCCTCACAATTTCAGCCTTTAAACTCTTCAGAGGTGATGGATGGGCTGGTTTGGGTGTTCAGGTTAAAGGAGGAAAGTGCGAAGGCTCCTCTGTTTGTGTAATCATCTTTTGACCTCATAAGGAAGTGGTTTTTAATATTGCCTCCAACTGGGATGTTTTGGGCTTCCTAGTCTAGCCTTCCATCCCTCATGATATTTCATCCAACCATGAACCAGCCTCATTCTACGTAACTTTCCTGGGGTGACCCAAGGTCAATAAGGAACCTGCTAAGGGCTAAGCGCGTATAAATCTCATGAAGGATCAGGGTTCCAATAGTGAAGGGACATAAGAACAACTCAACTGTATTTCGTTCTCCCAAAGACAGACTTCCGAGTCTTGCTGAATCAGGCAACCACGCAGCCAAGGTCACCTCACAGAAATATTTTCCTCATGATGGGAATTGCATGGCAAACTCTAATGATGTCAGACAAAGTTGGTTTTTAATCCTTCCCCAAAGAGACAAATGTTTTCCAAAAAGGGGTAAAACTGTTTGTCTGAATCAGTGTAAAATAACCAGTGTGGAATCCCAGGAAGGCTGTAGGGGGGAGAACTTGCTTCTTTTACAACCCTGCCAGCAAGTAATCCCTTTTACCCAGAAATGCCTCCAGAACGTCTAATATTAAATGATTTTGACAGCCTCAGAATGGAAAAGTTAGTACATGGATGAAACTGATCATGCTATCTGTACTGAATCAATTTAATTTCCATTGCATTTAAATTCAATTTAAACTCCACCCAGTCTGGGACTCCTTTTTTCAAATGCCACCCAAAAGAGGTCTGAAAATGTTTCTAAACTCTTGAAATAGAAGTGGATTTTTTTTTCATTCTGTTCCACTTCATTCTTTCTTGCATTTAGTGCTGTTTCAACTTTTCTGTTCCATTATGACTAATATAAGGGAAATACTCTGCTTCCAGAAATGACATATCTGTTGTCCTACTGAGCCATTTGGTAGAATGAAAAAGTTTGGGATCCAACCCAAAAAACTAAAATAATTTCAGCCAAAGGCCATACAAAAATCACAGGAAATGAAGCAATGAGGAGGGATTTTTTTCACAGACTGCCAGAGAAGCCTCCGCAGCATTCCCTTGAGAAACATAATGTTTACCCCAAAGTGAGTTTTATATATGTACAGTACTTCGAATCATCCCACCTGTAAACCCATCTGGTGGGTCAAGGAAGGAGATGAGCCTTGGTCATCTTGTTTCCAAGCCAACTTCAACCCCTGCACCTGTTCACACTGCAGGCCTCTTCCATCCTCATGAAAATTGGTTGAGCTAGATAAGGGAAGAGAAATGGGGGTCCTCATAAATCACAGGTAGATTGGGGGTGTAATTTTGCCTCTCCCCCCAAAAAAAAAAATAATGTCCATGACAAGAATTTCCCCAATTTTATGCCCTTCAACTGTGATATTCAGAATTAAGTCTCACCATCTTTAGCCAGCAAGCAAACTGCTGTGCCAATTGGAAAGGATGGGAGCTGGTACATTGAGTGCAATGGTGAAATTACTACCAATTTTGTGGGCGTTGCTTAGTGGGCATGGCAGAGTATTGCAAAATCTCCATTCCTCCAAACTCCTGAGGGAAGGACATTACAAAGGTGGATAGAGAAAAATTATCTTCTTTATCATACAATACTAGGATGAGGAGGCACTCCCTAAAGCTCATAGGTAAGAAAGCGGGGACAAATAAAGGGAAATATTTCTTCACCCGGAGGGTCGTTGGTTTATGGAATTCACTTCCAGAAGAGGTTGTGACAGATGTCAGCCTGGATAGCTTCAAGGCAGGATTAGACAGATTCGTGGATGCCAAATGTATCAGTGGTTATTGAAACACATGTCCATGTGCCACCTCTATGTTGCTTGAGGCAGGCAGGATTCCCTTGTGTACCATTTGGTGGGGGTCAGGGGAAAGGGAGGGTCTTGCCTTCTCTTTCTGCTCAAGATCCCCATGGACAATTGGTGGGCCACTGTGTGACACAGAATGCTGGACTCGATGGGCTTTGGCCTGATTCAGCAGGGCTCTTCTTATGTTCTTATGCACAGTCTCCATTTCCACCCCACTCAGGGACCAGCCTGAGATGGTATTTGCCAGTTCTCCAAATTACTGAAAATTTCCACTACCAGTTCTCCAGAACCTGTTAGATTTCACCGTTGATTGAGGGGCATAATTTGGATTAAACTGGATCATATCGAGTGAAGGACTGCCATCTTTGGCATTACTGGTGAGCCCTCCGAGGCCATCGCGGGTGGGCGTCCGGCGGACATGTGTGCACCCATCAGCGTGAGATTTGGCTTCTGCACATGAGCAGCAAGTGAAATCTCATGTGAGGATGTGCACACAAGCGAGATTTCCAAGATTTTAACTGATATTTTTCCTTCTGCGCATGCATACAAGCAAAAAATTGGTGAAAATTGCCTTGAAATTGGTGAAAACATGTGTGAGCGTCTTCACGTGAGATTTCACTTGCTGCGCATGTGCAGAAGCCAAATCTCACGTGGGGTGCATGTGCACATGTCAGGGACACATGGCTGTGTTTGCACCCCAAAAATCACTACTGCAATGCAGCACCTGACCATTTCGGTAGCAGGCCATCTCTGATCAGAGGCACCAGCTAAGTGCTCTGGATCAGGTAAAAAGATCAAGAAGTGTGTCTGAAGCCCAGTCCTTTTCCTTGCAAAAACAAGGAAAAGCAAGAGAGAGATAATTATGCATTTAACTGACAGGCATGAGGCTATAGCTTGAAGAAACAAGGGCATCTAAGGGGGAATCAGAAAGGTCAAGAAGTGTTCTGCCAGCAGGTCTCAACCACCCGTAATTACAGGGTAATTAGTCCAGGAAGACACACACCACATGATAAAAGGAAAACCCAAAAGTTTTTATAAACAGAAAAACAGAAACAGCTCCCTTTTTAAATGTCAAAGGGATTTTCTGGTACACACAAGGCACAGGTTAAATGCAGTACAATTGCTCACCCAATAACTGGGAAATTGAGTCCAATTCTAAAGTCCACACACACAATCCTGAAGAGCAAAAACCACAATCTTGACGAAACAATGAATCAGATAAACTGCCATGAGGCTAAAACACCAGGCTGCACTTTTATCTGTAGCACTAATTACAGCAGCCCCACCCAACCACAGGTGGCCTCATTTTCTCTTGTAATAATCCTTCAGTTGTTGTCTCCTATGCATCACTCTACGCATGCCTGGATGTGTCATTAATTCTTGTTCAGAATCCAGGGATGATACAGATGACTGATCTCCTCCTGGGCTGTCTGCCAAACTCCCCTCTTCCCTCTCACTCACGCTTCCTTGGTCAGAGAAGACTTCATCGGCAGATTCTACTGGGAGCAAAACAGGCCTGCGGCATGTGGATGTCTCCCCTACATCCACCTCCACATTGCTTGGGGCAGGAGCTGGGCCAGAGCTAACCACAACAAGAAGGTACCTTCATTAAAACAAACCCCCCAAAGACAGAGTTTTGATTATGCAGTCATGCCATCTTGACTAGAGAGGGAAGGCGATGGGAGAGAGGGAGAAACACTAGCCTCAGAGACATAGCTATTGGTCTGCCAGATCAATAATAAGAATGGTTTGGGATTTTTTCATTTTTGGGGGGGGATGAAAAGGAATAAAAAATATAAATAGTTAGATTTAGTGTCAATGACATGCAAAAATAGCACTCTGAAGCAATTTAATTTAATGTGAAAGACATGTCTCTTCATGGGAACAATACTGCATTTTGGAGTATAAGACGCACCTTGGTTGTGGGGCAGGAAAATAGGGGGGGAAGTCTACCTGCCAGGTATTCATCTGATTAGCGTCCTTAGTTTGTTCAGCTTCAGCACATTATTTTATCCCATGATTAAGGCTGAAAAAACCTTTTTCAGAGGGAGTAGGAATGAAATGAAGCCTGCAAAGACTTAGGGCTGGAAAAACTACTTTGGAGGGAGTTAGAATAAAAAGAAATGCTGCAAGCCAAGAAGATTGTTAGTACCACATTAGGGCTGAAAAAGCCTTTTTCAGGGGGAGTAGGAATGAAACAAGCCTGTGAAGACTTAGGGCTGGAAAAAAAACCTTCTTCGGAGCGAGTAGGAAGCTGGAAGATTGTTAGCACCTAGTTAGGGCTGGGGGGAAAACGTCAAAAAAGCTACATTCGAAGCAGAAGACACACCCAAATTTTCAGCCTTTTTTAGGGAGGAAAATGGTGTGTCTTATACTCTGAAAAATACAGTCATTTTAAAACTCTGGTTGAATTGTTTCAGATCTTCTTTTTTGGCATTCCACCCTGTTCTGCCTTTCCCAATTTTTTTGCTCTTGCTGTTTTTCAGCATAGAGCAGATAACTGCACCCCACTCTAAGCATTTAAGGAAATATGCCCTAATCCAGTGTTTCCCAACCTTGGCAACTTGAAGATATTTGGACTTCAACTCCCAGAATTCCCCAGCCAGCGAATGCTGGCTGGGGAATTCTGGGAGTTGAAGTCCAGATATCTTCAAGTTGCCAAGGTTGGGAAACACTGCCCTAATCAATCCATGTTTATACCTTTATAAAAGTATGTTTGCTCTTCAGGATTATCTGTGGTTGTTGTATTTGAGGGGCATTGTGGGGTGGAGAAGAGAAGCGTACCAAGTTATGTAAACCTGAGTATTTAAAACTTCTCCTTTGGTTCTCTCTCCAATGTAGTGGAATTATAACTCCTGAGGAACCTCTAGACTGAAAAATAACAGAATAAAATAGAATTCTTTATTGGCCAAGTGTGATTGGACACACAAGGAATTTGTCTTTGGTGCATATGCTCTCAGTGTACATAAAAATGAGATACATCGGTCAAGAATCATGAGGTACAACACAATGATTGTCATTAGGGTCAAATTAGCAATCAGGAAACAATCAATATTCATAAAAATATTAATGATATAAGCAATAAATTATAGTTATGCAGTCATAAGTGGGAGGAAATGGGTGATAGGAATGATGAGGGGGGGAAAACAAGTAGTAATAGTAGTGCAGACTTAGTAAATACTGTAGTTTGACAGTGTTGAGGGAATTATTTGTTTAGCAGAGTGATGGTGTTTGGGGAAAAACTGTTCTTGTGCCTAGTTGTCTTGGCGTGCAATGCTCTGTAGCGACATTTTGAGGGTAGGAGTTGAAACAGTCCAGGATGCGAGGGGTCAGCAAAAATTTTCATGGCCCTCTTTTTGACTCGTGCAGTATACAGGTCCTCAATGGAACGCAGTAACTGTTTCTTCTGCAGTTCTGATTATCCTCTGAAGTCTGTGTCAGTCTTGTTGGGTTGCAGCACCAAACCAGACAGTTATAGAGGTGCAGATGACAGGCTCAATGATTCCTCTATAGAACTGTATCAGCAGCTCCTTGGGTAGTTTGAGAACGATATTGAGGAAGAGATTATTCTACGGATTGGAGCTAAATCTCCCTGAATTTGATAAGACAAAATAGTGAGATATTCTTCTGTTCACACCTTGCTAGCTTCTCATTCACTCAGCTGTCAGCCTGATATTTCCCTATTTGCTGTGTGTGTGTGTGTGTGTGTGTGCGAGTGTGAGTGTTTAATATGACAAATTCCAGAGGGGTTGCAAGGCAAGTCTGTTGCAGCAAAATAGCAGAAATTTGAGCCATGTAAAACAACAACAACAACAACAGATTTATTGCAATTTGCTATCAAAACTTTTGTCATAATAAATCTGTTGGTTTATGAGAAACAACTTTTTTTAAAAAAGAAAACCATTTTTCCCTCCCTTCTCCCTCCCTTCTTTCCATGGATCCTCAGCAGCTAAAGTATCTGCTGCCAATCAGGCACTTATTGCACTGGTGGTGTGCTTTTTATAAATGTGGCAGCTCATTTATTATTAGTAGTATTAGTGTGAAATATTCATTACAATTGTAATTTAAAAAAAGAACAGAGAGGAAAATAAACAAATAATTTCCCCTAAATTAAAGAGAAAAGAAAAAATTTACAGTGACTGTAAAATTGTAAAAAGTTCCTTTTATGGGAGGAAGGGGAAAAAAGAAGGAAGAAAAGTAAGAACAATTCCTCACCTGTAGGATTCTAAAAAATCCATCTTGCCAAATAATAATAATAAAAAAATACTATACTGTATAGCTGGTGAGGTGCGCCCCCTGGTGATGAAGTGTGAAATGGCAGGCCTGTTCCCACATAAAATGTCAGGATCTACAGAAGTACTGCCCGAATGTTACCCAATGATGTTTATTTTCAATGTTCTGGTGTTCTTTGAACTAAAAGAACAAGAAAGCAAAGTCTTCTTCCTGTAGTGTTTCAAATTTGGTTTTTAGAATATATCACTTATTTCCACAAATTTCCTCAAATAAGTCTCACTATTCTGACCTCTATGGAGATTTTTCCCCTCCTTCTGTTTTATCACTTTCTACAACAGGTAGACCAGGCAGGGGTTCCTACCTTTTGCCACTACCAGAACACTCCCGGAGACTGGCGCAGGCGCATCTGGCAGGCATCCTCTCACGAGTGTGTCTCATGAGAGTGTCCTCGCGTGTGACTTCGCTTCTGGCGAAGACAGGGGCGCGTGTTCACACCTCGGGGGCATGGAGATACCAGACTCCCGATCCCAGCCGTACCAGGTGGAACCCACCACTGAGATAGACCTTAACTTATGACCACAATTGAGCCCAACATTTCTGCTGCTACCCTGTTTCCCTGAAAATAAGTCACCCCCAAAAGTAAGACATAGGAGAGGTTTCATAGAATTGCCTAATATAAGGCATCCCCCGAAAGTAAGACCTAGGAGAGATTTTGTAGAATTGCCTAATACAGTAGTACCTCGTGATACGAACCCCTTGACATATAAACTTTTTGAGATATGAACCCGGGGTTTGGAATTTTTTTGCTCTTCTTACAAACTTTTTTCGCCTTACAAACCCGTCGCCACTGCCGGGATGCCCACCTCCGGACTTCCGTTGCAAGCGAAGCACCCGTTTTTGCGATCCTGGGATTCCCCTAAGGCTCCCCTCCATGGGAAACCCCACTTCCCAGGATCACAAAAACGGGTGCTCCGCTGGGCACTGCCACCTGGCTGTCACCATCCGAAACAACTGGGGTGCTTCTCGGCGTTCTCCCGATTGCTGAACCCAGAAGTTCGGCAAAAGTTCAGGTTTGGCGTTCGGGTTCGGGAGAATGCCGAGAAGCGCCGCCGCCTGGCTGTCACCTTCCCAGAAGAGCCGTGGAGCTGTTGGCCAGTCGGAAGGCTCAAATGCAGGTGGGGAATACCAATAGGGAATTCCAGGGGCGGAGCTTTGACGTCACGGAGATGTCCTTCCTGGCCAGCTGAAACGTGGATTCCAGGAAGGACGTCTCCATGACATCAAAGTTCCGCCCCTGGAATTCCCTATTAGGATTCCCCACCTCCGTTTGAACCGACCGACCAACCGACAGCTGCACGGCTCTTCTGTGAAGGTGACAGCTGGGCAGCGGTGCTTCTCAGCGAACCTGAACTTTTGGGGTTCGGTGTTCGGGAGAATGCCAAGAAGCACCCAGCTGTTTCAGAAGGCGACAGCTGGGTGGCGGTGCCCAGCAGAGCGCCGTTTTTGTGAATTTTGGGGGGGGGCTTACACGCATTAATCAGTTTTCCATTGTTTCCTATGGGAAACATTGTTTCATCTTATGAACTTTTCACCTTACGAACCTCCTCCTGGAACCAATTAAGTTCGTAAGACAAGGTATCACTGTATAAGGCATCCCCCAAAAGTAAGACCTAGGAGAGGTTTCCTAGAATTGCCTAATATAAGGCATCCCCCAAAAGTAAGACCTAGGAGATGTTTCATTTTGCAGCATTTTTGCACAGAACATGCATAACACTGCTGTCCATAAATTGCATCCCAAGACGCTGCATCAATCAGATTTAAAACACATCCAACACGCATCCAACATGCGGCTGCATGTTTGGATGCATTTTTGCTGCAGCAGGATACAGGATACAATTCATTGAAAAAAACCAAGATATCCCCTGAAAATTAGATGTAGCACATCTTTGGGAGCAAAAATTAATATAAGACGTTGTCGTATTTTTGGGGAAACAGGGTAAGCAAGACACGTGCTAAGTGAGGTTTTACCCATTTTATGACCTTTCTTGCCACAGTTGTTAAATGAATCACTGCAGTTGTTAAGTTAGTAATATGATTCTTAAGTGAATTTGGATTTCCCATAGAATTTGCTTGTCCCGAGGTTGCAAAACATGATTCCAGGACCCTGCAACTGTTATAAATACATGCCAGTTGCCAAATGTGGTTTTTTTTTACTGTTTATACATTTTTTCTTTACATACATAAGTGCTTTGTGAACAGTGTATTTTCTGGATCAATTTGCTTACATAATGGCACTTTTCCAGTTCCTAATTTCTACCTCTATTATTTAACTATTGATAAAACAAGTCCCATGTTTGAAAATATTCTGTATTTTCTTTTTCTTTTATCTTTAATGTCAATCTGCCCATTTCTGCACAATTTAGTATTTTTCTAATTACATCTCCTTCAGTTGCTATTTCTTCATTTTTCCAGTGCTGTACAAATACGATTCTTGCTGCCGTCAAAACTTTTAATTTTAATTATATATTCCCTTTATTATATTTTTCTCGTACAGTCATACCTCGTCTTACGAACCTAATTGGTTCCAGGGGGAGGTTCGTAAGATGAAAGGTTCGTAAGACGAAACATTGTTTCCCATAGGAAACAATGTAAAGTCAATTAATCTGTGCAACCAAAAAAACCCCCGCAAAAAAAACCGCTGCCGCCCGGCTGTCACCTTTTAAAACAGCCTGGGGGCTTCTCAGCGACCTCCCGAATGCCGAACGCCAAACCCGAACTTCCGGGTTCGGCTGGGAAGCCCCCCAGCCTGGCTGTCACCTTTTAAAACAGCCGCGCGGCTTCCCAACAGCCTCCGAACGCCGAACGCAGAAGTTCGGGTTTGGCGTTCGGCGGCAGCTGGGAAGCCGCGCGGCTGTTTTAAAAGGTGACAGCCGGGCTGGGGGGCTTCCCAGCAACCTCCTGAACTCCGAACCCGGAAGTTCGGCAAAAGTTCGGGGTTCGGGAGGTTGCTGGGAAGCCCCCCAGCCCGGCTGTGACCTTTTAAAACAGCCGCGCGGCTTCCCAGCTGTCTCCCGAAGCCGAACGCCAAACCCGAACTTCCACGTTCGGCATTCGGAGACAGCTGGGAAGCCGCGTGGCTGTTTTAAAAGGTCACAGCTGGGCTGGGGGGCTTCCCAGCACCCCCCCGAACCCCGAACCCGGAAGTTCGGCAAAAGTTCGGGGTTCGGGGGGTTCTGGGAAGCCCCCCAGCCCGGATGTGACCTTTTAAAACAGCCGCGCGGCTTCCCAGCTGTCTCCCGAAGCCGAACGCCAAACCCGAACTTCCGCGTTCGGCGTTCGGAGACAGCTGGGAAGCCGCGCGGCTGTTTTAAAAGGTCACAGCCGGGCTGGGGGGCTTCCCAGCAACCTCCCGAACCGAACCCGGGGTTCAGAAAAATTTTGCCTCTTCTTACGAACTTTTTTCGAGTTACGAACCGGCGTTCGGGAGGCTGCTGGGAAGCCCCACCGCCCGGCTGTCACCTTTTAAAACAGCCGGGGGGCTTCCCAGCAGCCTCCCGAACGCCGGTTCGTAACTCGAAAAAAGTTCGTAAGAAGAGGCAAAAATTTTCTGAACCCCGGGTTCGTATCACGAGTTGTTCGCAAGACGAGGGGTTCATATCTTGAGGTACCACTGTACTATACCTAACAAAAATATTTCTCTTTTATAATCTAAATGCTGCTTTAACATTTTTATAACCATGTATGTATTTTTGTTCATTTTTATTTACTTTTGCACATGTCCACACATATGATAATATGTGCCTGGTATGTGGTTACATTTCCAACATTTGGCAGATATGTTTTTAGATATCCTTACTAATCTCGCTGGTGGTCAATGCCATTATTGAACATTTTATACAGGGTTTTCCTTATAAGGTTACGGTTTTCAAGTTATCATTTCTTCCCAATTTTTTTGCCATTTGTCTAATTCTATAGTGTATCCAATTTTTTGCCCATGCTGTCATTGTCTCTTTTACTTGTTCATCTTCCATTTTTAAGCTTAATAAGAAGGTATATATTTTCTTTATTAACTTTTCATCTACTGCTAATATTATTTGATCAAATGTTGTTTTTGCTTTATAAAAGCCATATGATATCTTTTTCATATCTCAATCATATTTATATATGCAGCCACCATGATAATTTAATACCCTGATTCTGCAATTCTTGTTTAATTTTAAGTTCTTCCATTTTCAAAATATATTTCTATGTTAAGATATTGTTTCAGATTTACTACATTTGGATGTATAAATGCTTCCATTGTTGAGAGCCAGACTGGTATTTTCATATGAATTTATGCTTCTACTTTTTCCCATACCAGAAACATGGTGTTTCTTACATAACGTCTTTGAAAATATCTATAAGTTTTATTTTTGTCATGCCATAGAAAGGCATGCCATCCTAACTGAAGTTTATGACCTTCCAAAAACAGTAATCTTCTATGTCTGAGAGTTATCAAGTTAATTTTGATCATGTGACCATGGAGATGCTGCTACAATCATGTGTGAATATCAATCGTTCTGTCACTTTTCAGTGCCATTGTAACTGAGGTGGATTGCTCCTACTGTCGTTACCAGTGTGCTGAGTGTGCAGCTTCAGATGTCTTGTGCATGTGCATGCATGTTTCAATCTTGCGAGGATATGCCCGTGCATGCGAGATTTCAGTGATGTTTTTGCTTCCGCGCATGCACAGAAGCAACAATCACCGAAATCTCTTGTGCACATACATCCCTTCAAGAGATTTTGCTTCCTGAACATGCACAGAAGCAAAAACATGCTGTGACCCATGCACGCAAGACACCCAAACTGCATACGCAACTCTATTTTTTCTACTGGTACGGCATCCTTTATGGTTCTGTTAGGAACCCACTACTGATTGTAACTAAATGGTCACTAAAGAAATTGTTTTAAGCAGTGGCAGGCAGCAGCCATGCTCCCAGATGCGCAGCTCCAGCAGGAATATCCCAGATGTGTGTGCAGCTGTGCACCCCTGATGCACTCCCACATGAGATTTAGCTTCTGCGCATGCACAGCAAGCCAAATATTTTCCAAGGATGTGCACAAGAGTGAGGTTACTACTATTTTCACTGATTTCCGCGCATGCGCAGAAGCAAAAATAGCAGCAAAAATAGCAGAAATCTCACTCTTGCGCATGTCCTCGTGTGCGATTTGGCTTGCTGTTCATGCACAGAAGCCAAATCTCATGCTGGCAGCTTCCAAGGGAGCTCCGGTAGAAGGTCAGATGATCGGCCCTTCACTGGTTGTAACTGTGTATTTGTAACTGTGTATTTACAAAGTTTATCCCACAAGATTCAACTGCGTGCATCTGGCACAATTGCTAAAATTTATTAAAAATTAGTATTAGAGTTAGGAATATCCATAAATCAACAATCAAAAGCTTGAGAAGGATAGCAGAGTTACCGTTTTGGAAACTACTGCCTTACTTTGTGTTTAATTATATTTTACACAGCAATTAACAATAAAATAGCCTAAATTGAGATCTATGTGTTTACTTAAATTGTTAGCTTTATTTGTTTATCTACATTTATTTATTAAGCAAAAGTATAAGCTGCTGGGTTCAAATTTGACTCTGAGCACCATACAATTCCTCATATTTGTAAATTACCTGAATTCAATCAAACATACCAGTGCAATTAATAGGAAAAAAGATACAAATTGCTTCTGATATTCTTCATTAGTTATAAGGTGTTGTTGACAGTGCTAAAAATAACAGACACAATCAGGACTGTAGAGCTGTAGTACTAGCTACCCAACCTTGAGACATCAGGAAATTCATATCAGCACGAAAAGTCACTGAACTCTGACCTGAGTTACAAAAATTTGAGCAGCTAGGTCATTTTTTTTCTTCTGCTATCATGATTATTTAGATTCTTTCAGCCTAGAAGTTGTATCTAGCCTCCACCAGCTTTCTTTCAAGCCCTTGAAGCCACCTAGTTTCCTTCCAAGAGGACAGGTGCATTGATGTAATAGATTATATGCACCCCAGACTGTCTTTAGAAAATCTTGGAATAGGTGGGAAAATATTATTTAGTACAACTAAGGATTTTTAGTTGGATCCTTCTTATGGTTTGGAACTGAGATGAAGGCAGCAGCATGGAGCAAAGCAGACAAAGAGGGCATTTTTGTGTCATGGTTAAGTGGGAACTCAAAAACAGTAATTGTGAGAGGGACCCTGGAATGTTAGTGGATGATTACTTAAATATGAGCCAGTAATGTGTGTCAGCAGCCAAAAAACCTAATGTAATCCTTGGTTGTATCAGAGGCATAAAATCAAATCATGTGTTAAAAAGTAGTATGGCCATACCTGGAATACTGCATCCAATTTTGGTCACCGCATTACAGAAAAGATATTGGAAAAAAGTGCAAAGAAATCGGTTAAGATGATTAAAGGCCTGGAGACAAAAACATACCCTGTTTCCCCCAAAATAAGACAGCGTCTTATATTAATTTTTGCTCCCAAAGATGTGCTACGTCTTATTTTCAGGGGATGTCTTATTTTTTTTTTCAATAAAGAAGAATTCATATTTATTGCTGAACCAAAAAAAATGAACATTTATTATATACTGTACAGTAGTTGTCATCACAAACCAGCATAACCAGACAAACTGTGAATCCTATCAAGAATTTCTTACTACTACGGTATCATTATTTCCATGTACAACAATTATACTTTCTTCAAATATATGTTATATATGTTCTGTTTGGGAATGCTGTGAAATGAAACATCTCCTACGTCTTACTTTCAGGGGATGCCTTATATTAGGCAATTCTACGAAACCTCTCCTATGTCTTACTTTCGGGAGTGACTTATTTTCGGGGAAACAGGGTGTGAAGAATGGTTGCAGGATTTGGGTTTGGCTATTCTACAGAAAGCAAGGACTGGAAGGGGAGGAGGCATAACAGCAGTAGTCCAGTATTTGAGAGATTACTGCAAAGAGGATGGGGATAACGTTTTCAAAGCACAAGGAGGAAAAAAAAACAATGGGATCGAGGAAAGAAGCAACTTGAACTTAAGGAGAAACTTTGTGACAGTGAGAATAATTAGCCAGTGGAACAGCTTGCCATCAGAAGTTGTGGGTGCTTCATCACTGGAGATTTTTAAGAGGAGATTGGATAGTCACTTATCTGGAATGATATAGGGCCATGATGGCGAACCCACAAGTGACATGCATGTATGCCACAAGTGACAGCGGAGCCATCTCGGTGGACACACAAATTAAGGTTTGGCATGTCCACTGATTTTTGGGCCTTTTCAGCCCACTCGGAGTTGGGAAACATCTTGTTTTCAGCCTCCAGGGCGGCTGGGGAAGGCTCGTTTTTTGCTCTCCCCAGATTTCAGTCTTTCTATGAGCCTTCAGAGGGCGAAAATGGTCTTCCTCCTTCACCTGAAGGCCCTCTGGAGGCCAGAAAGAGCCTCTGGAGGGTGGAGGTGGGGAAGGCTGTTTTCGTCCTGCCCAGGCTCCTAGAAAGGCTCTGAAGGCTGGGGAGAGCAAAAAACGGACATGCCATTGCATGTCAGGTGTGGGGGGGTCACACATGGGGGAGCATGTGGAATTATGGGTGTGGGCATGCATACAGGTGCCTCCCGCACCACCTTCTTTTGACACGCAAACCAAACAAGGTTCACCATCGCTGGTATAGGGTCTACTGCTTGAGCAAGAGGTTGGACTAGAAGGCCTCAAATGTCCCTTCCAGATCTATTCTGGTTGGTTGGTTGGTTGGTTGGTTGGTTGGTTGGTTGGTTGGTTGGTTGGTTGGTTGGTTGGTTGGTTGGTTGGTTGGTTGGTTGGTTGGTTGATATGACCAACAATTCACTAGTGGAAAGAATTAGCTTATTGTTGGTGCCTTTAAAAGGTAACAGAATTGAGACCCTCGTATATGGACCAGAGAAAGAGAACAAGAAAATGAAACCATGAGTAATATGAATCTTATTCTATGCTTTTACTCTTTCCAAGAGCAAACCCAGTTATTGAGAGTGAACAAGATTGAAGTGAAAGTTGGCAGAAACTTTACAAAAGTCAGTATGATTCTGCTGTGAGATCTCCTTGTCTCCTTGTCAGGTTATGTCAGATTCTGAGGAGGATGAGCCAGGCCCCTCTGGATACCCTGGGCCAGTGGGGTTGCCAGCTGATGCAGAGAGTGAGAGTGAGGGAGAAAGTGACCTGGATGAACCACCAGAGGGGGCTGATATACCAATGGGGGAGTGGTCACAGTCAGAGGAGGAGGAAGACATTAGAGTGGATGACACATTCTTAGATGCTAGATACAAGAGGTTACTGTGAAGGCAACAGAACCTGTATGGTAAAAGGAAATAAGCTTGCAGCTTTACCTCTTGGGGGTTTGATGCCACTCCCAGCAAGTATAAAAGCAAAGGATTTTGGGAAATATGGGGTGGGGTTTCAATGTTACTTCATGGACATTGTGTTAGAGTTGGGGTGCTTGAAAATGCCCCACCCAAAACCTGAATTCTGCCTTGCTAAGAACTTATTCCCAGGCACTGTATGACTGTTAGATAATTGATGAGCTGACTTTATTTATTTATTTTGTCCAATACACAATGAGGGTGTTAGTGGGTATATATCTATATACAATAGTAAAATACATGATGAAGGTTATAGAGGAGATACTCATAGTAAAATATATCTAAGAAATAATAGAAAAGAAGGTATACTGTAGTAATAGAACATATCAATGAAAGAATAGAAGAAGAGATATAGGAATAGAAGAAAGGTATAGGAGATATAGGAGAGCAATAGGACAGGGGACAGAAGGCACTCTAGTCTTATCTCTAGAATGCTATTAGACCAAAGTTGGCGCCTTTCCCGGAACCTAATCTTATAACTTTGCAGCAGAGAAAAAATACCCCCTGAACATTTTAACCAATTGCCTTCCGCTTAATGCTGTATTTTCCAATAAAGAGAGCAATTTAAAGCTTAAAATAGTGGGTTTTTAGTTGGTGGTTTCACTATGAAAGCCCGGGAATAGAATAGATTCCACCTTGTATGGAGTTATATATTTTTTTCTGGAACATGAACTTTCTGGCAGAGGGAAGTTTGTTAGCCCCGTATATGAGCTATATTTTTAAGAATATTCTTGAACCCATGATAAAATAGTATAATACAATTAAATGATGGGAGAGGCATTGCTTTATTTTAAAATATAGTTCTCAAAAAAAGGAGGAGGGGAATCAGCATCTTCATTAACTTTCTGGTTAATAGGTACTTTGTGGTTAGATGAACTTGATTATCATGAAACCATTTGTGACAGTGCTTACAGCTTGCTTTCAAAAATGTGAAAAATCATGAAAAAAATGCTGATATTTTGCTGAGTCCTGTTCAATGGACATTTCTTTCATTTTTTCCCAGAGAAACTCCAGACAGCCAAGTTCCTTTTTCTCACTTATTATTTCAGATTTCCAGCAATTGTATAGGCTAAATTATGAAACAGCATCCAAATTTAAGTGGGCCAAGTTTGAATCTTTATTTTCCCTAGTCTTAGCTTTCAAACTAAATGTATAAGAAGGCAAGGTGGGGAGAGGAGATATTAAACCAGGATAAAATTTGCATCTTGGATCAAACATCACACATGCCATCACATGGTAAGGAGGCTGCAAAGGGAAGCCAAAGAAGAATTAGGTCTATTAAGAAGAGACCCTTAAGCACCCCACTCTACTCAGCTGAAACCTTCTTTCCGAATGACCCTTCCTCCCCCCACAGTGTTTTAAATAATTGTAATGCTGGTAAGTTTTAATAACATTTGACAATGTTGCTTCAGAAGCAAGCATCAGAGTGAATGTGGTCAAGGAAGCTAAAAAAGAAGTCTGGAAGCTCCTGGGTAGAATAATATACCTTTCATAGCTAGCACTAAGAATTTAGAATTTCTTTGATTTCTTCCAATCCAGCCACCCTAATCAAGTTTTTTTAATTTCTTCTTTAGTTTGGCACAATGAATGATTGGCCAGCTGAAGGAAAAGCCATGAGACCCACCTACACTGAAAACCTAGTCTCTGCAGGAAATTATTATTTGCAGACATTTTCAAATTAGTTGCTAGTGCATAAGAAGTAATGGAAACAGCTTAATTAGGGTGGGTGGGTCTCAGATCATGCTTGCTCTTAATGTAGTTGTGGGACAAGGTGACTATCTGAACAGGGAAATTGAGGGTCACAAGTACAGGGAACAAAAGTGGTGTGTGTGTGTGTTTGTGTGTGTGTGTGTAACATATTTTTGCTGATAATGAAAAGGAATGGAGACTAGTATAGATCTATTCCAAGCTATTTTGCTCTCATCAGCTAGCCATACCCTTAATGGGATTTGAACCTGGATTTGAATTAACTTCTAGGCCACAGGTTCTCCTCCTGTCTCAACTTCTACCATGGAAGAGTTACATATAACATATAACTCTTCCGTGGTAGAAGCTGAGACAGGAGGAGAACCTGTGGCCTAGAGGTTAAAGCTACTACGTTACAGGCAGACCACCCAAGTTCAAATCCCATTAATGGTATGGCTAGCTGATGAAAGCAAAATAGCTTGAAATAGATCTATGCTAGTCTCCCTTCCTTTTCATTATCAACAAAAATATGTTACACACACACACACACACGCACACAGGTTTTGCAGACATGTCAAAGGCAATGACTTGTGAAAGGAGGACCTCGAAGGAGGCAATGTGCTAATTATGGCATGGTATGCTACTTGGAAATTAGGGGCAAAAGTGTTGGTTATTGCTAGATAATTCAAATGCAAGTTAAGCATTGTTAAAAGATGGCTGGATGGCTTAGCAGGAGTTGTGTTAAGGAGGGCTTATGGATAAAGATATATATATATAAATAAATTGTACTGTTGAAAGAGTGGCCTTTGCACAGGCCTAGTGGGAGTGATCCCTCTGTGTCCTTTCTTTTGCGCAAAATAAAGCTTTTGCAAATCTCCATTTTGGTGTGTAGTTTTTATTGAGCATTGCACTCTGGGACAACACAGTTGTGATCTATGGCGCTCCTGCTTAGTCTGCTGTCCAGATATTAGATGGGAGAGATCTTTGTCATGACTTTTGCTCTCCTTTCAGTGAGATTTGGAATGGATAATTCCTCAGGTAAGAATACTTCCTCCTACTCAAGGCCTCAGTTTGTACTTTGGGCACAGTATGCAAATCCTAGCCCATTTGAGAGATCTATAATTCTGGGAAATGTGAAAGGAAATAGAAGAAGACCAGCTGCAACAGAGGTCTTTAAACTTGGCAACTTTAAGACTTGTGGACTTCAACCCACAGAATTCTCCCCTCAGCACCCTCCAGCATAGCTGGCTGGAGAATCCTGGGAGTTAAACTGATGAAGTTTTAAAACTGTCAAGTCAGGGGACCTCTCAGATACAAGATGGAAGGATTCAGTTACAGTGGCAATGGGTGCGCTGTTAGAAGACCTAAAAGATCACATTAGGGATAGATCATTGAGGAGAAAATCTACCTGCGATATATGAACATTAAAATAAGGTGACCAGACGTCCTGCTTTCTGCAGGACAGTCCCGCTTTTGAGCAATTTGTCCCGTGTCCTGCAACATTTTTTTAAAAGTCCTGATTTTTTGGAGATTGTATTGGAGCCAGAAGGACCGGCTCTTTATCCTATTCTATACAAAGTGGGGAGGGGAGAGAAAAAATGAAGTGGTGGCCGGAAACATAGGCGCTATCAGCTGCAGTTGCTTTCCACATGCCCAACAGTGAGTGAGAGAGAGAGAGAAATTAGTGGGTTGGAGAAGAGACCGAGCACGCACCTTTCTGGCGTTGGGGGGAAAAGAGTAGGGAAACCGCTTTCTTTGAGGTAAAGTCCCACTGTAACACTATTAAGTGGGAAAACAAAGGCTGAGGTAAAATTATGTTTAAAAAAAATTCAGTCGTCCATCCGTGTCCCCCCATTCTCCCGTCAATGGTGTCCCGCTTTACCGAAGTTACAATCTGGTCACCTTATATTAAAAGACAACTGTGATTTCATGTGAGTCAATCAATCAATCAAGGATATTTTTTAAAACAAAAACAAAACTCCAACTCCTTGGGCACTGTACTTACACTGAGATCTACCCAGATGGTCTTGTCGGTATATAAAAGAAAAATCTGTATGATAACGAAGTGATACGAATATCTTTATCAAGTGTTCCCCAGATCTTGAATTTGCAGAGCAAAAGACAGTGTGTGTCCCCCTAGATCAGTGATGGGCTCCTACGGGAACGGTCTGGAACGCAGTTCTGGTAGCAAAATTTGGAGCTCCACCCCAGAGCACCCAATTTGCACTGAAAGATGTTGAAACAAAATGCATAAGCCACGCCCACAGTGTGGTAGTAGAAATTTGGGTAGCCCATCACTGCCATAGATGTATTCCATAAGACATGCTCCTTGCTTTCACACCTGGAGAGGGGTGGCATACAAGTGTAATAAATAATAATATTAAGTCCAGTTAATATTTTTAATTGAGTTATAAAGCAACATAAAATATAAAGTACAAAGTAAATAGGAAAGGAGTGGGGAGGGGAAAGGGGAGGAGAAGTGAGGAAAGGTAAGAAAAAGGAAAAGGAAGCATTGACTTTCGACTCTCTCCATTACAGTAAAATAAGGCATTAACATCAAATCACAACTTTTTACTTTTTTGCTAATAGTATAAACAAGCCATTTCTTTAAAGATCTATCAGTCTAATCCAGTGTTTCCCAACCGTGGCAACTTGAAGATATTTGGACTTCAACTCCCAGAATTCCCCAGCCAGCAAATGCATAATTTTCTTTCTATAGCTTACAACATGTTAGCAATGGCACTTTTTAACAGAGTCAGCATATTGCCCCCACAATCCAGGTCATCATTTTACCCACCTCGGAAAGATGGAAGGCTGAGTCAACCTTGAGCCGGTGATAAGATTTGAACCGCTGACCTTCAGATCTACAGTCAGTGTTGGTGTGACATGGGCATACCTAGGGAAGCCCATGATTGCTCTCGCAGCTGCATTTTGCACGATCTGAAGTTTCCGAACACTCTTCAAAGGTAGCCCCATGTAGAGAGCATTACAGTAGTCGAACCTCGAGGTGATGAGGGCGTGAGTGACTGTCAGTAATGACTCTCCGTCCAAATAGGGGAGCAACTGGTGCACCAGGCGAACCTATAGTTGTTAAGTGAATCACAAATGCAGTTGAATAAGGTGTTTGTAAAGTGAATCTGGCTTCCCTATTGACTTTGCTGGTCAGAACGTCACAAAAGGTGATCCCATGACCCCGGAACACCGCAATGGTCATACACACCAGTTGCCAAGTGTCTGAATTTTAACCACATGGCCATGGGAATAAGGGGCAGAATTGCACAAAATCGCACAACTTCACTTCTCCCACGTGCATGCCCGCATATTCCAGCGTGTTTTTGTTTCTGCACATGCGCTGGAAGCAAAATCTCACAAGGGGACCCGTGCACGAGAGAGAGATTTCAGTGATTTTTTTGCTTTTGTGCATGTGCAGAAGCAAAGAAATCACCAAAATCTCGCGCATGTGTGTGTCCACTTGCAAGATTTTGCTTCCTGTGCATATACAGAAGCAAAAACACATGAGGGTGCACCTGCATGCATGCAGGGGGAACAGAAGCTGCACACGCAATGCAACTTTCGCTGCTGGTGCGCCGTCCTTATCTGAATCAGTAGCAACCCAACACTGATGGGAATGCTGCAAATGTTATAAGTGTGAAAAAATAAGTCATTAAGTCACTTTTTCTAGTGAGGTTGTACTAACTAATTCTTCAACAAGCTCATCTAGTCGGGGTGGTGCAGCAGGTAGAGTGCTGTACTGCAGGCCACTAAAGCTGACTGTAGATCTGCAGGTCAGCAGTTCAAATCTCATCAGCGGCTCAAGGTTGACTTGGCCTTCCATCCTTCCAGGGTGGGTAAAATGAGGACCCGGATTGTGGGGGTAATATGCTAGCTCTGTTAAAAAATGCTATTGCTAACATGTCATAAGCCGCCCTTAGTCTAAGGAGGATGGCAGCATTAAAAATTGAACCAACGAACGAATGAACGAATGAATTAATTAATTAATCAAGGAATGAATCAATGAATCAATGAATCAATGAATCAATGAATCAATGAATCAATGAATCAATGAATGAACGAATGAATAAATAAATAAATAAATAAATAAATTCCAACAGTCACTAAATAAATGGTCATAAGTAAGGCGACCAGACGTCCCACTTTCCGCGGGACAGTCACGCTTTTTCTTAATCTGTCCCACGTCCCACGCCGTTTCAAAATGTTCCAATTTTCATCCTCTCTCCCTCTCTTTCTCTCTCTCTCTCTCTTTCCTCTATGGTGACGGTGGAAGGAAACGGCGAAGCCTCTTGGGGTCATCCTGGGCGGGTTGTACTTCCTGTGTCTCCCAGCTCAGGATAGGCCTCGTGCTCGCAATGAGCTTGTTGAAGAATTCTTCTTCGGAACCGAGTGAGGGGACCCGTTACTGAGGTCATGCTCACATGACACGGCCTGGGCATCAGCAGCCTGTACATCACCGAGAGGTGAGGGCATATATGAAATATATGCAGTTTCAATGGATAATGATAGGCCGTCCTGGCTGGTTGCCGTTTCTACATGGTCCCCCGGAGAGAAAGGGAGGGAGGATGAAAGAGAGAGAAAAATAAAGAGAAATCTCCCCCCCTCCGGTCAATGGTGTCCTGCTTTAGCAATGCTAAAATCTGGTCACTTTAGCCACAAGTCAAAACACCTGTAAAACAAAGAGTCACTATTACAAAAAGAGGTGGGGAGATCAGCTTTTCTGCCAGGCAAACAGGCAGACATCCACCAAAAAGATGCAGGCAAGCTTTTATCTGGCTGTATTTGTCCATTGTTTCACTTCCTGGTATCTGGAGGCAGCAGGGGAAGGAGTGGTATATTTTCCCCCATGCATGTATTTATTTACTTTTTTAAAATTATATGGCTGCCCAACCCATTTACAATGACTTTTGGTGGCTTATAGAGATGGAAACCCAATATAAAAACAATAAAAAGCAATAACCTTCCACTTCCCCCAACAATCAGTCAATGAAATAAGCCACTTGATGGGCTCCATCCCACACTGGGTTCTCCGGGCCTGTTGGCAAAACCAGGAGGTCTTCACACCCTTGCAAAAGAATGGCAAAGTGGGGTACATGATGCTACACTGGGAGAGAGCCACAGGTAGGGAGTGACCATGGAAAGGGCCCATCTTCTTGGCTAGATATACCTTCCTAGGAGGAAAAAACTATAGCATTTCCTCTGCTCTGGTGGGTAAAGTGGCTGGGTAAAGGCACCCCTTCTAACTGATGGTATTTTAGTTGTTTGTTAAATGTAGCCACTATTTCTTTTTGCTCACCAACCCACTCACTTTCCATGGCTTGCCACCTATTTTCAATGTTGCACTCTTAAAAGAACATCTGGCCACAGACGGCCTACTTTTTGAATAAAACAATCTACACGTGTCAACAGGCAAAGCATCTACCCAGATCTCTTTCCCAGCAAGGCTTAGAAGAGGCACAGATGTGCTATTCAGTGATGGTGAACCTATGGCACAAGTGTCACAGGTGGCACACAGACATATATCTGCTGCCACGTGAGCTGTTGTCCTAGCTCAGCTCCAACATGCGTGTGTGTGTCAGCCAGCTGATTTTTAGCTCACAAAATGCCCTCCCAGAAGCTCTGGGAGGGCATTTTTGGCTTCCAGAGAGGCTCTGGGGGGAAGGGGGAGGGCATTTTTACCCTCTCACGTCTCCAGGGAAGCCTTTGGAGCCTGGGGAGGGTGAAACACAAACCTACTGGGCCCACCAAAAGTTGGGAGACAAGCCGTTTCCAGCCTCCAGAGGGCCTCCAGGGGGCGAGGGAAGCTGTTTTTGTCCTCCCCAGGCATTGAATTATGGCTTTGGGCTCTCGTGTATGCGCGATAGCACATGCCCGTGCTCTTTCGGCACCCGAGGGGAAAAAGGTTCGCCATCACTGTGCTAGTTAAAGCTCTGTCCAGATTTCATAGACATTGGCTGGGTTCTCATAATATACTAAGCCATGGTAATTTTACTGCGGTTTATTTCATTATTAA
Source organism: Erythrolamprus reginae (assembly GCF_031021105.1). Taxonomy (NCBI): domain Eukaryota; kingdom Metazoa; phylum Chordata; class Lepidosauria; order Squamata; family Dipsadidae; genus Erythrolamprus; species Erythrolamprus reginae. Next base: position 117,173,865 of record NC_091963.1, read on the forward strand.
GAATTCACAATTCTTAAATGTGAACTCACATTCACAAAAAAATGTCACTCAACACACTAGTTTTTTCAAACATAGCAACTTTTAAGATGGACTTCAACTCCCAGAATTCCTTGGCCACCAAGGAATTCTGGGAGTTGAAACCATACATTTTAAAATTGCCAAGTTTGGAAAGCATGGAAGTAAACCAAAAACAAACTTTTAGAAAGTTGGTTTTAATAAGAGAATCTGCAGAAATGTTCCTCCTGTAACCTGGCCAGGGTTCATCATCCCATCGATCAATCCTTTCTGGTTTTTGTCACCAGGTCCCTGAAGTACATCTTCTAGCTAGCACAATTATTCTGCATTTAATTTCAGAAACCAGGGTCATTGACCTTTCTGTGATTTCTACAAATTCCAATTATCGTCAGAGAGAGCTCGAGGGCCTCTTCAGTTTCCAATTTCTTACAAAAGACCATTGGAAATGAAAATTGAGGTTTCTAGAAACAAGGTGCTTGTGATCAGTGAATGCTGGGGGGGGGGGATTCTGCCTCAGCCAGTGTTTTGCAATGATGGAAGAGATGAGAGAAGGCAAACGGGCAAACACAGGCCTTAGCAGTGGTTCTCAAACTTTCTAATGCCGTGGCCCCTTAATATAGTTTCTCATGTTGTGGTGACCCCCAACCATAAGTCTAATGCCAATTCCCCCAACAGAGCTTTAAGCTGATTGGCAAGAAGGTCAGAGGGACACCCCCACTGTAAACGCCTGATTGGTCAGATTGTAAAAATATGTTCCAAGGCGCCAGAATAGAAGCTTTTGTTCCTAACACCATGGAAAATTTGTCTTTTCCCATGGTCTTAGGTGACCCCTGTGAAATGATCGCTCGACCCCCAAAGGGGTCCCGACCCCCAGTTAAGAACTATTGCTTAAGATCCTGTGAAACAGATTAAGCAATAAAGATTTAGTTGATATGATAGGTATAAGAAGAGCCCTGTGTCCTCGGAGAGGAGCGGAATACAAATCTAATAAATTATTATTATTATTTGTTCTGCCGGCATGTTTCAACTGCCCACTAATTACAGGGTAATTAGTCCAGGAAGACACACACCACACGATAAAAGGAAAACCCAAAAGTTTTTATAAACAGAAAAACAGAAACAGCTCCCTTTTTAAATGTCAAAGGGATTTTTCTGGTACACACAAGGCACAGGTGAAATGCAATCCAATTGCTCATCCAATAACTGGGAAATTGAGTCCAATTCTAAAGTCCAGAGAGTCTACACACAATCTTGAACAGCACAATAACCACGATCTTGATGAAACAATGAATCAGATAAACTGCCACAAGGCTAAACCAGCAGGCTGTTCTTTTTATCTCTAGCACTAATTACAGCAGCCCCACCCAACCACAGGTGGCCTCATTTTCTCTTGTAATAATCCTTCAGTTGTTGTCTCCTATGCATCACTCTACGCATGCGTGGATGTGTCATTAATTCTTGTTCAGAATCCAAGGATGATACAAATGATTTATCTCCTCCTGGGCTGTCTGCCAAACTCCCCTCTTCCCTGTCACTCATGCTTCCTTGGTCAGAGGAGGCTTCGTCGGCAGATTCCATCGGGAGCAAAACAGGCCTGCGGCATGTGGATGTTTCCCCCACATCCACCTGCACATGCCTTGGGGCAGGAGCTGGGCCAGAGCTAGCCACAACAACAACAACAACAACAACAACAATATTATTATTATTATTATTATTATTATTATTATTATTATTATTACTATTATTATTAGCCAAAGGTCCAGCAAGACCATAGTTGTTCCCAATTTGTAAGGTGACACTGGACTTCCCAGCCTATCAGACCTAAATAATAATATATCATTAGCTCCCAGTCAAAATTTCCCAACTTGTTGCTCTTTGCATATGTTGGACTAACATTCCAATATACAACAAGAATAACTGATCCAGAGAAAAGAAGTTAATCATGAGAACTATCATTATATAGTCATTCAAGATCTCAAGGCAACCCACATAGCATTTCTTCCTATTTCTTACTACTACAGCAATCTTGTGAAGTGAGGTGGCTGAGAACGAGTGGGCCAAAGTCATCTACAAGGGGCTTCAGTGGCTGAGAAAAGATTAGGAACTGCGTCAGTCTCTCTACTCCTAGTCTAACATCTTAACTTTTGCACTGACTCTCCTTCCCCACTAGGTGCCACTCACTTCATATCTTTAAATGGGCAACTTCGGGAGCTCTTGCGTAATGACAGAAAGGCCCATGTAGAAAAACAAGAGAAAAGATGCTTCTGCAGATAAACTGGTCCTAAGCCCTGGAATGCTTTGAAGGCTAAGCAGCACTTTTGAGTTTGGCTTGAGGGGGGAATGTGGCAAGGGCCAGCAGTGCTGATTACAGAGCACTAGGGTCAAGCGACTGCAGACTTAAAAAATGATTGGTATTATTACCTATCCCTTCCCCAATGCAGTCAGTGGCTGATTGAAATTCTGAGAGCATTCTCAAAGCAGTTCCATATACTTACATTATTGTTGATTTCTCCACTGGACAGAGGTTGCCAGTGTTGTAAATCTCCCTCTCTCCAGGTAGGGCCATAATTAACCATAAGTGTTTGATGTGTTCATTCATTCACTCACTGTCACTCACTCACTCACTCACTCACTCACTCATTGAATCCAAAAACCAAGCATCTGGTACAAGCCATGGTGACATAATATGCCATCATATCAGCACAATTCTCATCACAGAGAAACCAGGATGATATACTAGGGAAGGTATGGAAGAAAACAAATCCAGGCTGTCATCAGGGGAGATCTCTGGGTGGGAGACTACAAGGAAGACCAGACCAAGAAGCCAGCGCTCCATAGGACTGAAACTGTTTTCACTGAAACAGCAATAACAGCGGGAACTTGCAAGCCTGCATGTGTTCCCCTCCCCCTCATTTATCTTGGTGTAAATCAGAAAGAAGCTTCCATGAGACATTTTCTCAGATTAGTTTTTGAAGATGAACTCAAGCCCCGCTAATCTGATTAGTGCCTTGGTGCAGGGTCTTCCTCCTGCTCTCCAAAGCCATTCCCTATAAGGTGTCTCTGGGCCGGCTGTTGTCTCATCCAGCTCGATCTAGCGCATAGGGTTACTGTCATGGGGGGAAATAGGAGGAAGAAGCACTATCTTTGTCCCCTTGAATGAAAGGCAGAATGTAGAATAGAATAGAATAGAATAGGGTAGGGTAGGGTAGAATAGGATAGAATAGAACAGAACAGAACAGAACAGAATAGGGTAGAATAGAATAGAATTAGTTATTGGCCAAGTGTGATTGCACACAAGGAATTTGTCTTGGTGCAGATGCTCTCAGTGTACATAAAAAGAAAAGAAACATTTGTCAAGAATCATGAGGTACAACACTTAATGATTGTCAATCATTGTCAATCAATTGTAAATCAAATAAATACATAAATAGACAGCACAAAGAATATTATGGAATAGGCACAACATGACTGATGCAAATTATGTGATTTGCATCATTTGAAACATAGAAACATAGAAGACTGACGGCAGAAAAAGACCTCATGGTCCATCTAGTTTGCCCTTATACTATTTCCTGTATTTTATCTTAGGATGGATATATGTTTATCCCAGGCATGTTTAAATTCAGTTACTGTGCATTTACCAACCACGTCTGCTGGAAGTTTGTTCCAAGGATCTACTACTCTTTCAGTAAAATAATATTTTCTCATGTTGCTTTTGATCTTTCCCCCAACTAACTTCAGATTGTGCCCCCTTGTTCTTGTGTTCACTTTCCTATTAAAAACACTTCCCTCCTGAATCTTATTTAACCCTTTGACATATTTAAATGTTTCGATCATACCCCCCCCCTTTTCCTTCTGTCCTCCATCATTTGTGCAATGATGTCATCAGACACGACACCACTTGCCCCTGCATGCCATGAGCAATTCCAGCACATCTGGAATTTTAGCCAAGTTGACCAAAAAAAAAAACCCCCCAACAACCTCAAGCAGAATTTGGAATGACAGGTCAGGTTTAAAGAATCCTAGTAAAACAACATTTGAAAAGCACCAAAGGACTACGTCTTCCCTCTTGTCTTATTTCTCCTGCGAGTCAAAAGGCCCTTCCAGCTCATTCCAGTTCTTCTCCTGGTTCTTCTTCCTGTTCCTTTCTGCCATCACAATGGCAGCAATCACTGTCACCAGGACAGTGACTGTGATGACCAAGACGGTGGCTGTCTCTGCCATGCACAGCTGGCTGTCCACAGAAACAAGAGGCGAGCCAGCTAACTGCCAAGGGCTGGAACAGGTGAGGTTCTCATAATCGTCCACATGAAGGTGCCGGACGCTAGTGATTTTGCCGAAAACCCTCTGGAGGTCACAGTCGCAGGCCCAGGGGTTACCAGCCAGCTGGATGTGGGTGCTGACCGTCTGGATGTTCAGGAAAGTCTTAAATTTTAGGTGGATGAGCCGGTTGCCAGTCAAAGCCAGAAAATTCATGTTGTGTAAGGAAGTGAAAGCCTCCACTTCAATGAAGCTGATGTTGTTGCTGTTAAGCAAAAGAACCTCCAAGTTCTGGAGCATGAAAAAGAAACCGTTGTAGATAACGGCAAGCCTGTTAGACTGAAGGTAGAGATGCCGGAGCCTGGAAAGTCCTCGGAAAGTCCCTTTCTCAATCGAAGCGACCAGATTGTGGCTCAAGTCCAACTTCTCCAAGTTCTCCATATACTGCAAGCTTTCAAAACCCAAAGCTACCAGACGGTTGTGGGCCACCTTAAGATCCTTCAGGGAAGTCAACTCGTTGGAGAAGTCATATGGCAAGCGAGCAAGTAGGTTGAAGCTGAGGTCCATCTTCTCCAAGAAGCTCAGGGAGGTGAATGTTTGGGGCCAAATCTTTGCAATGGAATTGTGGGAGAGCAGAAGGATCTTCAGAGACCACAGAGCATCGAAGCAGCCTACCTCCAGCCCACTCAGGTTGTTGTGCCTCAGGTTCAGCATCCACGTGTTGTGAGGGATGCCACGAGGAACACGGGCCAAGTGCCGATTGTGGCAGTCCACAAAGCTGGAAGATTCATAGCAGAAGCACAGATGGGGGCAGATGGTGGACGTATCAGCCCCGTGAATGGAAAAGAAAAGAGCAGCTATACGCAAGAGGTGCATCTCTAAGAGGCCTGCAGCAGAGACGATTCTTGCTGCGTACTTGCCAAAGCCCACAGAAAAGGAATGGAGACCTACACTGCTCCTGCACTCCAGATCCTTGTCAGTTTCTACAGATGGGAGAAGAGAGTCAGATTTCCCCAGAGGAGCCCATCACAAAGAACTCTTTGTCAAGTGATTAGCTAAGAGCTTCCTTGGACTTTAGCCTTGAAGAAGAACAACAGAGCAACTTGAGTGAACAAGCGAGGAGGAAAGGAATCAGAGACCTGTAACTGGAGCAGTGGCATTTTCAGCAAGATAGGTCATTCATACCTTGGTTTCTCTGTTTTCAGCACGTGCTGGTTGATCTTTGATAGACTACATCCAGGGCAAAAAAAAAGGGCTCTTTTTCAGTAGTGAAATGTTAAGCAAAAAAGAGGGAAGAGGCGCTGATTGGCATATTTGTAGTGGAAGGAACTATAATTGCTAGCATTAGTTGCATATCGGTTTAGACAAACAAAAGTCTCCCACTTCTAACCATGCATAGTTAGGCCATGCATAGCACACACAAGGAGACCTGAAAAAAACAGGCTAGGGATAAATCGTCATGCAGAAAATCTATCTAGGTTGCTAGGAGTCAAAAATGACAGAATGGCCCATAATCAATCAAAGATTAAGGAAATTTTCATGCCCTCCTGTATTGTGCATGAGCTCCAAAGCCCCGAATGAAGCCACAAAATGTGCAATGTTAATATGCTTGCAAATGTTCCTACTTGTGAGATTCAGTTATCAGCTAAAGTTCCACTGGCCTTGACATTTACATTGGCCAGTAAAATTAGGAAACTTTGTTTTTAATAAATTGTCTAACTATCCTTGGACTCTGGGGGATGATAGAAGACAGGAAGGCCTTGGAGGAACATTGTCCATGGAGTTGCAATGGGTCAGACACAACTTTGCAACTAACGACAGCAACAACAAAATGTATACAGTGGTACCTCTACTTAAGAACTTAATTTCGTTCTGTGACCAGGTTCTTAAGTTGAAAAGTTTGTAAGAAGAAGCAATTTTTCCCATAGGAATCAATGTACAAGCAAATAATTTGTGCAAACCCATTAGGATAGAAATAAAAGCTCAGAATTTGGGTGGGAGGAGGAGGAGGAGGAAGAAGAGGAGGACAGGTGAGAAGGTGAGGTGAGGTGAATCAAAAAAATCCAAAACTTTTTTTTATGCTTAAAAAAAAGAGGGACTGAGGCGGCGAGGGGGAGCACGCGCTTCCTATACACCCGGGCGGGTGAGAGGAGAGAACTTCCGCTCCTTTAACCTTCCCATGCTGAAGGGCTCCTCTCTCCTCTCGTTCCCTCACTTTATAGCCGGCGCCTTTTCTTCATTGTGGTGGCTCCTCAGTTTGGCTGAAGCCAAGTTGATCCGGTTGGGGCGAAGCGCCCCCTTTTGCCTTTCTGCGCCCAGTCGCTCCAGGAGGCAACTTCACAAGTGTATGGGAGATAGCATGAGGGAATCACTACAGCAAAATGGTTTATTCCCTCTCCAAGAGCCCAGAGAAAGGAAAACATTCCGTTTGCTCTGAGCTGCCCAGAGCGAAGGGAGCGTTTCTTTCTCTGGGTGATGGCAGAGGTTTATTCCCTCTCCAAGCGTCCAGAGAAAGGAAAAGGATTTGTTTGCTCTGGACTGCCAAAGCCTCCTTAAGCACCACCGAAAGGCTCCTCTGGAAGCCCAGAAAAGTCTGAGATGGCTGGGATTATAGGGGGAATGGCAGGAAACTGGCTGGGCCTTCATGCCGCTCTTAAATTTCCTGGGAAATTTTTCCAGGCTCTGGTTCTTAAGTAAAAAATAGTTCTTAAAAGGCAAAAAAAATCTTGAATGCCCTGCTCTTATCTAGAAAAGTTCTTAAGAAGAGGCATTCTTAAGTAGAGGTACCACTGTACTTATATTTTCACTATGACACACTTATGCACAAAGTATAGCTTAGATAACTCATCCTTCAAGTTTGATTCTTGGTGACCTCAGGTTTACATCAATGCAATTTCCCCCCACATTCTTACAAATGTAGCTTGCCATTATCTCCTTCCACTAGTTTCCAACTTCCCAATCCAGTATACAGCCATATATATTTCCTGGAGGTCTCCTATTCAAGAATAAGTTTCCTGCAGCTTCTACAGTTACCTTGTTACTGATGATGGTCGGAGGTTAGTCTTCTACTTCAAAGCAATTTTGAAGTATTATCCCACCAGACCTAGTATAAAGATCAAAGAAAGATCGAAAAGCAGAGAAATCAAAGGCCCATAAAGCTCATAAGCAGAAAAATCAGGGGGTCATTAAACTAGCCTAAGAAAATAAGACAATGAACCTTGCTGCAAATATCCACAACACAGTGACACATAAAACTTTCTGTTCCTTGTCTCTCCATTATATCTCCCCACACCATGTATTTTTCTTTCACATATATGCCCAACTTTCTCTCTGTATTCGCCCACTTTGATTGTATTCTATAAGATGTCAGGAAGGAGACAGAAATATAGCTGCTTTTGGTGAATAGAGGGAAAACTTTTTAAAAAATCAGACTGTGCATTATAATTCCAAATATTTGGCCTACAACTCTTTAGGCACTCGTTTCACTTAAAATTGTAAGGATACTATTAAGTCCCTCTACTGAAGAGGCAGGAGACAGGTTAGTGACTTTAGCTCTTTATTGGTCACAGCGAGCAAACATCAGCCAGGTCCTTCTATAGGCAAGGGTTTAAATAGAGAACCCTTTAACTCAGGAGCCAATCAGATGTTACTTGCTTGGGTTCCTGGTTGGAATAGAGTGAAAACTTCCCAGCTTCTCAGGACATAACAAATACTTCTTGTTGTACATACTCCTGATCAGTTGGAGGATGATGAAGAGATTGAGGACTCGGATTCAGATAGTGTTTATGAATTAGTGGGGGGCCCGGGATTACAGGGAGTAGAACAGGTGGGAGGCCAGCCACAGGATGGGGCTATGAGTTCAGGACCTAGCGAGGGAGAATCAGACACTCGCTGGGTTAACCCTAAATTCAGAAGGGCCCATAAACGTAGAGAACAGAGGTCTGGAAGGAGATATTAAGGAGAGGAATGGGTTAAATACTGTAGTGATGTATTTGGCACATCGGGGGGTCAGTGGAGAAGAAGGGTGAGTTTCAACGTTGCCGAAGGGAAAATGGATGTGTTTTTTGCCACGCTAAAGTAAGCAAAAGTATTCTGTGTTGTTAACAGTCAGTTCTGTTGTTTTTCAAAGTCATGCTGTTAGGAAAATAAATCTTGTTAAGTGGAGCAGGAGAAGGAATGTGAGGAATGCAGCTAAGAGAGATAAGGACCGAGTGCCTATATGGAGTGTTTTGAATTACAGGAGAGCAGAGAAATAAATGGAGTTTCTTTATTCATGAAACGATGCATTTAATAAGAGTTATTTGTAATTGCTAAATTTCTACCAGAAACCAGAACACTTCTTGAAAAAGTAAAATGAAGGGATTGTACAAATCCTAGGCAATATTATGATAAGAGGGAGATTGTTACATTGGGATGCTTCTGTTTCCTCTTGGGTGAGAGTAGAGATTGTAGCAGTGGGTTGTGGACAGCAACAGGCCACCATTCCTGGCACCACTGGAACAGGGCCGTGAGCAGGCGCATACGTGCACAGCGCAGGATTCAGGTTCTATGCATGCACAGAAGCTGAATCTTGTGTGAGAATGCGCGATTTCTGGCTTTTTTTTGCTTCCGCGAATGCGCAGAAGCAAAAAAGTGGGAAAGCGAAAAGGTAAGTTATGCCTACCATGTGCCCTGCCCATTTGCTCGCTCCCCTGCCCTGTTCTCCGCCCCTGCTGCCAGATTTACCTTTTGCAATGGCTTCTCCCTCACCAAGAAGGTGGCATGCGGTGTGGGGAGGAAGCCGGGCAGACCCGAGCTCCAACTGCACAGCCTGTTCTGTTCTCTCCCATGCTGCAGGGATCTCTCTGCATGGTGATGGTGCTCAGCGCTGCTGCTCCCAAAGGCCACAACTGCCTTGGGGCGCCATGACCTGGGGCATGGGAGAGCAAAAAGCAGGCCACTCGGCCAGAGCTTGAGCAAGTCGCTTTTGCTGCTGACCCCAGCTGCTGCTCTAGGCGCCACAGTGAGATTTGGCTGCTGTGCATGTGCAGCAGCCGAAATCTTGCAAGTGGACATTTTTCCAGCAGCAAAAACCGCAGTAATTTTTACCAAAATTGCGCCAGCTGCTTGTGCATGGCGCATGCAAGCCCAGTGGCAATGGAGCTAAACTACGCGCTCCATTGCCGCCACTGGAATGACGTTCTCACCATTCTGGCACATAGCCCATCCCTGGTGGTGGGTAAATTTTCTTCACTGGTTATTTCCTCCACTTGAGTGAGATGCAGTGGTTGGCTGGGTGTATAGGTAAAGAAGTGCTGAGTGTGAGGCAGAAGCACATCTGCAGCTGGTGCCAGCTTTCTGATGGAATGATGTGTAGTTTGGTTGGAGTGTGAGATTGGATGGCTGGAGGAGAAGCAGTAGTCAGGTTATTAGTAGTGACAGGTAGAGGGAAGCATGGCAGGAGACTGGGTGGTTCTCAAAGAAGGTGACCTTGTTGTGTCCAGTCCCTTATGGACTACCCCAAGGGTTGGCCATCAGCATCTCAGCATAGAGCCGGGGTGGCGCAGCAGGTAGAGTGCTGTACTGCAGGCCGCTGAAGCTGACTGTAGATCTGTAGGTCAGCAGTTCAAATCTCATCACCGGCTCAAGGTTGACTCAGCCTTCCATCCTTGGAGGTGGGTAAAATGAGGGCCCGGATTGCGGGGGCCATAGGCCGGCTCTGTTCAAAAGTGCTATTGCTAACATGTTGTAAGCCGCCCTGACTCTAAGGAGAAGGGCGGCATAAAAATCGAATGAATGAATGAATGAATGAATGAATGAATGAATGAATGAATGAATGAATGAATGAATGAATGAATGAATCTCAGAGACCCTGGTTTTCAGCTCTGCTGCTTAAATGCACAGTCAGCCTTCAATAAAACTTGATTCACAATTTAACTGTGAAACAGAGAGTTGACCTTGTCTAGATTAGCAAAATATGGCTCGACCTTCAAACGGAAGGGAATATTCCTCTCTCACATATTGTGTCCATCTGGGTATCGTGGATGGCATCAGCCACGAGCCACGCTCAAGTTCAAGATGTGGCAATCATAATCCATGAAAGCTTAGTAGCTTTCAGAGGCAGATTGCCAGGTATGAAGCATTATAAAAAGCTGAGCTATAAAAAAACCCAGAACTTCTTTATAGCAATAGCATTTAGACTTATATACACCGCTCACAGTGCTTTACAGCCCTCTCTAAGTGGTTTACAGGGAATAAGCATATTTGTCATCAACAATCTGGGTCCTCATTTTACTGACCTTGGAAGGATGGAAGGCTGAGTGAACCTTGGGCCTACTGAGATTCGATCTGCCAAACTGGTGGCATCGGGTAATTAGCAGAAGTAGCTTGCAATATTGCCCTCTAACCACTGTGGCACTGAGGCTCTTTGTTGCAAGTTAACCTTCCTATCAAAGCTGCTGGAATCCATGGCCAATTTGGAGATGGAGTAGAAACATAGAAACATAGAAGACTGGCAGCAGAAAAAGACCTCATGATCCATGTAGTCTGCCTTTATACTATTTTCTGTATTTTATCTTAGGATGGATATATGTTTATCCCAGGCATGTTTAAATTCAGTTACTGTGGATTTACCAACCACGTCTGCTGGAAGTTTGTTCCAAGCATCTACTACTCTTTCAGTAAAATAATATTTTCTCATGTTGCTTTTGGCCTTTCCCCCAACTGACTTCAGATTGTGTCCCCTTGTTCTTGTGTTCACTTTCCTATTAAAAACACTTCCCTCCTGGACCTTATTTAACCATTTAACATATTTAAATGTTTCAATCATGTCCCCCCTTTTCCTTCTGTCCTCCAAACTATACAGATTGAGTTCATGAAGTCTTTCCTGATACGTTTTATGCTTAAGACCTTCCACCATTCTTGTAGCCCGTGTTTGGACCCGTTCAATTTTGTCAATATCTTTTTGTAGGTGAGGTCTCCAGAACTGAACACAGTATTCCAAATGTGGTCTCACCAGCGCTCTATATAGCGGGATCACAATCTCCCTCTTCCTGCTTGTTATACCTCTAGCTATGCAGCCAAGCATCCTACCCTAGGGATTTACCCTAGGGATTTGACCCTGGGGGACTTCAATCATCTTTGAGCATAGACCGGGATGCAATTTGAGAGTTCATGGCACCATGGCAACCATGGAACTGACTCAAATTATCTCTGCCCTGACTCACAGTGGTGGCCACACATTAGACCTGGTCTTTGCTTGCTTGCTTGCTTGCTAGCTAAATAAATTAAACAAATATACAGCTCTGGGCAATAGTGGTGTGATCAGGAATTGGTGGCTAGTCCCATTAGTTCTTTGCCATCGTTCTTTGATCCCTTTGGAGTTATTTCTTCCCCACAGATCCACCCCAGATACCTGATGGATCCCATCAGCTTTCAGGTACAACTAGGGAGTGTTCCTAGGATTCTAATGCCTGGTTTGATTAAGGATTATGAGACAGCAATTTTGGCCTTGAAAACCTGGATCACTGTCTTCATTGGACTCTTTTTAATGTTTATTTTTTTAACTTGTCCCCGATTCACATTCCACCAAGTTTGTTGATGCTTGTTCCTTCATTTTGTGCCTGCCTGGTACTTTTTACTTACAGCACTGTTGTGGATCTCCAACCAGGGATGATATTCAGCAGGTTCTGACAGGTTCTGGAGAACTGGTTGCAGAAATTTTGAGTAGTTTGAAGATCCGCCAAATACCACCTCCAGCTGGCCCCAGAGTGGGGTGGGAATGGAATTTTTGTAATATACTTCCCCCAGGAATGGGGACTTTGCAGTATCCTTCCCCTGCCACACCCACCAAGCCACATCCATAGAGTCGATAGGGAAAAATTTTGAATTTCCCCTGTCTCCAATTGTAGATGTACATCATCGTACATTGTTCACATAGCATTGAGCATGAATGGAGGCAGGCACCTATGGAAGAAACCAGGCTGGGGAAGGCTATCGTATCACTTTATTCAGTTATCATCTTATTTAAATTAATAGGATCCTAGAAACCTGATCCAGACAGATACTTTGTGACCAACTATTTTCTTCTTCATTAAATTTCTCATCCCAATGGAGACAACCCTGTTCAACCCGATAAGGTCCCACAGAGTTGGCCTTCTCCGGGTCCCGTCGACTAAATAATGTTGTTTGGCGGGCCCCAGGGGAAGAGCCTTCTCTGCGGCGGCTCCAGCCCTCTGGAACCAACTCCCCCTGGAGATTAGAACTGTCCCCAACCTTCCTGTCTTTCGTAAACTACTCAAGGCTCACTTATACCGCCAGGCATGGGGGAGTTGAGACACCTTTTCCCCAGGCTTTTCCCAGGCTTTGTTTTATGTTTGGTATGAATGTGCTGTTTGGTTTTTTAAATAATTTTTAAATAATGATAGGGTTTTATATGTTTTTTAATATTAGATTTGGTCCACTACTATATTGTTTTTATTACTGTTGTGAGACGCCCCGAGTCTTCGGAGAAGGGCAGCATACAAATCTAATAAATATAAATATAAAATATTTTATATTATATATATATATATATATATATATATATATATATATATATATATAATAATTTATTATATAATATATATATATATAACCCACATTTGGAAGGGATATTATGGTTCACAGATACCTATTCTCATATAGGGTATGGTGATGAAAGAATATCAGGCTGGGTGAATGAATCACTTTGCATCATATGATAGTATAAAGTGACATTTCTCAACTTCACTAACTTCAGAGCACTGGTTGGAGATTTGCATGAGTTGTCCACACTTCTTAAAGTGCTTGGGACCAAAAACCTCTGCTGTAAAATATTCTTTTTTAAAAAGGAGGTCAGGGGGATATAAATCTGGATACTAAACTTTTATTTTGATAGAAAAACTGTTTATTAGAAACCTTTGTGAAGCAACAAGAGGAACAAGGTAGTGATTCAGATAAGTTTTAAAATAAAGAAAAAAAGCTATTCTTATTTTAGAAGCATGATTATAGCAGCCTGCAGTCTGACCTTCAAATGTAGTATCTATTGTATATGAAATCGGACCTTACCTTTTTCTCTCTGTTTAGACTGTCAATTTCCTATTCCAAAATCAAGAAATAGATTCAAAAATGCATTTAGCCCCCTTCCTCAATGACCATGGGAATATTTGGTTTTATTTATATTCAACACCTGTAGTTTAGCAACTGGTTCCCTGATTAATCCAAGGAGTAGGAAGGGACTAATCACAAAGGCAGTTAAAGCCACTTACCGTATCTTTGTTCTGCTATATTTAGGTTGTTGGAACACTTTACATTCTAAAAATAACTCTTATAGTTTTGTAGCAGAACATGAAATATGAAAAATACCAATTTCCCCTAAAAGGTTAGATAGGATATTAAACTACCAAAAGGGACATTATGTAGGTGAAATTTGCCCAATTAATTTCAATAGAGGATACTCCCTACTACGAAGTATGAAATCTTAAGTAGACATTTCCACTGAAATTAACTTTCTTAACCATGAAAGGATTGTACCTATATAATTCGTTATAAATTAAGGCGTAGTGGTATATAATTGGCAAGATATACAATATATTGCTGAAAGCCAGTGTGATGTAGCAATTAACTTGCTGGATTAGGTTGTGAGCTCTAATTTTAGGCATGGAAGTTGGCTGGGTGACTTTAAGCCAATCAGAAGAATACAGAGAGTGCCTTGTGCTGGATTGCCTCCTGTTCCAGTAGGCTGTTCTTACAGAACCAACTATGTACACAAGGAAGCCCAGTAATTTCCCAAAGTTGGTCTTCAGGAGCAGCTGTACTGCTTTTAAGACTAATATCACCATTTCTTATGAGCCGGGGTGGCGCAGCAGGTAGAGTGCTGTACTGCAGGCCACTGAAGCTGAATGTACATCTGTAGGTCAGCGGTTCAAATCTCATCACCGGCTCAAGGTTGACTCAGCCTTCCATCCTTGCGAGGTAGGTAAAATGAGGACCCTGATTGTGGGGGCAATAGGCTGGCTCTGTTAAACAGTTCTATTGCTAACATGTTGTGAGCCGCCCTGAGTCTCAGGAGAAGGGCGGCATAAAAATTGAATAAATAAATAAATAAGTAAATAAATAAATAATCCACACGGGGAAAAGAGGAGGCAGGAGCAATATACACACTGCCTTGAGTTGCAATAAAAGCAGGATAGAAATTTAGTAAATAAAATGAAACCTTGGTTTATACTTTATGCTTACTCCATAGGATCTATAGAAGAAAAGGCAGTGGTGGGGGTGATTAACAAGCACCATGATAACATTCCACAAATTATGCATATTTCCAAAATCCATGTCCTTTGCATGATGTAACCTTGGCATCTTTTTATTTGTGCCATGTACTCAGTTATAATGCAGTTTGTGGAGGATTTGCCAACTCTGATTAATATTTAATGAGTGTGCACACATAGCCAACTATGGTTTATCCAGTAATTATGAAATCCTACTGGTTTTTCTAAATTATTTTTGTATTTTTTAGCTTGTCAAATGACTAATCTACAAAAATGTATAGTATAGTACGGTATGGTGTGGCAATTGCATTACATTGCATTGTGTTGCGTTGTGTTGCATTGCAGAAAGAAAGAAACCAATGATAAAGTATGGTCAATAGCATAAGTGAAACCACTTCAAAGCAGCATGTATCAGAAATGAAAAGTCAAGGGCCAGATACGAGATCACCTTGCAAATGAGCATCTTTGCATTTCAAAATCTTTTGATCAGCACCAACTACAGTGATCCCCCGGGTATCACGCTCCCGATCATTGCGAACGGGCTAAATCGCGATTTTTCAACCCGGAAGTCAAAACACCATCTGCGCATGCGTGCCCTTTTTTTTATGGCCACGCATGCGTAGATGGCGCCGGGCAGATCAGCTGCTGGGCGGCTTCCCTGGGTCTTCCCCCTCTTGCTGGCGGGAGGGCGAGCGGCGGGCATCAGCGAGGAGTTTCCCCACCGCCCACGCAAACTCCTCGCTGCTGCCGCGCCCGCCCTTCGCCCGCCCACGCCGTTCGCTCGGGCCGCTTCCCAGCTGACTACTCAGCTGGGAAGCGGCCCGAGCGAACGGCTTGTCCGCCGCCTGCCTGCCCGCGCGCCCGCGGCTCGCCCACCCTTCGCCCGCCCATGCCGTTCGCTCGGGCCGCTTCCCAGCTGACTACTCAGATGGGAAGCGGCCCGAGTGAACGGCTTGTCCGCCGCCTGCCTGCCCGCGCACCCGCGGCTCGCCCGCCCTTCACCCGCCCACGCCGTTCGCTCGGGCCACTTCCCAGCTGAGAATTTGCTTCAGGACTCAGCTGGGAAGCGGCACGAGCGAGCGGGGTGGGCGGGCGAAGGGCGGGCGAGCGGCAGCGAGGAGTTTGCGTGGGCGGTGGGGAAACCCCAGCGCCGCTTCCCAGCTGAGTCCCCTTCCCAGGAACCCCAATCTTCGGCTCCTCGCTAGCGCTGCGGAAGTAAAAACACCATCCGCACCTGCGCAGATGGTGTTTTTACTTCCGCAGCGCTACTTCGCGCAAAACCGATCATTGCGAGGGGTCCTGGAACGGAACCCTCGCAATAATCGGGGGATCACTGTATATTAATTTTTAAGGATTAATATGTTTCTTTGCATGAATTTGTCAGGAAAAAGCCTTTAGACAATTTGGAATATTTTAGAATAAAGTATCATATGACACTGTGCCATAGTAGATTTTTTTGTGTATATTCCAAACTCAATTATTATTTTACAAGGTATGTTTTATGGCTTAGCAAACTGAATAAACTTCACCAATTATGGCCATTGAACAAGCCATGGCTTAATGCTGACAGAAATTCTCTCAAATTATATCACAAAACATTTTCTCTATCTCTTTGCTGGTATTTCATGTTTGTCTAGATTTTTGCAGTCAAGAAATGGCAAACTTAGAACAATAACTTTGGAAGAAAGCAGCTGAAAGTCAAAAAGCAGATGGTTGAAACACTAGCTTCTTGACAAAAATGCAGTGGGTTTATCACAAAAATGTTTGTGTAATTTGTAGTTTGGTTCTGAATTAAATTCCTGCTGAAACTCTGATTCCCAGTACTAGCTATGTTCACAAAATGCTCCACCAGAACAGATGACGATCTAACAGATGCATTCACATGATCAACTAATTTTAATTCAACCTGTTAAACTAGGTTAGGTGTGTTTGTGACATAGCATGCTTTGAGCCTAGTCTTCCTGGACTCAAAGTTCAGACTTACAGTTCAGTGTATTTTACAAATCTAGAAAATAAATTAATTTTGTAAAGGGGCATTGGTCTTATCTGATACGCTCCTTCTCATGGGGGGTGCTATAGTATCCTGGAATGGGTTGACCTCATCCCCCAAGTTGATTGCACTGAGTCTGCCAAACTGTTGAGGACATGCCTCTGCGGCTATCCCTTCCAGCTTTTGATGAAGACGAATGACAGATCCATGTAGTAAAGTTATCTTCCAACATATTGCTGCCCCGACTGCAATTAGGGTGGGACTGGATGCTATATCCACCCGCATGAAAAGGAGTACGCCCCTTCTCCATAGTAACAATAGCGTTTAGACTTATATACCGCTTCATAGTGCAATTACAGCCCTCTCTAAGCAGTTTACATAATCAGCATATTACCCCCAACTATCTGGGTCCCCATTTTACTCACCTGGGAAGGATGAAAAGCGGAGTCAACCTTGAGCCAATGGTGAGAATTGAACTGCTGAACTACAGCTAGCAGAGCAGTTAGCTTAAGTAGCCCACCTCCATAGCGGTGGATATAGCATCCAGGAATGGGACATACAGTGGTACCTCGACATACGAGTTTAATTCGTGCCAGAGCCGACCTTGTATGTCGATCAATTCGTATCTCGAACCAATGCATTTAGATTTGGCTTTTCGCCTGGAGATAACTGGAAAAAATGGAATTCTTGCGCCACCTAGTGGACGCTCAGCTCATATCCCGAATTTAAGCTCGTATGTAGAACAGAAATTTTGCTTGCCTCTCTGCTCGTAACTTGGACTACTCGCATGTGGAGCAGCTCATATCTAGAGGTACTACTGTACCAAAGATGGCTGCCCTCATGGGAGGGCCGTAGTATGGGTTAGTAGCCCTGGTCCACAAGGACTCACTGAAGTAACCTGTCTGCCAAAGTCCGCCTCCGCAGAGACACAGAAGTCCAATTTATAATGTTGAATAAATGGAGACAGGGAGGACCAGGTGGCTGCCAGGCAGACTTCCTCAATGGAAGCCTCTGTAGCCCACACACCCCATGGTAGCTGCATTGCAGATAGAATAAGTGGTGATCCCTCTGGGTAAATGAAGCTCCTATAGTTCATAGGCCAGTAATGGCGAATCTTTTTTTTTCCGGGTGCCAAAAAAGTGTGGGCATGAGCTATCGCGCATGCACAAGTGACCACACCTATAATTCAATGCCTGGGAAGGTCAAAAACAGCTTCCTCTGCCCCCCAGAGGTCTTCTGGAGGCAGGAAATAGCCTGTTTCTCAACTTCTGTTGGGCCCAGTAGGCTTGTGTTTCACCCTCCCCAGGTTCCAGTCTTCGCTGGAACCGGGGCATAAGGTAAAAAAAAACCCTTCCCCATCCCCCTGGAGGCTCTCTGGGAGCCGAAAATTCCTTCCCAGAGTCTCTGCAAGCCAAAAATCACCTGCCCGGCACACACATGCACCTTGGAGCTGAGCTAGGGCAACAGCTATGCATGCCACCTGTAGCACCCATGCCATAGGTTCACTATCATTGTCATAGACCTTAGCATTGGTAGACCACAACCAACTACCCACAGTTGAAGGAGACACACTTTTGCCTAACGTGGTCAGCTGGAAAGCAATACTCTGTCCTCCTCACGGTGGCAGTTTGTTTGACATATATACAGAATGCCCTCTTCACATCCAAGGTGTGCCATCATTTTACTAATGGATGCACTGGTTCTGGGCAAAAGTTAGGTAGAATCAGCTCTTGTGCCCTGTGGAACCAAGAATTCACCTTGGGGATGAAGGAGGGGTCCAAATGTAACACCACCTGATCCTTGTGGAAGACACGTAAGTCTTTTCTTACTGACAGAGCTGCCATTTCCAACAGTATCCCAGCTGAAATGATTG
The DNA here is from genome assembly GCF_031021105.1 of Erythrolamprus reginae. NCBI lineage: Eukaryota > Metazoa > Chordata > Lepidosauria > Squamata > Dipsadidae > Erythrolamprus > Erythrolamprus reginae. The sequence goes on from NC_091963.1 coordinate 117,192,268, forward strand.
CCATCAGGAATATCACCTTACAGGTAAGCAGGCTGGTCGGCTGCAAAGGTGTGTAGGGAACCCCAGTAAGTGAATTTAAGACTTTAAATAGGTCCCGAGTAGAGTACCTATGCACTACAGATGGGGACAGAGGTTGTTAGCTCCCTGAAGAAATCTACGAACCGCAGGATGTAAAGCGAGGGATTCCAGCTACCCACACGCCAACACCAAAGACTTAGCCACAGTCTTCTGATTGTGTTAGGTGATAGCCCCCTATCCAGCCATCTTGGGCGAACTTTGGACCAGAATACCTCCGGAACCACCTTCTACCGCATGAATCCCAGCGGCCGATAAGGTCCCACAGAGTTGGCCTTCTCCGGGTCCTGTTGACCAAACAATGTCATTTGGCGGTCCCCAGGGGAAGAGCCTTCTCTGTGGCAGCCCCAGCCCTCTGGAATCAACTCCCTCCGGAAATTAGAACGGCCCCCACCCTCCTTGTCTTTCGCAAGTTACTCAAGATGGTCCCGATGGATCTACGCATGCGTCACCTGGACTGACGCACCAAGGGAAAGCTCTCCCACATAAAGAAAAAAAAATAAAAGTTAACCCTTAACTACCCTCTCTAGCTTACTAAAAGTGGACTGAGAGGAGAGGGAACTGAATAAACTGTCGAAAAACTTTACCAGAAGGAGTTAAAACTTGAAGTAAATAACTCTTTTTGACGCGGTTGGGTGAAGAAGTAAGAACAAAGCGAAGATGGCGTCTGCTGTGGAGCTGGAGGAGAAGATGGACTCGTTGCTTAAAGGTTTTGCTGATATGGGCAAATTGCTCCAAGAGATGAAAAAAGATTTATCGGCACTGGGAACCGGAATGGCGGAACTGAAACAACAAACAAAAACTCAAGACCAAAGGATTGGAAAGCTGGAAGCGGGGAAATCTCGCCAGGAAATTCGCATCATAAATCTTGAAGATAGACAGCGTCGTGCTAACATACGCTTGAGAGGCTTCCCCAAAGATTTTGGGGGGGGGGCAAACAACTTATTCAAGAGATCCTCCAGTGGTTTATCGAGAACAAAGTTACATGTGAGTTGCAAGAATTTGAAAGAGCGCATTGGGCTTTTGGACCTCGCAAGGGTGATTCAAAAGACATTGTTATCAGATTTGTTTCAGAAAGAAGAGCTGCAGAGATTTTTAAAGAGCTCAAACAGATTTTAAACTTACGCTACAAAGCTTTTCCAATACGTGTTTTAAAAGATTTATCTGCCGAGACTCTCAAGATGAGAAATTAGATGAGAGAGGTCTCTTCTCAGCTGTATGAAAATGGGATCAAATTTTCTTGGAGATATCCAGCCACCATTATTGTGTTTAAAGATACCAAATTTTTTCAGGCAAAGTCAGTAGAAGAAGGAAGAAAGCTGCTTTTACAATTGGGAGTAAATCCAGAGGAAGCAATGCAGACACAGGCATCGATCGACCGGCCAGATGCAGCAGAACCGTTTCGCGACTCAGAACAAACCAAGGAGGAGAAGATTGCCGAGCTTCAAAGAGAATTGGCCTCACTGCAATCGGAGAAGCGAGATGAGCCGCGTGTCACCAGACACAAGAAAAAAATAATAAACTGAACTGAGTTGTCGTGCTAATATGGTATTAAGTTTTTCAACTAATTAACTTTTTTTTTCATACTTTTGTACTTCTTGTTGGGGGTTCATGCTAGTTAATAAGGGGAGAGGAGGGAAGGAGGGGGGAATCTTTTATTGTCTTGTAAAATGGGGGAGAAGGGAGGGCTTTCAGAGGGAACGTAGATCTAAGAGTGCCTCTCAGTAATGGAAGGTTTTTTTTCCGTTGCCTTCCCCTGCGGGGAGGTCATGGTAGGGGCACCAGGGTGTGGATTCATTGGGAAAATAAACAATTCTCCGGCAGGCTGTTTTGTTGAAAGAGGAAATGCATTTAGTTTATGTAAATGGGTGATTTAGGCCTTCTATCTCTCAATGTAAATGGTCTTTCATGGCATTGGACCAGAATATCTCCGAGACCGCCTCCTGCCGCACGAATCCCAGCGACCGATTAGGTCCCACAGAGTGGGCCTTCTCCGGGTCCCGTCAACTAAACAATGTCGGTTGGCGGGCCCCAGGGGAAGAGCCTTCTCTGTGGCGGCACCGGCCCTCTGGAACCAACTCCCCCCGGAGATTAGAACTGCCCCTACTCTTCCTGCCTTCCGTAAACTCCTTAAAACCCACCTTTGCCGTCAGGCATGGGGGAACTGAAACATCTTCCCCTGGGCATGTTTAATTTATATATGGTATGCTTGTGTGTATGTCTGTTAGTATATGGGGTCTTTTTTAAATCTTTAATATTTTAAATTGTTAGATTATTTATGATTTGTTTCTACATGTTGTGAGCCGCCCCGAGTCTTCGGAGAGGGGCGGCATACAAATCTAAGTAATAAATAAAATAAATAAATAAAAAAGAAGGAGGTTGGGGAAGCCCATCCCTAGTATTATATAGAAATGCATTTCAAATCGAAAGGTTAATCGAGCTACAGTTATGGGGGGAAAAGAAATGGGTAGAATTAGAAAGAGAAATTAATAATATAAATAATAAAGAATTATTATTTAAAAGTTGGAATAGAATTGAAACCAGTACCCTAAGTGATTCTTTTAAAGCATGTTTAGAAATATGGCTTAAATGGCAGAGGACAAGTGGAATAAAGATATCCAAGCTATCAACGTTGCATGCACTGAATATAGGGGATGAGGCTAATTTAATTAGAATTATTAAAATATTAAATAGTAAAGGGGTAATGAGAATGGAACAGTTATATGAGAAAGATGGAAGAGTTAGTAGAACTAGATTGGAATGGTTGATCGGTAAACAGCAATGGTTGCAGTTTAATGCAATATGTACATGTTTAAATAAAAGTGAGAATAAAGAAGCCTTTTTACGAGAAGAAAATAGCTTGGAAAAAATAATAAGGGTAAAGATAAATGAAAGTAAAGGACAAGCCAGTAACATATATAGAATGCTATTGCAGAGGCAAGAAGAAGTAGTTAAAAGTTTAACAAGATGTTGGCAGGATGACTTACAAGTAGACGAAAGAGAAATGGAAGAAATAATAGTAAATATATATAAGATTAAAAACACGAGAGTTAAAGAGATGAGAAGAAAAATCTTACATAAGTGGTACTATACACCTGCACAACTTGCATACTTCCAGGGGAAAGAGAAGGGTAAATGCTGGCATGGATGCCAGGAAAAAGGAATCTTTATGTACATGATCTGGGAATGTACAGAAATACAGAAATTCTGGAAGGTAGTCCAGAATGAAATTAATAAAATGTTAAACATTAATTGGACAATTACAAAAGAAACAGCAATCTTAATTAAATATAGGGAACTAGGAGAATCTAAAGAAATTAAAACTGTAGCATTGGAAAGTGCTCAAGCGGTGATAGTATTAGGATGGAAAGACTCTACAAAATGGACACTACAGAATTGGTACTGGTACATGGTGGATTACATACATTTTGAAATTATGGAAATAAGATTAAATAATTTTGATGAGAATAAATTAGAGAAGCTGATGGTGCGATGGAACAAGGTAAAAGATTATATGTTAAGTAGAATCTGTGATGTAAATACGAAAAATAAACTACAATCACTCTTTTAGTAAAAAAAGCGTTCAAGATAGAGCCAAGGATCAATAGATAGACAAATAACTTAAAAGTCTTTGAATCCTCCTATAGGGGTGGTGGGGGTGACGGGGTGTGTGTGTTGTTTGGTGATGGGCACATGCACTGTGCACTGTTATATGTTTGTTTTTTGTAAACCTATAAAATCAATAAAAATTTATTTAAAAAAAAAAAAAAGGTCCCACAGAGTTGGCCTTCTCCGGGTCCTGTTGACCAAACAATGTCATTTGGCGGTCCCCAGGGGAAGAGCCTTCTCTGTGGCAGCCCCGGCCCTCTGGAATCAACTCCCTCCGGAAATTAGAACGGCCCCCACCCTCCTTGTCTTTCGCAAGTTACTCAAGACCCACTTATATCGCCAGGCATGGGGGAACTAAGACATATCCCCATAGGCTTTCTTATATTTTATGTTTGGTATGTATGTGTTGTATGGTTTTTAATTGTTGGGGTTTTTAATGTAATTTTATTATTAGATTTGTTTCATTATTATACTGTTTTTTATTGCTGTTGTGAGCCACCCCGAGTCTTCGTAGAGGGGCGGCATACAAATCTAATAAATAATAAATAATAATAATAACTCCAGGATTTGGGCTTTTGGAGCGCCCATTGGTGTAATGTCTGACTTCATACATCACCCACAAAAGGATATCCAGGTGGCATTGTAGATGCGGGTCATGGGTGGGTTTTGACTTCCTTCACTGCCGGCGCGCTTCCTTCTACGCGGTGTGGGTGCACCGCGTGGGCGTAAGCATGCGCAGTGCCAAAGAATCCAGATTTTTAAAAAAGTTTTAACAGAAAGTTGATAATAATTTTAAAAATTCAAAAAAAATTTTTTTAAAAAAGATCTAGTTCTTGCTTAATGAACATTTATTCAGCAACCTTTTGAAATGAAATTGCAGTGCTCCTGCAGTCATGTGATGAACATTTGGGTGCTTGGCAGTCTGCCCATCCTTACAATCGACTGTGGTGGTACTGCAATGCATCTACTGCATCTCTCCCTCCCGTCTCTGTTGCCCACTTAGCCTATTAGAACATGCAGAGCTGCTGTGGTGCTGGATCTTCTACTCACACCTGTGTAGCTGACTAGAACATGTGTTGTAAAATTACAAGGCAATAACATTATGTATTAGAGTTTATACTTATAGGATTGCCAAGTTCATTTAGTTGATACTAATGGTTCCACAACCATTCATTTCTACTACAGATCAGCCTATGACAACTCACCATGGCCAAATTGCTAAAGTCAACTTGCTGGAGCTAAAATTGCTGTGGCCAACATGCTGCGGGAAAACTCACTGCAGGATAGAAATTACATTAATATCAAAGAAATGGTGGAATAGAATAATTAAAGAAAGAATGCAAAAGGAGAAACAGAAAGAAATGTGAATGGCAAAAACGTAAATATTTTTAAATTTATTTTAAACAATTACTGTGAATTGAATTAATAAATTGCTTCATGGCGAGTTGTCCTGTGACCAGTTGGCTGTGATGTTTTGTGCTAAGCAAGGTGGCTGTGTCAAGTTTACCATAGAGAGTTGTCCTATTCTGTTCTCAGAGCCAAGAAGATGGCCTTGAAGCAAATATCCAGAATCTGTTAGGTAAACAATAAGGACAAATGCATTCCTTAAGTCCTGAGAAAGGACTTCAGAGGAATCTTGGACCACCTTCTGCTTCCTGATTCACTGGGACTTGATAAGATTTGTATGATTTTGTAATTACTACATAACCTACAGTATAATATTTATCTGTCCAAGTTGCGTTCGAAAGCTACTGGCTAAGCACAGGAATGTGTGACACAGGAACTCAGGAACTGAAGCCGATGAAGAATGAAGACAATTCAGCAGGAACTGGTTGAAGGAGTTTTACTCTTCAGTGTATCAAAAATAGAATCTTTCCCACTCTTCTATTTACAGAAAACACTTTACTACAACTATAAACCATGATACAGTAAACCAATCTACCCACAAGACTAACCACAAGACTACCAACTACAAACCAGAAGTAACCAATCAACCAACCAACCACACATGGCAAAAGTGCATTGCTTCTAATACTGTTCTAGCCCAATCAGATTGCAGCTTACTCACTATGACTGAGCAGTATAACTGCTCTGCATACTCACCACCTTTCTACCTTAAATGGAATATTACCTAGGATAGTACTAATCCTTGACACAATCTTCCTGAGGAGTTGGTTTCCTAGCTCAGTCTCCCTTGCAGTGTTGACAACAGAGATTGGATTTTAACTCTCATAATTCCCCAAGTAACATCTCTCTACTATCTCTGTACTTCTATTCTACTATTATTTCTCATCATTCCTATCACCCATTTCCTCCCATGTTGACTGTATGACTGTAACTTGTTGCTTATATCCTAAGATTTTTTATTAATATTGCTTCTTCATTGCTTATTTGACCCCTATGACAATCATTAAGTGTTGTACCACATGATTCTTGACAAACGTATATTTTATTTTATGTACGCTGAGAGCATATGCACCAAGACAAATTCCTTGTGTGTCCAATCACACTTGGCCAATAGAATTCTATTCTATTCTATTCTATTTGGCTATGAATATGCAACTGCAGTTTCAATAGAATTGAAATATGCCAGATTGGAGAAGATTGGTTTATTAGGCCTCTAGTATCAGTAGTTAAGATACTTAGGAGCATTTTCCAAAATCTAATCAGGCCTCTGTTTTCAATATTCAAAAATGGAATTCAGATCCTGGCAAGTATTCTAATCCCATTTTGCCAAATTGAATTAATTGTTATGTGGGACCCTCTCCCACCCACCCCGCCCTGCAGAAGAATAAAATATTTTGGGGAATATTAAAAAGGCAGGACAGAATATTTTCCCTGCAGGAGAAATTAGGGGGGGAAACCTTAACGGAGGCAATAACTAGCCCCAGTTTACTTGCCCCAAATTGAAACTGAAGAAACCCTTTTACAGAAATGCAGATTTGATAATCCATACAGAAACCCCAGGTCAGGCAGAAGCTTCAGATAACCAACATAATAAGCAACACAATCAAACCAAAAGTTGACACAATTAGCTCAGACAAACGCCTGGGATTTGCATTTCCTCTTTTGCCTATAGAGCCAGCCATGACCCCTACTTGACCCCACAGGAATCCAAAAGATATAAAATTCACCCACTCTAAACTCCATTTTATCAGCTGTCCTAGAATCACATGTGGTTGGTGGTTCTGCTTCATCAAAAAAAAAACTGAAACCTTTCTTTCCAATCAGCCTCCAGCCTCCATTTTATTTCCAGTGCCTTTCTCCTGCCTTAGAACGGGAACTGGATATTTCTTCCAACTGTTATTACCATACACATGCAGAAATTATTGACAAAAATGTAGTTTTATCATTGAGGGGGGGAGGGTAGAGAGTTTTGGAATTCTTATGAGCTCAAAAATATACAAGTAGCCAACAAAGTCTACAATGCTAGCCTGCAAAATAATTTTTGGGGTCCCTACTTTCTGCTCACACAAATGCCTCCCCCTTCCTGCCAATTGAGTAACTTATACCTGTTTTCTAATTCATGAAGCTGCCATTCTCTATGGGAGAGCATCATATTTCAGTCATTCAACACCCGAGTCCCAATGCCAGGAAGATAAAAATCATCCCTGTGTCTATTATTAAAAGCTAATATTTGGCTTTGTTCATTTAAGGAAGAACACTTTGAAGGGTCCTTGAGCAGACATAGAAGTTACAAGCTGCTCCAGGACATTCTCCTAACAGTACACTTCATCAGAAAACCTGAGATTATTGCAGAAATTAGCTTCCTGAAATGGGAAATCCCTTCTTTCCAAGGGAAACAACTTACTCAGACACAGGATGGTATACTCTCAACAGGAACTGGAACACAATGTTTATATGGGATACACTTTCCTGTACCTTCATTTCCGCCACTCTAGGACTTTCTGATTGGATTCAGTCATGGTTAATCAAGTCAGTTAAGATCCCCACACATTAGAAACATATGATTGAGCTATACCAAACTTAATGAATCCAGTTTGTTTGATTGCTTAAGCATTAGCATCATAATCAGTGTTCCCTCTAATTTTTTTTTGGGGGGGGGGGCGGAAAAGTATAGTGTCCAGTATATATTTCGAGTGGCAGTCCCTTCGGGACTGGGCGGCATACAAATAATAAACAAACAAACAAACAAATAAATAAAAAACCCACCCTGTTTTGCCTCAGAGAATTTCAAAATAAAATACTGTACTGTGTGTCTATAACAGTGAGCTCATAATAGGGCAACTCTATCAATATCAAAATGCCACTTAAATAGTTGAGCTAGTTTCAAACTAGATTTTGATTTTCTTTCTCTCTTCCTTACTCCCATTCTTTTTCTTTCTCTTTTCCTTCCTCTCTTTTTTCTATCTATTTCTCTCTCTTCCTCTCTCTCTCCTTCCCTCTCACTCTTTCCCTCTCGGCTTCTGGGCAGGTTTGGAAAACTCTGAGTTGATGATGATTTTTAAGTGAGCAATTGCTCACTGCTCAGCTTAGAGGGAACTATGATCATAATGGATGTTCAGAAAACTGGCTTAGTAAACTGAATAATCTTCAGAAGCCTTTTTTACTTAAAAATGCAAAAAAAAAAATGGTTTTGATGATTAGCTACGATAAAGAAGAGTAATGTGTTTTTAGAGATTAACATGTTTTTTGTAGGTACTTAATACCTGTTGCGAGGAATATTGGAAGCTACTTCTTTATATCTTTTTCCTTTTCTTGCCTTTTTTCTTTAATTTTTTCTTTTTCTTGCACCTTTTGATTTTTCTTGGATTTCTTTCTATTGAACATAGCTGTACGCTTCTCTCTTATTCCTTGCCTAAACAGTATACTGTATACCTTCTTAGATCACAGTCCCCATCACTGCCTCCCAAGTACACGTCCATCTGTCCGTCCATCATCTGGTGGTGGGGGGAATTATTGACTCCCTCAGAGAGGGTTTGCAACTTGGGCGTCCTCGATCCACAGCTAACTTTAGAACACCATCTTTCAGCTGTGATGAGGGGGGCGTTTGCCTGGGTTCGTCTGGTGCACCAGTTGCGGCCCTATTTGGATAGGGAGTCTTCGCTCACTGTCATTCATGCCCTTATCACCTTAGGGCTCGACTACTGCAATGCTCTCTGCATGGGGCTACCTTTGAAGAGTGTTCGGAAACTTCAACTTGTCCAAAATGCAGCCGCGCGAGCAGTCTTGGGTCTTCCAAGAAATGCCCACATTTCACCATCACTCCGCAGACTGAATTGGCTACCAATCAGTTTCCGGGCACAATTCAAAGTGTTGGTTATGACCTATAAAGCCCTTCATGGCACAGGACCAGATTATCTCTCAGAGTTGGCCTCCTTAGGGTCCCGTCGACCAAACAATGTTGGCTGGCGGGACCTAGGGGAAGAGCCTTCTCTGTTGGAGCCCCAGCCCTCTGGAATCCACTCCCCCCAGAGATTCGCACTGCTCCCACCCTCCTTGCCTTCCGAAAGAGCTTAAAAACTCATCTTTGCCACCAGGCTTGGGACTTTTATATCTTCCCCCTGACCAATGAATGCCTTAAGTATGATTGCTGAATGTTTGGTTGATAAGTTTTTCTTTTAATTGTTTTTAAATTGTAGTATTAATTGGATTTATATTATTGTTTTGTTTTTATATATGCTGTGAGCTGCCCCGAGTCCTCGGAGAGGGGCGGCATACAAATCCAATTAAATAAATAAATAAATAAATACATACATACATACATACATACATACATACATACATACAAGGATAATGGCTTGGTTTTCACAAACATTGAACCACAAAGCATCTATTTTGCAAGTCTCAAGATGATGCAGGAAAAGTTATATATTGGCCAGACTATTTACGGGACTGCCTCCTCCCTCATACCTCGCTGTGACCAGTAAGGGTCCAGGTGCCGTCCCCCATACAATGTCTGCTGATGGGACCTCAGGGAAGAGCCTTCTCTGTGGTGGCTCCGGCCCTTTGGAATCAACTACCTCCAGAGATCCACATTATTTCCACCCTACCAGTCTTCCGGAAAGCCGTTAAGACCTAGCTTTTCCGGCAGGCCTGGAATTAGGCTGATTGTAAGTACAGTGATACCTCGTCTTACGAACTTAATTTGTTCTGTGATGAGGTTCGTAAGTAGAAAAGTTCGTAAGATGAAACAATGTTTCCAATAGGAATCAATGTAAAAGCAAATAATGCATGCAAACTCATTAGGAAAATCCAAACTTTAAGGCTTAAAAAAAAAGTGGTGGGTGGACAAAGTGAAGGCATAAGGGGATGGAGACAGACAGCGAGAAGAAGCGAAGTATGGAGGTCCTAACGAAGGCTAACACCAGATGCTTCCTACGCCGCCCCAAATCGTTCCCAAAATCACCCCTCCAGACGCTCCCTATGCCACCCCACATCGCTCCCAAAATCACCCTTCCAAGTTTCTTATGCCGCCCCAAATTACTCCCAAAATCCCCCCTCCAGACACTTCCTAGGCCACCCCAAATCGCCTCCAAAATGACCCCTTCAAATGCTTCCTATGCCACCCCAAATTGCTCCCAAAATCCCCCCTCCAAAACCTTCCTATGTTGCCCCAAATCATTCCTAAAATCACCCTTCCAAAACCTTCCTACACTCCAAAAATGACCCCTTCAAACGCTTCCTGTGCCACCCCAAATCACTCCAAAAATCACCTTCAAACACTTCTTAAGCTGCCCCAAATCGGTCCAAGTCACCCCTCCAAAACCTTCCCACGCCGTCCCAAATCACTCCAAAAATCACCCCTCCAAATGTTTCCATTTCCCCAAATCACTCCAAAAATCACCCCTCCAGCCGCTTACTATGCCACCCCAAATCGAGGTCCTAACGAAGCCAAATGGAGTGAAAAAAGGCAGCAAGGAAAAACGAGGCATTTTGAAAGGAGGTGATTTTGGAAGACTTTGGGAGTGATTTGGGGCGGCGTAGAAAGCTTTTGCAGGGGTGATTTTGACAGTGAGATGGGGCAAAGGAAGCGGTAGGCTAGAGGGGATTTTGGCAGCGGGATGGGGCAACTGCATGGAGCAGAGGAAGCGGAGGGCTAGAGGGGAAAGGGGCAGGGAAATTTATTTATTTATTTATTAGATTTGTTTGCCGCCCCTCTCCGTAGACTCGGGGCGGCTAACAACAGTAAAAACACAATATGAACAAATCTAATATTAAAAGTAATGTAAAAAACCCCAATTTAAGAAACCAATCATACATACACACATACCATGCATAAATTTTATAAGCCTAGGGGGGAAAAAATATCTCAGTTCCCCCATGCCTGACGACAGAGGTGGGTTTTAAGGAGCTTACGAAAGGCAAGGAGGGTGGGGGCAACTCTGATATCTGGGGGGAGTTGGTTCCAGAGGGTCAGCTCCGGTGTTCCCCACCTCGGGACTGCAGGTGCAATCAAAAGGAGGTGGGGAATCCCAGCGAGGGCAGCAAGCAAATGGGAAATCCCGGTGGTGGCAGTCACAAGGCAGGGGAATCCCTGCGGCATTAAGAGAGCCCACGCGCAGTAAGAGAGCCCACGCACCCGGGCTCGGGTTCGTAAGGTGAAAATGGTTCTTAAGAAGAGGCAAACAAATCTTAAACATCGGGTTCGTATCTCGAAAGGTTCACATGAAGAGGTGTTCGTAAGACGAGGTATTACTGTATGTACGTTTTTTATATTATTGTTTTATTGATTTTTATTATTAAATTTTAACTGTTTTTATTGTTGTTGTATTTATTCTGATAGTTAGCCACTCAGAGTCCTTTTGGATTGAGCAGCATATAAATATAATAAATAAATAAATAAACAAACAAACAAACATACATGTTAAATTTTCGATAAAGAAACGGAGGTGAGGGGAAAGACCATAACACAATGCTGCTAATTTTTAACTGCTGTATATAATTGACTTCTCTTTGGGCAACATTCAATGTTCTTGGAAGACATTCCAGGAATGTAAGTTTAATGAATCCTAACAAGAAGGGGTGATCTATTGTCAAAACTGTCGCCATTCAGAATGGACACATTTTATGAATTCTGTGGTATTAGACAAGAGGATGCACTACAGTGCCAGTATTATGTCAGTCTCCTTGTCATTGGGTAAGGAAATAAGAAGGGCCATTCATCAGAGCAAAAAAGACATAAAGATTTGTTGTATGGATTCCCCTGCCTCTCCCCTGTAGGGTAAGGAAAGATGTCAATTATATGCAGGCTGTATCTACAAACAGGGTGTTAGTTCAGTTTCCCACATGGATACATTAATATATCTGCTACAAACAGAGGCCAGCAAGCTATTTGGACAGAAACACTTGTTTTCACATTCCCTTTGATTTTGAGTCTATACAAAACAAGCATTAAAAAATAATTTCTCCTGCCAAAGTAAGTATTAATATGTATTAATATATAGTGCATAGATTAATATGGAAATGGAGTGATTGCCCACCAATCAATGAGTATCAAGACAATGATGAAATTGGGTCACACAAAATTATTGCTTACAACTGATTTGTTATCTGAGGAAATATTTCTTTAGAACATACAGTAAACATACAGTAAATTGATCATATCGATAAGCCATGAATGAATTCCATGGCACCAAACTGGAAAAATCATCATCTATCCTAGGCTATATGTTCTAACTTTTTTAAGAGAAATTTATTCTTACTTCATTCCAGTATTTGCACTGACAACTTTAAATATAAAAAGCTTTGCTTCTTCATTGGACTGTGGATTGAGGCAAGAACCCAAAATAATTTCCAGGATGTTTGATGACTTTCAGAGGAGATTGCTTCTCCTACTTTATGACTTTTATTTTTATTTTTTGTAAACCACCTTTATTATTTTTATAAATAACTCGAGGTGGTGAACATACCACCATCCTCTTAATTTCCCCACCTCCTAGTAACAGGTAGGTGAGACTACCTTGTGCAGAGATTTTAAGAGACAGAATATCCCAGAATTAGACACTGAGGGGGGGGGGGCACCGTGCTTAGGTCAACATTTAGATCAGAGGAAACCTCTCTGCAAGACTTTTCCAGAAGAAATGGAAAACTGAAAACTTCTTTGCTGAAAACAGATCCAACAATCCTGGTGGAATGGACAACCAGGGAATAGACAAGCTGCTTTGTATTTCTCTCTCTCCCCCCCCCCCCCAGATAAGCAGAGGTGGGCTGCTAAGGTGGACCGGTGACGTGTGTTCACCCCAATGGCTCTGAGTGCTAGCGGAGTCTAGGGCAATTATGCTACTGCACCTGGGCAAGTAGCGAAATCATGCACAGACATGCAGTTAAATCGTTGCGTATCCGTGTGCAATTTCGCTACCTGCCCAGGTGCAATAAGCATAATTGGGCTGGACTCCGCTAGCACTTAGAGCCACGAGGGCGAGCACATGTCACCGGTCACCTTAGCAGCCCACCTCTGCAGACAAGGTACCTCACCAGTGCTCCTTATACAGTTGCTCCTCCTGAGGAGACCTGCAAGACAAAGGCCTCCAGCAACTTTAGAGCTGTGTGAGATAAAAGAATTGTCTTGCTCAACCCACAGTCAGTGCTTATAACAGGGGTCCCCAAACTTTTTACACAGGGGGCTAGTTTACTGTCCCTCAGACTGTTGGAGGGCCGGACTATAAAAAAAAACCTATGAACAAATCCCTATGCACACTGCACAAATCTTATTTAAAGTAAAAAACAAAATGGGAACAAATACAATATTTAAAATAAATAAGTAATTAAATAATGAAGTAATAAAGTAATTTATACTTCTTTATTAACAAGTAAATTTAAACTTAAATCAACAAACTCCCTCCATTTCTCCTTCCTTCCTTCCCTCCCTCCTTCCTCTCCATTTCTCTCTTCCCTCTCTCTTTTCTTCCTTCTCTCTCATTTGTTTCATTTTCCTCTCCCTCGTTTTCTCTCCATCATTTTCTCATTTTTCTCTTTTCTCTCTCTGTCTTTCCATCTATCCCCCTTTCTCTCTTCCTCTCTATCTCTCCCTCTTTCTCTCTTTCTTTCTCTGTCCCTCTCTCTTTCTCTTTCTTTCTTTCTCTCACTCATTCTCTTTCTCTCTCCCTCTTTGTATCTCTCCCTCTTTCTCTCCCTCTCTCTCTATCTCCCTCCTATCCTCCCCGCCTCTTGCCTCTGTACCACCTCCTCGCTCAGCAGCAGACCGCGGTGAGTTGACAGGAGATTCGGGAGCTTATTATATCTATTGATAAAATCTTGTGGGCTGCCGCGGGCCGGATAAATTGCCTCAGCGGGCCGCATCCAGCCCCCGGGCCGTAGTTTGGGGACCGCTGGCTTATAAGGACATTGGATTCATATATTTCCCTTTCTATTCCCTTTCAGACTTTCCTTGTTCATTACTTTTCAGCTTTAGGAATCTGCAGATCAACATTTTTTTAAAAAAATACATTTCCTTGAATTCTTAGCAAAGTAACTTTTAAATACAAATGTAAAGACATTTTTTTCCCAGAATAGTCTAAGGATCAAAAATTGAAATAAGATTTGGAATCAATTATAGGGGTCCTTCTTATGGGAAAATACTTTTCATTTGAATCTTTAAAAACATGATAGCATGGGAGTTTGAAGATTGGAGAGTAGAGAGAACTGGACGGAAATAAAAATTACTGTTAAAGGAGAAGATCACTTATATTTGACTATTGACTATTTGACTATATTAATACAGAATGTAACAGCATATTTTAACATTCAATATATTGAAGGGTATTTTTAAAATAGATCTAAAAATTAACTCTTAAAACACTTGCCTTTATAGGTACGCTGTGTTTAAATGATGCTACAGAAAAGCAGTAAGTTTTACCAGATAAGACTGAGATAGATTTGAAAATGGATTTTAAAATGTCAAACTGCAAGAATGATATGGAAAAAGACGCTAGGCTGCACATACAAAAAAAGCAGCTGATGCCTTAGGAATTAAAAGAAATAATAAACAAAGAGAGTGATCTGGATAATCTTTTTATGTTGGATTTACAAAAGAGGGTTATTAAAAATTTGAAGAATTTTGTAAGGTCAAAAAAATGAAATCAAGTTTTAGGGCACTGTTTGAAGAATTGAAGTTCAAGATTGCTAAAAGAAAAAGGAATATAAAGTTGGTTTAGAAGATGATCAAGGTAAAAGTAGATATGTTGTCATCTCTGGTAAACCTTAATGGGCTTTTGCTGACATCAGGACTCAAATGACAAGGCTTTATGGATTTGTTTACAGATAGGAAATGTGGGAATGAGACCATTTTAAGATAAAGTGAGAAGTAACTTAGCCGACCATATTTAGGAAGAAGGAACACCAGGCCAACGTCACATCTTGTACTCAGCAAAGCTATATATATGTTAAGTCTGAAAGGGGTTTTATTAATATTCCTGTATTGTTAACTAATTACCTGTATTATTATAAATAAGTGTCATCTATAAATCTAAGATCCTTGCTATCTTTGGGACCATATTTTCTGGCTGAAACTGCTCAGCCCAAAAGTGCCAGCAGGAAAGAAATGTAAGTGTCCAACTCTTAAAATTCAGGAACTTGAACTGTGGTGGCAACCCTCTCTCTCTGGAACAGATGGGCTCTCAAGTTCAGAATGCCCCTCCCTGTTAATATTTAGGAAGACTTACAACTTCACTATTCAGCAGGGGTTTTAGTGGGAGGTTGTCATAGGACTCAAGACAAAAATCCAAGTTTTTCCCAAAAACATCATCATATCTGAGTCTGGTTTTGGATTATTTTTAGTGTGCTCAGATGCTTCATAACAGTTGTTTGTAGCTACACTTGAACCAAACTTAAATATTAGGATATTGATATATTGCTCAAGATAACTTGGATATTTTGTTCCCTGTCTTTAGGCCCCAGCAAGAGATCCAATCATTTGTTTGGCTAAACATGTTACAGAAGTATGCAGAATATTTGGCCAAAAAGCCATTGTTTAATAAAAGAAAAGTGTGCATACTTGCATTTCTGTGACATTTAGCTGTTATCTACAGGTCATATTGTAGGAATTAAGTAGAAATAACATCTGAATTCCAGGAAAGTCAGGTTACAGTAATTCTACCATCATCCCATAAAAAAGGATATGACAGCAGGAACCAAGCTGCAACAGGTAGTAATTTTAGGCACCCTCATACATGGCAAAATTTTGATTAGACTGGCTTCACTATCTTGGTATAACAAATTCAGGAATAAATATTACAACTCAAAAGCAGTACCATTACAAACTGATGGCTATCTAAAATTGTGAATTGTAATTGACAACCGAAATGTCCTGGGTTCTAAAACAGCCCCTTTGCTTCAGTATTTTTCTGTTAACCAACCCCAAGAAAACCACAACAGCTTCTGGATTGTCCCTCAATACATATCAAAAGTTGTACTGTACTGTGCTGTTAAAATTGAAATACAATCCTTGCTCTGACTCTAGACTTGTCTTGCACTTAATCCATCCACTAAATCTCTACTTTTTTCAAGGCCTTCCTTGTATTTGTCACTGTGAGAAGTTCCTTACACTCAGATTTGCAATGGTGGCTCTTTTGGTACAAACCACTCATTTTTATCATCAGTTGTTATATATGATTCAAGACAACAAAACACATCTAACACTCCTACCACCTATTTTTGGCACAACCACCAACCACCCTGAGTTAGAAAGGGCTGATAGTGAGCAGCCTAGTAATCCAGCAGGGCTTTCATGACTATTAGAAGTTTGGAACTTAATTCTTATTTTTTAGGGCAGCATCTTAACCATTCCAACAAAATTGGCTTATTCCAGGCTGCTCTATTTATTCTCTATATCTTCTTTTCAGTCTACTGAAATATCTTCCTCCTCTAACATTGGTATTTCAGCTTTGTCCAGTAGTCTTGTCTTGTGAGAAGTCATGATCCAAGGCAAACTGACAATTCCCATTCTATTCAGCAACTCAACCTGGCCACTTAAAAGTCCTAATTACATGTTGCTTTATTATTCCGTGTTTTATTTTACATATTATTAATCTTTCATTTTGCTTTGCTAGTGTAGAAAGCCTGATTTTAAAGGAGCTATCCAGAAGCCATTACAAAGCAAGGACAAAAATGTTCTTAAGAATTGGGAAGCGATTGTTATTAGAAAGAGGGAAGTAATAAACAAGCTGACTTGCAAGACACATTTTGGCTCAGTTCAGTTCAGATGTTACACCATCCCAACCTCTATTTATTTTGAAATGGTGAGTTTATGTCTGCCATTTTATGTTAAAGTTCAGGGGGAAAATATATTTAATTCACAAAGGAAAAAACCAAAAAGGACTGCAATCTATCAGACTATGAAAAATGTTGCTTTTCAGGCCCTACTGAAAAGGTTACCATAGTTTGGGAAAATACCATAAACAGTTTACCATGGGGGGGAAATAATCGATTCAATCATGTTAAAATTGCTTTAAACATTTTTAATGGTGGTATTGTCTTGTCTTCTCTTTATCTTGTTTTTTTACGACTAAACAGCCACTTCTAACTATACAGTACACAATTTAAAATTAATTTAAATTTAACTTTCATTTTTATACTGCAAATCTTAGTTCTTAACTATGAAATTATATCTTAATGGCTGATAAACTGTATTTAGGGTTGTTTAGGTGTTAGACTTGTCCGCAACCTTCCTTTTAACCACTCAAGGATAGGTCTCAATTGTTATCTGTAAAAGATATCAGATTTCTGGGTATTATAAAAATCTAAAAATATGTGTTGCCTACTCTCAAAAGCTTTGGACATGTGTGTATGATTATCTAGTATTCTTGTTCTTTCAGACTGGGAGAACGCAAATAACACCTTGAGTACCTACCATGAACAATCAAGTCTCTGGCTTATGGTTGCCTTATAAACTATTGGGCATTTCTTACTTAGTTCAATTTTGCATATGGTTAACAATTTTGTTATTACTTCCCTGTTTACAATGTATATACCATTTCAATTAACATTGCAACATTAGAAATTAAACCCTGCATTTGTGTATTTTTTCTGTTGACACATTCTTCCAGATCTGTATGCAATACATTAGCCAAACAGGATGCCAAAATCAGTATAGCAGGAGAGCCAAGGGAAGGTAGGACAATCCCATTATTTTACAATTAAATCAGGCTATTGTTTTTCCCCAGTTAGAACATCTTTTTTATAAAAGTTAAACTGAACCAAGTTCACATTTGGAGAGCTAAAACCAACTATATTCCCTAGACAAGGCACAAGTTATTTACATGAGTGTTTTGCTAATATTATTTTAAAAATGTATTGATGGTCCGTCAGTCAAAAAGCAGTGTAAAGACTGGAAAGGAAATAAACTATTATGCACTACATGTGTAGTCCCCAATACAGAATCTGAGCTGGAAGAAACCAGTGAGGCAATTGAATACAGGCCCTGCTTTACACAGGAATCCAAATTAAAACTTCCCAGGAAAGCATTTGCCTAGCCCCCAATGGAACACACTGCTATTCTGCATAATTCACTCCACTCTTTAACTGCTGGTATTTAACAACAAAAAATGGTTGGAATGTGCTTCCTGTAAGGTAATTCCATTACATAGTGTCCTCTTCTCTACAATAACAGAAATCAGGTCTTGACCTTTTTCTGGGTGGCATCCTTTCAGTTGTAGAGGGCTATTTTATTGCTTCCATCTTTCTTGGGGCAAACATTTCAACTTATTTTCTTAGACTTACTTTCTAAATATGATAGAAACATAGAAGACTGACAGCAGAAAAAGACCTCATGATCCATCTAGTCTGCCCTTATACTATTTTCTGTATTTTATCTTAGGATGGATATATGTTTATCCCAGGCATGTTTAAATTCAGTTATTGTGGATTTATCTACCACGTCTGGTGGAAGTTTGTTCCAAGGATCTACTACTCTTTCAGTAAAATATTTTCTCATGTTGCTTTTGATCTTTCCCCCAACTAACTTCAGATTGTGTCCCCTTGTTCTTGTGTTCACTTTCCTATTAAAAACACTTCCCTCCTGGACCTTATTTAACCCTTTAATATATTTAAATGTTTCGATCACGTCCCTTTTCCTTCTGTCCTCCAGACCAGTGTTTTTCAACCAGTGTGCCGCAGCACACTAGTGTGCCGCGCGACATGGTCAGGTGTGCCGTGAAGCTCAGCAAGAGAGAGAAAAAGAGAGTGAAAGCGAGAGAGAGAGAAAGAAAGCAAGAGAGAAAGAGAAAGAGAGGCAGGGAAGGAGAGAGAGATAGAAAGAGAGCAAAAAAGAGGAAGGAACGAAGGGAGAAAGAGGGATGGAGAGAGAGAGGAAGGAAGGGAGAGAAATAGGGAGAGAAATAGAGTGAAAGGGAGAGAGAGAGATAATTTTTTTTGTCCAAACTTTTTTTAGCCCCTCCCCGCCCCGCCACCCCCCCCGCTCAAGGTGCCCCATTATTTTGTATATGTAAAAAATGTGCCGCAGCTCAAAAAAGGTTGAAAATCACTGCTCCAGACAATACAGATTGAGTTCATTAAGTCTTTCCTTGATTACAAATGCCCTTCTGTAAATATATTCCAATTTCTCTGATTCCTTAAAATAGGATGCTGACAATTAGACATAGTACTCAGGTGAAATCCAGTCAGAGTAAAATGAAACAATTACCTGTTAAGATTTGGAATTATTTCTGATACAATGTAGAAACACATTGCTTTGCAGTCATTATTATAGCATTGATTCCTCTTCACTTTGCAGTTAAGTATCATTACTTGATCAGCTATTCCACTTTGCATTTATTTTCTAAGAAGTGCGTATTTCTCTCATTTTAATCTAGTCTGCTTCCTCTGGCCAATCAAAAGCATTTTGCCTTGTGACTGTTTTTGGTGTCATCTGTAATGTCAGTTAGCACTCTCTACAACTCTTCACTCAAGTGGCTAACAAAAGTTGAATTCTGCCACTTTACAATCAGTTTAATAACGAACTATTCATGAACAATTTTTGAGCTAGCTATGTAGCCACTTAATTCTAATTTCTAACTAGAATGTCTTGAAGTACTTTGTCAACATAGAAAGTCACCTATATGATGTGCAGAGAACAACTCTACCATATTATAGTGCCTGTTCTAGAGAACAAATGTATAGGGCTTAGTTTTTGTGTCACAAAGCTTTTCTTTTCTGCTTTCCATCCATATTAAAGTTGCGGTCTTGCAAACATTAAAAATACTAACTCACACATTTTTCAAAAAATATCCAGCCATTTATCTTTCATAGAAATATAAAACTAATGTAGGAATATGTAAAATAGGCTCTCAACAAAATATGAGAGTGCACAAGTTGGCATGCCAATTTGCACATAATGTGCAACTGTGTGTCCTCATGTGTCCTCCAATTTCAGCAAACAATATGGTATGTTGTTTTCTAATTCTCTGTAGAACACACACACTCACACAGACACCACATCCTCTGCCTGCACGCTTAGACACAAACCTACCAACACAAATGCTTGATGGTTAAAAAAATTCTGGATTTTTATTGGTTTTGCTAGACAATGCTAAAAAAAATCCCTCCATTCTGAAAGGCAGGGCTTGAATTATTTAAATTTTTATCCTTTCGTTTAAAAATAACAAAAAGGGGAAGAGGAAGGAAGAGATCATAGCAAAAAAAAAAAAATCACCCAACCCAACAGCACCTTCCCGTCCTATATTATCTTTGTATCCTATGTATCTTCAAAATATTTATTTCCAAACCAAGGATTCTTATGAATGACCCTGCAAGCAGCAAGTCCAGGAGAAGTAAATCATACAAATGCTGACCATTTCAACCATTTAGCCAACAGAAGTATATAGACTTATGGACAGAAATAATACTTTTTGGACATTGTCCCCAAGTGACCCTGCAGCTCTGCCAGAACAGAGATTATTTCAATTCAAAGAATCATACTTGGCTCCCTGGAACTACAGCTACTGTGCCTGATCATCATCTACAAACAAACAAAGAAGCTGAAGTAACCTCTCAACAATGATATAGCCAGAACTATCCACAGTAAGTCATGATGTCAAAACAGGTGTCATGTGACATACATATGATATACCTGCATCATGATGTCTTACAAAGTATATAGGTTGCATCACTTGCAACACAAGACACGCATTATTTATTTCTCTTTGCCCCTCTGCAAATGCCATGGACACAGCTTACGGCATTGGAAATATATTTTTACTATGCTGCAGAGGAAAATCCCACTGAGGCAGTTTTATTCTCCTGCCAATTGACAAAAGGCCAATGAAGGACTAAGGACAATCACATGTGAATTCAAGCCCAAATCTTCACGCTCCTGCCCAGCCCCAATGGGGTCACTATGGGCAATACACAAATCGTTCCTCCTATATTACACCCAAGCAACCTCGACCTACAGGAAATTCTTGGGTGCTTTGCTGTCGTCAGCAGAACAGCATGTGAGCAAGAGGAAGCTGTGAGATCTAGTTTTCATGCCTTTTGAGGATAGAATGATACCACTACTATGATCTGTAGTCTTGGTTAACAGTTCTAATCCAGTGGCATTAAAAGAGCTGATTTGTGGCAACGTAACATAATGCACAAGGAAAAATTTACAGTAAGACCAAACGCCTTTGCCCTAAGTATGCGTTCTGAATCGCTTCAGCAGACATCTGATCTTCTGAATTATACTTAAAAATGACAACTGCAGAAAGCTTGATCGTTAACAAGCATAAGAGATTTTTTTTTCTGCCATGATCCCAATTTTGAATACTGCGAGCAGCAGAAAAATATTTAAAGGGTATTTTATATCTATCTATCTATATATATATATATATTATATATATATTTTGAGATAAGAAAAATAAGGCTAATTCAAGCCTTGCCTTGTGCAAACAAAAACCAAAATGAGATCGCCAGTCACAGAAAAGTTCCAATTACATTACTACAGTCAGCTTGTTATCTTCTGTTTCCTCTATTCTTTTCGGTTTGTAATGTGATAAACTAGGGAACTGAATTCTCCTAGCATTAAAGCAGGAGCAGGGGGGTGGCATGGAATTGATTTCAGTAAAGCAGAAAAATGTGGGAGGGAGAAAAACCTCAAATACAAGAGACAGCTGACTGTTCTAGAGAGGGGGGGGGGGAAATCTGGTGGGCAAAAAGTAAAGAGTCTGTTAGTCAAGTAATGAATGAGTTTTTAAATTATTCTCTGTTTTTGTCTTTGAAGTCTAAAGTTCAGAAGCTGTGGGTCCCATCATTACAGGGTAGCCACGACATAGAAGTGGAACCCCCCTGCCCTCCCCTGACCTCTTTTGAAGAAGGTCTTTGTCATCTGCTGCTGCGTGTTCGAAGGGTTTCCCCCCCACCCCCACCCCCCGCAGGAGCACTCTGTCACAACCAGGAAGGGCAGGCGGGACTCAGGATGAGAGGGCGCTTTCCTTCTGTGACGGCTGGACTGGTGAACGCTGCATCAGCTTTTGGCTTTCAACATCTCTAAAATGTTTCTCGACCTGAATGGAGGAAGGAGGCAAGGAAGTTAGCATTCATTTTTTAGACAGTGGAACTACTGGCACGTTCATGAAAGTAGTGGTTCATGAGGCTGTAAGTGCTGATTACAACAAGATGGTTTAAAACAGCATTCCCAAACCTTTTCAGCTCAGCAGACTGGAGGAAACCATGGCGGCAGAGGAGGAGGGGAGGGGACAGGAAGTTTTTTGAGCCTGTGCATATTGACACATTGTGCCATGCAAATATTTCCATGGTCCAGTTCCCGGCAAAGGGCCACAGACCTTGGGGACCCTTAGTTTACAGCACAGTTTGAAACTGAGGGTGACTTATGAAAAATAAAAGAAATCAATATTTTTTAAAGAAAGAAAATAGAAAAAAACACATTACATGTCTGTGTTCCATTACAAATATTAAAGAATATTTAGGAAACTGTTATCAAGGGATTGCATGTTGGTATTACATTCTCTGACATACAGAACGTTTTTATATAAAACCTGAAACATGACACACAGACATTTCATATAGTCCTACTATTGTAGGACTTTGAAATTCCATTCTATACTACAAATGCAACCAACACTTTAAACATCTGAATTTTAGCTTGCCTCTTATTTGATCAGATTTTTTTTTTTAAAGTTACAGGTAGTCCTTGACTTACAACCACAACTGAAACTGGAATTTCAATCATAAGTTGTGGTCATAAGTTGAGTCATTGACATCATCAAATCAAATTTTACCATTTTTTTTAACAGCGGTTGTTAAATGAGTCATGCATCTCTAAGATGGAATCCATTCTCCCGAATGGGTATTTTTTCCCTGCCATAAACTGGCAAAATAATGATACAAACTGTGGTCATGCGAGCATGGGACACTGTAACCTGTCATAAACATGAGCTAGTTACCAAATGCCCCAAACATGGTCATATGATCGCTAAGATATGTGCATGAGAAACATTTTATAATATTTTATAATAGCTAGAGGTGCCTTATAAACCACCCTTTCCAATGCTGAAAATTTGTTAAAACACTAGTCATCAATGACTCTCTGTATTGCTTGAAGCATACAGGTGATGGAATCCGTACCTGCAGCAGCATACTTGGGGGGGCGGGGGGAGAGAGATTTTGCTAACTTGGAAAATTCCCAGAGGGAAATCCAGCTCAAGACTGCATAATCCTAGACTGAAAGTGGAAGGGGCTAAAGAGGTTTAAGGTAATCTAGACTCTCCCTGGATATATCTTGTATCTTAAAAAGTTATAGCTTTAGTTTAGCAAGAATCTACCTATTTGGTGCAAGGAAATAAAATATTAGACTCAATGTTTCATCTCTGGGCCTGAGTCTGACAATATGAAAGCTACATTAATACATTGCATCACCATAGTCTACTGAAGCATCATTACGGAACAAGCACAATTGTCTGAGCTTACAGAGTAGAAGCTAATATTTATGAGTTATAGTGCCTGGGTTAACATATATTCTAAAATAAAAACAGTTTACTGGATAAGCAAGATATGTGAATTCAATTTAAGTTCACTTTTGAATCTGCATGATCAAGGTCAAACTTGCTTGTGCAGCTATTTTTTGAACCTTGTTTTCTTTTTTCCCTAATATCTCTCTGATCTTTGTATACTTACTATTTTGCGTACATGACTTAGGGCACTCCCCTCTTTGCCTTTACAATTTTCCACTTGATATGGAGGGGCAATGACAACTTCTTCCATCACAATTATATTTTTCTCTTGCCATTTACAATCTTTAATACTGGAGAAAGCAAAGAGAAAAATTTATAGCTTTCACTAATGAAAATTCATGGGAATTTCCAATGGAAAAAGGGAACAGGATAAAGCTATTTGTTCTTGTCACCAATTGTCCAATGACTCTTTTTTGCCTAAGAATAAGAACATTCCTAAAGAGGTAGTCCTCGACTTACAACCATTCATTTAGTGACTGTTCAAAATTACAACAGCACTGAAAAAAGTGACTTATGACCATTTTTCACACTTATGACCAAAGTAGGATCCCATGGTTATGTGATCAAAATTAGTCCCTAGCAACTGACAGCTTAGGGTCCTGGGGTTATGTGAGCATAATCTGTAACCTTCCCAGCTGGCTTCCGATAAGCAAAGTCAATGGGGAAACTCAAGATTCTCTGATCAATTGCACTCATTCACTCAACAACCGTGGCAAAAAGATTGTGAAATGGGGCACAATTCACTTAACAACTGTTTTGTTCAGCAAATGAAATTTTGGGCTCAATTGTGGTCATAAGTTGAGGACTACCTGTATTAGCTTTTCATGCTATGAATTTGCTCTGGGAATATACAAACTTACAAGAGTCAGTTAGATTTTATTTTAATCAGTCCACAACACTCATTTAACATGATACTCTTAATTATCTAAATACTATACGTGCTGAACTTTATAATTGTGTAGGTTCACATAATGCTGAATTATGTTTTTTATTATAAAATATGATTACATTGGTAGATATGTCTAATACATAAATCATAAACTACAAAGAACTACCCTACACGTAATGCTAGATCAAAATGAAATAAACCACATTCATGGCTTTCTATGATATTTGAATGCTATGTGGTATTGCGTAAAGTATTTTGTGCATTCACAGAGGGTAATAGAACCCAAATGACAGCATCTGGGCAGGTGGGCAGAGCCTTGTGCTCCCTTCATGACCGGCTCTCCGACAGCTGACAGGCACGAGCGAACTGGGGGCATTTCACCCCTGCTGTAAATTGGTTCTTTTAATGAACAACTCTACACTCTTCACAATAAACTAGTTTCAATGTATTTTTTATTTTCATTACTGAATTTAAACCCTCTAAAAATACTGTTGCATCTCAAAAAGTAATTAAAATATTCAGTGGGATTTTTAAAAATGAGATAACTTGCATAAAACATATTTGCTAGATGAAAATGAGAAAGTAAAACATTCACGAAATAAAACTCATACTAGGAACATAGGTTCACCAGCAAATAATCATACAACATTTTATACCAAACAGCCATAACAATCTAAATTATCTGGGGTTAGAATAATTGACCTAACATATTCAATTTTAATCATAAAAAGTGAGGGTGGGGGAATCAATTTTATTTGCAGGCTCCTGATTTTTAAGCAAAATAAAAAACAAATTAATGTCCATTTGCCTTGTTGGGATCCAGCACTTGGGAGGGATAAATGTACTCTAGTAGTATTGCTTACTAAAACCATTATATCTATATAAGTTCGTGTTACTTACGTCTTGTGTATAGTTTGAAATAACTGCTGTCCTTCCAAGGAGACCCCAGCACTAATTGCATATGCTTGGCTCATCTTTTCTTCCTTCTCCATCCGTGCTTTGCTTGCAAGCTGTAAAGATGCATGAGAGATGTAGTAACTTTAGTCTTCAAATGGAATTCAACTTGTGGGCTTCTTGGATGATAGAGATGGGACAAATCCCATCTCATAAACTTAAGTTTTTTAACTAAGTGAAAAACTCTCCAAATACAAGGCAATTTTAAATGTGGAAGCAATAGGGTAGTTTTAAGAATATTAAAGGGAATAGAGGGAAGTGAGATACAGCTGACATATAGCAGTCCAATCTAATATCCAAATCCAGGAATTCTGGGAGTTGACGTCCATATATCATAAAAGCCAAGTTTGAGAAATGCTAGTCTAGAAGAAATGTACAAAATGCTCCACCTGCAGCTTTATTTGTGGGAAAGAAAGTTAGTTAATTAAATCCATTTGTTTTATTTCCTTGGCATGAACTAAAATGTGGCTACCAAACAACACAAACAAACCTCCATAATCTCTTAATTAACAAATGCCAGTGAAGGTTTTGACAGAAGAAGTCACTTAATTGGGAATATATCCAACAGGTATATGAGAACTATATTTTTATAAGCAAATCCATTTTTCCCTTGTGCCATTACTGTGATAATCTAATCCTCACAATATTATCAAATGTCCAAGTATATCCAACTACCGGTATATTGTATATCATCATCATCATCCTTCTTATTTTCTCTACTACCCTGCCTTATAGGTATTATTATTATTTTACTTTGCAGGTACTTTGAGAGATTCTGCACTGAAGACAAATTCCTTATCACATTTGGCCAAATAAAGTTGTCTTCTCTTTAGCAAAATTGCACTACAAATCAAAACTCTAAAAAGTAGCATTTCCTATCTTTCTATACTTTGTCATAATAGTGATAGGTTTTGCAAGCTGTGATACCCAATTGGCACAATTGTAAATATTGATGTACACTTGTATTTCCAGTGCAATGTCAAATTACTTGACACTTAGTACATAAACTCATATGTGTATTATTCAGCCTTCCAAATGCCACATGAGATATGTAGAAAATAGGGTCGTCTGAACAATAGATTTCTCCCATTACTTCTAAAAAAATACCACTAGTACCCATCTACAACATTTATCTATATACTCCCAAGTTCAGGCAATCAAAAGACAGAGCATCTATGGGAAAAGGAAAAGATGTTTTAACTTACAGCCTTTCAAAATGTATGTATTTTTGTGGTGCGTTAAGAGAAAAGCCACAGTTGACCACTAATGCTGATAAAGTCAAGAGAATATTGAACACATACTACAATATTTCTTGGCTAGGTCAAAACAATAATTTGATCCATCAGAAGGATTGTATAAACTAATACATTGTTTGTAAGAAGCCATGCTAAGGTTTGAGAATTCCTGGATTAGGAAATAGAATGGAATAACAGAGCTGGAAGGGACTTTGGAGATCTTCTAGTCCAACCCTGTTTAGGCAGGAAACCCTACACCACTTCAGACAAATGGTTATCCAATCTCTTCTTAAGTGTTGGAGCATTCACAAACATTGTGAGGAAACAAACATTGTGAGGAAACAAACGTTGTGAGGAAAGTTGTTCCACTGATTAATTGTCAGGAAATTTATCCTTAGTTTTAAGTTGCTTTTCTCCCTGATTAGTTTCCACCCATTGCTTCTTGTCCTGTCCTCAGGTGCTTTGGATATTTAATTTATTTGACTTCTATGCCGCCAAATCCTGTGGGACTCATATTTCTAGTATATTTCTATTCTAGACCAATTTATTACTATGAAAAATGTTAACTTCCAAACGATATTGTTGTTACTGAAAATATAATGGTTAAAAACAAGAAGATGCAGTTTAAAAGTCAATTGGAATTAAACAAAAAACATTTTATTCTGTGAAGTTTATACTGAATTTTCAACACATTCAGAAAAGATTCTTACCTTGCTAACATTGAGTGAAGCTAAAGGTGGGGGTGTTTCCGCATGGTCATTAATTATGTTAATTTCTGATACATACTGTAAATTTATTAGCAAGATATCTGCATGGTTAGGTTTACCACTTGAGGAGGGGCATTCTGGGGGAAAAACATTAAGGAACATACAAACGTTGTATAGAAATTCAGAGAATGATACATTTCCACGAAGGAAGATTTTATCTTTATAGTACATCCAATGTAATCAGGATTGCCTCCTGAAAAAAACTGCGAACAAATGAACAATACAAGATTGGTTCTCTTAAAATATCCAGCAACAGGTGCTAATTCATACTGTAAACCAACCTTACCCAACTTTGTTAGTCTCTTTGTAAAGGAGCTGCAAAGGAACACAAAATCCATGTCAAATCACCTAGCATACTAATTTCATGTCAATAATTTCAAAATGAAGTGTTTCTTGGAACATTTATCACAAGACTGCAACAGCATCTTGTGCTGTTACCTTGCACCACCATGAATACTCTTTTTACTAGGAATTTATTTACAGTAGTTCACCCTTTCAAACCTTAGAAGTTGAAATGAATTGCCCTTGGAAGAAAAGATATGGAGTTTCAGTCTCCTGAACCAATGTTCACTATGACATTCTAATCAAGAAAATAGGTTTGCGCTATTATATCAGCTATGGGTATTTTTTCTTAAATCAAGAAAAATGTCAGATAGGATTCTGCATTATTAGGTTTTTAACAGCTATGTCTGCACATTACATCAAAATAGTCTAATCACATCTTATCATTAATTAATTTCTGAGTTCTTCAATTTAAGCCTAAATGTAGTCAGTGAAGATCTATAGCAGTTACAAGAAATAACTACTGAAGACCTTCCTTTTGCTGCAAATCTTTTTTCAGTTCATATAAGAAATCCCAAACCAAATATTAATGTAAACCTGGAAAGATTTACATTACACACATACATTGAAAGTAATTACATAAACAAACAGAAAATGAAGAATTACATGGATTGACTTGCATAAATACTTTTCCAAGATTCATACACTCAGATTAGTCATCAAATACTGAGAAATCAAGTGATACACATCAACAAATTTCTGCATCACTTTCTATTTCTCTTCCTCATTTTTTTTCCTCCGAATTTTTTTCCCATTCCTATTACAATATCAGAAAGCACTTTCTGGGCTTGAGTTTTCACCTCTGATCCATCTATCAGTACTGAGTTTCCTTCCCTTCCTTAACCTAGTTAACTTAATGGCTCCTCTTCACCCTCCTTCCTGTAGAGGTTCAGCTGTGCCTCCGATACCATATACAATATAGTAACTTACCTGGCTCAAATAATACCCAAATAGCCCTTAATACCCAGATAACCCAGATAGAGTCGAGTCCCCTCTTTCAAAATTAGGCCCCCTTCCCAAAAACCTCGCTCCTAGGAGTCTGATGTAGAAGTCACGCCAGCAACAGCCCCAGCCTTTCCTAACCTGTCACCGCACACCTCAGGCACTTCCTCTCATCCGCCGAAGGGGACCGAGCTGATGGAGCCAGCTCACGTGCCCTTCTCCCATGCAGCTCCCCTCGCAGGCCCAGCCACGGCCTCCCTTCGCCCTGCCCTTCCCTCCCTTCCCAATGCAGGATACTGAGCGCCAACATCTTGCTGGGGTAATCAAACGCCACCACCTCGCCTTGCAGCCGCTGCTCCTGGCAAGTCCGGCACGACACCTGGCTGCCCACACTGAAGTACTCGCCCGGGGCCGCCATCTTGTTTCAGGCCCAGGCCGCAGCGGCGGCACCCTTCGCGCCCCCGCTGCGCTTCTGCAACCTTCGCTGAGGTGGCAGAAGGAATGGCGCGGGGAACGGGAGAGGCGAAATCGATCCCGGCGCGCCAAACCGGGCCCGATGCGCTCGTCTCTCCCCCTCCCCCCCTTTTTAGCCACCTGGCTACTCTCAGCCTAGGCGGAAAAAAAAAGAACGAGTGGCCAAGGCGACGGCGCCCCGCCTATATGTCAGCCCCTCCCGCACGCACGCGCGTGACGTCACCCAGCAAACCGAAAGGCGGTTGGCTGCCTCTTCGGCGGTTCCTTCCTAGGGGCGGGGCGAGCATCCCCAACCAATCCTTAGAAAGAACACCACGGGGCCGGTTAAAAGGGGGCAGAGCGCCAGAGAAAGGGCGGGTCCTCAGCCGGCTTATGTAGATTTTCCCTGACGTAAACCGGATTAAGTTTTGATTTAACTTGCTTTCAATAAAAGGCCATATATAGAGAGCCTGTGTAGGCCTTTATAGATACACACACACACGCACATTAACTACGAGCGGGATGCATATCGCGGCTACGATGTTAAGTCCGCTGAACCGAGAGAAATTGGACTGAGGCAAACTTGACTCGCTATGACTTGTGGACTTCAACTCCCAGAATTCCTGAGTCAATCATGCTAGCTCAGGAAATCTGGGAGTTGAAGTCCACATGCCATAGAAGAGCCAACTTTGCCCGCCCCTGGCTTAGTAGATGCTCCTGAGCAAGCACGCTTGCATTTCAGTTCTTAAACCCGCAGATGACGTGTTCGAGAGTTTTAAGTTTAACCTGCAGTAAAACTGCCTACTGCGAGCTGCAAAGTCTGAAGTGAGGACGGTCGGTGCATCGCCCCTAAGGATGCAATGCTGTTTGGTGGCAAATAAATCGGACTCCCATTTAGTACAGATGAAAAAATTAGGACCATTCAATTAGTTTAATAACTTGTCATTCCTCCAGGAGCTTAAAATGGTGACCGCGGCAGACTTTCCGACATTTCCCGATTGCCAATCGTATTGGATTGCGAAATGGTCCCTGACCCCCAAATTAACCGGTCTCTAAAGGTGGATCTGAATCTCCAATGTCTTTAAGTCTTTCAACTCTACATCACTGTAGCCTTCGCAGGCATTTATTTTAACATATCAGTTGCAATTCAATAGATAGTCACTATCCTGACATGCATATGGTTAAAATAGATTGCTACAGTACTTGCAGCCCTAAACAAAACAACAGAAAACCATCAAAACATACACAGAATTGGGAGAAATATGGATAATAAGTGACTAATTTTTCTGAGAACGGAATCACTGTTTTGGACAAATAAGATTAAGCAGCATACATTAAAACTGATTTTCTGGCTTTTCATAAAAGTGAGACTCCCGTATATTGACATCTAACAGTTTGGAACACCACTGCAGGTAGTCCTCTACTTAAAATCACAATTGGGAATTGAACTTTCATTGCTAAGCAAGGCAGTTGTTACTTAACAGTACAATTACTTAATTACTTAAGTCTCATCCAATTTTATAACTTTTTTTGCTATGGTTATTTAGTGAATCACCACAATTTTTAAATAAAACATTCAGTCATTAAGCAAATCCACTTCCCTCCAATGACTTTGTCAGACTGGAAAAATAGCAAATGATGACCACATTACCCCGAGAGTCTGTACCATCAAAAATTTATTCCAATTGCCAAATTTGGATCATGTAACCACATGGACACTGCAATGGCTGTAAGTGGTAGGACCAATTGTAAATCATTTGTCCACAGTTATAATTTCAGTCACTAAATAAATGGTTGTATGTTGAAAACTACCTGTAGGTGGCAATATTGGATGGAATATATTTCCTATAACTTACTGGAGCTTTTAAAGAAGAGACTGGGAGTCATATGTTCAGAATGGTATAGGGTCCCATGCTTGGGCAAAAAATTGAACTAGAAGACCCTCAATGTCTCTTATAATGTTATTCTATTTCTATATTTTCTGCTAGCTAATTGTTAGCCAGATTTTTGTAGTTCAAATATGGTAGCCCTGATTAAAGAAAATTGATGCAAAGTAGGCATCCGTGGTCAGCCTTTCAAAGGTGAAAGAAAAAGAATTCAAACAAATTTTTCATGCAATTACATAGCTATCTCTGATTAACATAATTCAAGTTTTACAATGCCCAGCAGATATATACTGTATTTCTTAAAACAAGTCCTTGGAAATCCCATTGAAATTAGCTATTGAAGAAGCAGAATAAACGCAAGTTAGAAGTTTATATGAGGTCAGCATCAATTTTCTGGGTTTGCACAACATGCCGAAACAGAATAACTGTACAATTTGAAGTCACATGAGATGTTAGTTTTAAAATGCAATTAGCCAAATTATTGTTTGGTATATTATTTAGAGGCAGATGGTGATGTGGTTTCCAAATTTTTGTCAACTTTAAATTTGTCAGATTTCCTTTTTGAAATCTTCCAAATTATTAGTACATCTTCTAGGACTGACTTTTTTAGCTACATATGTTTAGCTACATTCCCAAGCACCCAAAAATGATATTACCTCCATCCCTATTAATGTTCTGGAAGTCCCTCAAAACCTGGCCATTTCACCAGACTGGGATCCCAAAGAATTAGCAATATGGCTCCATCATTGTGGTAAATACCCTCTCCTGTGCCTTGTGTTTTAAATATTTTTATAGTAATAATTCTTTTGTATTTTTTAATAATGATTAATGAACTTTTTGTGAGATAGATGACTATTTAAATACTGTTTGAAGAAATACTTCATTTTGGCTCTCCTGAAATTTGCAGAGAGAAAGAAATATTCATTTCTTTATATTCTGTATAATTTTGTATTAACACTTTTCTGGACTTTTCTTTCTTTCTTTCTTTCTCTCTTTCTTTCTTTCTTTGTCAAATGTGATTGGACACACAAGGAATTTGTCTTAAGTGCATATGCTGTCAGTGTACATAAAAAGAAAAGATACATTTGTCAAGAATTGTGAAATAAAACATTTAATGATTGTTATAGAGTACAAATAAGCAATCAGGAAACAATATTAATATAAATAGTAAGGATACAAACAAGTTACAGTCATACAGTCATAAGTGGGAGGAGATGGGTGATGAGAACAATGAGAAGAGTAATAGTAATAGTAATGCAGCCTTAGTGAATAATTTGACAGTGGTGAGGGAATTATTTGTTTAGCAGAGTGATGACGTTTGGGAAAAATGGTTTGTGTCTAGTTGTCTTGGTGTGCAGTGCTCTATAGCATTTAAAGCTAGAAAGAACTTGGCATATCTCTAATGTAATTAGAATAAATTAGAGTACAACAAATTAGTAATTTGTTGAATATTTGAATGAAGATAGAGGCCAATTGATCAGCAGAGACTTTTAAGCAAGAAGGTGTTATCTTCTCCTTGCTTAAATGTCTGTGCTGATCAATTAGCCTCTATCTTCATTCAAATGTTCAACAAATTACTAATCTGTTGTACTCTAACGTACTCTAATCTTCTCTAGATCTGGTACTTTTCCATGCTTGTCTGTGAAATAGATCTTGCACTTCCTTTTCTGTGATCACCAGGGTTTGTGAATCCCATAGGATGGTGTCAGTTGTAGGAGGTTTGGCTGTTGTTGGTCTCTGAATGTAGGTCTATCTGGGATGGAGGTGTGGAATATGTTATATATCTCCAAGCAAAGTACAGGACAGGACTGATTTTTTTTTACCTTAGAGAAATTCTTCAATATCTCCTGATACTTTTGAATGCGTTTGGGGGTGGGTGGGGTTTCAACTTTGTAGGTGGTGTGTGTGAGAGAGTGAATGAGCCTATTATTTATTGATTGATTGATTTTGTCCAATACATAATGAGGGTTTTAGTGGGTATACACATAGTAAAATACAAGATGAAGGTTATAGAGGATATACAGTACTCATATACGGACGAATGGGACAATTAAAAATGGATAATAAGAAATGGAGAGAAGGGCTCCTAACATTAAAAAATATATCCTAACAAACCTACCAGTCATTTAATGAATGATATTTTAATATAATGGCTTTCTGAGACTCGTCTATTTTAAAACTTGGGAGCTGCAAAAATCAGATCATATGGCAGCAAAGAGTTCCGTGCCACCTGCCGTACACAGAAATACACCTAATCCATAAAACTATTGCAACCTGAAAGATTACGCGAATCTTGGTGAGTGTCCCTTTGTTCACCCGGTAATCAAGCCGGATACTGATGAGTTGGTATCTCTAAGACTTCTGGGAAATGTAGTTTGGTTATTCAATGGCGCGAACAGTCAGAAGCCGGCAATTGCAGGTAACGGAGAGGTGACGAGTAATTGAACCGAAAGAGCAATGGTGGAAGCGGACAAAATCGCAAAGAAAAGAAAAGAAAGAGTGAAATCTTTTTAAATCGACCTTGGGAAATTCAGAAACACAGCTAAAAATAATAGTTGATTAATATTTCTTTGTAATATTATAATGCTTAAAATACAATACTTTATTTAGTATATATTGTTGTGCTCTGGTGAGGGGAGGGAGGATTATATGAACGTATTAAATATAGGTTCAATCAGCACATGAACCTTTTCTGGTATCGTGCTTTGTATTCCTAACGAAGAATGTTACACTTAACCTGTACGTGTGTTATTGCACGTTGCTTTGTCCTCAAGAAATCTCTTCCAAGAAATCGTGGATGTAGTTTGGGGAGAAGGGCTAATGCAGACTTTTATAGTGTGCCAGATTAGGGCTTCTAATTGGTATGGTTTACTGAAAGCATCAGAAGAACCAGGAAGTTCCTAGTGTGAAAGTTGTCCTTGAACTGTGATGCTTTATGCATAGTTCCCTCTAAGCTGAGCAGTGAGCAATCGCTCACTTAAAAATCATCATCAACTCAGAGTTTTCCAAACCTGCCCAGAAGCCGAGAGGGAAAGAGTGAGAGGGAAGGAGAGAGAGAGGAAGAGAGAGGAACAGATAGAAAAAAGAGAGGAAGGAAAAGAGAAAGAAAAAGAATGGGAGTAAGGAAGAAAGAAAATCAAAATCTAGTTTGAAACTAGCTCAACTATTTAAGTGGCATTTTGATATTGATAGAGTTGCCCTATTATGAGCTCACTGTTATAGACACACAGTACAGTATTTTATTTTGATATTCTCTGAGGCAAAACAGGGTGGGTTTTTTATTCATTTATTTATTTATTTATTTATTTATTTATTTATTTATTATTTCTGTGCCGCCCAGTCCCAAAGGGACTGCCGCTCAGACACTATTTATTTATTTATTTATTTATTTATTACTTAGATTTGTATGCCGCCCCTCTCCGAAGACTCGGGGCGGCTCACAACATGTAGAAACTATACTTTTCCGCCCACCCCCCAAAAAAATTAGAGGGAACACTGGCTTTATGTATGCCATTCTATGTTTCCCTCCCAGCTTCTCAAAACTGAAATTATTTGGCAAAAATTACAGTTAGTGATTGTGAGTTTTCTAAACTTTATTCTAAAGCCATCAAGGACAACTAGGATAATTCATCATAATGATAAAGTAAATGGCAGAGATGGATATTTGAGCTTGGTTTTGAGCATCTTGTTTGCTCTAAAGTGGTGTTTCTGAACCTTGGCAATTTTAAGATACTGGATTTCAAATATCTGAAGAATTCTGGGAATTGAAATCCATTAAAGTTGTCAAGATTGAAAAACACTTGCTTAGTATTTCTCAATCTTGTTTGTAAAGAGAACCAAAAAAATACCAAAAGCTGTTCCCTCCTGCTAATTCTCCAGCCTTGAAATCTCTATTTATGGATGCTATCAGTGATAATATACTAGTGAAATGACAGAGGAACATTTGAAGATTTTTATTCTGTTCTGGAGAAATACATTTGTGGAGCCACAGCTAAAAATTTATGAGGGTTAACAAAACCCATGCCAGGACTCTTGAGCCCTAAATGCTCACTTTACACCATTTATTTATTTGATCAGATTTCTATGGCACCCTTCTCCTGCGACTCAGGGCCGGTCACAACAAAGAAAATAGTACATAAAGAAATCTAATATCTAAATATTTAAATCTACTAAAAATCTCGCTACTAAAAACATAAAAACCTAATTTAAGTTAACTCTAAAAACCCCTGCACATTTAAGAAACAGACATCCACATCCATCCTAATTCTTCATTCATAAATATTAAATGTTCTTAGTGACCCCGGGCCTGTCAATAGAGATATGTTTTCAGGACTTGCGAAAGACTGGGAAGGTGGGGGCAATGCAAATCTCTGGGGGGAGTTGATTCCAGAGGGGTGGGGCCGCCACAGAAAAGGCTCTTCCCCTAGGCCCCACCAGACAGCACTGACTGACTGACGGGACCTGGAGAAAGCCAACTCTGTGGGACTTAGTTGGTTGCTGGGATATATAAGGCAGAAGGCGGTCCCATATGTTATGACCTATAAAGTCATGTGGGGCTTTATAGGTCATAACCAACACTTTGAATTGCATTTAGAGACCAATTGCATTCGGAGACCAGTGGGCAACTAGTGCAGCTCGCGAAGTGTTTGAGAAACATGGGCATATCTTGGCATACCCATGACTGCTCGCGTGGCTGCATTTTCTACCACTTGCAGTCTCCGAACGCTCTTCAGAGGTAGCCCCATGTAGCAAGCATTGCAGTAGTCAAACCTCAAGGTGATAATGGTCTTTCTTGCCCCACAAAATGTTGCGTAGGGGACAATATGGTGTTACATGTTCCACAGGGCTAGGGTAGTTGTTGAAAATATCTCTTTCCAGGTCTGCTATTCTGTGGTCAAGAACAGAAGACATTTTTCATAGGTGAATCAAATAGGATAAAGATAAATTTCTGAAGGTTCTCCTATTCGAAATCTTTAGTGGAAGAATATTTCTGTTCAAAGCCATTTCCATCCCCCTCTTTGGCCGAACTCATAAAATCCAATCAGGCTTGCATGGATCTTATTGAAAGAATGCATATACTCTGCCACTTTTCCACCCCCTGGAATAGTAATTATTACTAATTATTTGTATAATAAGGGACCATGAGTAGTGTACAAAACTGGAAAATCCTTGCAAACAGATAAAACGCCAAATCAAACGAACAGTCCAGACTAAAACAATTTTATGAGCAAAACAAATCAAACAAAATAAGAGTTCTACACAAACAATAATACATCAACCTCAGACTTGGGTGGAATTAAACAGAGTTTTCAGTTCTTCCCTTGTTTCAGGGTAGGTGGGGGAGAACACTATTCCAGAAGATATCACTTTTAATAGTTTTTCCTCCAAGATCTACATGGCCTTCAGGTAGGCCATAACAAACTAGCTGTTCCTGAACTCCACAGTTGAATCCATGAGCATGTTATAACTGTTTTAATTTTGTATTCCCTGGACAGTTGAGTTGTTTTAACAATAAATTAAACACAATAAAATGAAAGAAATAATGTTTATTGTGGTTCATTGCATAGTCAGCCTCATATTTAGATTGGATTTGGCATTTTTGTCCACTGATCGAGTCCTTATCAAGGACGTGGGATAGCAGGTATTGATGTCAGATATAAGTTGTTTCCAAGTTTAAGTGCTCTTTGTAATAGACTGATGGTGAATTTGTCAATGCTAATGGTGTTCCAAGTGGTACTTCAGGTGTTTTGGGATTGCATCAAGTCACCTATTATTTTTGGTACTATTGGTGCTGCAATATATTGAATATGTGACAAATAAATTGTCTGGAACTAACCATTTGAAATACACTCTGTTGTGATTCAGTCTGAGGCTCCTCAGGGAACGGCTGGAACTCTGCCGGCTCCATGCTCAGAGGGGGAGGACGAGGAACAGGAGGAGGAGGAGGAACAGGCAGACGGGGAAGAGGAATGTCAGGACGAGGAGGAGGGAGAACAGCCTGAGACCCCCGGGGGGGAGCTCTCCCCAGCGAGTAGCCTGGAGTCATTAGATGAGAACGCACAAGCCATCATAGATATGAGGCAGAGAAGGGCAGCACAAAGAAGGGGACAATTAGCCAGGTATTTCCATCCCTAATAGGCAACAGCTGGGTTTGGGTGTGGTTCTCCTGAGAAAGGTTGAAAAGGCAGGCCCGCCCTTCCTGTATTGTGGAGAGTTATCTTTTGGGAGTCCTGTGGCCTTGCTTCGATCTTTGGCGTCTCTGATTCTGGCTTGTGGCCTCGAAGGCTGAAAACTTGGGGGAGGCGTGGGTTTTATTATCTACAGTGGTGTGTGTGCCAGCAAGAAGCCTGTTGTATTGTCTGGCCGTCGTGACTCTTCTGTGAAGCTTCATAGCATTCCAGTTTGTAAGAACAGTTTTTGTTATCTGTGTTTGTTTTCAAAGATACAAAATGACTTTGCTTTTTACCAGCGTGTCTGGATACTCTTTTTAGTTGGTGTTGACGTCTGGGGGAACACATTCTAGGACTCCCTTTAACAAAGTATATTTCAATGTATCTGTTTCCATTTCTAATGCAGCCTTTTTCAGCCTGGGGCTTACTAGACAGATACTGGTACTTCTTCCAACTTCCATAAATCCATAGTAACTGAGTATAATGGATATTTACACTTCTTCATGCTACCAAATTAGAAAAGACCACTATATGATTTCCAGACCCAAATTTAGAATGGAATGTCATTCTTGGCCGCCCTCAAGAAACACTCTGTATTCTAACTAAAATTATCTTCTCCATAGCATTTAATAAACCGGATTTTTCTATGCCCATCCTTCACTGGGATGGTTTATTTCTCACATTGCTATTTGCTGCCTTTAAGATTCTTGGTTGTTGCAAGATGTTTTATATGTGGATTCCTTATAATCTTATTTTACATTTCAGTTGATTGGGTTTTAAAAAAACTAAAAGCAAAAGAAAGATATATCTGTTACTTTAGTTAACCACTTTGAACATCTTGGGGGTGGGGAGGAGAATGCAAGTGTTTTTAAAATATTATTTTAAACATAATAATTAATTTAGGTTCCATTTAATATGTTAGCATACTGGTTTTATTTCTGCATCACGATGTAATTCTTTTACCTTCTTGTTTGTGTAATTTATGCATGCTCCTGTGATTTAGTTCATATTTGTCCATAATTTCCTATAAGCTTGTATCATTACTATGGGATTTTTTTTAGTTAGTTTTGGAACTCTATAATCGAAACAGGAGCAACACAGAATATAGTTTTTTTAAAAAACAACCAAGGTAGTGGCTTTGTTTGGTCACACTGTGTCCTATTGTCACAGCTGCCATCTTGACATTTTTACCCTAAAGGTAGTCCTATAATGCCAGCATATCCACCAAAGTGAAATAATAAATGATTATTAAGTGCATATTTCTGCCCTACATGATCTTTCTCAACTCTCTGATTATATATATATTTATTTATTATTTTATTCATTTATATAGTTGCCCATTTTGTATCAAGGCCTATGAAAAAAGAAAAAAAAGAAATGGAGAGGTTTAAATGACGGTATGTGAATGGTAAAGGGCAATGGATGTTTATTAACAGGGTATGCATGCATGATGACTGAGATGCTTAGGTTTATGCCTAAGCATGGCTTCGCTTGTATCAATTTGTGGCACTGGGATGCAGGAGAAAGGTTCCCAACAAGGTGTTTTGATATAACATGGCCATTGGTGTTTTGTCATCAATTTACAAGGTCCTTTCCCAACAGTGTTGGCCTCCAAAATGGCTATTGCTTAGAAGTCTAAAAGGTGGCCAGATTGGGTTATCTTGCATCATTGTGTGCTGCTTCTTTATTGTTTTATTTTTATTTATTTTGTCCAATACACAATGAAGGTTATAGAGGATATAGTAGAGAAGAAATACGAGATATAGGAGAGACTATAGGATAGGGGACGGAAGGCACTCTAGTGCGCAATCGTTTAACTAATCCAATAAATGAATGAATGAATGAATGAATGAATGATTTGTAAGGGGCATAAGTGCACCATTGTGCCTCCTGTCCCTGTCCTAGTCCTACTGTCTTCTTCATTTATCTGTTATCTAATACATGCTTGACGAAACAAAGAAACAAACTTCAGAACAACTTCTGTTGCAAAGGCATTTGGCTCAGCAAGAATTTTCCCGAAACACATTTTAATTCTTCTCATCTGTTTCAGTTCCACCAACATGGATATCTTTTACACTAGCGGTGTCCAGTTTGCCGAACTGCTTCAGGGTGCTCTGCCTGGACTGAAGGATTTTTGGCTTTGGGTAACCTTTTTCGGCGATCCCAAATGTGTCTTCACAATCTATTTCCCTCTTGCCTACTTCCTGCTGGATAAGAAGATTGGATTGTCGGTGCTGTGGTTGGGGCTAATCTCAGAATGGCTGAACTTGACGTCTAAATGGTGAGGAAAAAGCAAGGGTAAAAAAATTACTCCAGTATTAGACTGGATTTGTTCCTGTGAACTGTATGGAATGTTTGGAACCTAGCCATTGAATTTTTGGCGTCCAGAAAGAACCCATAGGAACAAGGGCAGTATTACAGTGATCCCTCGATTTTCGCGGGTTCAAACTTCGCGAAACGCTATACCACGGTTTTTCAAAAAATATTAATTAAAAAATACTCCGCGGTTTTTTTTCTATACCACGGTTTTTCCCACCCGATGACGTCATACGTCATCACCAAGAGTCACTTCTCTCTCTCTTTCTCTTTCTTTCCTGTCATTCTCTGCTTCAATCATTTTCTCATTTCTCTTTTTTCTCCCTTTTTCTATCATTTTTCTCTCTCTCTCTACCTTCCACTCTCCCCCCTCTTGCTCTCTCTCTCTTTCTCCCTCTCCCTCTCTTTGAGAACGCCTGCCCCCACCTCTCCTGCAGCCCCCTCGCTGATAGCTGGGACGAAAGTGCTCTCAGCTAAGGGACTGTGAGAGGGGCGAGGCAGGCATTCTCAAAGCGCTCAGAGCGGCTACCGGCCGAATTAGGAGGATGAGAAGCCATAGCTGCCAGCGCTGCTGCAGGAGGACCCGTGTCCGAAGAAAGCCGGTGAGAGGGGTGGATTGGGCGGGCGGGCAGTAGCGGCGAGGGGGCCGGAGGCGCTGGGGGGGAGGGGGCAGCCGACATTCAAAGCAATCTTTGCCGGCCTCCGCACTTTCGTCGCTCCCTGCCCTAATTTCAAGCCCGGCTCCTTGCGCTGCCTTGAAAAAGGGTGCGTGGGGGTAGTTTTTGGCTGTCCATAGCCAAAAATGGTATTTTTATTTCCGCACCGCTACTTCGCGGAAAATCGACTTTCGCGGGAGGTCTTGGAACGTAACCCCCGCAAAAATCGAGGGAACACTGTATTTGGATTTTGGAAGTTCAGATTCTACAGTAAGACAGAAACTTCTGTGCTTTTGAAAGTTGGGGAAGGATAGATCCAGCTTTTTGTGACCCAGAGAGAAGAGCCAACCTACAGGAGGAATTAAATACAGAACATAAACTTTGTTCTGCACGGAGGACATTTTATAGAGCTACCTCCAATTTACAGAGGAAGGACTCCTTTTCATGGTTTATAAATGAATGCTTTTGTAGCTGAGATGGCATTCACGTAGCAAGCATCAAATATATGAGAACTGACTTTAAATTAAAGTAATTACTTAAACAACCCCAAGATGAAAGAACTTATTCAGTGATTCTAGACGGTGGGGAGAGCGAAAATCAGTCATGAAAAGAATTGGAATATTTGATTTATTTGTTAGACTTATATCCTGCCTTTCCTTTGGAAGCCTTTTATGTAGGGAATCTTGTAATAACTTGGACTCAGAAAAAATAATTCACTCAAACTTACTCTTTGAATTTCTACTTTCAACCCATGCTGCACTGTGTTTAGATAGGATGACTTGAATTGCAGCCAGAAGCGCTTTTATTTGTTATTAACTTACAGTCCATTAGTGTTCATTTAATGAAGTTTAATAGAATTCTGTGGAGTAGCAAAATATGTTTTGCTTTCAGAGGAATTAATTTCAAGGCTTAGAACAAATTTGTAAGTATTCATTAATGGAACAAATGTTCTTGTTCTGTCCAGGATAAAGAATTATATAATTGCTCCATTAAGACCAAGGAGAGGATGGCTTATACTACTATAGTAGTCTTTAGAACTTGGAATACATAGATTGTGTACATAGGTGGTCCTCAACTTATGACCACAATTGAGCCCCAAATTTATGTTGTTAAGTGAGACATTTGTTAAGTGAGTTTTGCCCCATCTTAAATCCTTTGTTGCCCTAATTGTTAAGTGAATCACTGCAGCTGACAATCAGTTGTTAAGTGAATCTGGCTCCCCCATTGGTTTTGTTTGTCAAAAAGTTGCAAAGGAGGATCTCATGATCTTGGGCCACAGCAACGATCCTAAGTATGAACCAGTTGCAAAACATCTGAATTTTGATCCCATGATCCTGGGGATGCTACAGAGGTCATAAGTGTGAAAAATGGTCCTAACTCCTTTTTCAGTGCTCTTGTAACTGAACAGTCACTAAATGAACTGTTGTAAGTCAAAGACTGCCTGTATACATGAATAGGGCTTTCTTGGAAGAAAAGGTTGAGTTGACTCTCACCCATGCATTATTGCAGATGGATTGAAGAGCAGTGTAGATACATTGCCTGCATTCTGTCCGGGAGTCACCCTTGGTGTGCACTCTGTGTATTTCATTGGCTTGTGAAAATCTCTAGCCAACATTTGCAAATAAAGCTCTTCTGCATTAACATGTGAAGGAGACTTTGATTCAATTGGAAACTGTTGTTCTCTTTATTCTTATGACACCTGTTAGTTATGGGTGCAAGACCTGATTCTGTGAGAAGTCCAGTAGAAATTAACAAAGCAATGTCCGGTTGCAGATAGCTCTGCCTTAACAAAAGTGCGAAGCTTACAATCCTTGTGCTATAAGATAAAAATTAGAGTCAAAATCAGTCTTACACTGATAAAAGATAATGTTTAGTAAGAATGGTGCAAGCTTGAAGTATTTTCTGGAACTGGTGAAATTGGTGTTTTAGTTCACCTTCAATTCTGAAAATTCTCTTAATCACTGTAGGCCAGTTGCAT
Source organism: Erythrolamprus reginae (assembly GCF_031021105.1). Classification (NCBI taxonomy): domain Eukaryota; kingdom Metazoa; phylum Chordata; class Lepidosauria; order Squamata; family Dipsadidae; genus Erythrolamprus; species Erythrolamprus reginae. The sequence continues at coordinate 117,234,447 of NC_091963.1, forward strand.
TCTTTAAGTCCAATATTCCTCATTGGATTGTTGTAGCAAAATATTGGATGAGGGTGCACTATCTAATGCAGTGTTTCCCAACCTTGGCAACTTGAAGATATTTGGACTTCAACTCCCAGAATTCCCCAGCCAGCGAGTTGAAGTCCAAATATCTTCAAGTTGCCAAGGTTGGGAAACACTGATCTAATGTATCTCACCTTGAGTTCTTAGAAGAATGATGTATGTTCTGTCGAGCTCTCTGGTAAAATCCTCCCAAAAATGCCCAGATACAATTTCAGACACACACACGTTTGAAAATTCAAAACAATGTTCTTTATACCGAAAAATGCAAATAAACGAAGCACTCTTTTTGTATAGCAAAGAGCACTTGTCTCCAAACAAATTGGTAATTTGTACAAGTCCCTTATCAGTTCTGTGATACTTAGCTTGCAGCTGTGAGGCAATTCACAGTCCTTCTTCTTTCACAAAGTGAAACACACTTTGCTCTGGTTTAGTTTCAAAGCGGGGGAAAATCAGCACACAAAGATCAAAGTCAGCAAAGCAGGCATGAAACACAACGATCAAATAATCCTTCACAACGGCCAAACCCACAGGCTGCTATTCATAGCAGCCTCACTAATTACCACAGCCCCACCCAACCACAGATGGCCTTGTTTTCTTTGATAATAATCTCTCGGTTGTTGTTGCCTATGCATCGCTCTCTGCATGCGTGGCTGTATCATTAACTCTTGTTCTGAATCCAAGGAGGAGCTAGATAATTGATCTCCTTCTGAGCTGTCTACCACATTCTCCTCATCCCCTTCACTCATGTCTTCTTGGTCAGAGGAGCCTTCATCAGCAGATTCCACCGGGGGGGGGGGGGGCAAAACAGGCCTGCAGCATGTGGATGTCTCCCCCACATCCACAGTCCTTGGGGCAGGAGCTGGGCCAGAGCCAACCACAACAGATGTATATAAATCAAATGAATCTATCATCAATAAAACTAGAAAAATAATAGTTATCAATTGTAAACAAGTAGTAAACAAAGTGGCAAGTAAATTTAAACTTCCTAGCGTTTTGGAAGTCTTGAATTTGTTCTTCCCAGCTCTTCATTATATATATTTCCTCTTCCTCCTATTTCCAAGGTTGTTGTTTGGCGAACGGCCCTTCTGGTGGATCTCTGAATCAGGATTTTCCCAGAAGAAGGAGATTTTTCTCCGTCAGTTCCCATCTAGTTGTGAAACAGGACCAGGTTGGTTATCCAGTCCAATAGAAATTGAAGAAAATAAGTGTTGAAAGTTGATGTTACCCTCTAACCCACACTCTTGACATAATGTCCTATAAAGTTCTTGAATGCATCATTTGTACTTTGCTTTTAATTTAAACCTGTTTTTCTTTGGGTCAATCAGTGTTTCCAGATTGGCTATGCCTACCATGCCAATTATTGTGTGAATAGGGAAGGCTTTCTCATGCCACTCATTTTGTGCAAATAACGACAACATATTTTTATATTGTTTGGTCATCCAAATAACCTGTCCAAGGACAGTGGTGGCGAACCTATGGCATGGCTGCCACAGGTGGTAAGCGGAGCCATATCTGCTGGCACGTGAGCTGCTACCCTAGTTCAGCTGCAATGTGCATGTGTGTGCCAGCCAGCTGATTTTTTGCCTTGTCTGGAGACTCTGGGAGGGCATTTTCAGCCTCCAGAAAAGGCTTCAGGGAAACCTCTGGAGCCTGGGGAGGGCGAAAAATGGATCTACTGGGCCCACCAGAGGTTGGAAAATGGGCTTTCACGCCTCCAGAGGGCCTCCGCGGGAGGGGGGAGCTCATTTTCGCCATTTCCAGGCACTGAGTTATGGGTCTGGGCACTCGGGCATGCATGATAGCACCTGCACAAGTGCTTTTGGACCCCGAGAAAAAAAGGTTTGCCATCACTGTCCTAGAAAATACCAACGTTGCCATGGAAAGTTCAATAGTTTACCTATAGGCTATTTATAATGCTATTTTGTCTTCATTTGGACCATAGATTCCCAGTATTAAAGTCTTAGTCCCCTCTAAGTAACTTTCATTCCAACATCTCTGCCACAATCCCTAGTCAATATAAGTTTTGTAATAGAGTTTAGAGCGTTTGTATACAAAACAACTCCATTTTCTTTTATCCCTACTGAAATGAATTCTCTACCTAAGCTTCGTTTACTCCAGGGGGATGGAAGGTGTAATAATCATGGACACATTAACATATGGTAATTCTTGAGCAAAGCTTCCCGAGCTAAGAAGTCTCTCAGTCAGCTGTGTTTATTTTTATAGTAATCTTCTTGTGCACACAGTTACAATGATTAGTTTATCCCAAAGATAGCTATCTTTTAACAATGTGATAATTGGTTAATATACAGACCGATCATGTCAAGCATATCGGCGAGTGTGTGATTATATTGTGCTAGTTTAAACTTTACTGTTGAATAGAACAATAGAAAGAGCTGAGTAAGTAACCTTTACCTTAAACAGAACAGAGAGCAGAGTGTTTAGTCAAGATAGTCAAGATCAATGTTCCGTATCGTTGACAATAATTGACAATAACCTACAGAAGGTAAAAGAAAGGGAAAGAACTGTGGGATGAGGGGGGAAAACAAGGGGGAGAAAAGCATTAACTTTTGACTTTTTTCAGTGAAACAGGATAAAAATAATAAACTTTTTAAAATAAACTTTTTTACTTATAGAAATAGCTAGTACATATAAGTACAGTGATACCTCATCTTACAAACGCCTCGTCATACAAACTTTTCAAGATACAAACCCGGGGTTTAAGATTTTTTTGCCTCTTCTTACAAACTATTTTCACCTTACAAACCCATCACCGCCACTGGGATGACCCGCCTCCGGACTTCCGTTGCCAGCGACACACCCGTTTTTGCGCTGCTGGGATACCCTGAGGCTCCCCTCCATGGGAAACCCCACCTCCAGACTTCCGTTGACAGTGAAGCACTTGTTTTTGTGATGCTGGGATTCCCCTGCTGGGATTCCTCTGCAGCATCACAAAAACACAGAAGTCCAGAGGTGGGGTTTCCTATGGAGGAGAACCTCAGGAATCCCAGCAGCGCGAAAACGGGCGCTTTGGCTGGCAAAAGGGGTGAATTTTGGGCTTGCACACATTAATCGCTTTTCCATTGATTCCTATGGGGAACATTGTTTCGTCTTACAAACTTTTCACCTTAAGAACCTTGTCCTGGAACCAATTAAGTTTGTAAGACAAGGTATCACTGTATAACAGGAAATATATTTAATCGGTAAGTCCCAAAATCAGAATTTCATTTTCTCCTATTTTATAATTTTTTAAAAAATCTGTTTCTTATAAGGAAATAACACCTTGTTGAACTTTTCCAAATAATGAAGTACAGGTAGCCCTCAGCCTGTAATCAGAATTGGGGCTGGAATTTTTGTTGTAAGTTTGGGGGTCGTAAAGCGAGTCATCTATTTTTATGATCATTTTAGTGTTTTCATTAACTGAATCACCACAGACAGTGAATGAATTGTGTGGTCATTAAGCAAATCATGTGGTCATTATCCAAATCCAGCTTCCTCAGTGGAGGGTTTCTTTGCCATTTTTTATGGAAATCAGCAAAAAAAATGTTTGCGAATTGCAAATACTGTATGTGACTGCAGGATGCTACAAAGAGCTGGAAACGTCCTACCAGTCAATGACTACTTCAGCTTCAACCGCAACAACACAAGAGCACGCAACAGATTCAAACTTAATACGAACCGCTCCAAACTTGACTGTAAAAAATATGATTTCAACAATCAAGTTATCGAAGTGTGGAACTCATTACCAGACTCAATTGTGTCAACCCCTAACCCCCAACACTTCTCCCTTAGACTCTCCACGATTGACCTCTCCAGGTTCCTAAGAGGCCAGTAAGGGGCATACATAAGTGCACTGGTGTGCCTTTCATCCCCTGTCCAATTGTCTTTCCTTTCTTTCACCTATCATATACAGTGATACCTCATCTTACAAACGCCTCATCATACAAACTTTTCGAGATACAAACCCGGGGTTTAAGATTTTTTTGCCTCTTCTTACAAACTATTTTCACCTTACAAACCCGCCGCCGCCGCTGGGATGCCCCGCCTCTGGACTTCCGTTGCCAGCGAAGCACCTGTTTTTGCGCTGCTGGGATTCCTATGCTGGGATTCCCCTGCAGCATTGCAAAAACACAGAAGTCCAGAGGTGAGGTTTCCTATGGAGGGGAACATCAGGAGAATCCCAGCAGCGCAAAAACGGGCACTTTGGCTGGCAAAAGGGGTGAATTTTGGGCTTGCACGCATTAATCGCTTTTCCATTGATTCCTATGGGAAACATTGTTTCGTCTTACAAACTTTTCACCTTAAGAACCTTGTCCCGGAACCAATTAAGTTTGTATATTCTCTTCCTTTCATATATCCTCTCCTCTAAGTTCACTTTTACCCTTATATATATTACCACATGTCTTTTTTTCTTCCTATGTATTTGTGTATTGGACAAATAAATAAATAAATAAATAAATAAATAAATAAATAAATAAATCCATCCAAGCTGGTATCCAAGCGCCCAAATAACAGTTGTGATTGCAGGGGTGGTGCAGCTGAGACTGTCATAACTTCAAGTTGTCATTGACAAAACTGTTATAAGTTGAGGACTGAAATTTAATTCTATTTTGAGCAGCATTTGCTGCATTTTTATTCCATATTAGGCATTGATAATTAGTGCCGAGTTATTTTATGTGACATTTTTCTTCTCCCATTTTACCTCGACAGTTAGATCATGAGGGCAGTGTCCTTTACTCTAAACTGCGTGCTGCAATCCGTGACTATATTTTGCAGTGGTTTTGATGAAAAACATTTACCGTATTTTTTGCACTATAAGTCGCACTTTCTCCCCGGGTGGAAATGTCTGTGCACCTTATAAAGCGAATATTGCAAGGCCGGGGTGGGGGGCTTAATGTCACTGCCGCCGCCTGTCACTGCTGCTGCCGCTTGCCGCCACTGGGGAATGATGGAACCTTCACTGCCGAGCAGCTCATTGGTGGTTGCATTGGCCTCCGGAATGCTGCTGATCAGCCCTGTTTGCTATTTGCTGCCGCCACCAATCACCACCGATCACCACTGCAAACGGCAGCGGTGATAGGCAGCAAATAGCAGTGGTGAATGGCGGCAGCAGCAAGTGGTGGCAGCAGCGAGGGCAGCAGCAGACCTAGAATAGTGATTGGCAGTATTCTAAGAGGCCGATCCAACTGCCAATCAACTAATTGGCAGCAAAGGCTCCAATGTTCCCTGGTGGTGGTAGCAGCTCAGCTCAGCTCAGTTGACCAGTGGTGGACGCAATGGAGTAGAGCCCTGACTAGCCACTTGCTGGGGCAGCAGACTGACCAGGCTGTTTGCTGCAAGGACATTAACCAGATGAATACTGGACAGAGGCAGAGGCAGATTTTTTTTCTTGTTTTCCTCCTTTAAAGCTAATGTATGTTTTATTGGTCTGGTGCATCTTATAGTGAGAAAAATGTGGTACTTCTGATTTTTCCCCCTAAAACCACACCCATAGCAAACCCTCAGTTGACTTAACAATTGCTGCAAAAAAGATTGTAAAGTAGGGTTGGTCATCTGACCAATCCATTTAATGATATGAGTTATTTATTTATTTATTTATCTATTGGATTTGTATGCCGCCCCTCTCCGGAGACTCGGGGCGGCTAACAGCAACAATAAAGCAGTGTACAATAGTAGTCTGATGTTAGAAATAATTAAAAGCCCATTAATATAAAAACCAAACATACATACATACATACCATGCATAAAATTGTAAAGGCCTAGGGGGAAAGAGGATCTCAATTCCCCCATGCCTGGCGGCAGAGGTGGGTTTTAAGCAGCTTACGAAAGGCAAGGAGGGTGGGGGCAATTCTAATCTTTGGGGGGAGTTGGTTCCAGAGGGCTGGGGCCGCCACAGAGAAGGCTCTTCCCCTGGGTCCCACCAAGCGACATTCATTAGTTGACGGGACCTGGAGAAGATCCACTCTGTGGGACCTAACTGGTCACTGGGATTCGTGCAGCAGAAGGCGGTCCCTGAGATAATCTGGTCCGGTGCCATGGGCAGGCTCTGTTATGGTTGTAATTTGAGGACTACCCATAGATCATTAATTTAATAACACTATGTGACATAATTACTTTTCCTTTATTTTTTCTCTCTTTTATATGGATGATCATTAGCAACCAGAGGGATTTTATTTCTTTTACTTTTTTTTATAGGCAGTCCTTCTGGCCACTGTATGATCACCGGTGCAGCCCTGTGGCCAATTGTAAGCATTCTGGCCAAACAGACAGCCCAGAACTCTAAAAGGTATTTAGCAATTACAATAGCACTTATATACCGCTTCACATTGCTTTATAGTCCTCTCTTTACAAAATCAACATATTGCCCCCAATAATCTGAGTCCTTATTTTATCGACCTCAGAAGGATGGAAGGCTGAGTCAACCCTGATTCTGGTGAGATTTGAACTGCCAAATCGCAGTCAGTCAGCAGAAGTAGCCTGCAGTACTGCACTTGAACTACTGCGCCACTGTGGCTCATAATGGGCTCCATCCCGCTCTCGGTTCCCCAGGCCCACTGGCAGAATCAGGTCTTCAGCCCCTTCCAGAAGAATGTTAGAGTGGGGGCCATTCTAATCTCTGAGGGGATGATGTTGCAGAGAGAGGGAGCCACCATGGAAAAGGCCCTTCTTCTGGGTCCCACCAGGTGTATCTCCCTGCTCTGATGAGTCGGATAGATGTGACTGGAAAGAGATGGGCCTCAGATAACCTGATCCCAACCCATTAACGGCCTTAAAGGTAACAACCAATTGTACCCAGAAGCTAATTGGCAGCCAATGCAGCTCTCAAAGGAGAGGTGATACATGTGCACACTGAGGTCTGCACAAAACCATGCGGGCGGCTGTATTTTGTACCAACTAGAGCTTCCAGATGCTCTTCAAGGGCAGCCCCATGTAGAACGCATTGCAGTAGTCAAGACGGGAAATGACTAGGGCATGAGTGACAGAATAGGGATTGTTGATCCAGGAAAGGGCATAACTTGCACATAGCCCGCAGTTGCACAAAGCCCACCTGGCCACAAGCACCACCTGTTCTTTGAGTAGGAGTCATGAGTCCAGGAGAAAGCTTAGATTACGCACTGGGTCTGTTTGGGAGAACTGCCATCCCATCCAAGACCAAAGATGGCAGTTCTCCCAGTGGACCCCAAACCCAGAGCCACTCAATGTTGCCAGGGTTAGTTCCAACCGATTCAACCTGCTGTGGTTGGCTCTGGGCCAGCTCCTGCAACGGGGAATTTGGATGTTGGCTTAGGAGAGTCCTCAGGTCCCCAGACACTTGTCTTACTGCCATCAGCTTCTGACAGTGAGGATTCCTTCCCAAGGTCAGACTCTGGGGAAGAAGAAGAATCAGGTAGAGAGATGGATGCAGCCAGCCCATTAGTTAATGACCCCATTACTGCGTCATCGGACTCAGAGGAGGAGGATCGGTAGATAGATGCCAGAATGCGCAGGTTCATGGCTAGAAGGGACCAACTGCGCAGGTATTGTCGGAGATAAGGGAGAACACCAGTAGCTGAGACAATTAGACTAATGGAGTTGCTGATAAATTACCAGCGTTGCAGAGAGCGCATGTGGGAGTTTATCCATTTGGAGAAGGATACGTCGTGTTTGCTTTGTTCCTGGACTTTCACAGACTTTTTGGGATTTCACAGCTAAGTAAATCTTGTGGATTCACTCGAAGAGGTTTGGCTACTCACAGCTGCTCTTATCTGCTCTGTTTATTTTTTGTCTTTCATAGCTTTCAAGGACCGTTATCTGTGTGTGAGCTAGTTTGCTGAGTTTTATTTTAGATAAACTGTGTTTCTGTTTACTTTATAACAGCGTGTGTGTTTGAATTTACATTTCTGACTTAATTAGGGCTCGTAACGTGAAGCCCAGCATAACACAACCTTGCAGGTGGCGGCCATGGCCAGGTGCTGAGTTATTTTATGTGACATTTTTCTTCTCCCATTTTACCTCAACAGCTGGATCATGAGGGCGGTGCCCTTTACTGTTTATTTTATCCTCTTGCTGTTAATCGGACTATCACGTATCTTCATTCTTGCTCATTTCCCCCATCAAGTTATTGGTGGTATTTTGGCAGGTAAGTTTGTCATGAAAGTTAGCAGTATGTTATCTGTTCTAGACTCTTGGTTTGCTTGTATATGGCAATGCAGTATATCAGCCCAGTTTTTAAAGACCCTTTTGGAAATTTGCTTTCAAGATTGATAAAGGCACACGTCACTGAGAATATTTCTATCAAAAACCACTTTCCATGGGTAATCTAGTAGGACCATTACTATAGTTTGTCTTCAGTATCTAAGTCTGAATCCTGACTGATCCATATAATCCATATAAACCCTCCTCGGAGAGGGATGGCATACAAATCTAATAAATAATAATAATAATAATAATAATAATAATAATAATAATAATAATAATAATAATTATTATTATTATTATTATTATTATTATTATTATTATTATGTCAGTACAACACAGCAAACGAGATCACTATGCTGGATTTCGTATTTCATCACCAGTCAGGCGCTTCTCAAGCACCTAGGACTGCGTGATGTAGCGGCGAATTATGTTTGCTGATCCCAGTAAAGCGGCCTTTTGCAATTGACAGATGGAGATTTTGTCAATTCCAATGGTTTTCAAATGTCCGCTGAGATTCTTTGGCACTGCACCCAGCGTGCCAAGTACCACTGGGACCACTTTCATTGGCTTACGCCAGAGTTGTTGCAGCTCGATTTTTAGATCTTCCTATTTTACTAATTTCTCAAGCTGCTTCTCCTCAATTCTGCTGTCCCCTGGGATTGCGATGTCGATGATCCATACTTTCTTTTTCTCCACAATCAGGATGTCTAGTGTGTTATGCTTCAGAATTCGGTCAGTCTGAAGTTGGAAGTCCCACAGTAGTTTTGCTTGCTCATTTTTGACCACTTTTTTGGGTTTATGATCCCACCAGTTCTTTGCCACTGGTAAATGGTAGTTCCAGCACAGGTTCCAGTGGATCATCTGTGCCACAGCATCATGTCTATGCTTGTAGTCAGTCTGTGCGATCTTTTTGCAGCAGCTGAGTATGTGATTGATTATTTCACTATTATTATTATTATTATTATTATTATTATTATTATTATTATTATTATTTCCTCCAGTATTCTCTGTAACTGCCAGCCAATTACTTTCTTACAGCATTGCTCCCAAAGGAATGTTTGGAAACTGGGTATTTAAAATAATCAAATTAAGCAATACATTAAGCAATGTAAAATAATGCACTTGGGGAAAAGGAATCCTCAATCTGAGTATTGTATTGGCAGTTCTGTGTTAGCAAATACTTCAAAAGAAAAGGATTTAGGGGTAGTGATTTCTGACAGTCTCAAAATGGGTGAACAGTGCAGTCAGGCGGTAGGAAAAGCAAGTAGGATGCTTGGCTGCATAGCTAGAGGTATAACAAGCAGGAAGAGGGAGATTGTGATCCCCTTATATAGAGCGCTGGTGAGACCACATTTGGAATACTGTGTTCAGTTCTGGAGACCTCACCTACAAAAAGATATTGACAAAATTGAACGGGTCCAAAGACGGGCTACAAGAATGGTGGAAGGTCTTAAGCATAAAACGTATCAGGAAAGACTTAATGAACTCAATCTGTATAGTCTGGAGGACAGAAGGAAAAGGGGGGACATGATCAAAACATTTAAATATATTAAAGGGTTAAATAAGGTCCAGGAGGGAAGTTTTTTTAATAGGAAAGTGAACACAAGGACAAGGGGACACAATCTGAAGTTAGTTGGGGGAAAGATCAAAAGCAACATGAGAAAATATTATTTTACTGAAAGAATAGTAGATCCTTGGAACAAACTTCCAGCAGACGTGGTAGATAAATCCACAGTAACTGAATTTAAACATGCCTGGGATAAACATACTGTATATCCATCCTAAGATAAAATACAGAAAATAGTATAAGGTCAGACTAGATGGACCATGAGGTCTTTTTCTGCCGTCAGTCTTCTATGTTTCTATGTTTCTATGTTTCTATGTTTCTATAACTTATTGAGGATGGGACATTAACTCTGCTGCATTCAAGGCAGGATGCAAATATCCCTTCATCAAAGATGCATTCCCTCTTCCTGAATATTGTTTTTCCTGGCAACTTTCACAGCCAAGTGATATCAAATCCACAGGTGATTAGACTAATGGATCAGAATGCCATATCCATTTTGTCTGCATCCTTCAGCTCTAACTGAGCTTAAATAACTACGGATGGCAAGAGTATCAAGAAAACTTATCGGATCAAAAATATTACCAGCTTCTTCTTTAAAATTATCCTTGCTGCTGCCCTGGCCTAAAAGCATATTTATTTCTAACTACATGGTCACAAGATTGCAGTGGAAAGTTGGCTGAAGAATAGTTTATGAGATTATGAATTTGGTAAAGAAATTAGATATCTCTTAAATTAAGAGTGGCCACATCTGGATCTCTTAGTTAAATCCTTGAATGGTTTTATAATAGGTCATTTAATATTCCTCATGGACCATTGATTTATCATAACAGACATAATATGATTCCCTGCCCCAGCTTATATTAATTTGAGAAATAATATATTAAAAGATGCTTGAGATAATCAAGAAGGGACTTTCATGTAGAAGAATCATCATCACATAGGTTTTTTAGCTTATCATTTTTGCAATTCAGAATGTATGTTTGATAGTCCTCTGGTTTCAAATTTAAAAAGCAAAATAAATACAATAAGCCTGACATCTACTAATTTTTTCCTTCATCTACATCTCACCAGGTTATCCTGAGATTTTTGCATTTTGCTTGTGTGATTCCAGCAGATTTTCAATTTTGAGATGGGACAGGATTGGACAGTGAAGATCAGAATGGTTTGCTTGGCAAAGACTTCCAGTTTTTAACCTTAAATTCCACCCAAAATCCAAACAGAAAAGGCAGCAGTAGAACTGTATTTTTAACACTACTCTCCAGGTGATAATTACCATATCACCAAATGCTGATTGGTGATCTGGCTAATCATAGTCTGTTGGCCTCTGCTTTAGAACATCCAAAGATTAAGGCAATAGAGGTGGCAGTTTATATTGAAAATTCCTTTCTCCACCATCTCTCTTCAGGGATCAGTTTAGGTTGGCTATTTCAATCCTGGGTTCCACTGGACAGAGGATTCCGCTTCTACCTGATGACTTCATTCTCCCTTGGGCTAAGTGCCACAGCGATTTATTGGACATTGATTATTCTTGGCATAGATCTCCAGTGGTGAGTTCCTTCGGTGCACAGGAATGCATGGGCTCCTCTATTTTCACAGGCTATCAAAATACCTTAACAGCCTTTCTTAACTAGCAATCCTTCGTGGAACCTAGCACATGCTACCTGCAACACTATGATGCTACTTGCTGGTCAGCGTGGCTATTTTCTGTATTTGCTGGTGTTGGGCAGACAGAAAAGGGTAAGACAAAATGGCTTAAGTTATGCCCTAAGCATGAGATGAGGGCAAGATTACGAAGACATCAAGCGAAAGCAATGTGTTGATTATGCTATAAATACATGAAGCTCTCTGTTTTGTAGGCTGTTTCATGCACATGTCCGCCATGAACTTTTAAACCCTTTTCCTGGCTTGAAAAGGAGGAAGGGAAGCTATCCGTCCACATAACCAGTGGGTGAAGTTTGCAGCCATTTAATGGTCTTTTAAAGACCTTGCTTAATTCTGACATCTTGAAAGATCTTTCACCAAATACCAGGCATATTCAAATAACAAAGGAATGACTCAAATGTTGATTTAAACATTTGTAGGTATTCACTTCTAAAAAGAAAAAATCCAGTTTACCCATGGACACCACATTTTGTAATTTTAGAGATTCAGGGAGATTCTAGAACTACTAGATTTCAACTTTTTCCTCCCATAGAACTGATTACAAAAAGGGACGAGTACAAGTGCACTAGAGTGCCTTCCGTCCCGTCCTATTGCTCTCCTATATCTCCTATACCTTTCTTCTATTCCTATATCTCTTCTTCTATTCTTTCATTGATATGTTCTATTACTATATCTTCTTTTCTATTATTTCTTAGATATATTTTACTATGAGTATCTCCTCTATAACCTTCCTCATGTATTTTACTATTTGTATATAGATATATACCCACTAAAACCCTCATTGTGTATTGGACAAAATAAATAAATAGGTAAGTTTCACATGCCTCTTTCATCTTCTTGTCTTCTTTAGGTCAACGAAACTTGCTGCAAAGTGGTGTGAAAATCCCAAGTGGATCCGCATGGACACATACCCATTTGCTTCCCTGTGTCGTGATGTAGCCACAGTCCTTGGACTGGGACTGACCTTTCACTCTTCATCCTATACTCAATTGAAGCTGGAGAGACTTGGTTGGCTTCAGAGGGGATGGTGTGCCATCCTGTCTCTTGTCATCCTGTACTTCTTAAGTAGAATGGGCCAGCCGCAAGACGTGGCTCTGTGGTATGGGCTGAATTTTGTAAAGTATGCTAGTTTCCCCTGGATAGTAATTTCACTGATTCCCAGAACAATCCAAATACTGTCCTCTCCAGGAATACCATCTCACATAGATTAGCTAGTTTTTCCTTGAAATATTTATTCTTTGCCCTTAGACTTTTCCATTGAAGGAAATGTTGTATTTCCTTCAAGATATAGATGCCGTGGCCAACCCGCAGTCCATGGGCCACATGCGGTCCTGGACATTTAGTAATGTGGCCCATATTATAAAATATTAACATGAAAATTCAATCTGTAGGCCACCTCCGTAAGATCTCTGGTTCAGTCTCCAATATTTTCACAGAGGGTTAGAAAAAATTCTCCTGTAAAATCAATGGAAAACTGAATTAGGTAGTTTGATAATTCAGTTTTATATATGACAACTTCCTCTAATTCTAAGTGCTTTGTCTTGCCTTAGTTTGGTCAACAGCTTGAGGACAAAGTCCTATCACTGACCAGCATAAAATAGCTTTTTACCAAAATGAGGTGAAATTGTTTCACGTGTCGAAGTTTGACATTGTTTGATGCATTTAGAAATGTCCCCATTAAAGATACATGTCTTTATTCAGTTCTATAACCCAAAGAAATCAAGACAAGATATGCTATGTTGAGATATGCTATGTTTTTGACTGGTAACTTCTTCCTAGAGCAAAAGTCTACCCCAACAAATTCAATTTTTATAAAGCTGACTGATTCATTGTGAGTTAGCATCATGGAAGAGCTCTTCGAAGGGTCGAACATCCTCTTCCCAAATATTCTGCTGCTTTCTGGAGTTGAATTGGAACGTTTTCCTGATTTGTGTGAGCATGGATCCTCACAATATGTACTATTCGTAGAGTCGTATGCAATTATTCAGAAAAAAATTAATCTCTTAAAATCTCAGAAATATTGGAAGGGCGTCATATTGGAATCCAAAGCTACAACGGTTTTCAGATATGCTTGTCCAACATTTTCTGGTAGATCCTAGCCATCCCCTTCAAAATAATTTGAGTTCATTGTTGAACCATTCTAACCATCCAAACATGGTTGATCCCCCCCATCCTATAGTTTAAGTTTAGCATCTAGTTCTGCTTTTCAAATCAGCAAAAGACAAAGAGATCTCTTCTTTTTGAAAAGCACAATGGAATCTTTTCTTTCCTCTTAGTGTGATATGTATCCTTACCATGTGTGTTTTGCACTACAATCAAGCAGATGGTATTGAAAATGATAACTGCACTGGCATACTTGATATCAGGGCATACCTGCTCACCAAATAATGGAGAAATATAATCTCAGGGTATCCCATGGCTGATTTGCAATGTTTAAAAAGATGTTATGGTAAATTAAAATGTTCAAGTTGCTTTTTTTCAACTCTGTATAATGTGTATGTTTATGATTAGTTCTGTGCAGAGTAGCTGGTGTGAATTTATTTTATACTTTGGTATATTTAATAAACTTCTATTAGGTGGATATTTCCACAAATGAAGCTGCATTTTACTCGCCATCTCTCCGATGTTCATTAAAATGAAGGGAGCACACAATAGTATTGGTTGCCATCAACTTCCGGTCACAATTCAAAGTGTTGGTTATGACCTTTATAGCCCTTCATGGCACTGGACCAGAATATCTCCGAGACCGCCTGCTGCCGCACGAATCCCAGCGACCGATTAGGTCCCACAGAGTGGGCCTTCTCCGGGTCCCGTCAATTAAACAATGTCGGTTGGCGGGCCCCAGGGGAAGAGCCTTCTCTGTGGCGGCCCCGGCCCTCTGGAACCAACTCCCCCCGGAGATTAGAACTGCCCCTACTCTCCTTGCCTTTCGTAAGCTCCTTAAGACCCACCTGTGTCGTCAGGCATGGGGGAACTGAGACATCTCCCCCGGGCATATACAATTTATGAATGGTATGTGTGTATGTATGTGTGTTTAGAAAATGGGGTTTTTAAAATGTTTTTAGTAGAAATTTAGATTTGTTGTAAACTGTTTTTTTCACTTTGTTGTGAGCCGCCCCGAGTCTGCGGAGAGGGGCGGCATACAAATCTAAATAAACATAAACAAACAAACATAAAAGGTTTCTGATTATCAAAGGGGTGAGAACACCTCTTATTTGCACTATTTTGTGAACAGTTTTTAAGTATGTTTATTTTTAAAAGTTATTGTGATAAGCGGGATAACTTATGTAGCCCTTTATCAGTCTTCTTGCTGCAGGTTATTTGCTCTCAGCCAATTACTATCCATCCATGTACAGGAGGACAATATATTCAGGTCTAAAAGTCCCCAGGGTTGGCAGAAAGAACCACACCCTCTGAAATTGCACAGCATTTTATGATGCAGCCTTCACAGAACGCTTACTTCATTGTACAACCTAATAGTCTATGGCAAAGTAGTGGTATTTTCAAAGAGAAGGCACAGTTGCTTAGCATCCTAAATAAAGCACTCCATTATGCAGTTATTTGTGGCTGGCCCCATTTGTGAACCATATCCTTTTGTTACTGTGCTTCTTAGATATTGGAATAATTCTACACATTTTTGGGAGAAGGAATATTGCAACATTTTGTCCCTATTTTCTCTAATTATGTTTTACAGTCTGTTCTCTTTTGTGTCCGAAAATTGGTTCAGTTGAATCTCGTGAGTATTATCTACTTCTTGTATCTGAGAGAACACAGCGATACAATTTAGAACTTTTTGAATAAGGACAGAGAGGAACTGCTACTATGTCACGTGATACATTGCTAACCGATGGAATCCACTACTAATGAATGTTGTAAAAAAAAACATTAGAAATAATTTAAATTATTTGTAGGATAAGCATGTTTCCTGCCTTTTCTCACTGACAAGCAGTTGGGCTGCTTTTCCATTCCTAGTCCTGATTGTGGGAGAAGTTGTCCAAATTTACATGGATACTTGGAAGATCATCGTCTGTTATACTATCTTATTGGAGGAGTACAAACTTTTCTAGATAAGAACCTGGTGTTCAAGATTTTTTTTACCTCTTCTCAAGAACTATTTTCCACTTACAAACCCGAGCCTCCGAAACTGTAACTGGAAAAGGCAGGGAGAAGCCTCCGTGGGGCCTTTCTAGGACATTTCTGGGAGGAAACCGGGCCGGAAAAGGCAGGGAGAATCCTCCATGAGGCCTCTCTATGGAATCTCCTGGGAGGAAACGGCCTCCACCCTCCCTGTGGTTTCCCCAATCACATGCATTATTTGCTTTTAAATTGATTCCTATGGGGAAAATTGCTTCTTACAAACTGTTCTACTTAAGAACCTGGTCATGGAACAAATTAAGTTTGTAAGTAGAGGTACCACATTAAAAAACCTTGGTCCAGCTGCCCCGCCTGGTAGCACCTCGTAAGGGCCACCCCTTCCCAGGGTTACAGAAGATGGTCAACAGTTTTGAAGGTGGAAGAGGGCTTTACGCTCCAGCAATAGATAAAACAGCAAAACTATCTTCTAGAAAGGAAATTGACTTCAAACCTCCACTGCCTTGTGGCTATATCCATCATTGGAAAAGGCTTCAGGAGTAAACCTTGAGGCAAAATCCGGAGCCAGAATCCCGGAAGCAGTTTGTGACGGCTTACAGCCACGTTCTGATAACTCCTGTGGTGTAGCTGGAACCAATCGTATTGGCTTTGCCATTTCAGAGATATGGAGAGTGGGGGATCTCCTGCTTGGGCTATCCTCCATACTAACTTACCCATGCCTCATACTCCAGCTTTGCATATGGCATTTTAGGAACTCTTTCCAGAGCATGATACCATAGTCTTTCGAGACTGAGGGATGTCAATGTTGGAAGCCTGTTTCTGACCACTATGTAAAAATCAGGTACAGAAAATGACACTGGTTATTGAGGAATATCAAAAATAATCATTCTTAATCTGCATGTGAGACTTCTAGAAGTAGCTCACAGACCATTCTGGATAAAATGAGAGACTTCACGCATGTGTTTTTTTCTGCAACTGTGTTCATGCCCTAGTCATCACCCACTTGGATTGTTGCAATGGATTATATATGGGGCTGCCCTTGAAATGTATTCAGTAGCTACAATTTGTCCAAAATGCAGTGGCATATATAGTTTTGGAGGCTCTAAGGGTGGCACATGCAGCACCACTGTTATGTGAGCTACTCTGCCTCTGGGTACAACTCAAGGTGTTGGTTATTTTACCCTTTCTAGCACAGCTCCTGGATATCTGCAGAACTGCCTTTCTCCAATGGAATTAGAGCACCCCACTCATGCTGGCTCCCATAAGTTTAGGAATTTCACCAGCTGGATACAGGAGAAAAGCCTTTTCTGCCATGGCCCCACCCTTTGAAATATCTTGTCATGTAAAATGGCACTCTCCTCTACAAATCCTTGAGGGTTTTTTTTAGTTTGAATTTTTAGTAATTTTAATACATTTTATAACTGTTTGTAGACCAGTCGGTTGCTTTGAACCACGAGTCTACGGAGAGGGGCGGCATACAAATTTAATAAATAAATAAATAAATAAATAAGGTGGGCTGCAATTTAATAATAGATAAAAAATAATTAGGTTAATTAAGATTCCTGGATTCTTCCTGTTAATAATACAACCCTATGCCTGTCTCCTCAGAAGTAAATTCCACTGCACTTATTACTAGGTTATTGTGTACCAAATTGCAGCCTAACATGGTGCTGTACTTTAAATGACTTCAACATACAATAATTGTAGGACTGTGGGGGTTTTTCTTAGCATAATTTTATGTTTGAAATGGTTGCTACTTCTTGTGTGATCAAATTAGCTCTGTGTTTAATGGAAAAGCTAAGGAAGTAATTGATTATTACAAAACTAAAGAGGTGATTTATTCAGGTAAACTGCAACTCTTTAAACCTATAGGCAGAGGTGAATTGTGGAGAAGATTGACAGAAAATGGTTGGGGCCAGATGAAAGAAACAAAGAAAAGGTGATAATTTTAGGACAATTTTACAAGCATTGACTAACTTACCTAAGATTTTGGGTGCAGGAACACAACCCAGAAATGAGTCTAACAGCATTAACTGGCCAAAACGAAATGGTCAGAAGATATTGGGCAGCTACAAAAGGAGAATTTTTTTTTCTGTTTTAGAAAATAGGAACCATAAAGAGCTGGAAAGATTAAGGAAAAAATGTGTAAAAAAGGCTTTAGCTCTTGCCCAAATGAAAGGAAGGCATTGGGAAGCTAGAAAGATTCATAGTTGTTAAAACTGCAGGAAAAGTGGACATTTATCAAAACACTATAATAAAGGTAAATGGGAAAAAAAAATATTTTTTTTTATTTTTATTTATTAGATTTGTATGCCGCCCCTCTCCGAAGACTCGGGGCGGCTAACAACAATATAAAAAGACAATGTAAACAAATCTAATATTAAAAATAATCTTTAAAAATCCAATTTAAAGAACCACTCATACATACAAGTATACCATGTATACATTCTATAAGCCTAGGGGGAAGGGAAATTCAATTCCCCCATGTCTGACGACAGAGGTGGGTTTTAAGGAGCTTGCGAAAGGCAAGGAGGGTGGGGGCAACTCTGATATCTGGGGGGAGCTTGTTCCAGAGGGCCGGGGCCACCACAGAGAAGGCTCTTCTCCTGGGTCCTGCCAAACGACATTGCTTAGTCGACGGGACCCGGAGAAGGCCAACTCTGTGGGACCTAACCGGTCGCAGGGATTCGTGCGGCAGAAGGTGGTCCCAGAGATATTCTGGTCCGATGCCATGAAGGGCTTTATAGGTCATAACCAACACTTTGAATTGTGACCAGAAATTGATCGGCAACCAATGCAGACTGCGGAGAGTTGGTGTAACATGGGCATACCTAGGGAAGCCCATGATTGCTCTCGCAGCTGCATTCTGCACGATCTGAAGTTTCCGAATACTTTTCAAAGGTAGCCCCATGTAGAGAGCATTACAGTAGTCGAACCTTGAGGTGATGAGGGCATGAGTGACTGTGAGCAGTGAGTCCCGGTCCAGATAGGGCCGCAACTGGTGCACCAGGCGAATTGTCTACAGTAATGTAAACACCTGATGATTTTTCTGGTGAAAATGATTCCAACAAAAATTAATGGGTTTAAGTAAAGGCCTAGTAAAGGGATGCAGTGTTTTGGTGGCTAAGATGCTCAACTTGTTGATCAGAAGGTCCTCAGTTCGAATCCCTAGTGCCGCGTAATTGAGTGAGCTCAGCTTGTCCCACCTTCTGCCAACCTAGCAGTTTGAAAGCAGGTAAAAAAATGCAAGTAGAAAAATAAGGACCGCTTTGGTGGGAAGGTAACTGCTCTATGCGCTTTCAGCATTTAGTCATGCTGGCCATATGACCACAGAGATGTCTTTGGACAGTGCTGCTCTTCGGTTTAAAAATGGAGATGGGCACCTCCCCTAGAATCAGAAATTACTAGCACATATGCAGGAGAACCTTTACCTAGAGGTTTAGTAGATACTGGGAGTAGAGGGGTGTTAGTATGCCCTCATTTAGTGTTGGTTTTTTTTTTAAAGCAGCATCTATGGGTAAAGAACCTCTTTATCAATGTGTTTGGACATATTAAGATGTCCCATTGGTTTAAAGCTAGAGTATAGGCCCAGGCCCTAACTATAACTTACTGTGTAACCTATTAATTGGAACACATTTTCTAGGAGTTAGATCCAGATTTTTTTTAAAAATTCAATGAGGAGACTAAGATAGGGTAAATACAAGAGCCCAGTCTATGGCAAAGACAAAGAGGAAGCAAAAATGGCGAGGGAAGCCTTTCTAACTCTACTGATTTAACAGGATAAGAGAGCTGTCCTTAAAAAAAGAAAGCCTTCTGAAAGACAGGCAAAGCTAAGGATAAACCCATAGGGATAGACACTCCTAAATGGGAAATTCTTTTTACAAAAGGAAGACCAAACACTTGTTGGTTACCAGTGGAAAAGGAGGGAAACCAGGATACAACACCCAGTTTCCAACAATCAGGGTTGCTGTTCCAGATTAGGCTCTATCGTATACAAGGAACAAATCAAACAAATAATCCCTCAGGAATGTTGTGTGGCTATATTGGAAATAGCCTATGAAAACCGATGGTCTGGACATCTGGGTAGAGATAGGACACATTCAAAATATTAGATTTTGTTAGTCAGGCATTTGTAAAGATACGACATACAGATCCTGCCCTGTTTGTCAATTACTGTAACCAAAAGGGGAACATAATAACTTCCCAGTGGAAAGAGTGCCTTTAATCCCAGTTCCTTTTTTAAAAATAGCTATGGACATTGTAAGCCCTCTTCCACAATCCAAGTACAGGCAACAAATATATCCTAGATCAGTGATGGCGAACATTTTTCCCCTCAGGTGCCGAAAGAGTGTGCGTGTATGCTATCGCACATGTGTGTGCCCAAACCCATAATTCAGTGCCTGCCAAAGTCAAAAACAGCTTCCCCCATGCCCCGGAGGCTCTCTGGAGGCCGGAAATGGCCTGTTTCTCAACTTCTGGTGGGCCCAGTAGGCTCGTGTTTCGCCTTCCCCATGCTCCAACTGGGGGAGGGTAAAAACGCTCTGTCCCATCTCCCCCCGGAAGCCCTCTGGAAACCAAAAACACCCTCCCAGAACCTCTGTGCAAGCCAAAAATCAGCTGGCCAGCACACATATGCATGTTGGAGTTGAACTAGGGCAACAGCTCGCGTGCCAGCAGATATGGCTCTGCATGCCACCTATGGCACCGGTGCCATAGGTTCGCCATCACTGTCCTAGATCATTATCTAGATGATTATGCAATTTGGTATCCTGAACCAGTTCCTTTAAGAAACGGCGAACGAATTGCTGAGTAGGAAATTTCTTAGGCATCCATGTGATTTAGCTTATTTGAGTTACTTTAAGAGTTTTAGACATTATTAAGGCTAGGATGAAAACTTGGAGAGCTTTTAGAATTCAATAGAATATATATTAATGCAGAGGAATAAGTTTAAAGCCCTAGGACACATTGGCTAGAAACATTTAGAAACAGACAAGGAAGGACAGAAGGGACACCATGGTGAGGGTTTAAGTCAAAGGAGTTTAATGCAGAAGACCAAGTACTGTTGTTATTGCCTGGCAAAGAAAGCAAATTACAGACCAAGTGGCAGAATCACCTACACAGTAAAGAGTAGTGGGGTATTATCAAAAATTCATACCTCTTCTACTGTGGTTCAACCCATTGTGGACCTAACATGGATAAAAAAATCCCAAGGGCGAAGTGGACCAAAGAATGGCAGCAGACATTTGATAAACGATGCTGTATACTGCTGAAAGCAGTATTGAAAGAGGTGGGTTTTTCCTGTGTTTTACAAATAGGTAACTTCTAAAATAGGCTTAGGTGTTTGTGCTCATCCAGTAATGAAAGGGTGGACAATCCTGTGACCCACCTTCCAAAGAAGCTCTCTCCAAGAGAACAAAAATATAGCACCATTGAAAAATTCTAATCACTAATGGGCAATAAATGCTCTGCATGTTTATTTGTGAGGTTGGGGCTTCACCATAATAACCATCAAACACTCATAGAGCTGCCACAAATGAGAAATTCATGATTATCCAGATCTTATATTATAGGCTCATTGCATCAATATCATACATGGAGTGGGATAGCAGAATGCCATCATTGATTTCCTATTGTTGCATGGGAAAGACTTTTACATGCCAAGAATAAAATACTTGGAATTTGTATGTACTTTGGGGATATTAAAGGACCACCCATCAGACTAGCTGGGGGAATTCTGGGAATTGAAGTCCATACATCTTGTCAGGTTTAAAAAAACATTGATATAGTCCCAACTTCTGACCTTCAGTTGTGTGCACTACGGATCAAAAAGTAATGAGAAATGTAGTCTTAACAGGATTGGTCTGGCTCCGGATGTTGCAGACATGTTAGAATTCTTTTCCATTGTGCTTTAGCAAGTCAGAAAACCAAAGATGATACACACATTAAAAAAGGAGGAGGGAGGGGGGGAGAAGCAAGATAGCTCCACACATTTTTACCACAGAAGATTGCCAGAAACAATTTTATTTACACAAGGACAAACATTGCAACATCTTACAAAATACTCAACTGAAAATTGTATTCAGAGCGAGAGAGACAGAAAGCAAGAAAAAAAAATCTACAGATATTGTCCACATGTGGGGCATTTTGCCATATCATGGATGGAGGGGGGCTGTTTAAAAGGGAGGAAAAAGACGGAAAAAAGTCCTAATTCATCTCAACGATAACCATCCCTATGACAGTTTAATACTTCGTGGAATTGGAGCTGTAGCACAAAGTTGCTCAATGCTGGTGTCCTAAGGACTAATGGCTTTTCAAAAGTAGTTGCTGTTCTTGGCCAGAACTTTGTTTCTTTCTCCCTCCTCCCCATCTATCCCCCTCCCCAAAAAAACCTCAAGATGAAAAATATGAAAACAATGGTTCATGGAGATTTTCTTGTCCCCACCTCATCTAAACAAAGAGGTGGTAGAAACGAATGGAGATGTTACAAAGCTTAAAAGTGGAACCACCATTTCTCAATTGTAAGTTTTATGGAATACATGGATATATTTAGCTGTATTCTTTTACTTTAGGTAGAGTGATTTGTATAATTGCAGTGGTAGAGCTTTTATGTCATTTATCACGATTATGATGAATCTGTTAAGTGGAAAAAATGGTAGTGGAGAGTACTATATTTTTTATACCTATGCCACTTGATAATTAGCTTGGCCCACTGAATGTAAGCTGCATTTTTATAGAAATTGATTTAATGGACACTGAAAAGCCTGCAGTGTATTCTAGGGTGAGAGACTATTTCCAACAACCCTGGTAATGCACACACAAGTTCATGGGTTACCCCATGGCACAGACAAATGGGAGTCTTGACAGTTTCTAGGCCTTTGCGTAGGGGTGGGCGTGCAGCCAGAAACCAGCAATCAGCCTGCTGCAAATCTCTAGGACTACATAACACCCAAAAATCAAATGCAGCAACACTTGTTAAAATATATACATGAATGTACAAATAAAGGAAATATCTGCATCTCCTGTGTGGACAAAGAGGAAAAAGTATCAGTATTTTAAAGGAGGAGGAGTTCATTCTATAATAGAAAGGAGATGTTCCAGAGAGTTTATGCTTTATGTCCCATCAGTTTTGGTCTTTTTCAGGCTTAGAATTCATAGGATTTCTGTCTTAAATTATGTTGGGCAGCTGGAACTATAGCTGAAATTCAACAATATTCAGAAGCCCAAAATTTCTCATGTCAGAGAACTTACAGAACCATAGAAATACCTTCTATGATCATTATCTGGGTCAAGCCAATGACCTACCTTGAAATTTCAAAATACTAATTGGAACGATGCCCAATTGGGTTATATATTGTTTTCACTGCAACTTAAGTTACAATCCTGTCTACATTTACTGGTGAATAAACCCTATTTGATTCTCTGTAAACATGCTTAGGACTGTGCTGATTTACTTTATTCAACTTATAATGAAATCCACAGGCAAAATATTTGCCACTTTTTGAAGGCAGCAAAAAAGACAAAGGGTCAGCCTTGCTCAAGAAGAAAAATGTCATTTTAGAGTTTGAAGAAACTTCCCCACAGAATGTAAGTGCAATCTCTCAAAGTCAAGGAATCCGATATGAAATTATGGGATGGAATGGCTGGCACTGAAGATGAATAGCTTTGGACAATTGGAAAAGAGCTACAGCAGTCCATCAATCATTCCCCTCTTATCAGAATGGTCTTCCCCAGTCTGGTGCCTTCCAAACATGCCGGATTTCAGTTCTGCCATGTTGGCTGAAGGATTATGAGAACTAAAATTCAATACATCTGAAAGTCCCAGATTCAAAATATTGTTTTTCACTATTCAGTTACACCTAACGGGTACTCCATATTTTGCCAATCATAGTTCATAGACAAGTACAGATGCAAAACGACAGCTACTTTTTGAGCATTTGAAAACTTGCCGATCTCTGCTATAACCTGGAATCACATTTTAGACACCACAATGTCTTGTTCATACACTGCATTCAACCAAAACCAAATGCAACAGAGTACAACTTACTATAATGGGTGAACTGTGTCACTGTGTGCGAAGGCACTTGCTTTAGTTGTGGTAATGTAAGCAGAAGGCTGCACAATGCATGCTACTGAACTACTGAGATGATATGGAGGGATGGAAGAGGGGTGGTGTGTCGTACTCAAGTCTTCTGGTTTCTATCATTAGCAACCACATTTATTTTTCTGCTTTTCCATTTGGTGTAAGGTGGGGAGACATGGGCAGGCAGGCCCATCTGAAAATGATGACATAATGTAGCCCACTCTGAGTTTGATGTCCCCTCTGGTCTACAGAAGATAGAAACTGAAGTTCAACACATTTGAAGAATACCCAAACAGCTGCTGTAATTAACACTATAGGTGGTACTGATATTTTACATCACTTAGGTACCTTTCATAGAAAATATATAATTTACTGCTTCTCGTTTCCCCATCAAACTTGGTTTTCCTTACTTTTCCTCACTTCCAAATATACACTTGTATATATTGAATTTTTAAAAATAATAATAATGAAATTCAGAAATGGTAAGAGCTAAATGATTTAGGATCACTGATGCCTTCTGTATTGAGTGGTCCAGTTTGAACATGGTAATTTTAAATATCCAAAACATGGTATGAGGGAATAGCACATTACGGTACCTAGCAGTGGTCAGGCTGCCACAAGTAGATCTTGGTGGGACAAAGTGTGCATTACCAAGTTGATGGGGGAAGTCTCCAACCCTCCTTATATCTCTCCCTAAGCAGAAAGCTTTTGGCTAATGGGGTGATGAAAAGAAGCTATCTTCATGCATGCACTGTTCGATAAATCAGATGGTATTGAAACAGTGGTCTCCATTGCCACTGAAGGAAAAACAGGAAAGAAAACAGAACATAGCACTGTCAAGACACGACATTCCACTCGTCATGACTATAAGAATAATTATAGGAAAATCTGGAAAGAAATATCACTCACACATGCACACCATGGAACGTTTGGGAGGACTAAACCTAAACAAATGCAGGAATCCTTAAAATAGACCCTGGCAAGGTTTCCATATGTGCACCTAAAAATATCACAGCCTTACCTTCTACACAATTACCCCCTCCCGAGTGCCTCCCCCTCCCACACACAGCTTAGAAATCCCACAGCCCTGGTTAGTGAAAACAGTATCAAGCCCCATCTTTTCCTTTGTTTCATTATCCCTGCTATCAACTTTCCAAAGGAAAGGAGAGTTGGTACGAGTTAAAAAAATACTATTAAATAATACATCTGTAATAAAATTATATACCTTTTTTCTTTATATCCCTTTCTTTTAAAAGCTAAAATTGCTCTGTTTCTCTTTCCCACCTCTTTTTTTGGCTGGTGAAGTAACAGCAAAGAATTCTCTCCTTTTTCTTTTGCTTTGTTTTTTTCTTTATGAATGGACAAACTTTCATCAAAACAGAGTTTGTACAAGTGATACAAGAAATCAAATTATTTACAATAAATGACAAGGAGTCTTTCAAACAATGACAGAGTGGAGGAGGAAGAAAAATAGCGAAAAGAGAGAATGTCAAAGCATTGGTCATGAAACAGTTCACATATGCAAAACTTTTGTTACAAAAAGGATTTTTTGACACACAGAGTGATCCAACTAAGGCGGTCCATCCTTGTAAATAGGCTTGCACGCATATATCGCTTGACAGATTGAGAACTGCAGGCATAAACAGGACACATAATTCAGATGTGCAAATCAAAGCACAGCTGAGTGATTATGCAGTCACACAGAACTGCACTGTGTTGGAAGTGAGTTAATGCTCATCCACAATGATCCCCAGGCTGGTGAGATATTCATGGTTCCTTTGAACACGCCTGGTGCAGGATCAGGGCCAAAACATGCATTGAGGCTGGGGATATATATGTGATTCCTTTCTGTCTTTATATAGGATAATTGTTAACTAGATGGCCAATGAAAAAGGGATAGGGCTGAGGAGGCATGGTGTAAAAATGAACTTACAGAGAAATTAAGGCATTAACAAAAAATGACTTTAAAGGCACGCTTTTTCCCCCTTTCTCCCCACCTTGGGAGCTTTTTCTAGAGCTTAAACCAGAACTATACAAATTGAGAAACAGCTTAGAGCTGAGATGAATAGAGAGACTTAGGCAACAAAGGTAGCATTAAATCCAAATATTTATGAATCTATTTGGGGGGGTAGGAAAGAGAATGAAAATATTAAAAATGGCAAAGTCAGGGGAAAAAGGCATTTTGAAAATTCAGAGCCCGGAGGGGGAGGGGGGATTTTCAACCTCAGTTCATTTCACAAACAACCCAGGAGAGAAGAATGTTAGGATTAGATTTAGGAAGAGGTGAAGTGGGCAAGTCTGGCTCAATGCAAACCGGTCATATGGATGGCCTGCCTAGGATAGTAGAACCTCTGGGGCTCCGTGCTGCATAGGAAAATTCTCTCTGTTCTAGATTCTAAAATGCAAGAGGCAGCTGTGGGTCCCTTTGTTCAGACTGCAATCCATTTCTTTTTCATTCCAAACAAATGAAGGAGGGAAAATTATATATTCATATCTATATATGAATATGGAAGGGGAAAGAGGAGATGAAACTGAATTACAAGAGTTGGAGATGACCAATAAAGATCAGTCAATCCAACAATTCCTTGCTCAGAAAATACACTTCTTTGACACTTTCTCTCAACTGTATGTATGAGTGACAAAGAAACAGAATTTTTTTTTCTCTCCCCAAGAAGCAAAACGGCTTTTCCAGTCCTAAAAAAAGGAGGCAGGTTTAGTGTCCAATGGAGGGAGGAGTGGGGGAGGGAATGATGTCTGAAAAAGGAATAATGGAGATATCCATGTGAAAGCCCCCTCACCAAGTTCCTTCACAAATCTCCAAAGAGTCAGGACAAAATGGTGATGCTGGTGAGAACAAATGCTTGGAGACTAACGCGATCACGCACACACACAGAGGCTCATTTTGTCCAGTGCAACTCTTTTTTTTTCCTTTTTTTTTCTTTTTAATAGATAAAAAATAATAATTTTGTTTTGTTGTTTTAACGAACTCACAAATGACCAATTAAACCCACAGAGTGACAGCTACAGAAATTGAAGTCTTGGCACTTCACAACACTGGTTCAGCCTCCATTGGCTCTTCGACCGATCTGCAGGAGGAAGGCAAAAGAAAGAAAGAAGGCAAAAGAGGAGATTATTAATGGTCAATCACTGTTCCGGAAGTTAACACAGTTACTGGTTTGTGCAGTTGATGAAATCATTTGAAAAGTGTTCGGAAACTTCAGATCGTGCAGAATGCAGCTGCGAGAGCAATTATGGGCTTCTCCAAGTATGCCCATATCACTCCAACACTCCGCAGTCTGCATTGGCTGCCGATCAGTTTCCGGTCACAATTCAAAGTGTTGGTTATGACCTATAAAGCCCTTCATGGCACCGGACCAGAATATCTTCGGGACCGCCTCCTGCCGCACGAATCCCAGCGACCGGTTAGGTCCCACAGAGTTGGCCTTCTCCGGGTCCCGTCGACTAAACAATGTCGTCTGGCGGGACCCAGGGGAAGAGCCTTCTCTGTGGGGGCCCCGACCCTCTGGAACCAGCTCCCCCCTGAGATTAGGATTGCCCCCACCCTCCCTGCCTTTCGTAAACTCCTTAAGACCCACCTCGGCCATCAGGCATGGGGGAACTAAAACACCTCCCCCTTGCCCATGTTGTTTTGTTGATTGATTGACTGTGTGCCTGTTTTTTATATATACTGCTTTTTATGAGATTATTAATTTCAATTGGAACTGGATGGGTGGGCATTGGATTTGGTATTGTGTACTGTACTGTTTTTTATTATTGTTGTGAGCCGCCCCGAGTTTGCGGAGAGGGGCGGCATATAAATCCAATAAACCTAAACCTAAACCATTTGCAAAGGCTGTTCTGATCATAGTAGTAGGGGCTACTACTACCACTTTGAACTGTCCAATTCAAAGACTTTGTGCTGGGTGGAGGCGAGGTCCAATGACAATCCAGCATCTTCCAGATGGGCTTTGACCATTGTTGCACTCATCCTAATTTCTGACAAATTGAAGGGCCAACACACCACACTATAAAGACTAAGACGATGCTTCTCAATCTCAGCAACGTTGGTTGATGTAAATCAAGAAAAGACAGTCAGTCTCCCTAGTGGATATGGGTGTGTGGAAGTCATTCCTGCCCACCAGAAACAGTGGTACACATGATGCTGGAGCAACATGGTTAGGCAGATAAGTCATTAAAAAAAACACCAAAATGAACCTACCGGACATCACAGTCTGCTTTCCCCTGCTCTGTGTCCACTGACAGTGATGCCATTGCACTGACAGTCTCTGCTTCTTCTGCTTCTCCCTTTTGGGCCTCTAGCAACGAACAGCCAACAATTGCTGCAGAACCTTTAACTGAATTCCAATGTTTGCCTGTGTTACAATTGACAAGCACTAGGTTAGAAATTCTAGAACAGGGATGACGAATCTTTTTTGGTTCACGTGCCACAAGGGTGTGTATGGGTGTGCTAGCATGCGTGAACATGGCCACACCCCTTCCCTCCCCCCAACGCATGCATACACACACACGCTGCCCCCTGTGCACACGCACAGGCTTTTCTTAAGCCCGGTAGGCAGTGATGGGTTCATACCGGTGTGGTCCGGAGTGCCATACGGGTGTGAACCCACTGATTTTGGGATTTTCCCCCCAGCAGCTCTGTGTCAGAAGAAGCCCCCACCCACCCACCCCATCTTAATTCTGACCTTTAAACTTCACTCAAAGCATAACTTCGACCATGGTATCCTTCTGCGCCGGCTGGAGGGGTTGGGAGTGGGAAGCACTGTCCTTCAGTGGTTCTCCTCCTACCTCTCCAGTCGGTCACAGTCGGTGTTAGTGGGGGGGTCAGAGGTTGACCTCCTGGTCTCTCCCTTGTGGGGTGCCTCAGGGGTCAGTTCTCTCCCCCCTGCTATTTAATATCTACATGAAACCGCTGGGCGAGATCATCCAGGGGCATGGGGTGAGCTATCATCAGTACACTGATGATATCCAGCTGTACATCTCCACCCCATGTCCAGTCAATGAAGCAGTGGAAGTGATGTGCCGGTGCCTGGAGACTGTTAGGGTCTGGATGGGTGTCAACAGACTCAAACTCAACCCTGATAAGATGGAGTGGCTGTTGGTTTTGCCTCCCAAGAACAATTCCATCTGTCCGTCCATCACCCGGGGGGGGGGGAATTACTGACCCCCTCAGAGAGGGTCCACAACTTGGGCATCCTCCTCAATCCACAGCTAACATTAGAGAACCATCTTTCGGCTATGGCGAGGGGGGCGTTTGCCCAGGTTCGCCTGGTGCACCAGTTGTGGCCCTACCTGGACCGGGAGTTACTGCTCACAGTCACTCATGCCCTCATCACCTCGAGGTTCTACTAAGGGGCTACTAAGTCAAGTTTAAACCCTAAATGTTATGGCTGTGAATTATATGGTAGCATCTAACTCCTCACATGGTAAAATGTTCAAGGTTTTTATTTTAAACCACTAACACTTTTTTTGCAACATTAATTTTAGATTAGTTGAGAATACTGCAAATGCCATGTTGAATATAAAGAGCAACCTGCCTTTTACAAGCATGTTGCCAACCCCTGTTCTTCATACCAATATGCTGATTGGGGAACTCTGGGAATTGAAATTCATTTTACTTAAAGCTACACAGATTAATAAGTGCTGTTTAATATTACACAGGGGCGGCATATAAATCCAATAAACCTAACCCCAACCTAGATATAGAATAAATCACCAGTTCAAGCTTTTCTTTAACAAATCCCTTTTTTTCATTAAAAAAATACAACATGAAGCCAAGAGCATGCCCCCAAAACTCACTCTGGATTTCAATGACATTCTCCAATGTAGCAATGGCATTTGAATTGGGTTTTTGTTGCAATAGAGCTTGATTCAATTGTTCCAACTGCAACCAAAGAAACTCGAGTTTAGTTTTTTTATTTCCAGTCTGGATAGAATTCATGAGAAAAGATAAATAGTTCAAATAGCTGGGAGCCCAAGAAAAAAGGTGCATGTAAAAATTATTGGGGAAATTGACAATTCTATCTCAATTTCCCACAAAGCCTTCGTGTACCATTCCATCCATTTAATATTGTGAATTTATGAACATTGTTTTTATTTAGGTATGATTGACTTTTTTTATTTGTTTGATTATATTTAATAACAAGGTACATGTGCTTAAATGTAACAATTTCCGTGTCTCCTTGTGCTCTGCATCTAGTATTGGATATAGTACAGTATTCACCAAGACTTTATTATTTTGCTGCCAAAAATCATAATCAGATTTAGAGAAAAACTAAACACTCTTAGGAGAGTATTAGAATTCTAAATAAGATTCTAGAAAAATAGCTAAAACAAACCATATTGTTTCAAACATGTTATAAATGCTTCCAGGCATAGGCTGAATTCTGGTGACCAGGATATCTACTGATCAAAGGAAGTATGAATCTGGTTTGGATGTCTCCATCAAGGGGGAATTGTAGAAGGGCATGTTCTATACTTCTACCTCTCTGGAATCACTGTGGGAAAACGTTTTAGGCAATGGGGGTTTTTTGGCGGGGGTGGTGGTTGTATTTACAATTCAATACTGCAGAGGAAAGGACATGGTATCGGTCACGAGAAAAAGCTTCTATTTTGTGGCCATCAATGCTCCTTCATCTTTCATTATTTTTGATTTTTGATAACTTATTTTTAAATTTTCATTACTGCAATATGGATGAAAATTCTCACAGCTCTTTTGAGAGACTTTTGCGTCTATTGGTGTTCCGAGAATGCCACAATTGGTTGTCTGCATAGAATAGCAAGGAAATGCTGTGATCCCACAATTTAGAAGGATAGCAATTTGGATCATTTAGATATGCCATTAACATAGAAGCTGATAAGCAGGGGTACTAAAAGGAGCTTTGGTAGTGAGTGCAGTATGCAAGCTGCTTCTGCTGACTGCTGGCTATACTGTAATTCATCAGTTCAAATCTCACCAGGTTCAAGGTTGATTCAGCCTTCCATCCTTTCGAGGTGGGTAAAATGAGGACCCAGATTGTTAGGGGCAATATGTTGACATTAGAGAGGGCTGTAAAAGCATTGAAGCAGTATATAAGTCTAAGTGCTGTTGTTATTGCTATCCCCTTTTGAGTTGTAATCACGTTTGAGAGAACTCTTGCATATTGCACCTGAATTATATGAAGTACCGGTAGTTTTTAACTTCTTCATGAGGCTTCCAGATTTGGTCTTGGATACAGGATAAAAAATTGCCTTAATTAAGAAATATTTTTATTAGAATTGAGGACTATTAGAGGATACTGGATATTATAAGAAAATATTTTTTATTTTGCTTTAATGTCTCTATTTCCCCCCATACTCTTCTAGAAATGTGATATTTTTATATTTATATCTCATAAACTCTGCAAGCATATTTAAAAGAGATCTGCATTTTCCCTTCTATCTATTTTCATGACTCATTCATTTTTTTCTCTAACCATGATTAGAGGCCTTCTTACATACATTGATCCATTTCCTATACTGTACACAAAAATATATATTTTATCAATTTCAGGATGACCTTTCTGCAGACCACCATTAAAGATGTCATGAGTCAACTAATTGAATGCTTTCTACTTAAAGACATACCCTTTCCTAAAGGATAGTCCTTTTTAAGAGCTTATTAGATATTTGCTTACTAGCCCACTCTGTGTTCAGAATATTTATAAAGATGATACCTTTTGCAAGGCTTTAACAATTAATTTTTGTCTTGACTTTAATACTTTTAAATTACTATTTCTTGTAATAATATTTAGCTACCTTTGCTTTAAATAGAGAGATGCATTGGATACATTAACCACTCTTGAGTTATTTGTAAAAAAAAATAAAGCAGAGTACAGATAAATAAATATCTTTTGATGTTTCCATTCCAAGCTCAACTGATACTTTTCCAGCACTTTCTGTGTTACTTGTACTCACTTCAAGGCCAAGCAAGGCAGAGACACAGGCTTCAGAGGCATCACAGATGGCAGTCAGATCATGACCACCTTCTAAAGCTAGGACAACACGCCCATCGGCTAGATCCATCAGTTGTTTGGTCAGGTGCCCAAAACCTACATGATCAAGAAGGAAATACAAATTATTGATTTCTGTGATAGCTTTTACATTGCTCTTTGCTAGAAATTGAAGAAAGTCATGGATGTCTATTGTGATGAAAAAAAGTCATGGATGTCTATTGTGATGAAAAACAGTATCTTCAACATTTATGAAGACAGCAATCAAGCTACTTGGAATGTGAAAGTAGGCTTAAATAGTCTTCAAGCCACTCTGTGTTCTGGGTTTTTAATAATGCTTGTATGAGATACACACTTCAAAAGATCAAGGAAGTAGAAATAAATGATCTCCATGGAAAAATCATTAGATAAAAAGAGCTCCAGCTCCAGCTGTTGTGGCATCATTTAAACACATGGAGAGACTAGAGCTCAGAAACACAGTACACAAGCTTTTCTTGGCACTGCAATTAATAAGGCTGGGAAGGGCATGTCAGAAAACTATGACTTGTAAAAGGTAGTTGTATTATTGTCAATAAGACACCCTCCTATATTCATACTCGTTTTGAAATTCTAACCTGACAAATGTCTTTTGCTAAGCTTAGGAAACCTATGGAAACACTGGAATTTTAAAGCAAACTACTTTAGCTCCATAATGGAAGTTAACTGGGAAATCTATTCATATCTTTCCCAACTAGTCTGTGCAAAGTTTTCTCTATTTATAAACTAAATTTATAAAGGGACCTTGCCCCACGTTCCTTACACTCACATTTGGCTGTGACGGAATATCCACCCAACGGGGACAAGTGTCCCTCAACAGCATCGAAGCCAGCAGAAACAAGGACCATATCTGGGGAAAACTCGTGGGCTATAGGCATCACCACAGTCCTGGAGGACACAAAACAGCTCTCAGATTTCTCTTAGGTACAGGAGGCAGGACAGCATTAACTCTGGATTAATTGCAATGTATGGGTTAGGACAATTCTAGCTATTTCAGCTTTCCCATCTGAGTCTTTGCAACTTTCTCCAATGCACTTAATTAAACTGGCTACATATTTGTAGACAAGCCTTCCTCAACGTGGCATCATTCATAATTTTAACCTACACAGTACATTATTAGCCTGGCTTTTGGCCTTCAATGCTAGAAATCAGAAATCAGAGATTAAGAATAATCACGGGCTATTAGAAGGTTTCTCCTAATTGTACTCAACAATTTTTAGAGTGGGAACTGTGTTAGTCTGCTGAAGCAAAACCAACAAGCAAATCTTGTGTCCCTGAATTAATTGCAAAACCAACAAGCAAATCTTGTGTCTGAATTTTATAGCATAATATGAACATACATGAATAAACCAATGTTCCACAAAAGTCTATGAGATCTGCAATAGCAATAGGCAGAGACAGTCACCTCAAGCAATAAATGCTAAGAAGTGGCAACAGAACATAGATGGAGAAAACTGTGGGGCAGCGTGTCTTGGTTGCTCTAATGTAGCAACATAATGAAAAAAACCATCCCATTGCCAGAGTTGAAGTGAGAAGGACAGTCAGCTAATTTTCATCTCATTAGGAAAAGTCTTGGACTATCCCAGGTATTAAGTAAGTACCTAAGAAATTTTTGCTTTCTAGAATATTGCCACAAAGCAGAAGAGGAAAAAATGCATTTGACAGTATTAGGACACTATTGTTATCATGTAAACTTTGAAAATGACAAGCCACCCCTTGGCATATTCCAGGAGAAAAACAGAATGTTCTGGGCTTATCAAAACATTCCTGGTTGGGCCACAGAGCTTTATACATTCTTACTGTGGATAGTAAACCTACCTGAAGGCTGTTAGATATTCCACATCACCAATAGGGGGATCCACTCCACCAGTCCAGGCAATGTTTACATTGTAACCTACACCCATCCCGCTACCAACCTGGAAGAAAGAAACATGGTGGATTACAAAAGCTATCAGCCATAGGGTTTGCCATGCTGTAAACTGCCAAGGTGTGGGGAGAAAAGATATGTAGGAATAAATCCCAGTGAGGGGAGCCATGCATTACCAGATTCAAGTGAGTAACAATGAATAGGAGAATTGCTGAGTAATATTTAAGTATGGCAGAGGGTGGGCAGATTGGTAAAAATCTGGCTTGGGTAAACTTTATAAGCATTTAAGTATCAAACAGTTATGGCATATTTTAGATAAACATTTTTTAAAAATGTCTAGTGGATAAGGCATTAAGCTAAAGACCAGGAAACTAAATCCTGCCTTAGGTATAGAGGTCAGTTGGATGACTTTTACATTCTCTCAGCCTAATTTACCTCACAAGGATTGGATGGTGTGCAAAAATTAGGAAGAGAAATGAGATGTTCACATTCTGAGTTACTTATAAAAAATAATAAAGATAACAACATATTTTTTAAAAATTCGCAGTTCACTCACAACTTAATAAATTCACATATTTTTGTACATAAACTTTCCCAAATTACACTTGGTAAGTAATTTTCTTAAATACAACAGGGTGTTTGGTACATAATATTAAAATATCTACCTTTTATATAACCAGTGTTCTTTCTCTTTCACACACTGTTTTATACAACGTCAGAGATACTGATTATTGGAGACCAATGTGTCAGGCGTCGAACCAAGAGTAACACATAGGATAGTGTTGGCAAAACCTTTCAGCATCGAATGCCAAAACAGGAGCGTGTGTGTGCTGTAAACCGGAAAAGTAGCTCCCTGGCGTATATGCATGTGCTGGAAAACCGAGCTTCCATTTACTGGCTGCTGTTCTTCCAGTTTCTGGTGCACATACACGCGCAAAGACCAGCTGGCCAGCATGCGTGCACACACCAGAACCAGAAACTCAACTTCTCAGCAAGCGCATGTGTACCAGGCAGCTGCTCTTCTGGTTTCCAGTGCTCCCGTGCATGCGAAGACCCACTGGTCAGCACTCATGTGTGTGCTGGAACCCACAAGAGCAATGGGAAACAGCTGGCATGCCCAGAGAGATGGCTCTGCATGCCACTTCCGCCATGCGTGCCATAGGTTCGCCATAGGGATTCTTCCAAGTTGAGTTACTGTTTCAGATACAGACAAAATCTTGCCAGACTGAAGATTCTACTAACCCAATCTACAACACACTCTGAAAATTATTAAAAAGGGGCTCTCATCACCTTCCCATCAGATATAACATCTGGACCAAGTTGCCTCTTAGTCCTCTGGAATTAAACCCCTTCCCTCCTGGAAATCTCCATCTTCATGAATTATGTTTATATTGTGACCAGTTCAATTTGAGAACCGTATTCCCATTTTTTGCTTGTAAGGAAATGCATGGCATTTCCTTACTGTTTACTATCAATATTGCTCTTGAAATACAACAGAGTCAGTGGAAAACTACCAGCCACTCTCCTTTTCAAGCTTTACATGGAGTACAAAGGTTCTGCCCACATAAAGTGGTGTCTTCAGAACAAAGAGACAACTCAATGACTTTGTTCTTTTTCTTTTGGATTTAAAGTACTGGACAAGCCTCTTAGTTTTTTTCCTCTCTCTACTACAAAACCACATAGTGTGAACAGAGGGGGCTTGCCTTGAATGTTTTTCCAATACAGATAATTCTTGACTTACAACTGTTCATTTAGTGACAGTTCAAAGTTATATCACTAAAAAAAGTGACTTATGACCATTTTTCATACAACAGTTGCAGTATCCCCATGGTCACATGATCAAAAGTCTGACAGTTGGCAACTGACTCACATTTATGACAAATTTAGTGTCATGTGATCCACTTTTGTGATCTTCTGACAAGCAAAAGTAGATTAGCAAACCAGATTTCACTTAGCAACTGCAACAACTAGCTAGCGGAGCCCAGCGCAATTATACTACTGCATTTGTGCAGGTAGCAAAATTGGGTGTGGAGGCATAGGTGCGTCTGTGTTTCGGCGCATTTTTTTTCTTCCACTCATGCACGGAAACAAAAAAACATGCTGAAACATGGGTGTACTTGCATCTCCGTGTGCAATTTTGCTATCTGTACAGGTGCAGTGGCATAATTGCTCTGGACTCCGTTAGCACGCAGAACCCCGGGGGCGAGCACACATCACCGTTCCACTCTGGCAGCCCACCTCTGGTTCCACCTTTAGCATCTCTTTTTCTACAAATCAGATTTTTAAAAATAAAGGAATACACATACCTCTTCAGGAGCTCCACTGCCTGGAAAGAAATTTCCATTATCGTAACGGTGAAGGGAAATGTACAGAACACTGGGGTCGCTGTAGAATGCCTGCTGGGTTCCATTGCCATGATGGATATCCTATCAACACAAAGTAGAACTTAAGTAGAAGAATCAGCTTGGGATGCGCACCATGGTGCATGTAGGCAGCAAGACATTCCCAGCTCTCTTCAGTTATATTGGTGGACATTACATTTTTAAAAATGCACCTTTGTAAAACCAACAAATCTCATAAGATGTTGGTGTTTTCACATAATTTGCAAAAGTTCAGACATGAATGCCAAAATTTCATGGAGATTAATATTCTCACACAAGATTCCAAGATTCCCAAAAGAATGTGCTACACAGACATGTGACATCTCAGCTCTTAAAATACTATATTTTTGGAGTATAATACGCACCTCCCCCCCCCCCAAAAAAAGAGGCTGAAAATTTGGGTGCATCATATACTCTAAATGTAGCTTTTGTTTTCAGCCCTAGTGCAGCGCTAACGATCTTCCTGCCTTGCAGGCTTTTTCATTGCTAATCTCTCCGAAGAATGTTTTTTTCCCCCCAGCCCTAAGTCTTGCAGGCTTTTTTTCCATTGTTACTTGCTCCGAATAGTGGCTTTTTCCAGCCCTAATGAGGTTCTAACAATCTTACCCACTCTTGCCGCCTTTTTCATTGCTACTCTCTCCCAAGGCTTTTTCCAGCCAGAAGTCTTTGCAGGCTATTTTCATTGCTGCTCGCTAAGAATAAGGTTTTTTTAAGCCCTAACAGGAGATAAACTAATGTGCTGAAGCTGACCAGACTAAGGACGCTAGCCAGATTAATGCTTGGTAGGCAGATTTTACCCTCTATTTTCTTCCCTCAAAACTAAGATGTGTTTTATATGCTGATGTGTCTTATAATCCAAAAAATACAGTAATAGAACCTGAAAAATTGCTGATGCTATCATACCTAAGATAAGGCTCAAGTCAAGGTAGAGATAATGTCCAAGGAGGACATTAAAAGTTGATGTATTAAGAGCTTCAGAAGAAATCCATGAGTTTGGACAAAGAGCCTGAAGACAAATCTTATTGTTCCTTTAAATATGGCTGCTGCTGCTGCTGCTGTCAAATTGAGTAAAATGTCAGTAGTGCTGATATTTTCTCTTATTTTCTGTGACTTTCTATGAATTTCATGCTCAAGAGTTCAGATTTTGAGTATCAGACAGTGGGCTTTGAATAACAAGCAA
This sequence comes from Erythrolamprus reginae, assembly GCF_031021105.1. Lineage (NCBI taxonomy): Eukaryota > Metazoa > Chordata > Lepidosauria > Squamata > Dipsadidae > Erythrolamprus > Erythrolamprus reginae. The sequence goes on from NC_091963.1 coordinate 117,271,538, forward strand.
GCTTTCTGGATCTATTCCTTCCTTCTTATCAGATGTGGAGGAAATTCTTATTGAGGGAATGGCAGTTATCTTTCTTGGCACGGCAGTTAGAACATGGCAAAGATCTTTAACCGAAGGGAGTAAAATGACCAATGGAGTAGGGGGGGGGGGGGGAAACCTTACCCAATCCACAATGAGGATTTTATTGATGGCAAGCTTTTGTTGTAGAAGCTTAGCAGTAATGGCAACAGAGTTGAAGAAGCAAAAGCCCCTAAACAAAATGAAAAGGAAAAATGGCATTATTGGAGCAGGAGAGATAAGCAGCCTAAGAACTTATATACTCTAACAAAATAAGGTCTCCCTAAGCCCAACATTCTTCATTACAGCAAGTATCCAGATTTCATGAAAGATATGCTCATTGGTATATCATCTGTCTAAGTGATTCTAACAGGTACTAGATTCAGCATCTCACCTCTCCAGTTAATACTAGGATAAAGCCTTGCCTAAAATCCTGGAATGCTCCTGCCACTAAATGAAAGAAGCAATAATACTTGTTTGATGGCATCTATTCTTATTTGACCTTTAAAAAAATGCTACTTCTAGTAGCAGGCACCACAGAATACTATGAAAAATAATATTCTTATCACCTTTTATACATCTATTGTGTATACATATTTGGGGGGTATAGGTATCTAAGTAAAGTAAGTAAACAAGTTTTTCATTAACAGATCAAATGTGGAGTATTACTCGAGAAAAAAGAGATGGAATTTCATTGGACAAGGCACATAAATAGCTTTTTAAAAATGCATCCTTACTTATTCCACTTTCCCAAAAGAATTCATTTTAGAAAATGTAACATTTTTACATATTTTGCAGTAGTTAAATGTAGATATTTTCCCCTCATTTTATAGTATATACTTACATGGCAGTAGACTCTTCTGCATGGTGACCTGGAGGTCGGATGACAGCATATCCATTCTAAGGATGAAAAAGTCATGCATCTTTAATAATGTGTTCATTACATTATGATTAGCACAACCACATTTAATGCACCCCTTTGTCAATGGATTCAAAGGAGAATTTACCTTAAGTTCCCCTGATGCCACTTTAAAGGACAGCTCCAGCAAACAGCCAACAGCCATGCGGACTGCACTGGATGAATGCATCTCGTTCCACACTGTGTCACTGTCAACCTGTTATGAAAGTTTATCATAGATTACAGGAGTTGCAAAAGCTAAAGCGTATAACCATCCAAGTTGGCCCGATCATTTCCATCTTTGATTACCATCATGCTTTTAGTTTAGAAATGCATACATAATACTTGTTCCTTCTATTTTTTCCCCACAATAACACTGCAAGGGGTGGGGTTAGAAGGGTGATTGGCCCAAAGTCATCCAGTAGTTTCCGTGGCTGAACATGTACAACAGTGGTCCCCAAACTTGGCAACTTTATAAGACTTATGGACTTCCAGACTTCTCTAGCCAGCATAACTGGCTGAAGAATTCTGCAAGTTGAACTCCACAAATCTTAAAGTTGCCAAGTTTGAAGACCTATGATGTACAAGAATTGTGATTTCCTCATTTCTAGGCCAACAGTTTAACCACTACTTCACATTCAGTGTGGGAGATTTTGTCCTCTATATGAGAGGCTTTAGGAGATGAGGGAAGTAACCAGGGGTGGGCTACTGCTTGGATTGGGGGGGGGACACAGTGGGGTAGCAAAAATGGAGCTCCATCCTAGAACACCCAATTTGCACTGAAAGATGTTGAAAGAAAATTCATAAGCCACATCCACAGTGTGGTAGTAAAAATTTTGGTAGTCCTTCACTGGAAGTAACCATTTGTTATTTGACAGGTAATAGAAATGGTGCTGTAATGAGAGCTGTTCTTGGGGGCTTTTCTTCCTATGCAAACAAGCCGCAAAGAGTCACCTTGAATAAGAAGGGCGGCCTATAATTTTGTACATAAAATAAAATAAAAATAAAATTGTTACAAGTAAAATGGAATGCACACAGGATTCAGGAAAGTGACAAAGGCACATCCTTTTCAACAGATTTCTCAATTGCTAACTTTTATGCAGATTTTACTCTGTTAGTTCTTGCTGACTATAGGGGGCAATGCTCTTCTCCGTTTCAAGGTCATTGAGGCAGCCCTGTCCGAAGACATTTCTGCAGTTGCCAGCAGGATGTCACAAAGCACTGTTAGTTTCCCACCATAGTGGTACCCATTTATCTACTTGCATTTGCATGCTATCAAACTTTAGGTGGGGCGATGATGGGAGTCTATCCCATTGCATGGCTGACAAACCCAGCAATTAAACTGCTGCCCCAGCTTGTTAATAAAACTGATTTAATGATGTCGATGTTTAATTTTATGCTAGTTTTAACATTCTTTTTATTTTCATATTTTATCTTTTGTATTTGAACTGTCTTGAGTCAGAGATGGGTTCCTCCCGGTTCGGATCAGTTCTATAGAACCAGTGGTAACATGGCAGCTTGGATTGCTGAAACTGGCAGCAACCTAGGCCTGCCAGGTCCCCAAGCCAGTTTTCTCGATGACGGCATATATGCCACCATCTTGTTTTTTGATTCTGTACATGCACAGTGGGTCATTTCTGGGAAGCGGTGCGCACGAGCGAGTGAAGCAAGTTTGTTTGTGCAAAACGTGCACTTTCCTCGTGATGTGAACCAGTGGGGAAAGTAAGTAGAATCCACCCGTCTTGAGTGCTGTATTGATAAAAAGACAGGATATATATTCCATTTAAAAAAATAATAGAAATAAATGAGAGATGCAGCTGAGGCCCCATTCATCACTTTATTGCTTGCAGGCAATAGATAATTGCTATATAGGGTTCTTGTGGGTATTCAATAAAATGTAGGATGAAGATAAGAAACAACAAACCCAAAAGGAATGATTTTTAAAGCCGTTTCGGTACGATTCAAGGACACATGAAAAGATCAAGAAGATGCAATTAAAATATAATGTAGAGAAATATTTTATATCAAACTCAATCTTTTGTTCTCCAGGTTTCCTATTGAAGCTCTATTGGCTTTCAAGGAGGGTCATGTTCTGTCACAGATGAAAACTACATCTGTTTGTTACTGACTTGAAGCCTTATTCCTAGAAATTAAATGAATTGTATAGCAGAAATGAAGCTTTGAGCTGGAATATGGAAGGCTTTCATTTCCTGCCATCTGATTTTACTGGGAACCGTATTTCACTCACCCCGATTCCACCACACGGGAGGACAGCATACATCTTCTGACTAAGGGGACCTAAGAGGAGAAGCAAAGAAGAGAAAAGGGGGTATGCATGCCACATATATACCAGTTACATCAGTGGTCCCCAAACTACGGCCCGTGGGCCACATGCGGCCCGCTGAGGCCATTTATCTGGCCCGCGGGGTGATGGTGTATTTTCCCCCCTCTTAACATGCATTCAGACAACACAGTGTACCATCTAATTTTCCATGAATAAAATGCGGTATTCTGTTAGTAACTAATATCAATCATCAAAAAAGTTGCAAAAGGTTTTTTTTCTAATTTTGTCATCCAGTTACATTCATTTTCTTTTAATTAAATTCCCTCCTTAACGTTCCTTCAAAAAGTACAACACCAATTATATTTCTACCTTATTAACCATTATGCCAAAATGCTTCTTTCTTTCTTTATACATTTTTCTATAAGCCAAAAAACCTTGTATAGCCAATCAGGTGTTAACAAAAGAAAATTAAAAACAAAACATAAACATATATGAATTTCAGACTTCTTTCCCCCCCCCCCCTCTAAATAGTACGTTCCAATTTTGTTTTTTACTTTAAAATAAGGTATGTGCAGTGTGCATAAGGATTTGTTCATAGTTTTTTTTACAGTCCAGCCCTCCAACAGTCTGAGGGACAGTGAACTGGCCCCCTGTGTAAAAGGTTTGGGGACCCCTGACTTACATTGTACATAAGATTAAAATTCATTTCCATTACATTTTTTGTGTGTCTATTTTTACTGCCATAGAAAGAACAAAATTATAATCTTTATAGTACAGGATTCAACTGGGCAACTTTACATTCCATTACTTCTTTTAAAAATGCTCATAGTGGGTTATAACTCATCAGTTTAATAGCCCATAATTTTGAAAAAGCCAAAAGCTCTAAAATAGTTAAACAGGCATCGATCAAAGAGCCCCTCCCCTTAAATTCTATCTAACTTGCCCTAAAAATTGAGACTCTTCCCATTATGTGCAAATGCTCACTGCCTCACTCATTCCATCTCCCACTGCTGGAAAATACAGTCCACTGCCATCAAAAGTTTCCCTATCTGATACAGGAGTTTAAAAAGACAGACTTTTATCAGACATTATGTTAAAAAGATGGCCTACCACATTGCATTTCGTCATATTTAACCATACCTTTTCTGCCTTTACCCTACATGCAGATACAGCAATATACTCTACATTCTGCTATTTCTAAAGGAGAAACGTTCTGCATTTTGAAAATAGAATTATATATGCAAAATGCTACACATTCTACCTAGTAATTTCTTGTTGTCAAGTTTTTGCCTGTTCAAGGGGCTTGTTCCATATAGTAATGTGTGATGTTCTGAATGGACGGCCTGTATTTCATCCAATGTTGCCTTCCGACCTCGGATTCTCTAAATAACAACAACAATAACAACAACAAAAAATGGGGGAAGACATTAGACAGAAAAGTTGAAATATGGACTTAGTACTAGGTTCTCCTTCAGTTACATTTACCAACACAGATATTTTATACTCGTGTCTATGCTTTGGTAGTAAGGTTTATTCGTATTATATTATTTTCAAGCTAAATATCTAAATTTGGCTCAACTACTAAGCTTTTCTCCAGTCTATCTTTCCAATATTTCATTTCAGGTTAAGAATGGTGGACAACTCTTCAACTGTCCCTTTTCACCCTCCTGAGTATTTATGAATGGCTGAGGACCCATATCAACATTGCAATCAAAATTCATAAGTTAAGTGCTTACCTTCAAAGACAAAACCAATGATTACTATTGTTCAATATTAAATTATTTTATGGAAAAATGAATTCTTTATTCTGGCTTCAGAAGATAGGGTTCCTTTTTAATCTGCCTTTCTATTCTAGCCAGGCATTGTTTTTTTGAGTAAAATCCATATACAATGTAATGGTCCTTTCAGGCAAAAACATTGGTAAACATGTAATTGGATTTCTTCTCTACCCCACTAAGTTTTCTCTGAAATATTTGCAAGAAATCTTCCCCTGAAAAGTACTTTGATGATGTTTGGGATATTTCTCTACAACTATAAGATCGTTCACACTATCTTGCATTGACAGATAACTGGTCTATTTGCCAAAATACAACTTTTTTTTTACTACCAGCAGCCAAAGTTTCAGGCAAATATATTTTCATCTCTTATTACCACAGGTCAACAGATTTCAGTATCTGAAATCTGAAAGGAAAGCATTCACTTGCCACTAAGGCTTCTCCAACCTTTAAGATATGTGGTCATTGACTCCTAAAATAGCTCAGTTTGCATGTAATTTCTACTTATTGAGAAATCTGGGAATTAAAGTCAGCGCATCTGTGAAGTGGCCAGATTGGGGATGTTTGTAGTAGCTGAATCTAAGTTTCCTTGAAAAATCTGTGAATTAACAACAAAGGTAAATTCAGGAAATAAAATATATATGCCTCTGGAAAGCAAATGATTTTTTTTCAGTTGATTAAAATCAGTTTAATCTCTTATCTGGCTTATTTATTATTCTAATTCTGAATAAATCTTCCTTTTAAAAAACCCCAAAGAATATGACAGAGCCTACAGTTTAATTCCTTTGTCTGCTTTTAGAGTGAAGCTAGGAATACTGAAAAATGTTACAATTAATAAAACAGCTATATATATGTACCTAAGTTCAATGTCAATTCATATCAAAGTAGCAGCTATGTTTGAAGCCTCATATTTTTAAAATATTTTTTCCAATTATTATCTGACAGTTATAGTAATTACTAGACATTAATTGGCAGGGCCTAGGGGAAGAGGCTTGGTGGGGCCTAGGGGAAGAGGCTTCTCTGTGGGGCTCCAGCCCTCTAGAATCAGCTCCCCTCAGAGATTCATACTGCCCCCACCCTCCTTGCCTTCCTCAAAAGTCTGAAGACCCACTTGTGTTGACAGGCTTGGGGGACACTAGACATCAGCCCCTGCCGATGAATGGAAGGCATGTTTGGTTGTCAGAATGACAGTGACTGGGTTTTTAAAAAATAAATAAATTGGGGTTTTAGATTGTTAGTTTTAGTTTAAAATAATTGGATTTAGGTAATTTTGTATTGTTTCTTTTATATGTTGTAAGCCACCCTGAGCCCTCGGAGAGGGGTGGCATATAAATCCGATAGGTAGGTAGGTAGGTAGGTAGGTAGGTAGGTAGGTAGGTAGATAGATAGATAGATAGATAGATAGATAGATAGATAGATAGATAGATAGATAGATATAGATATCTAGAATGAATTAAGTCACTGACTCTTAGTAATTACATTTTTTCCATGATGTTCTGTCCCAAACCTGATCCTTTAGGTCTTCCAATGACTCATTATGTCTATAACCAAATTTAACCATCTTCCTGATGTTTGTCCTCTTCTTGCCTTTTCTTCCACTTGGGCATTTACATCTCAAGTGTGAACCCTAAGTTTATTTTTCAATTATCCATTTGTTGGCTTGTCCACAAAATACTGCAGTCTTCTCCAACACCAAAGTATAAAAGTGTCATCATTCTTCCTATCTTGCTTTTTCAAAAGCTAACCTTTGTTTCCATACAGAGCACCACAGGGAAGTATCATGGCTTGTATGATTCTGATCTACTAAATATCTATGCATCTAGTACAACGCTGATGTGAATTAATACATCAGGCCTTCATTTTCTGATTAGATTTATATCAAGGCATATTACAGCTGATCATGTGTGATAGGAAAAAATAGTACTAAACTTAAAACAATCTTATACTTTTGGCCCATCATTTCATATCATTGGATTTTATTCACTTTTGGCTGAGTGTTCAATGACCTGGTATTAAAATCATTTTTAACTATCCTTCCCTACCCCATTTCTAATTTTAAGCATGGGAAAAAAATAAATGAACAAAAGGCTCAACCTCACAGTTAAATTTGCAGATGTGGCAGATAGTTTCAGCTGTATTTGGATAGGAAGTGTCTCCTTAATGTTACTTATGCCTACATCATCTCGAGGCTCTATCACTGCAATGCGCTCTACTTGGGACTACCCTTGAAGAACCTTTGGAGATTGCAACTTGTTCAGCATGCAGCTTTGCGAGCCATGATGGGTGTACCTAGATGCACCCATATCAATCCAACATTCTGCAAGTTGCACTGGCTTCCAATTGGCCTCCAAAAGCAATTCAAGGCATTTGGGACTCACACATGCCAGCGACCGATTAGGTCGCAAAGAGTCAGCCTCCTTCGGATCCTGTCAGCCAAAGAATGCTGGCTGGCGGGACCACAGGGGAGAGCCTTCTGTATTGCTGCCTCGGCCCTCTGGAACCAACTCTCCCCAGAGATTCGTACTACCCCCTCTCTCCTCATTTTTCAAAAAGTGCTTAAAACACATTTATGTTGGCAGGCCTAGAGTCGTTGAGCAATGGTTTTCCACTCCGGCCCATATTATGTATGAGTGACGACTGTGTGCTGTTTTATTGGGTTAAATTTTTACTTGTTCTTAGTTATGAACCTTAGTTATGTATTGGGATATTTTAAAATTTTATCATGTTTTTTTTACTGTTGTAAGCTGCCCTGAGTCCGCAAGGAGAAAGGTATCCTATAAATTCAATCAATCAATCAATCAATCAATCAAGCAATATCGAAAGACTGCATAGTTGCTTTCCCCACGAAGGTTCAGTACATAATTGATAATAATTGGGGGGGGGGGGAGAGAGTCAACAGGTTCTGGCATGAAAAATATAACCTATAGTACTTTAAAATTAATGGAATAGCAGTGAGGAAATATGTATATGGTACTGTTTTTCATGCAGGAACATGAGCTTTCAATTTATAAATGGGCTAATCGTTTTCACGTTACGTATCAAGAGTGCTGACATCCCCTGGAATGGACTGACCTTGCTGAGAAAATCCTGAGTATGAAATCTCAAAGTATTTACAAGTTATGATAGGGAAATCTGAGGTCTTACTATGAGTTTGCTGAAGCAAAAATTCCAGCACTTCATGAAACCATGCAAACTGGCTAAGGGCTGTTAGGACTTGCAGTACAGTAACATGTAATCAGAGGGACTTCAGTGTTTCACTTTCTTTTGTTGTTCTCTTTTGTGTTTGAAATAGAGACTGAAAGGTAGGCTTTGCATATCTTTCTTTGTTCTTTTTTTAAACCCTCGTTTCTGTGTGGCTGGTTTCCAAAACAAATAAAGAGGCAGCAAAATTGGACATACTTGCAGCAATTGAAAGATTAGCAAATTTATTAGGACTCAAGGAACAGAACAAACTCTACCAAGTGCCTGAAAATGTGGACTCATCTATTTTGTATTTGTTTTTTATGATGCCAGAAAGCTTGGCTATATATTCCAGGATGGGCCTTCCTCTGCTGTAACATCATTTCCTCCACTGCAGCTATTTTTCTCAACATGACTTTGGACATGTCTTACCAGCTGCTGGGGAAAAAAGTTCTCCCCTTGAGTTTTCTTACCTCGCACTTGGTTAGCAATCCTGTCTCTTGTAGTCTGGACCAAATACTTTGGATCCTCCCAGCATGTTCTGGGTGAACATTAGTGTTTCCACATGTACATTGGTGCTTCAGCATGAATGTGTCATAAACAATACCTGTGAGAAGGTGGGAAAGGAGGGGAGAAAATAAAAAGCAACCAAAATCTTGTCCAGCCTTTTGTGGACAGGTGGCATATTTGTCATTCTACCAGCATGCTATAGACATTATTGTGTCACAAAATTACTTCCATCATAGGTATGTTGAGTTATAAAGCAACAATTAAGTAGAAGGCAAACTCCTAAGACTGCTTTGTATCAATTAACATTCCTTCTACTATCCTGACTTTTCTCTCTCTCTCTCTCTCTCTTTTTAACACAGTGATCAGCCATTCTCTCTAAACGAAGCAGGAACTTGGGGCTACCACATTATTTTTATTTGTTAAGAATCCCTGTGAGCTTGATGAGATTCTTAAGATTCTATACATGAGCATAAATAATCTATCCTTGAAACCCCATCCTGGCCATACTATCTTCAAAGACTGCAGCCAAATGCAACAAAAGTCAAAATAATAAAACATATAAGAAGAGAGATTTAATGAAAATTTAAATTGCATCTTTCCCCCACATTAACTCTGCCTATTCAAATGGCATATAGCAACTAACAAACCACTTTTTTCCTGTTCTTTTAAGTCAGCGTTGACTTAACTGGCAACTGAATGGATTAACTGATCAAGTTTTTCTGATAAAACAGCAATGGCAAACCATTTCTGAAATCTTGCTAGGGCTGACAAAAAGTGTCTGGCCCAAGGTAACCCAGCTGGCTTTGTGCCTAAAGCAGGATCAGAACTCATGGTCTCTCCATTTTTACACTGATACCTTAACTACTATACCAACAAACCACAAAGGACCCTGAAGTTGAAAAAAAAGATGCATTAATTAAAAGTATCTAAAAATCAAGTATCTAAAAAGCATTTGCATTAGCTAGGCCACTAACCTGGGCAAAGTGAAGTAATCACATGATTTGCAATGGTTTCCAAGTATTTACTGGCTTTTAACGAAGGTGCTATTTTTAAAGCCTTTTAAAATAATTTGAGGGACTGCCCCTCCAGTTATAAACCTCTCCAGCTATTAAGATTTGCAGAAGCCTCCCTTATCATAAAAGCTTGCATTTCTGGTATGGGAAAGAGCATTGCATTGTTCCTAGCTTGGAATACAATTACCTTATGAGTTACATTTGGCCTATATTCTGGCAACTTTAACAAAGTTGCTAGAGAAGCATTTGTTTCTACATGCTTTTGATACTGATTAGCATCTACCGTAATTTTATTTAAGTTTTAAATCCTCATCAAGTAAAATAAGACAGTAATAAAAGAAGTCTAGTTAAAACTATCAAACTGGCAATCTTCTCTCAATGAACCAAACTGATTGAGATTCAATATACAATCCTGTTGTGCCCTAAAGTAAAGAATAAAGCAGAGACAATATTTAGTTACTGGACACTAGGGACTGGATGTGAAAATAAAAGAGAACATTTGCAGAATCTCTTGCATATCTGAGAAAGAAATCTCCAGGGTCGGAGATGCATTTTCTAAGCAGCTTGACAATGATCTCCCTATCTTCCAAGGTCCAGGAAAATAAGTTATTCACCTACCTGTAGTGAAAAGGTGATGGACCAAAGGCTCAGGTGTACTGTTCTTCAGACTAGTGCTAGCAGGTGAAGACTGAGTACGGCTAAGGGCTTGATGGGGTGCAGTGCTGATGCTGAGGGGAGTTTGATAGAGCTGCAGAGATCTTAGCTGATGCGCATCAGCGAATACCTGTACATTTCATAGGAATAGTAGCCAGAGAGAAACAAAAAGACAGATCAAAAATTTACTTCACTATTTCACCAGTTTTTAAAAAATTGCCTTATTTAGCCCAACATATAGTATTTATGAAGAAGTCAATGCTCATTGACAGTTTTTTTTTACTTGTCCATGTATTTATAATTCATCTGAGCACATAAGATGGAACAAAGCATATCATTCTGAAACATTTTAAAGAGATATTTCAGAATATGTTCTGTTTTGAGTTATGAAATGGGCAGCTGAAGCATTCCAGAAAGTACTGAAGCCTGGAAGTAATAATAATAATAACAACAATAATAAAAGTAATCTTTTCTAAGCTTGAACCACACTTTACAGAATGTAAAAAATAGCTGATTTTGTAGAGTTAATTCATGAAGTTTTACAGCTCAGTTGTCTCAAAATAACTTGTTTTGCATACTGCAAGGAAAACTGTATATATTTTGTTAAAAACATTAGATTTCAGAATAATAGAACAGAAATTTTATTTTAGACAGCTATATGGCTGGTAGCAATCATACCTTATAGCAAGTTCTATGGATGTAGACTAATTTTATGAGTTTAGCCATGTTAATTTGATAAGTTAATTTGAATTTTTTTTAGCTTAGATCTCAAGCAAGGATCCACTGACCCTTCCTTAAGAAACTTCTGATAAGATGGAAGAATAAGAGGAAAGTAGTAGAGAAAATGTGCATATGATGTTTGTGTGTGTGTTTTGTTTACTTCCAAATCTGATCTAGATCCTCTTCCTGCTGCCTTGAATTCCAATGGCAATGGCAAGCACAAAATATTACTCTTCAGGAAGTATAGGAAGTGAAAAGAAATATTTGTTTATCCTGATCTAACCGTCCCCTCCCCTCTTCAATTGTTTCTGAAACTCACGCAAAGAAACATTACGTTCTCTTCCAGTAGCAATGGGAGAACAAATCCTCCCCCCCAGCACCCACCTCCCCACAAATATCTTCAATGTTAATATATTTGTTTAAATTTGTTTTTTTCTTTTTGCTAGGTGGTGGGGATTTATTGAATGGCAATATAAATTTCATGAAGAAATAATTATATTTATGCATCTTACTAGTTTACTAATTTAGGCTGTTAGATTAAGCAAACCAACCTCCCATTGACCATGGGTAAATATGACCTATGAACACAGCCAATTCCCTACTGCAGCCATGCTCAATCTGCAGAATTTTAGAATCTCCAGCCAGTATGACCAATTACTTTGATAGCTGAAAATTCTGGGAAACTGGTAAATCTGGTAGGTACTATGTTGAGAACATTCTATAGAGTCATTCACAGAATCTAAAACATGGCAGAAACTTCAAAGATAATATAATAAATGGCCATTAAGTCTTTGTGTAAAATTCTACAACAGATTGACTACCTTCAGAGGCAGTCTGTTCCATAATCATAAGAGATTATCTGGCCAAGAGATTCTTTCTAGTTAAAATATTTTTCTTGCATTTTGAATCCAATGGTTCAGAATTTATACACTGGAGGAACAGAGGATAAAACGTACCACCTTTGAGCATATAATTTTTCAGGTTTATACTTCTGACCTCCCAGATATTAGTAATCTCTCATTTAGATTCTCCAAAATTTCTCATCACTGATCATATTGTGAGGTTGTTGGGCATTGATGTTCAGCAATTATTACAGGCTGCAAATTCTATATTAATGCCAAGATTTTCAAAGTATTATATTATATTCTGTAATCAGGGTGACACTGGGGGAAAATGGAGCTTGAATATGTGGGGAAATGATCAACATGAATCAAACCTGCATTTGACTGGTGTTGTGTTCTATGCTTGACTGATTAAATATAGGATTCTACAGTAAAGTCAAATCAATAATTTTCCAAATACGTGGCATCCATTTTAACAATTGTGTCCATGCCATATTATGCATGATGAGTCCAAAGCTACCCCTTAGTGTTCCGGTGTTCCTGTGACATACTTTATTTTTGAACTCCTTTCAATCACTTCTGATTTCTTTGCTGACCCTTTGTATGGAGGAAAGGACTTTCATCCCTTTGCCAAACACACTTTCTAGTAAGGAATTGATGAAACTTTTAAATAAACAGAACGAAAAGGAAGACAGATGACTCATAAACAAGGATGATGTTCAGAAGCCAGAAGTATGCTCAGAAACCAAGGATAAGAGAGACAGAAAAGGTGACTGTAATGCAGGAGATGAGTCACTTTCCTTTCCTTTTTGGAAGCTCCATTATCTCAGATGAATGGGGATGAAGAATGGGAAGCAAGAGATACAGTCATTCAACTAGCTCTCCCAACTTACGGTTCTTTATAATACACTTTGCTTGTGGTATGAAGCACTTCTTTCTCTATTCTTCCATAACTATATTATTCTCCCTACTTTGAACCAGTCTTCTTCAAGAGGCAGTAGCAAAGAAGCTGAACATGAATGGGGGAATTCTAGGGGACTAAGGGAACTGGGATTAGGAGGCACTGCATTACGGTGGTTCTCCTCCTATCTCTCTGGTCGATCACAGTCGGTATTGGTGGGAGGGAAGAGATCAACCCCTAGACCCCTTTTTTGCTGGGTATCTCAGGGCTCAGTCCTCTGTCCCCTACTACATGAAACCACTGGGTGAGATCATTTGACAACACGGGATTTAGCCATATGCTGATGACACCCAGCTATATATCTCCATCCCATGTCAATTAAGTGAAGCAGTGAATGTGATGTGCCAGTGCCTGGACGAGGTGAAGCTCTGGATGGGAGTCAACAGGCTCAAACTTAACCCTGACAAGACCAAGTGGCTGTGGATACTACCTCCAAAGGACCATGTCGACCGTCTTTCCTTGGTTCTGGGGGGAGAGAAATTAACCCACTCAGAACTAGTTCGCAATTCGGGTATCCTCCTAGACTCAGTTTAGATCACCACCTGACAGCCGTAGCTAGGGGGACCTTTGCACAGGTTTGACTAGTGCACCAATTGTGACCCTACATGGATCGAAAGGCTCTTCTCACTCATGCCCTTGTCACCTCACAGCTGGATTATTGCAATGCACTCTACACGGGGTTTCCCCTGAAGAGTGCTTTGAGACTACAGTTGGTCCAGAATGCAGCTGCGCAAGTTGTTGTGGGTGTGCCTAGATACAATCACACTACATCAATTCTTCGCAAGCTGCACTGACTTCCTGTCAGTCTCCGATCACAATTCAAGGTATTGGTTATTACCTTTGAAGCCATACATGGCTCAGGGCAAATGACCCGTAAGATCCCACAGGGTTGGTCTTCTTCGGGTCCTGTTTTCTAAACAGTGTCGGGTGGCAGGTCCGCAGAGGAGAGCCAATTCTCTGGAATCAGCTACCTCCTGAGATCTGCATTACCCCCCACCTTATTGGCCTTCTGGAAAGGCATAAAGACCTGGCTTTTCTGACAAGCCTGGGGCCATTGACCTCAGAGGGGATGACTAGCGAGTTTGGCCCATGAATATATGGATGGCTGCAATTATTTTAAATTGAAATCTTTTTATATTGATTCACGTTCATTTTTGTTGTGAGCCGCCCTGAGTCCCTAGGGAGTTGGGCAGCATAGAAATATAATTAAATAAATAAATAAATTAATTAATATGTTTGATCTTCAGTGGGACTGCTGCTACTCTCTGCAATATTGTTTTCCATTTATAAAAGCTTGTTTTTACTATTAAAAGCATACTATACTTTTCTTTAATTGATATTTGTGCCTAAGCAATACGACTAATCATTCAAATGGGGCATACCTCTCTTTTTGCACTCTTCTGGGTTTTTTCCCTACTTCACTACAAATATCAAGAAGTAGCAAGGCAGCCATATTTTTGGGGGCATGGGTCATAAATAACCCAAATATGTTTCCTGCCTTCATGCCTATTCATGTTTTTAGAATCATGATTTCTCTCCTATTTCCATTCTTCTCCACCTTCTTTTTCCATGCAAGTTGGTCAAGAGTGTTGCCAAAATGGAGACACCTTCCACAAATGTGAGATAATGGAATTTCACTACCTCTCTGGAGTCTTCTCATATTGAAGAGGAGGGGGGGAAGGGCTATTAGTTTTCCTTGCTAGTCCAGGAATTAATTGCCATGCCTAAAAATGCATCTTATGCTAAGCAAGTTTGGATCTCACATCTTTGTATACATCAAGGCACAAAGTCTCATAACTCATAGATAGGTTCTTTGCTCTCATGTTTTCCCCAAAATAAGACCCTGCCTTATTATTATTTTTTTTGTATCCTGAAAAAGCGCTTGGCCTTATTTCCAACTCTGTCTCCCTAAGGAAATTGTAGTTTTGGAGGGGAGGGCTTATTTTTGAAGAAGGGTTTATTTTGGGGGGAGGGCTTATTTTCAGGGGAGGGCTTATTTTGGGGAAAACATGGTACATGCTTTGCTATCTTGCTTAGGAAATGAACAGATGAACATAAATGCCTCCCCTCCCCTATATCTGGACTTGAAGAGGAGAAGCCTTTTGGAGTTTTACAATTTCTTTCCTGTGACTTCAGTAGAGATTTTAATGATACATTATTTTAAGGGAGGCCTCACCTGCCTGTAAGTAACTCCCACCTCCTCAACCTCCTGATCTTCTTCCAGCCTATTCACTCCATCTTCATCTTTCATTTGAAAACAGCCTTGCTCAATGACTGCCCTCTTTTCTTCTTCCTCGTCCTCCTCTTGTTCATCCAAGCCATCCTGGGTCCCCTCATTTTCTACTGACCCATCCAGCACAAAAGGCCCCTGGCCCAAGCCCAAACCAAGCCCCAAAGATTCCTGTTGTTCTGTCAATTCCTCTTCTGTTTCTTCAGGATGTGTGGTAGGCGGCCGTGGCAACTCACCAGTCTTAGTGATTATCTGCAAGAGCGAAAAAAAAATCAAAAAGGAAAAACTGTTTGCATTTTAATTTCCTAGTAATTCTGAGGTCGAAGCAAGAACCTGGAAGCCTCGTGGGTTGGAGGCAAGTTACACTAAATACATAGTTTCGCTGTTCTGGTGACTTTGATTCTTTGAACTTTCGTCCTCTAAGCGGCTTACGGGATAAAGGGAAACTGAAAAGAAAATACACACACTATTCAATTACCCTGTTCTAAACAGGTTCACGGTAGCTGGAAGATTTCAACAGTCCCGGGTAGCTTGGAGCATGCTGAATGACAAACAGAACAGGGTGTGGGGGTTAAGAGCTTTTGCTTTTGATCATATACTTTTTAAGCTTGGAATACCAGAAAACATGGACTCATGTCCAAATAGAGTACACAAATGTTTCCTTGAGTCACAACTTCCTTTGCCTACCTTTCCCAGTTGAATCTGCTGCTGTTTCTGCTTCTCCAGGAAATGTTGGTGCTGTTGCTGCACAACCAAGTGTTGCAATGCTTGGGGACTCTGAGGCAGTGGGGACGACTGGGTGCGGCTCAATGGACGATGTCGAGGCAACTTGCTTACAGTGCGCAGGTTGGAGGGAATGCGTTCTCCTGTCACTAGAGGGGATTGGCCATGCAGAGGAACTGGAATGAAGAGACCAGGCTTTATTAGGAAGACACTTGTAAAATATTGCATCACGTTTCATTTAAAAATGAAAAGCCATAAGCCGTGCTACTAAATCTCATCTTTTTTTAAAAAATGGAAATATTAATAACCAGCTTGAACATGACCACAATTTCACAAGGTTCATATTCTGATTTGTCCCAAAAATGCAAAAATTGTCTGCGTGACTATAGACTTGATTTTGAAGAGAGGAAAATTAAACCAAAGCTGCAATTAGAAAGATTATCTATCACTGCTCTCCTTCTATAGGGAAAAAAAGTAATAAGATGGAAAATGAATGTTATTTGCTTTTAGCCATAGTTCTTGGCAATCAAATACCCAAAATAAAGTCTAAAAACGTGCCAAATTCTTCTTTCAAATTACCTCAAATTAATAAAAACTAGTTTTCAAAACACAAAGCTGTTGCACACATTCATCCCCTTTTCTGGATGCTACAGCCAGTTTTGCAATCTGGTCTGTAATGAAAGCTTCCATACATCAAAAACCTTATTGCTATTTCAGTATTTGTGAAGTGTTTCCTTGCTGGATAAGACAGGATAAATAACAGGACAAATGTTAATCTTAGATTAACATGTATTTGGGAGGAAGACAAATAGCCTTTGATCATTCCACTACCACACATACATTCATGGTTAAAACTAGGGAAGATAAGAATGCCAGCTTCCTGGGAGAATGTGGGCAATCGATAAATGCTCTCTATAAGAAGAAAGTAAGGGTGGTTATCGTGATTGGTGTGTAATATGATGTATTATCTAAAAATATGTGACTGGCTGATAATTTTCACAAACCCATAATCAAAAAAATTTGGTTGACTCTGGTTTCTCTGTTAAACACAATCCTCATGAAATACAGATATACTCTTGACAGACTAAATCAGAGGTCTTCAAACTTGGCAACTTTAAGACTTGTGGGCTTCAAGTCCACAAGTCTTAAAGTTGCTAAGTTTGAAGACCTCTGGATTAAATTGTGTCAATCATTCTGAATTCAACAATTCAAATTAGATGATATAAAGTAGATAAACTGTGTACTGCATTTGAAGCAGCCTCTCTTAAGTGTTGCAATACCGATTACTTGAATCGGTATTAAGTATCATTCATTTGTTTAGTTCCCAAGTCGTGTCTGGCTCCTGGTAATCTTGTAGCATACCTGGCCTCCCTATTTTACACTGTCTTCTTGATAATGCATCAATGATATTGTCTAACTATCACATTCTCTGCCTGCATCCTTCTCCTTTTGCTTTCAATCTTTCCCAACATTGTGGTCTTTTCAAATCAGTTCTTCTCATTTAGGGCCAAAGTATTTGAGCTTCATTTTCAATATCCATCCTTCCAAAGGACACTTAGGGTTGGTTTCCTGTAAGGTTGGTTTCCTTTTGACCATTTTTATCTCCTTGCAGTCCAAGGGGCTCTCAAGGGTCTTCTTCAACAATACGATTTGAAAGCATCAATACTTCAGAGCTCAGCCTTCCTTATGGTCCAACTTTCATAGCCATACATTACTATTGGGTCAATCACCACTTTGACTATATGGACCTTTCTTGGCAAAGTGATGTCTCTGCTTTTTAAATACTGTCTAGATTTATCATCGCTTTCCTCTCGAGTGTCTTTTAATTTCATGGCTTCAATCACCATCTGCAGTGATCTTTAATATCATTAAATATAGTATCATTAATGCTCAATGATAAAGCTGTTTCAATTATAGTACTGTAGCAAGATTCAGAAAAAGGATTCCGCTGACAAATTTATTTTTTAGACTTTCAAAAACTTCGTTATTGCTTGTTTTCCAGAACTCAGCCCTACAACAATGGGGCTATATAGACTGCAGGCCCTTGATATTGCATTAGAGTTGCTATGTTAAGGTGCTAATTGGCCAACATCAGCTAAGTACCTGAAGTACTTTGTTTTTGAAATACATTCCAGGTATTTAGAGGAGCACATTTGCTCCATTTCCTGTCCCCTTTGTGCACTTTTGATCTCTTGCCAGAAATAATCACTTTAAATGTTTGATTCCCGATTTCAATGTTTAGTAGAAATTACTCATTTTGACCAGCAGCCCATTAAAATGATTCTGTTTCAGAAGAATTATGTACTAGCCTTTTCTTAGAACAACCAATAAAAAGAATGAAATGGCTCATAAGTGAGCTGCCTCTGACAACTAAGCAGAGCCATCCTGGAAACACATTTAATTAATTATCAGCACTGCCCAAAATGGATCCATGACAATGACAGTTGGGTCTAGTGCAGTGATGGCGAAACTTTTTTTCCTTGGGTGACGAAAGAGTGTGCATATGCACTATCACGCATACACGAGTGCCCACACCCATAATTCAATGCCTGGGGAGGGCAAAAACAGCTTCCCCTGCTCCCCGGAGGCTGGAAACGGCCTGTTACCCAACTTCTGGTGGGTCTAGTAGGCTCATGTTTCACCCTCCCCAGGCTCCGAAGGGCTTCCCTGGAGAGTAAAAATGTTCTCCCCCATTCCCCTGGAGGCTCTCTGAAAGCCAAAAACACAAGCCCAAAATCAGCTAGCCGGCACACACATGCACGTTGGAGCTGAGCTAGGACAACGGCTCGCGTGCCAGCAGATATGGCTCTGCATGCCACCTGTGCCATAGGTTCTCCATCACTGGTCTAGTGCTTAAGGCACCAGGCTCTAAAACTAGGAGACTATAAGTTCTTGTTTTCCCTTGAGTATGTGAAAGCCTGCTGCGTGATTTGGGCCACTCATTCTCTCTTAGCCCAACTCACCTCACAGGGTTGCTGTTGTGGAGAAAATAGGAGGATGAAGGCGCATTAGGAATGTTCACCATCTTGAGTTATTTTATTAAAAAAAAATAAGACAGGATAAAAAATAAATGTTACTGACTTCCATTGAATGCTATGCAGTGCTACCCCTGCTACTCCACTTCTCCTTGTTTCTCAGCTGTTCCAAGCAACAATGGTTGAACACTACATTTTCTATGCCATGCCCAACCCTTGTGAGCACACTCACACTTGACCTGCTCACCAGCAATTAGTGTATTCTGTTGCCGAGCTTGTTCCAGAAGCAGGACATGTTGGAGCAAGGAAGCGTGCCCGTGATTATTGGTCTCTCCCTCAAGAGCAACCCCCAGAACGCAACTGGGAATAGACGACATGCTGAGGAACTTGCTTGTCAAGGCACCGCCCTGGCGCAATGATTGGATGGTCTGGCGCTCTGCTTCTTGCGGTGTGGTTATATTTGGGGAGGCCTAAAAGAAAGAGAGACAAAGAGGGCTGTTAGGCTATCCTAGGTCCAAGTGATAGATACAATAAAATAAAATTATAAAGTGGGGGGGGGGAGAGAAAGGGGAAAAAAGATTTGAAATTAAGAGCTAAAAGTGCAAAAGTAAAGAAAGAAAAAAGAAACAAAGTAGCTTCTTTCTTTACAGCATTCAAAAGTATTTGAATACAAAATGCACAATCACTATCCCTTTTATCCATTTTAAACTTTCTTATATCATTTCCTTGTTAACCTTTTTGCCATAAGTTCTTGCATCTTTCAAGCATTTTTCTCTTTATTCCTTTGTAATCCAGAAAAAATATGATAACCCACCAAGTGGAATATTATCTTGATGCAAAGAAAGGAACTCTTTAACTATAAATTAATTCATTCCAAATGTTATTAAAAAATGAGGATTCCGCAGATTTTATTTATTTATTATTTATTTATTATTTAGATTTGTATGCCGCCCCTCTCCGCGAACTCGGGGCGGCTCACAACAAACTTTTTATGTCCATATAGGCTAAGATCTTAATTCATAAACTGATTGCACAAACTTTTGTTTCTGCAGTTTATTAATGAGGAGCAGCAATCTGGAGTATAAGTGGGCAATCTCATGCTTTGTCCTTTATCCAGAAAGATTTTGCTGACCAGCATTAATTCTCTTACCAGCATTTCTGCTGCAATATTTAATTTGCCTCACCTACCCTTTTCCCATCTATCCTTCCTTATCTTTCAGGTACCAAATTTTCCAAATAACAGTTGTCAAATCCTGCAGCCAGGCATACTCAGAAAAGAACTGGAAAGACCTTTACTCCTAAAAGGGTAAAGTATAATATTTCAAAAGCCTGCTAAAGCAATTCTTCTGCTTAGCTTATACTTAGCATAATTAAGAGGAGCTGTCTGGTCAGAAATTGATATTGTTTTCTCATGTCTCTTACTCATCTAGGACCTTGTTTCAGGACTATTATCCTTTATATTTCAATGGGTTATTTCTTGCTCTTTGAAGTACATTAGTACCTCTACATATGAGCTGCTCCACATGCGAGTATTTCAAGATATGAGCCAGGAGGGGAGACACATTTCTGTTCAAGTCCCGAGCTCAAATTCGGGATACGAGCCGAGCGTCCACTAGGTGGCGCAAGAAGCTTGCTTTTGGTTATCTCGGAGGGGAAAAACAAAGTCTAAATCTATTTGTTCCAGATACGAGTTTGCTCGAGATACAAGCTCCCTTCTGGAACGAATTATGCTCGTATCTAGGGGTACTACTGTATCTCTGTTTTTAGCGCCTTCTTTGCAAATCTCACATGTACCTCTCTAAGTAATTTATTTCTTGAACCATACCTTGTGTATACTCTAAATATTTTGTCCATCCCAGCAAATATCTCTTGCTTGTCCCCCTCCATAGTATCTGCCAACAATTCTGCCATTTTCCCTGCAAGGTTTTTCTCTTTTTTCTTCCTTGATGTTCTACAATCTCAAGAAGTATTCAGCTTTATCCATCTCCAACATAATTACTGTTCTTTCTCAAGATTTTTGTCTGCCTGTGTAAATCTATCATTCATATCTTCTATTTTCTTTTCTTTTTGTTCTGATTTATTTTCTATTTTCTGCATCCTTTGTTCATTTTTTCATTATTGTCTGTTGAATGTTCTCCATTTTATCATCCATCTTTTCCATTTTGTCAACCATCTTCCCCATTCTTTCCTTTATGTCTTCAAAATATTTTCTTGTGGCTTCTTGAAATGTTTGGAGCATTAATTTCAATTCTGCTCGCATTGTATTTGTCCTGTTCATTTTTTCTTGCTGCAACATGCTATCCAAATATCTTTGACTTGCTGGACTAGATACAGCTGATGATGATGATGCAGATGTCTTTTTTCTCCCTACTTTGCTTAAATTTGAAGTGCTAGTCATTTCCAATAATATCTTCAAAAGAGAATAATCAGCAAAAATACAACAATCATCTAATATTTCCTCAATCCCCTACTAACTTCCACCTAACAAGTACTGCATTTTTCAGATGAACCGGAGTATAAGACACGCCTTAGTTTTTTGAGAGGAAAATAAGAAAAAAACTGATTGGCGGGTGGAGCATCTCCAATCAGCTGTTACCAGAGGTGAATTTTAGCAACAGGCTCGTTGGTTGTGAGGTCAGCAACTTGCTTTGTTTTCTGCTTCTAAAACTTCCATTCCACAGGCTTTTTTTCTGAAGCTCCATTTCAGAGGCTTTTTTCAGTCTCTGAAACCTCCATTTAAGAGGATGGGCAGGGCTACATTTGGAGTATAAGGCGCATCCAGATTTTCACCCTCTTTTTTGGGGGAAAGGGTGTGTCTTATACTCTGAAAAATGCGGTTTTTTCACAAATCAAACCACCACCAAAGTCTCCAAACCATTTCGAATTTGCTATTACAGTATTGTAGTCCAAAAAAGAGGAAAGTCGTGGGAAAAAATAAAAAATAAAGTTCCTTATTAATCTTCAGGTACTTCAAATCCTAAGCCTTCTTTTCTTGATTGATTTAGTATATTTAATAAATTTTTAATCCACTTAGACTCCAAAATTCAATTATTCCAATTGATATATCCAAACTGCTGGCAGTGGCATAGGAGGCAATGAGGTGGTGGAGTAGGAAACAAGGTGGGGGGGAGGGTTGTGGAACTTCCCTCTCAATGTACCACCCTGGCTTACCTGAGCACCTCGCCAGCCAAGCACTGAAGCGCCACAACTGCTGCTGTAGCAAGACAGAGAGAGAGAGAGGAGAGGAGCTCTCCAAACTCTGTGTGTATGAGAGCTCGCGCAATCTCTGCTTCAGTCAAGGTATTCAAACTCCCGGCAGCGGTTGGGGAAGAGGGGAGGAGCCACCAGAGCAGCTGTTTTTCTCCCCATCCTCCCCACTCAAGCAGTGATGGGCTCTACGGGACAGCAGGGCCTCTCATTTTTCCCCTGGCACAGGGAAAACTCCAGCTTCAGTCGAGGCATTCAATCTGCTGGTGGCGGCAGCCACTTACGCAGCCATGATTGCCCCCTCCCCAACCAGCCAGCCAACACCACCTGACCTGCTTTCTGCCCGGCCAGCCAGTGTAAAGCCTCACTGTTCTCCTCCTTGTAGTTGTCCTCCACGCCTATGCAGCAGCGGGAGAGGGCCTCATTCCTGCCCAGCACAGCGAATTCTGGCAGACTGAACACAGGTTTGAAGGGCCTGGCCCCACAGTGCTCCCTTGCTCAATTGAAGGCTTCGTTTAGCTTTCAAACAGTAAAGCTGGCTCACGTAAGAGAGCAACACACCAGGGTCACGGAGAGCATTTGTTCTTGCACCCATCTGATTCTGACTCTAGGACCAGCCTTACTGTTGCTGAATGTCTTTGAGTATTCCTACACTCGTTAAGGTATCCCTGGGTATCCAATTTTAATTCTCAACAACAATCTAACAGCAATTAGATCCATTATCTCCCCTTACTTGACTTTTCTGGTTCTGCTATTTGCCTTGTGCCTACTATATACTAAAACCTCACGATGGTAGACATCTCTTCTCTCTATTTTTTGTAAAGCTCCATATGTACCATTTGTAATTACAGTGATTTTAGGAATAAGAACAGCAGCAATAGGAAAGTTCCAGCTGCAGAAGCTTTGTTGATTTGAAACATTTTTTCTTTTACTTAATCATTAATTTAGGCTCCCCAAAGTCCTCCAAACAGATCTGATTTAAATGAGTTCAGAAATATAATGGTAGAATAATAGAATCCAGTAGACATATTTGGGGCACAGTGACCTAGTACAAATTAACAAGCTACCACGTGATTACATTCAAATTCAAGACTAGGCTAATTAATAGAGATCTGGAGAACTTGCTAATTTCAGCTGAGTCTGTGTGTCTGGAGCACAGACATAGCTATAAAGCCGTTTACTACACTTGGACAAATCACAGCAGAGAATAGTAGAACATGAAATCTGCCAGCTGAGCTATTTCTAATTTCTGACACTGAAAATAGACAAGCTATCAACTGGGCACAACTGCCACAGGTCAGGTCCTGAGCCAAATGTGGTGCCTGTCATCAGAAAGAAGCAATAAATAGGATACAGCTTGGTATCGGCTGCTTGTCAGAAAACAAAACCCAGAGACCAGTGATGCTCTAAAAGCAGAAAAAGGAAAGGAAATTATATATAGTGAGTGGTCTATCTCACCAAATATTAGGGTCCCTCCATTGTACTGAAAAGGCATTGATACAGATATGGACAAATTATGGAACCCATTGCCCCCAAAAGCTGGAATGAAATGTCTTAAAAATTTCTAAAAGTTAATGTCTCAAAATTGTAATTTTAAATAAGGAGAATTGACTAAATAAATGTTTAAAATGTTCATATATGTTAAGCTTTCATTTTGATTATGTTTACATTTTTAATTTTAAAAACATTGGAGCAAATTTCCTGCATGGTACTGAACGTTTTTCATATTATAAAGCTGTGTTTTAGCATAGAACTGGAGGCCAGAAGATTGATAAAGACTAAGAAAAAGATGATAATAACAATACTGTTTATGGCTGATTAATGGCTTATATGACTCACTAAGTGAACATAGAAATAGTTATTTAGAGAAATTGTTCAGTAACTAATTTAACATCATGTGTGTAAAACTCGCTATCACATGCTATTGCAGTGCCATGTATATAACTTCAAACTATATGAATACACGGTATGGCAAAATGGTATCTTTTAAACTGAACTCAATCATCCATCTTTAGCTTTTCCTTTTCACAAGGATAGGGCAATGCTTTTATGATGGTCATACTTAATGTGTGTATGTGTGTGTGTGACATGAAACTTGTAGGGAGCATTCTAAGACAAACTCTTTTTTCATTTACTTAATTCCAGTATTTCATTTGTTTCATTTCATTGTTATATCCATATCTATAAATTTCTATAAAGTTTTGCGTGAAGGGATAGCCATACTCACATTGAGGTGTGAATTTGTGACTGTGACAGTTGCCTGGAGTCCTAAGGAGATATTGGGCAGTGATGGAGAAGTGTATAGGCTGAGTTGGCTAGCTGATCCATCCACAGTAACAGCTTGGTGCTGGGGCAACATCTATATAAAAAGAAAAGAAGGATTAGAAAGTAGATAAGACAATAGAGATAAATACGAATATGTCAAATACAGCAAGAAGAAAGAATATTCTCCCAGTTCTTTAATGTGACCTTATTAACAAGGCAAGACAGAGCAGAGATGTATCCTGGGATATAAAAGCAGGGAAATCTGGGGCTATGCTGGCCAGGAATTATGGGATTTGCAGTCTAATACATCTAGCCAGGCAGAATTGGTAAGACTAATATAAGTATGTCCTCTTCAATTATCTGATAATCAGAGAAGATTTACTTGTGCTTGACAATATAAAAATTAGCCCAGTAAGAAATTACAGTTGTAATACAAAAACTCATCAATAAAATAAAGAAGATTAATACTCCCCAACTCTTTTCAGAGAAGCTTTGCCCACCAAGGAAACCAAATTAATATCTGTGCCAAAACTAAACTTGGACTGGATTGGATCTATAAGTCATATACTGTCATACAAGGCAGCTGGGAGACTTAACTTGTACAGAAGTATTTATTGCTTTCTTTCTTTTTTGCTTTTAATTCCCTAAACACATGAAAAAGGACACAAGTTATATTCTTCCAAATTTTTTTGTCTATATCTTCATTCTGCCTCAACAAATCCCATCAAATTATACGACTATTTTTACAACTTCAGCAATAATGATGTGGGATTCCAGCAGATACGAATAATTGTTCCTAAAGTGTGTTATAAACTTGTCATACGATCACTACCTATCTGCTAATATTCAATTTTAGTATCTTATCAGCTGGGCTGAACAACTATCAAAGATCCATTGAAGATAGTTTTGACTCCCTCATCTCTCACCCTTTTCCCTCTTCTCTACTGCAATCAGCCTGGTTGCATATTATCTGCCACTAACACTGTAAATCTTTTCATTGCTTTACCACTGTAAAATGAATGATATGCTGGGAGTAAATGGTGATGTCATAGAAACATAGAAACATAGAAGTCTGACGGCAGAAAAAGACCTCATGGTCCATCTAGTCTGCCCTTATACTATTTTCTGTATTTTATCTTAGGATGGATATATGTTTATCCCAGGCATGTTTAAATTCAGTTACTGTGGATTTATCTACCACGTCTGCTGGAAGTTTGTTCCAAGGATCTACTACTCTTTCAGTAAAATAATATTTTCTCATGTTGCTTTTGATCTTTCCCCCAAATGTCATTTTAAAGATAAAATTATAGTGTATTTAAATTTGATGTAAGATAGAATGAAAGCCTTTCTTGCATATACCTTTCTTGATACAGAACAATTAAAACCCGAATCACACGTTTTATGAAGAGTTTTTATCCCAGAACTATAATTGTACTTTACTAGGGGGACACCATCAGTGAACTGCTGGACAATAGTACTTGGTCTGTTATGTGGATGTTGGATGGTTCAAATGGGAAATTGTGGCGGATTGTTATGTATGTTGAGATTGGTCTTTGGCATCATACAAATTTTGTTGCGTGGATATACTGTGTATATACATACAATGACAATAAAGTATGTACGTGTGTGTGTATGTATGTATGTATGTATGTATGTATGTATGTATTTATTTATTTATTTATTTCAAACTGTTATAAGTGCAGTGGTGTGCCTTTCGTCCCCTGTCCAATTGTCTTTCCTTTCTCTCACTTATCATATATCATATATATTTTATCATATGTCATATATATTTTCTTTCTTTCATATATCCTCTCCTCTAAGTTCACTTTACCCTTATATATATTACTACATGTCTATTTTTCTTCCTATGTATTTGTGTATTGGATAAATGAATAAATAAATAAATAAAATAAATAAAATTAAATTTATCGTCATTTTTAAAAAAGAAATCTCCCTAATAGACCTAGATGATGGTGAGGACGATGATGATATTGTAAGTGTATTTCAAGGGAGAAACAGGAGTTTGGAATAAATTTAAATGATGTTGCTCTTTACAATGTTGAAAAGCAGATCTGTCCACCAGGTGGTGCTTTCTTTTGTAACAGTGTGAAAACACTCTTTAGAAGTCTGCTGGGGAAAGGAACTATCACATAGAAAGAAAGTAATAATAGGCTCTTTTGCACTGCAGACCAACGCAGTCCAGCAGAAGTCAAAAGGGGGGGGGGGGTTGCGTTGAGCAACTGAGATAATAGAAATACCCACAGAATTTTCCCCACAGAAACAAAATAAATGTACCATATTTTTTGCCTGTAAGACCCACCAGTGTATAAGAGGCACTAAGATTTCAAAGAGGTAAGTAAGGGGGGGGGGTAGTTTTTGTCCTCCCTGGCCCCAGGAGCACACTGCAAGCTTCCCAAACCTTCTGTGTGCCCTGTTTTGCTTTGTTTTTCAAAGGGGTATGCAGAGAATTTGGGAAGCCTGCAGAGTGTTCCAGGGGCTGGGAGAAGGCAAAAAACCTGTTTTTGTAAAAAAATAAAATAAAAAAAAAATCAAATCAAATCACCTGTTTTTTTCACAAAAAAGCACTCTGCAAGCTTTCCAAACCCTCTGTGCAACCCATTTTTGTGAAAAACAGACACCCAATTTTTGCAAATTTTTGCTTTTAAAAAAGGGCTGTATTTGGTGTATAAGACACACTGATATTTCCACCCTCTTTTTGTGTGTGTGTGTGTGTGTGTGGGAGTGAGTATACATCTTATACTCTGAAAAATACAATAAGTGAAAATCAGAAGAGAATATTTAGCTTTGCTTTTCACAGAAAAAAAAAATTCTCTCTTCAGGGAACTTTCAGATTTTTACCAGAAACCTGGCACTGTCCAAAAAGAGCCGGGGTGGTGCAGTAGGTAGAGTGCTGTCCTGCAGACCACTGAAGCTGACTGTAGATCTGAAGGTCAGTGGTTCAAATCTCATCACCGGCTCAAGATTAACTCAGCCTTCCATCCTTTCGAGGTGGGTAAAATGAGGACCCGGATTGTGGGGGCAATATGCTGGCTCTGTTAAAAAGTGCTATTGCTAACATGTTGTAAGCCACCCTGAGTCTAAGGAGAAGGGAGGCATGAAAATCAAATGGATGGATGGATAGAAAGATAGATAGATAGATAGATAGATAGATAGATGGATAGATGGATGATAGATAAAAATACAGCATAGAATCACTTTTAATGAAATATCACTTTTAATGAAATATACTGTAGATATGACTTCAAGAAAATTGTCTAGAATGTATAAAACTACTTCAAACATGTTGAAAAGAAAGGGTTATTCTATGTGGTGGACTTGAAAAAAAGCCTGAAATTTGTAGGTTCAAATACATATAACGATACAAAGAACTGTAAATTCAAGGGCGCTTTTTTTCTTGAAAAAGTAACCCAACTTTTTTTTCCATGAGGAGGAAGAAGAAAAAAATGTTTCATTTCTCATTCTAGAAATTTCCATCAGTTCTGAATGGAAGAATAGGTATTCAGAGTTGAGACAGGATGGTGGAAATTCCGGTCCTTTCTTTGGGGAGATCAGAAGCTGGGACTGCAACCTCGTCGGTCGGCTCCGAACTCTCAGTGTCTGAGGGTTGGAATTCAGACCTAAGCCCGCTGACCCTCTCCCGCCCACCCACCCCTGAGGGGGCAAAATGAAGGGTGATCACCAGGAGGGTAAAGGGGAGCCACACCTCTCCTCCCAAGTTGGTGAGCCCCTAGCCAACAAAGCAAAGCTGGTTTGAGGAATTCTGGAAGTTGAAGTCCACAAGTCTTATAAAGTTGCCAAGGTTGGAGACCTCTGGTTTAAAGCAACAAATAATGGACTAAATATATACAGGTAGATAATAAAAGAGACAAAGCAGCATATCACAGCAGGCAGCCACACACTTTCACTATCCTTACCTCAGTATGTATATTAGGCACTGACCCAGTAAGCCCATTTTCTGTGATGGTGCAGTTGGAGCTGTTTGGGGAACTTGGGCCAGATCCAGGAGCACTGTTGCACATTGAAGACACTGCAATAAAAGTTTGGGGGTGGGGGTTACCACCATGTCAGTCCTCCATTGAATTAAGATACAGTGGTGCCTCGTCATATGAACCCCTCATCATACGAATTTAGAAAATCCCTAGCTCCATGTTTCTAGTTCACAAGACTCTTAACTGAACAGTTGTCTCAACTGAAAGCAATTATTCCAAACAATATTCCCTCAGACTTCTTTTATAAGATTTATTGAAATGAAAGGATACCACTATAGAATTTCAGTGACTAATTATTATTATTATTATTATTATTATTATTATTATTATTATTATTATTATTTATTAGATTTGTATGCCGCCCCTCTCCGCAGACTCGGGGCGGCTCACAACAGTGACAAAAAACAATATATACTGACAAATCTAATAATTAAAATCTAAGATAGCAATTATACATTTAAAAATCTAAAAGCAAGGAACCCCAATATAAAAAAAACATACATACAGTCATATCATGCACTAGGATTAGGCAAGGGGAGATGTCTCAGTTCTCCCACGCTTGACATGATTTAATGATTTCCAATTTTCCCTGTATGCATATACATTTGAGTGAATATTTTCTTAGTCTCTTTTTAACAGTTTTCAAATGGTGAGGAAATTGATCTTTTCACTAATAATTGAGAAGCTTGCTGACGGCTATTTTTAAGTTAGGTTCCTGAAACTATTACTTCCATTTGTGGTTCTGTAAACTATTACCTCTATTTGTGATTTCCTAATCAAAATGTTTAGATTTCCTTGTTTTGTCAGAATTGATTAAAAAAGAGAAGGATGCAAGGCATGATTCCACCAGACATGAATACTCCTAGCTTAAATCTTTGATATTTCAAATTCACCTTTCTATATATTTTATAAATATAGAAGTGAATCAAAGGGAACTCTCTAGTTTCCAAGAAGGAGCCTCAGGTTGCTGTGAGCTTAAATGCCAATCTTCCACGCACCCCCTTTTCCCAGTTAAAATAAAAAACTCCTTAAATTAAAGAATTTAGTTATATATAATTATAATTATGTTTTTCTGTCAAGGCACCCGGGCCAGCAGATCTAAATATGGGAGGGAAATCACTGCTCCCTTATATATATGTTCTTAGGTTCACCCATCCCTCCTCTTAGACTGCAAAATATGCAATGTATTTAAGTGGCCTTTGAATAATTATCATTTTAATGAGAGTGATGCTATCATACTATTGGGTCAAGATTAAACTAAAAATATTCAAACATTTCTTCCTCTTTCAGGTTTTTAAAAAAGAAATGCTATAATTCTTATGACATTCATATTCTCTGGCCTGAATTATTGTCATCCCTTTTGACTAGATTTCTAGTCAGATCCAAACTCCTGACCCAATAATTTTATATGTAATAAAATGTAATTAGTGTTAGTTAGTGTTATGTTGGAATTTGATAACATGTTTGTCAGGGGGTCCAGGGACTGGATGCATGTATGAGAATTTAGCCATGGTTAATATACTTTATACTTTACTTCAGATTTATTTTTGAGCCTCTTTAAAATCTCTAATATACCTGCAAAAATGCATAAATAACTAACAATAAAATGGCAGACAAATAAACTGGAACTAGCCAAATAAACAAAATTTATTTTAATTATCTAAAAAAATAATTCAACTTTGATTCCAGCTTCTTCACCACCAATCCATGTTTGAAAGAAAAACATGGTTTCGTATCATCACAAGGTAATTTGAGCAGAGTGCTCTTAGCTAAGCTATCACTGCTCAATAAATATAGTTTAAAACAGAAAACTCCCATCTTTCAAACAGAAGAGCGAGGAAAGTGAGGCAAAATTGTACAAGGCTCTCTATATAGTGGTACTTCTACTTAAGAACTTAATTTGTTCCATGACCAGGTTCTTAAGTAGAAACGTTCTTAAGTAGAAGCAATTTTTCCCATAGGAATCAATGAACAAGCAAATAATGCGTGCAAACACATTAGGAAAGAAATAAAAGCTTGGAATTTGGGTGGGAGGAGGAGGAAGAAGAAGAGGAGGAGGACAGTCTCTGTGGAAGGAAGAAGGTGAGGTGAGGGGAATCAAAAAAATCCAAAACTTTAAGGTTTTTTTTAAAAAAAGAGGGACTTTGAGGCAACGAGGAGGAACACGCGCCTCTAAACACCCTGAGGAGGCTTCTCCCATACACTGCCTCTCATACACAGGCTGCTGCTGCTGCTACCTGTTCCTTCCCATGCTGAAGGGTTCCTCTCTCCTCTCGCTCGCTCGCTTTGTAGCCGTCGCCTTTCCTTTGCTGTGGTGACTCCATGGCTGCCCAGAGCGAAGGGAGTGTTTCTTTTATCTGGGCGCTGGCAGAGGTTTATTCCCTCTCCAAGCACCCAGAGAAAGGAAAATGCTTCATTTGCTCTGGACTGCCAAAGCCTCCTTAAACACCACCGAAAGGCTCCTCTGGCAGCCCAGAAAAGCCCGAGATGGCCAGAATTAAAGGGGGAATGGGAGGAAACTGACCGGGCCTTCGTGCCACTCTCAAATTTCCTGGGAATATTTTCCGGGCTCGGGTTCTTAAGTAGAAAATGTTTTTTAAAAAGAGGCAAAACAATCTTGAACACCTGGTTCTTAACTACAAAAGTTCTTAAGTAGAGGCATTCTTAAGTAGAGGCACCACTGTAGTTCCATTCTTTAGGAAAACATGGCTCCAACAAATTATTGTTTCATCTATTTTGCCAAATTTCTTCTTCAATTAAAATGTTTTGACCTCCAGTATCCTGTTTCATCCAACGCTTTGTAGCATACCAGAGCATACTTTTAGTTTTTAATCAGTCATTTTTCTCCCTTCTTGACATACTTGGGGAGAGGACTGAGGAATTAAATGTTTCATCCACCTTTTATAAAAAAGCAAATGATACTTGCACTTAGCTGGGCTAATGTTCTCTCTCACCTGTGATTTCAATTGCTCGTTTTTTGAAGGTGCTGATGACTGTCCCATCCTTCCTCCGCAACAGAGGACTGCTTCTTCTCTCTGCCACCTTCTGTTTTAATCTTGAGCGCACTTTTAAATTGGGTTCTGAGGCTGAAAAGAAAAGGCAGGCAAGAATGAAAACTAAGGTGGTCAGTATTCACTGTAATAGACTTAGGCAAGGAAGCAAATTGTAGCAAGGAGAAGCAGCTTCATTTACCAGATCAGTCGTACTGCTTCAAGAAAGAGTGAGCTAAATGTCAAAGTCCATGCTATTTAGACTTGGGATGACTCCAATAAGAAATAAAGAATCTGAGCAGAAGACTTTTCTTTTCTTCCTTCTCCTTCTCCTCCACAACACAGATATCCTTCAAGTGATAGACCAGGACTGATAGCCTTGTGTAGGTGGATTACGCTTATTTGGACTTTATCCGCCTCTGCCTGATAACCCCCCTCCCCCTCCCCCTCCGTGAAATCTAGAAGATACTCTACACAGACAACTTTTTTCATTCAGCTCTTACATTGTTATAAAACAGTAAGTAGAGCCCTGTTGGATCAAGCTTATGATCCATCTAGTCCATCCGCTAGCTATCCGAATGCATCCAGGAAGTTAAAAAATAAAGAAAGTTGTTGTTTTCTTCCCCTATTGCTAACCTCTCTCTGGGATTAAGGAAATAGTAAAAACTGTATTTTTCGATGAATAAGATGCACCTTTTTAACCTCAAAAAAGTGTGTGAAAAACTGGATGCATCTTATACACTGAAAGTTGCATGGGGAGAAGTTAGGCAGTGGTTAGCAGCAGTCACGGCTGTCCCCAAGGCTACTTGGCAGCCCTTGGCTGGAGGCTCAGTCCCAGGGATGGATGGGGCATTGGGCGTTCAGAGCAGAGGGCACCAGCTGCAGAATTCCCTCCCCGCAGGAGATTGGTGGATGTTGACTGAGGAGCCCTCTCAGTAGGCCGAAAAGCAGCTTGGGCGAGCGGCTGTGGCAGGAGCCAGGCAGGTGCTGCCTCTTCCCAGCTGAGGCAGCTTCGCTCAGAACGCCCTTCACTGACCGTCATTGTGTCTTATATACCAAAAAATACGGTAGCTACTAGGACAAGCAGCCATGGATAGCTGATCATTTATAAATTTGTTCAGCTCCCTCTCTGAAAACTTAGTGCCCATTATTGCATCATCTGATAGCTGCAAATTCCATTGTTTTGCTACATACCATTTCTATATGTCCTTTGAAAGTATATATTCAATCACACAATAACAAATGGACTATCATTTTATTCAAATCTTTCATTTTAGAAACTATAACACAGAAATTGGCTAGTTTCTTTGCACCACCTTTTCAAGATTTTTATTCTTTCAAACTGTATATTTTTAATTTGTAACCAAGTAAAGATCTTGGCAAGATTCGAATAACCACAAAATATACCTACAGACTGGGAGTGGGGAGAACAATGGGGAGAATGCCATTAGATAGTCAGTAGCTTCTCCAGTCAAAAAGATGAAGAGGTAACTTTAGGTACTGTACATGCTGCCAGTCACTAGGTTAGGAAGACAAACAGTCAGACTTGGCATAAGGCACCTTCCTATGTTTCTAAAATTTCCTGATATCACATAGCAGCTGGGCTGGTTTTTTCCAACTTAGTTTGACTATTTTAAAAAAAAGCTTTTGCAAAAACCAGCTGAGCTGTTACACAATTAGCATCTAAACAGCTGATTTCTTGCAAGGGACCACTGATTGCATCTAAAAATAGGCTGTTTATTAAGTCAGTCTTCACAGTATGTTTATCCAGTTCTCTACTGTAAGTTTAGAATTCATGTCATAATAATATTTTAGCAGAATGAGGATTTGGTACGTGAGGTTGATTTTTCATCAGAAGTTGAGTTTTTCACATTGTAAATACAGTATTTTATAACACACTTTAATGAATATTCTTAATTTGTAGTTCATCAGATTAAATCATTTTTTCTTTCCTTTACTCTCTCAGCACCAATGCTCTCCTTTGCTCTCTCAGCATTGTCTTTACAAGCTAGTACATTAAAGGTGCAGAAAGCCATGCAAAATTGATCCTCTTGTCTCTTTTTTATTCTTCAACTATTGATTTTTACTAACCAGTTTTCCGGAGTGGAAAGTCATCTCTGCTATCATAAGTGCCAAGTAAAGGTAGTTTGCAAGAGGCTGGTGTTCCCGGGCTTCCTGTCTGGGGAGGGGAACTCTGGTCCAATGAGGTATGATGAGCCCCCCTGCACATATAAGAAAAAAAAGGCCAGGTTCATTTATTTATTAAGAAAATTTATATGGCTGCCCAATTCACTCTTGGTGTCTCTGGGTAGCTTACAAAGAAAAACCAATAACCCCAGTCATCAAGATTTAAATCAAGAAAGATATAGTTGTACACTAATTAGCATACAAGTAATTGTCAGCCACTTACTAACTGCTTCATTTAGCAATCATTAAAATTTACAACTGTGTTTTTTTTAAAAAACAACCAAACAGCTTTCTAATCAATCTTCAAATTTATGAGTTGCAGCACTCCACAATCAAGATCACCATTTGTGCACTTTGCAACAGAGATAATAAAGAAAGTGGAAGTAAATTGCAAGCTAATCAATGATTTTCTACATAGTGACCACAGCGCTTAGCAACTTACTCATAACACTTGTGGTAGCTAAAGGAGAACTACCCCTGCTTCTTCCAAAAATATCCTTTTGCATTGTCCATTCATAATGGATTGCACTTTTACCTTATTGTTACTTGGCATTTCTTTAAATTTCATTGAATGAAAAGGACAATCAGAGCAGAGTATACTCAATAGTGAAAGGCCTCTAATACAGATAGATTCAGTTATCATTCATTTTTTCAACCAACTTATTTTTTATGTATAACCTGAAATTCTTTTATCATTTGATTCAACTTTGATGAAAGTGTTCTGTAATGCTCATTAACCAATTATGAGTTGAAAATGGTACATTGATTCTTAATTTGGTAAAGAATGAAGTAAAAATGAAGATTGGAAGGAAGATCACAGTAATCTTTTTGTTTTCCATTTCCCCTTTTGGCTAGAGAATAATCACTGACTTTGAATAATTATACACATCTTCAGCCCAAAATTTAACTGGTTATTTGATCAATATTAATACCATTTCATCAAGCAACATGGAGTATCCATTTGTCAACCAGCCAATTCAGATTGAAATCTAAGGCCTTTTCTGTAAAATAGCAATTAAAAAAAAAAAAACAACCCTGAAAGCTACTTGATAGTAGAAGCATGAAAATAAGTACAGGCATAACTGGGTAAGACTGGAAAGGACTTAGTGATATTTTCAGTAAAATTGCTAGTTTAATTGAGAAATAGATTTGACCAGATGCTATACAAATTAGACAAAGATGTACTATTGTTGTGAACAGAAAAGGAAGTAGAAAGTCTCTCACGCTTCCAATTCCCCCACAATTCATTATCCAAAAATAGAATTTGCTTTTGCATGCACAGACATATACATATATACACAGAAGAAACACACAAGCTGGCATACTGGTGAGGGAACTGTGAAAAACGCTATTTTGAGCGAGATGAATGAATGAACTACCTCCCACCGTAATATAATTATGTAAATATAATTATTTGTTGAAGAAGAACCCAAGAAACACAGTTAAATTTAGAGAAAATTGAGTCCTTTAAAATGAAAGACATATTCCTATTTTTTCCTATTGCCGGATATACATGAGCAAATATCAATTGCCTATTGGCTAGATAGATCTTCCATGTTTGTGATTGAAGTATTTGTTCCAGAACTGAAACTCAACTCTATGCACAGCCTGTCCTAAATCAGATTTAGTTGAAAATTCTAGAGCAGGGTTTCTCAATCTTGGCAACTTTAAGGTATATGGATTTCAACTCCCACAATTCTGTTGCCAGCGGGCTTGACTAGGAAATTCTGGGAGTTGAGGTCCATACATCTTAAAGTTGCCAAGATTGAGAAACCCTGTCCTAGAGACAAAGGAAAGACTTACCAGCATTTGGGATGCTGGGAGAGGGAATGATTCAAGCCACCCACTGTAGTTGGCTCTTTTGACTTGCTGAGAAGGAACTCTTGAAGTTTCAGCTTCACTTCAGTGCTTGCAATAGCACCTTTAAAAATTATAGAAAAACACTGGTAGAAAACATTAAAGGCAAGTTGAGATGTTATCTCCCTTCCCTAATCTAGGGCTATGCAAATATGTGACCTTCAATTCTCACAAGTATGCCAGTGAAATGTGTTCAGGGACACTAGATTTTTCATCTTGTATTCCAGGCTAACAACCTATTTTTAAAACCCAGCATCAATCAAGCTTACAAAAGGGGGGGGGGGATCCACTTTTTCTAAGCACACTGGCAAGAATTTTTATCACATCATTTTCACATATTCCTGAAGAATTCCATCACAGAGCTACATTTACTGTATTTTTAAATCATTCTTTATTCATTTATTATGAGGTGGAGGTTACAACATCAATTGAAGAGCCAAGTCGGACACCGTATAACATCCAAAAAATGCCTGAAATTTTATTGTCTTTAAGCATGTTATACAATCCCAGTTCGTCCCTTGAGGTTTCTCAGTGAGATCTCTCAATTCAGCCCATCCCCACGTTACTGTTGACACAATTAATTGTAAGTTGTCAAAAGCCCAGTCATGCTAGAGAAAAGTGGCAAATCTGCCCTTCCAGAGTGAAAAAAAAATTGTGTATATTTTATGACTATACAGAAATGCATTTATGTGCCTGAGTATATGCAAGATTGACTACAGGTACAACCATGGTGCTCAATTCACCATACATTGCTTCATTTAATCTTCAAAGGGAAAATGATTGCTCATCTTTATTCAAAAAATTCCCAAAGATTGCAAATTTATGAAAAATTAAATTTGTGATTTTTAATTTTTTAAAAAAATATATACATATATATATTTAAACTCTACAATCTAAAGGGAAGTGCCATAAGAAGTCATCTAACTTTGGTTTGAAAGCCACATTCATTTATTTATTTACTTTATATTGCCAATATACTTGTGAGGACAATTTTAATTATTTGAGTGAGTTTAGTTCCATGCAGATTTTTTTTTTTTCAAATATGCTTCTCTATATGGTATTTGGGGAATAGGAGAATATAATCCTCTAGCTCCTCTCTAATTTCTTCTTCCAGTCCTTGAAATATAAACAGGAAATCATTCCAATAAATGCAGTGCAATGCAATTAAAACTTATTACTTTCTTTGCTTTTCTCCTTGTTGCGTAAGATGAGTAACTGCTGCTCCAGACGCTGCTTCTCCAGCTCTTCTTGTCGCTGTTGTTCTCGTTTGCGCTGTTGCTCTAGTTCTTGTTGACGCTTGGCTGCCAACATTTCCTGCTGCTGCTGCGAAGAGAAACAGGGAGATGGTCACCACCACCAAAGACAATTGTGAACGTACTTGAGCTTACGTTGTTCATGAATGTCACATACAAAATCCAGGCATGCATTTACAGGTTACTGTGCACTATTTTTCAAACACAGATTATAGCATCAAAGCTGGAAAATGTGAATTAATATTGTCTTCGCCAATTAACAATTTTTCTCTAGCAGTAATTGTTGCTCTATAAAACCTGAGTGATAGGAAGGTTATAACTGAGGTTCTCTCTACAGGATTTTAGCCATCTAGAAGTCTCGACTAATAAAACTACCATGGAACTTCCATTCCCATTTCTATTACATACTCAGCTAATCATCTGAGGTCTTGCCTCCTACTTTTCTAGCATTTGAAATACAATAAAAGATTATGCAAAAAAAATTATAATAATAATAGTAATATTAGTGCTCTGCAATGTCCTTCAAGAGGTCCTTGTTTGCTTTTGCAGAGCATATTTGCATTTTGTAATAATGTAGATTTCTCTCGATCTTATTGGTTTGTGGCTTCTTTTTGTATTGTTTTCATCTATTATTTAATGACCTGTCAGGTGTTATAACTTTTTTTTAACAGGAATTATGCTCTTTCCAGTTATTTCTGTGGTTAGCTCTCTTACTAGGCAAAAATCAATCTTCGGCTCTGTATCCCTATGTTGTCCACAATGTAAATTTTTCATTGTGTATTTATGCTTATGTAACATATTTCTACTGTAGCCCATGCTCTTCCTCTCTCCATTCCCTAAGCTATTGTTTCCTTGTCTGGATATCAGTTGTCACCATTTATTTGTACTATGGTAACCACAGAAAAATAAATTTAGGTTTAATAAATACAGACACCGAAAGCATTCTTAAAAGATTGCTTTAAAAGTCAGAAACTTCAATTTGATAACAAAATAACATTATTTCTCAGACTTCAATTTATTTTACAAGAAGCTGCAAAAAGGGTGATGGAATTAGGAATGACATAAACATTATCCCTGGAGACTACCTGTCATTCTAGGTTTTATTGACTGTACCAATACTTTCAGAAAAAAATAGCAAAATCAAGAAGGCAAGATATGATGTAGAATGATATTAGGAAATAAAAGCACTTGGTCATATTTGGCCTCTTTTTAAGTAACTTCTGATCTGGATAGTACTTAGATGGGAGACTACTGCCAAATTCCAGGACTTCTGACTTCTTGTGAACAGCTCAGAATTGCTTAAGATGGGCAGCCATATAATATTATAAATATATACACAAATAAGAAATTGAAAAATAATCCAAAGGTGTCCTTAAGTAAATGAAAAGTGGAAAATGGAAGTCTGGGATAATAGCTAAAATAAAAAACTACCAAATACTGGTTTAAATACTGGCTGATAGCATTTATATAAACTAGTTTGTAAAACGCAATAAAAATGGTCATATAAAAAATCCTGATCATTAGACGCAACATTATTTTCAGATATAATACTGAATTGTTACTATTTAATGAATCTATTCTCTCATCTTCTGACAAGCCTATAATTAGTTGTAACTCATTTATTTGATTCATACACATATCAATAATGATAATGTAGTTTATTAGGTTATGGTTCAGCAGGATGTAACTCATTGTTTGTTTCTTAGTCTCATATATGAACCCATCAGTTTATCTGAACAAGCCAAAATCATAAAGTGTAATTGAAATGTTTTATACCACTTTGAATATAAAAACAAATACAGTGATCCCCCGCTCGTTGCGAGGGTTCCGTTCCAGGACCCCCCGCAACGAGCGGGTTTTCGCGAAGTAGCACTGCGGAAGTAAAAACACCATCTGCGCATGTGCAGATGGTGTTTTTAACTTCCGCAGCGCTAGCGAGGAGCCGAAGATTGGGGGCGGCGCGGCTGTTTTAAAACGTCGCCGCCGACATGGGGGCTCGCTAGCACCCCCCCGAACCCCCAACCCGGGTTTGGGGGGTGCTAGCAAGCCCCCCATGTCGGCGGCGACGTTTTAAAACACCCGCGCGGCTTTCCAATGAGTCCCGAAGACAAACGTCAAACTTCCGCGTTTGTCTTCGGGACTCATTGGAAAGCCGCGCGGGTGTTTTAAAACGTCGCCGCCGACATGGGGGGCTCGCTAGCACCCCCCCAAACCCCCAACCCGGGTTTGGGGGGGTGCTAGCAAGCCCCCCATGTCGGCGGCGACGTTTTAAAACACCCGTGCGGCTTTCCAATGAGTCCCGAAGACAAACGCGGAAGTTTGACGTTTGTCTTCGGGACTCATTGGAAAGCTCCGATCGTTTTAAAACAGGCGCGCCGTTCTCCGCTGACTCCTGGCGAACTTCCCCGCTTTAGGAGTCAGCGGAGAACGGCGCGCCTGCTTTAAAACGATCGGAGCCGGCCGGCTCCGATCGTTTTAAAACAGGCGCGCCGTTCTCCGCTGACTCCTGGCGAACTTCCCAGGCGAAGGGCGAAGGGCGAAGGGCGGGCGAGCGGGTGCTGGGGGGGGCTTCGCCCTCCCGCCAGCAAGAGGGGGAAGACCCAGGGAAGCCGCCCAGCAGCTGATCTGCCCGGCGCCATCTACGCATGCGTGCCCATAGAAAAAAGGGCACGCATGCGCAGATGGTGTTTTGACTTCCAGGTTCAAAAATCGCAAATTACCCTGTTCGCAATGGTCGGGGACGCAATAACCAGGGGATCACTGTATATTGAAAAGAAAAATTGCCTCTTCACAATCAAAATGGAAGAAAGCTGAAAAGACATACAAGTTTTCCAGCCTTACCTGGGCTCTCTGTATTAATCTGAAGTTCAGAATTACATCTGAATGAGGTCAGTATAAGTTATAACTTGGTTAGGCTGTAAACTCTTAAAATGAAGAACACAATAGTCTTTTTCTCAAGTGCTTTTAAAAGTATGAAGTGGATTGTGAGTGATTCATACTGACAGAATCTTCCTGTCCTTGAAAATATGGATTACTAAAATACAACACATGAACACCATCAAATAACATCATCAAGTAGTTTTAATTATTGCTATTGAAGCGAAGTCTGGAGATGCACTCATGACTGATCAAAATAGAAACACAATGTCACACTTGGAGAGGAAAGAATATGTCAGGATTCAAACCACTATAAATTTTATCTCTGGGTTCTGCAAATTGGAAAATAACAGCATATAACTTTCTTTGATCAGGTCTAGGAAAAAAATAAGTGTTCAACTACCCAGGTTTTTTTCTCCCCATTTGGATTCCGTCTAAGGACTTCTAAATGAAAGGTAGAATCCATACAATGTTTGAGTCTTACCTCTTATAAATTCAACAGTGCCTTAAGGAAAGGAATTCCTACTACAATCCAGAATAGCTAATTAAACGTAACTGAAGTAAATGCTGATTTATTTCTACCAGTGTTTTCATCTGCATTGAATTTCAAATTCTAGCTTGCTTCTTTGAACTCAGAGATCTCTCCTTCATAAAGAGCTCTGCATTTTGATCATGAGGATAAGACGGAGTGGCTGTGGGTTTTGCCTCCCAAGGACAATCCCATCTGTCCGTCCATTACCCTGGGGGGGGATTATTGACCCCCTCAGAGAGGGTTCGCAACTTGGGCGTCCTCCTCGATCCACAGCTCACATTAGAAAACCATCTCTCAGCTGTGGCGAGGGGGGGCGTTTGCCAAGGTTCGCCTGGTGCACCAGTTGCGGCCCTATCTGGACCGGGACTCATTGCTCACAGTCACTCATGCCCTCATCACCTCGAGTTTCGACTACTGTAATGCTCTCTACATGGGGCTACCTTTGAAAAGTGTTCGGAAACTTCAGATCGTGCAGAACGCAGCTGCGAGAGCAGTCATGGGCTTACCTAGGTATGCCCATGTTTCACCATCACTCCGCAGTCTGCATTGGCTGCCGATCAATTTCCGGTCACAATTCAAAGTGTTGGTTATGACCTTTAAAGCCCTTCATGGCATTGGGCCAGAATATCTCCGAGACTGCCTCCTGCCGCACGAATCCCAGCGACTGATTAGGTCCCACAGAGTGGGCCTTCTCCGGGTCCCGTCAACTAAACAATGTTGGTTGGCGGGCCCCAGAGGAAGAGCCTTCTCTGTGGCGGCACCGGCTCTCTGGAACCAACTCCCCCCGGAGATTAGAACTGCCCCTACTCTTCCTGCCTTCCGTAAGCTCCTCAAAACCCACCTTTGCCGTCAGGCATGGGGGAATTGAATCATCTCCCCCTAAGCATGTTTAATTTATACATGGTATGCTTGTGTGTGTGTCTGTTAGTATATGGGGTTTTTAAAGCTTTAAATATTTTAACTGATTGGATTATTTATGATTTGTACTACTTGCTGTGAGCCGCCCCGAGTCTTCGGAGAGGGGCGGCATACAAATCCAAATAATAAATAAATAATAAATAAATAATAAAAACAATAAAACAAGGGAGAAACGACCCACCATGCTTGCCAATCCAAAATTAGAAAAATGCTGATTGAAACATACCTCATCTCATTCCCAACATTAATAGTTCTTCCCTGATTTGAGCTCTAAAGTATGGATCCCCTATCAGAAAGGACCCTGATTCTTGGAACATTATGGGTAACAAGAGATGGAACTTATAGCAAGGATTTACCAACGGAAAGGAGCAAAGAAGAAAACAGGGAAAGAAGCACTGGCCTGGGGGACGAAAGCAGTGAAGGGCTGCCCGTCTTTGGCACTGCCAGTGCGCTCTCCGAGGGCATGGATGCGAGATTCAGCTTCTGTGCATGCGCTGCAAGAGAAATCTCATGCAAGAACGCTTGCATGAGATTTCGCCTACTTTCAGCTATATTTTTGCTTCCGCACATGTGCAAAGCAAAAAAAGCACCAAAAATAGGCAAAATCTCTCACGCACAAGCTTCCTCGTGTGAGATTTTGCTTGCAGCTCATGCACAAAAGCGGACGTGCACATGCACGATTTTTGCTACCACACTGTCGTGTGGCCCAATACCGGTTGCAGCCCACCACTGGGCGGGACATAGGTTTCGGTAACTGAATGCTATAGGTACCACACATTCCATAGGTTCGCCATCATAGACTACATGCCACACTAGCTAATTACGGAGAAATATGAGGAGCAGGGAAAGAGGAGAAAGAAGCCTCTTTCTCTCAAGCTGGTTGCTCCATTGCCCATTTCTCCATTGCAGCACAGCTCTTCTGTCCACAAAATCCTCATCTTTAATGGCC
Organism: Erythrolamprus reginae; assembly: GCF_031021105.1. Taxonomy (NCBI): domain Eukaryota; kingdom Metazoa; phylum Chordata; class Lepidosauria; order Squamata; family Dipsadidae; genus Erythrolamprus; species Erythrolamprus reginae. Next base: position 117,313,405 of record NC_091963.1, read on the forward strand.
GACGCCAAAGCAGATAAACAGCTGCCAGGAAGTAGCCGGTTGGCCAGGGAGTTGGGTGCCCTTCCTCTCCGGGACCGCCTCCTGCTGCACGAATCCCAGCGACCGGTTAGGTCCCACAGAGTTGGCCTTCTCCGGGTCCCGTCGACTAAACAATGTCATTTGGCGGGACCCAGGAGAAGAGCCTTCTCTGTGGCGGCCCCCACCCTCCTTGCCTTTCGCAAGCTCCTTAAAACCCACCTCTGTTGTCAGGCATGGGGGAATTGAAAATTTTTTCTCCCTTCCCCCTAGGCTTATAGAATTTGTATATGGTATGTTTGTTGGTATGATTGGTCTCTTAAATTGGGTTTTTTTAGATTACTTTTTAATATTAGATTTGTTACATTGTTTTTTATTGTTGTTAGCCGTCCCGAGTCTTCGGAGAGGGGCGGCATACAAATCTAAATAAACTAAACTAAACTAATTCTCCTAGCAATAGCAAGCTGAGAATTTATCTTTACAAAATGCCTGCCCATGCTAATAAAACAGTCTGCCACCTCCCAAATTGCATCGATGGCAGTGGTAAATGAAGGGCAGGAATCCATGCCATGCCTAGCGATGGAGGAAAAGGGGATGGCAAGGGGAGCCCCATCTTGCCACGCACCCCCCCCCATTGAAAGGCGGCGGCAACCCAGCCACTTCTCTTGCCCACCCTCTCTGCCACTGGAAGCCAAGCCATCTCTCTCTCCTTCCGTTTCTCTGGTCTCACAGTCTACCGCACAGGCTGGGAAGGGCACACTTTGTGGTGGGGCGGCGTGCAGCAGCAGAGCGTCCTCAGCGAAACAGGATGCAGAGTGTGCCCAGCTCAGCCTTTCAGGGGATCAGCTGATTTCAAACAGCACACAATTTTAATAAGCGGTTCGGATGAACTGACTGAATCCTACGTCTGCATTGCTGCCTCAGTTGGGGAACACTGGTGTCTTCACAGCCAATTGGCAGTTGGATTAGCCTCCCAGAATACTGCCAATCAGCTGTTCCAGTCAGCAGGGGTTGCTGCTGCCTGTCACCGCCACTGCACCAACTCTCTCCCCTCTTCCCCCAGGTATGGCAAACTCCCAGCAGATGCAACATTCGATGTATAAGACACACATAAATCTTCACCCACTTTTTTTGGGGGGGAGTGTATCTTATACTCTGAAAAATATGGTAGTTTTCTGATTTATTTATTTTTAACTGTCATCTACTGGCTATTTTCTAGATGTGGTAACCAATGGTTGCAAGATCAGGGAGGAAATAAAATAAAGGAGATAAATGATAATTCAGGCCACAGCTATAATGAAAGCCTCAGGTTGCAAGATGGAGAAGCTACATGCTATAATATCAGAGGAACCCCAAGCCTCTTAAGTCTGGGTTTTATCTGGGTTTTATCAATAATCAATCTTGCTTATATGTAGCCTCATCAAATCTGAAACTATGCTTCAACTATTGATTTTTTTTTCTAGGAAATATGCTGTTTCAACAAGTACTAGTATCGTTGGCCTAAATTACCCTGTGACAAAACAAGGTATTGTATGCATACCATTCCAGTTAGAATCCTGTTGAAATTATTTCCGCTGGGCTAGGGTTCTTGACAACTGCTGCCAGTTCAAATAGGCAATTCTGGGTGTGACACGAAAAGTAAGATTCAGAAGGAGACAGCTTTGTGAGTTCATCTCCAAATTACCTTGAGGTGTTTCTGCAATTGGACTTCATGCTGCCGCGTTAGGTGCTCATGTTGCTTCTGAAACTCGGCAAAGAGCAGCTGCTTCTGCAATTGCTGTTGCTGTTTCAGAGCCAGTAGTTCCTGCTGCAGCTGCTGCTCACGGGCAGTAGGGTCCATAGTGGGTACATTAGACCGGGAATCCATCCGCAAATCCACTGGGGTGCTGTGGCTGTTGCAAGAACTCTGCATCACCATGGGAAGAACCGGCTTCAAGTCCATAGCTGGGGATTAGAAAGAGAGTTCATGATTGTAGTATAACAATCTGCAACAAAGAAAGTTGAGGTCATGGCCTACATACGCATGTTTATCTATCCTTAAATAAGAGCCTTGCAGCAAGTAGAGTTCTTCTGCCTGCAAGATAAAACTGTTGGAAGAGAAATGTCATAGATATACTATCATAATTTTATGCATGTCAATAGCTAAACATGATTTATCATTTATGAAGTCTATCTTGCCATTAAATTGTTGGTTGCTCCAATGTCATGGAAGGTTGATTAACAATCTGGATACTTGGGAAAGAATTTTGGGTTTGTTTGTGGCTGACAATAGGAAATGGGAATTGCAACAATATATTATATTTCAGATTTTTAGCCAGCTACCTATTCTTTTGTTTTTAAGGATTGATTCAATAGCCTTACACCTTTTTCTACTACTGAGAATCATTTCCTATTCAGTGACCAAATTCTACCCTACTAGATTATAGGATTTTAAAAAATCTTATTTTTCTTCTTTTAAAATTGTTGTACTTCTGCAAATGTTAAAATCCCATTAATCTCGATAACCCTCTTATTTTGTATACATTGTGTTGCTTGACTACCTGAGAATCTGTGGTTAGATAATTTAGAAAGTGGGAGGAAAAAGACATTTTTGCTGCTATTGCTAAATAACCAAAGAAAATATCTCTTACTAAAGAGCAGATCTTGTTATCTTTTGCCTACCCTTATTTCATCCTTTTAATAGCCCTTGTGAGATTGCTTAGAGCCATGATGGGATGAACCAATGGCATGTGTGCCACAAGTGACATGCGGAGCCATATTAGAGGGCACATGAGGCGTTGCCTTATGTCAGCTCCAGCATGCTTGCATGCACTAGCCAGCAGATTTTCGGCCCTGAGGAAGGCCGTTTTGCCCTTTGCTTCAGGGAGTGCAAAAAAAATATGTCCAACGGGCAAACGGAAGTTTGGAAAAATTGACTTCCGGTTTGCCTGTTGTGCTTGCTTTTCACTTCACTTCACTTCCTGAAGCCCCAGAGTGCGGAAAACTGCACAACAGGCAAATCAGAAAACAGACTTCCAATTTTCCCGTTGTGCTGTTTTTTGCACTCTCGGGCTTCAGGAAGCCTCTGGAGTATGAAAAACAGCACAATGGGCAAACTGGAAATCCATTTTTCCAAACATCAGTTTGCCCGTTTGGTTGTTTTTTCACCATCCCAAGCTTCAGTGAGGCCTGCGTGCGTGCATGGAAACAGTTGGGGGGGGGGATTGTGTGCATACACAGGGGTGTGTGCATGTGGGAGGGGAGGGAATGGATATGGGAATATGTGCTTGAGCTAGCATACAAGCCAAAAAGATTTTTGCCATCACTGGCTTAGAGTATTATACTGAAGAGCTCTAAGCACATGGCTAAACAGACATCAGACTTGTGGATTCAGAAATTCAAAACAAGGAAGGCAAAGGGGCTTGGAAATAAAAGCCACAAGTAAATTGAGTTTACTTGCTCTAGGTTTTGTAACAAACTTGCTCTAGTTTGTAACAAGAGATATCAGACAACTTATAAATCCTTAACTGCAGCCTAAGAGTTCAATGTCATCATTACAGGGACATGATATTAATGAAGAACATATTTAACATGAGTTTGTATTTTTCCCGACCTCCTTTCACGAAGATGGGCAGCCGAACAAAATATTTAAATGTACTTATTTTCAGTACTCTAGAAGAACACTAACAACTAGTGTTAGTACAACTGCAAAAGAAAAGTTTATTTATTATAAAATAAATAAAAATTATTTGCAAGACATGGAGCAATTTCTGAATCTTCCAAGCATATTACAATCCAAACCAGTGGTAAATATCATGCCAGTCTCAGGCATCTGGCATCTATTGAGGAGTTTAACATGTGAAATATATCACAATTAATGAATGGATGAGTATTCCAAGGTTCCAAATAAATCTATTCATAAATGGATGCCAATTTCCAATTAGCACTACTTATTTTTGAGATATTTTGCCAACCACTGCCAGTGTAATGGCTTTTTTTATCCACCAACATTTTAAGATGCCTAGACATGAGTGGTACAAATTCTCCCACATCTTCAGTCTTTTCCAAGTCTAAAATCAAGATGAGGCCTCCTAAATCAATATGAAAATGCAGGTGAAAATATGATACTGTATATAAGCAAACATAAGAATCATCTTCAGGGATATTCATCTAACCAACGTTTGGAGGTTTGTTTAAGAAACTGTGCAGACACACAAATTATTGGTTTTCAGTGTTACCGTTCTACACATATTTGGGCCCTGATTCAAAGGTCTGGAAAAATGACACAAGAAGTATTCATCACAGATAAATCTTGTAAAATAAAATCCTTGGTGGCCTAGGCCACATATGCTGCAAACTAAGATGGTAGCAAGGCCTGCTATTTTTGAAACTTCCTAATTATGAAAAAGTCTCTACAAATAAAAAATTGTGTCAAAAAGCAGCAAGACAGCTATTGCTCATTTGTACTGGTTATGTTTACTTATAGAGTTTTATGTTATATTTTTATAAGGAAACAATTTGCAAGCTCTGTCTCCTTCACCACCAGTAGAAAATCTTACTCACTATCTCTGCAAATATGTAGCCTACCCCAGATGTATTAACAGATTGGTCTTGGGGAGGGAGGAAATTTAGATGGCAGCTATTCCCAGGCAATCAAAGCTGTCCTTTTTTACATATGTGCGACACACATAACAAAGCGACAGGGCTTCAATCACATAGTCATTACTGCCATCTTGAACACTCACACACACTGACACTTTTAGATTAGGCTATAATGAGAACCATTTGAGGGCAAAAGATGGGAGGGTGATTAGTGGAGCTGTATCTTTATACATTAAGAGGGGGTTGCTTTGAAGAGAAAGGAGGGAAATTCCTAACTAATTAAATTTGTGTGTCTGTAGGAACTCTGTAGAACAAAACCTATTTAAAAATAAAGTTTGGCATTTTCCTTCAAAGGCTTGCAAGGGATATTACTTTTTCCTTAGCTTAAGTCCTAGTGGTTGCTAAGATCAATCCCTAGCAATCCAAACATTGGATTCCTAAACTCACAAACATACCGTATTTTTCGGGGTATAAGATGCCCCAAAGTATAAGACATACATCAGTTTTGGGGAGGAAAACAAGAAAAAAAAACCCCTCCCTCTGCCTACCAGCATCCATTGGTATTCATCTGGCTAATGCCATTGCAGCAAAGAGCAAACAGCCTTGTCAGCTTCAGCATGTTATTTATTGCAGCCTGATTCGGCACAAGCAGCTGACTGGCATTTGGATTGGCCTCCCGGCATACCGCCAATCAGCTGTTCCAGGCTGCGGGGATTGCCAAGCCCATTGCTGCCTCCATGTGTCGCGTTTTTGGTCTCGGCGCACATATTTTCAGCCTCCACATGCTCTGTTTTAGACCCATCTTGGGCTCCCAGGATTGTCACAGCGTATCACCGCCTCCATGTGTTGTGTATTCAGCTGATTTCAGGCAGTCGGGATCCTCATCAATGCTGCCACTCCCCCCCCACCTGGAATCAGCCAAAAATGTCATGTGTGGAGGCAACAAACATGATACACGGAGGCGGCAATAGGCAGCGATGTGCTGTGGCAATCCCTGAAGTCTGGAACAGGTCTAAAATGGAGCATGCAGAAGCTGAAAATGCGACATGTGGAGGCCAAAAACAACCTAAAGGTGGGGCCAGCGGGTGGGTGGGGGCTTTGGCAAACATTCGGTGTACAAGATGCGCCACAATTTTCACCCATGGGGGGGAGTCTAATACTCCAAAAAGTATGGTAATTGCAAAACTGCCATAAAAAATATGTACCTCTATCAGCGTAGAGAATTCCTTAAAAAAGAGCAGTCTTAGGTGGACATAAAACAAAAATATCATGGTAAGGTTAATCAAGGGACAGTTTTCAAAAATAGCTGTGACCAATAATGACTGTAATCTACTGGATAGGGGCAAAATAAATATCATCTAAATCCCTCAAATGATGGATAGATGATGTGAATGAACAAGGGCTGCTGCATCTGGAGTCAATCTGTCAATCTAGCATGTTAGCTGCAGAAATCAGATGCTTTTCAAAAGTAAGATCTCGTGATGTGCTCTTGTTTAAAATTTATCATCACTCTGATGTACAGTACTGATAATTTTGAGCCTGAGGACTGGTAGTCTTACTAGCCTTGAAATGTTATCTCTATACAGGCTCTCAGCCTTCTTGCAACTTTAATGAGAAATAAATGGACATATTAAGTGCCCTTATAGGATTCATGTGGAGGTCTTTTCAAGCAGAAGACACAGCTTTCAAGCCTTAATAGAGAGAGGCAGAGGGAGAGAGGCAGAGACAGATTTCTCACATATTGGCAACTTGGGTAGAACTCAGCACTACTTATGCAGGTTCTTTTACACTTTCCAAAGTAACACTGCTACTGCTACTGTTCCCACTCTTCTATATCTGAGTCACTTGCAGTCGATTTGGCACACTGTGAATGAACAAGGGCTACGATGACTCATCAGATACATACCCTCTGTTTTCACTGCTGTTGTAAAAAAGCATGGTCTGTTTTATTAAGTCACGTGTGCATGTCTTATGTGTGAATGTGCATATATATGTATGCATGTATGCATGTATGTATGCATGCATGTATGTACACACATATATATGTATGTGTATGTTTATAGAACTCCTCATCACCATTACCACCCCAAAACAGAACAGCCCTGCACAGACAGGCATGGACGTAGCATCAGTAGCTAAGAAATTAAGTCCAATGCAAACCATCCTTTTCTGGGATTCTGGTGTAATTATAAGCAAGAGGGTTGCAGCAAGGGAAAAAGGCCACAAAAGACAACAAGAAAGTCAGAAACTAAATATAGATGAAGCTAAACAACAGCTGTTCACAGAAAGCAAGGAGAGGAAGAAAGAAGGACAGTTAACCCAAAGGTGAGAAAGACAGAAGAGAGGGGGAGAAAAGAACTCTACAGATTCTTGATTGATTGTTCTCAGGTTTTTAATGCTTCTTGAGACTCTTGTCTGTCGAGCAAAACAGAAGTGGGAACAAACAGTTCTGCAAAGTTTTAAAAGGCATAGAGGAAAAACAGAGTTTTTATTCTTGAAAAGTAGAGACATACTAAATACTAATATGTTTTGATTAATAATTTCCAAAGCAGATGCCTTAAAATATTAATGTACATGTGACCAACGAGTAAGCCGCCCCGAGTCTGCAGAGGGGCAACATACAAATCTAATAAATAAATAAATGAATGAATGAATGAATGAATGAATGAATGAATGAATACATAAATAAACCTGAAGCGAAGCCATTTTTAAAACTTTTATCAAGTAAATAAACAAAATTGTGCAATACAAAGAGTACTATAGCTTGTAGCTATAGCCAGTGAATAAAGCACCCAACTTTCAATTTCGACATCATGGTTATTAGTCCAAGGATTTTTCAAATTGTGGGTCCAGACCCTGGGAGAATAGGGACCAGCATTGCAAGATCTTTCTTTCGTTCTTTCTTTCTTTCTTTCTTTCTTTCTCTCTCTCTCTCATCTTTTGCAGGCAAAGTGAAAACATCAAATTGGGGTTGGACATTAATCCTCATTTTGCTTATGCACAATACAGTAGGTAGTTGCTGTCCTACAGTGTCTTATGATAATACAGATTAACATTTAATCATTATTATGTAGCAATAATCTATTGTTACTGATGATACATTAATGTAAATTAATGTACCATTTTAGTATTGCAACGTTTGAAAAGCAATACGTATATTAGTTGGTTAGCTGACAGCATTGTGGAGAGAGGATGTTGAGGGTTGACATTAAGGTTAAGAACTCAAGGAAAGTCTTGCAAAATGCCATCAAAATCCAGCATCTAATATACCAGCAGTCTATCACAAACTCACAAGCAGAACATAAGGCAAAAGATATTTCCCAATATTCTTGCTTCACAATATTTTGTAAAGTTTTTAAATAATTCAAATATAGGTAGTCCCTGACTTTCAACCACAAATGGGATTAGAATTTTTGCTATTAAACAAGCTTATGTTTTAAGTGATTTTACAACTTTTTGCCACGGTTGCTAAACAAAATAACGTTAAATGAATCAAGGGTGGGTTAAGTGGATCTAGTTTCCCACATTGATTTTGCTTATAGGAATTCAGCGGTATAGGAATACAAACAAGGAAGATCCAGAACACTATTCATTCCGGTTCCGGTATGAGTGGTGAGGAGATGGAGGATTCACCGCTCCCCTGAGATAATGGCAAAGATCATCAAAAATGAGTCAATCCAGACCAGACATTGTCTGACTCCTTCTGGCTTTGCAACCTTCCGTGCTTGGGGGATTAAAACCGAATGCTGTTGTGTTGCTTTGTGTGGCGCCAGGGACAATAGCCCTGAGAAATTGCCTGGGTGATCAGCTGGGGAGTGGAAGATGGCGGCTGCTCCCAGACGCTGAACGTTGAGGTGGAGAGAGAGCTGGAGGGAAGTGAGCGGAGAACAACCCGGGGAACAAACTGACCCTCTAAGCGACCCTGTCAGTGAGACACCAGGAAGTGAGAGTGATTGGTGCCGAAGCGACAGAGGTGCCGAGATGACGGAGCGGTGGTGGATGGGATGAGGTGGGTGGGTGGGACTATGGTATGTATGAGGTGAATGGATATGGCATGAATGAAATTCTTGGCACACCTGACGCTGGAGAGGCAGGAGGGGAGGGGGCACCTATCTCTGGGTGGCAGAGGGTCAGAACATTCTGGTGCTGCTGGGGAGAGGCAGATATGGTGGGAGCCACAGAGCCAGCCATTCCAGGGGAAGGAGGGATCGCTGCTTAATAGCAATTCCTTGTTCCAGCTCCGTGAGCTCAACCCAGGGTGCTGGTGACAAGTGTAATCCTGGCCCTGGGCTCAGGCTGCTGTTACTCAATGCCAAGTCGGTGGTAAATAAACTCTCCTCATCCGGGATTTGATCCTGGAGGGGGTGGCCGACCTGGCTTGTGTTACTGAAACCTGGCTGGGCCCAGAGGGAGGAGTTCCTCTCTCTGAAATCTGCCCAGCCGGGTTTGAGATTTGGCATCAGCCTCAACCCCAGGGAAGGGGGGGAGGAGTGGCTATTATAGTCAGGGAGAGCCTTTGCCTGCGTAGACTTGTTGCTCCAGAGATTGTGGGTTGTGAGTACCTCCTGGTGAAGTTGGACTTAGGGGTACAGGTGGGCTTGTTACTCACGTACCTGCCTCCCACCTGCGTGTCAACAGCCCTGCCTATGCTGCTCGAGGAGGTAGCCGGGCTGGCGGTGAGGTTCCCCAGACTTATTGTCTTGGGGGACTTTAACCTACCATCGCTCAGTGAAACCTCTGGGCTAGCGCAGAAGTTCATGGCCACCATGACAGCCATGGACCTGATTCAAGTAGTACAGGGTCCGACTCACGAGAGTGGGCATGCACCCAACATGGTATTCCTCTCTGAGCAACTGAGCAATGGTCTGAGACTAAGGGGCTTAGAAGTGTTGCCTTTGTCATGGTCAGACCATTTTCTATTGCGGCTTGACTTCCTGGCTCCAATCCTTCCCCGCAGGGAGGCGGAACCGACTAGGTGGTTCCACCCCATCCTCCATCTCCTCACCACTCGTACCGGAACCGGAGGGCTTTCAGAGGGCGCTTGGGGTTGTTCCAGATGCACTCGTCCACAGTTCAGCAGTCTCTTGCTGAGGCTGCAGCGGAGGCTCCTGACCGGATTGCGCCGTTGCGACCTCTCCACAGCACTAGACCCCGTAGAGTTCCATAGTTCAACAAGGAGCTCCGGGAGTTGAAACGCCAGAAGAGACGTCTACCGAAGCGATAGTGGAAGAGTAAGTCCGAATCTGATCGAACACTTGTAAGAGCTCATATTAAGACTTACAAAGTGGCGCTCAAGGCGGTAAGATGTGCGTATCATGCCGCCTTGATTGCATCAGCAGAATCCCGCCTGGCCGCTCTGTTTAGGGTGACCCACTTCCTTCTTAACCAGGAGGGAGTTGGGGAGCCCTTAGAGAGTAGTGCCGAGGATTTTAACATGTTTTTCGCTGATAAAATCGCTCGGATCCGGGCGGACCTCGACTCCGATTGGATAACAGAGTCGACTGACAATGAGTCAGTCGAGGTGAGTGGGGCCCATTCTTGTCCATCTGTCTGGGAAGAGTTTGATCTGGTGACACCTGATGAAGTGAACAAGGCCATTGGAGCTGTGAGTTCCGCTACCTGTTTACTGGATCCGTGTCCCTCCTGGCTGGTCTTGGCCAGCAGGGAGGAGAAACGGAGCTGGGTCCAGGAGATTGTCAATGCTTCTTTGGGGAGGGGGTCCTTTCCGGATCCCTACAAGGAGGCACTTGTGCGCCCCCTTCCTCAAGAAGCCTTCCTGGACCCAGCCATTCTTAACAACTATCATCCAGTCTCCAACCTTCCCTTTATGGGAAAGGTTGTTGAGAAGGTGGTGGTGCTCCAGCTCCAGCGGTCCTTGGAAGAAGCTGATTATCTAGGCCCTCAGCAGTCAGGATTCAGGCCCGGCTACAGCACGGAAACTGTTTTGGTCGCGTTGATGGATGATCTCTGGCGGGCCCGGGACAGGGGTTTATCCTCTGTCCTGGTGCTTCTTGACCTCTCAGCGGCTTTCGATACTATCAACCATGGTATCCTTCTGCGCCGGCTGGAGGGGTTGGGAGTGGGAGGCACTGATCTTCAATGGTTCTCCTCCTACCTCTCCGGTCGGTCGCAGTCAGTATTAGTGAGGGGTCAGAGGTCGACCTCTAGGTCTCTCCCTCAGGGGTCGGTTATCTTTCCCTCCTGCTATTTAATATCTACATAAAATCGTTGAGCGAGATCATCCAAGGGCATGGGGTGAGGTATCATCAGTATGCGGATGATACCCAGTAGTACATCTCCACCCCATGTCCAATCAATGAAGCAGTGGATGTGAGGTGCCGGTGCCTGGAGGCTGTTGGGGTCTGGATGGGTGTCAACAGACTCAAACTCAACCCTGATAAGACGGAGTGGCTGTGGGTTTTGCCTCCCAGGGACAATTCCATCTGTTCGTCCATCACCCTGGGGGGGAATCATTGACCCCCTCAGAGAGGGTCCGCAACTTGGGTGTCCTCCTTGATCCAGAGCTCACATTAGAGAAACATCTTTCAGCTGTGGCAAGGGGGGCATTTGCCCAGGTTCACCTGGTGCACCAGTTGCGGCCCTATTTGGACCGGGAGTCACTGCTCACAGTCACTCATGCCCTCATCATCTCGAGGCTCAACTACTGTAACGCTCTCTACATGGGGCTACCTTTGAAGAGTTTTCGGAAACTTCAGATCATGCAGAATGCAGCTGCGAGAGCAATCATGGGCTTCCCTAGATATGCCCATGTCACACCAACACTCCCCAGTCTGCATTGGTTGCCGATCAGTTTCCGGTCGCAATTCAAAGTGTTGGTTATGACCTATAAAGCCCTTCATGGCATCGGACCAGAATATCTATGAGACTGCCTTCTGCCGCATGAATCCCAGCGACCAGTTAGGTCCCACAGAGTTGGCCTTCTCCAGGTCCCAATGTCGTTTGTGGGGGAAGAGCCTTCTCTGTGGCAGCCCCGACCCTCTGGAATCAGTTCCCCCCAGAGATCAGAATTGCCCCCACCCTCCTTGCCTTTCGTAAGCTCCTCAAAACCCACCTCTGTCGTCAAACTTGGGGGATGGGGGAATTGAGATATTCATTCTTCCCGAAGCCTATACAATTTATGCATGGTATATATGTGTGTGTTTGTTTGGTTTTTAATAATTAGTTGCTAAACAAATGATTGCAAGTCAAGGACTATTTGTAATGTTAGCCTCAAAAGATTCCAGTCATGTAATGCAAAATAACTGTTGCTTCCAAACTCAGGTTGGCTGAGCCAAAAAGGACAGAGTGCAAAACATAAATACTTCTGCCCTTATAAACAAACACAAATAGTATGTACGCATTGTACACCTTTTTGTCCTATTGCTAAAAGTGTATGAAACTTTTGGTAAGGTGGCAGTTGACAGGCAAGAAGGGGAAATAAATTCCCTCACATGGAGTCAACTGCACCAACACCTCACACTCGATTCCAAATAAGAAACATTCTTGGGCAATGAGGACAGGGCTGGAATCAGAAGCTGGCACTATTAAGTGTATTTTAAGGTCCCAGAGGAACCATTCTGAACTCAAATCACATTGTTCTGAACCAGACAAATTTTCTTTGAATGCAAAAATATACTGTCCCATTAATTTTAGCGGTGGTTTAACTTATTTGCATTTGAAACTAAATGTTTCAAGTTCAAAATGACTCAAATTCAAAGTACTAAACACATCTCTACTGACCACAATATCATCTACTGTTCTTCCTCCTCTACCTTTTGTTTTTAATGCTTATTTACCTGCTATCTCTTGATATGAGAATGCAAGAAGTGCAAAATGGATTGGCAGCATCGTCCATTTCAGCAGCAATAATCCTTGGACAGGGAGGGAAGCCAGCAATGGTAAAAAAGTAACATGTACAGTTGTACCTCATGATACGGACCCCTCGCCATACGAACAACCCGAGATACGAACCCGGGGTTCGGATATTTTTTACCTCTTCTTACGAACGTTTTCTGTCTTACGAACCCGGCCCCGCCGCCCAGCTGTTGCTTTTTGAAACAGCCGGGGGCTTCCCAGCGTCCTCCTGAACCCGAACGCCAAACCCGAACTTCCGGGTTTGGCGTTCGGGAGGCCGCCGAGAAGCCCCCCCGGCTGTTTCAAAAGGTGACAGCCGGGCGGCGGGGCTTCTCGACGGCCTCCCGAACGCCGAACCCAGAAGTTCAGCAAAAGTTCGGGTTTGGGTGGCCGCCGAGAAGCCCCGCCGCCCAGCTGTCACCTTTTGAAACAGCCGGGGGGCTTCCCAGCGTTCTCCTGAACCCAAACGCCAAACCCGAACTTCCAGGTTCGGCGTTCAGGAGGCCGCCGAGAACCCCCCCCCCCGGCTGTTTCAAAAGACGACAGCTGGGCGGCAGGGCTTCTCGGCGGCCTCCCGAACGTCGAACCCGAACGTTCGGCAAAAGTTCGGGTTCGGGAGGCCGCTGAGAAGCCCCGCCGCCCGGCTGTCGCTTTTTGAAACAGCCGGGGGGCTTCTCAGCGTCCTCCTGAACCCGAACACCAAACCCGAACTTCCAGGTTCGGCATTTGGGAGGCCACCGAGAAGCCCCCTGGCTGTTTCAAAAGGTGACAGCCGGGCGGCGGGGCTTCTCGGCGGCCACCCAAACCCGAACCTTTGCCGAACTTCCAGGTTCAATTGAAACAGCTGAGCGGCGGCGTTCTTTTGCGGGGGTTTTCCCGTTGCACGCATTAATTCATTTTTCCTTATGAACTTTTCACCTTACGAACCTCCCCCGGGAACCAATTAGGTTCGTAAGACGAGATATTACTGTATATCAAAGCAAACTAAGGACCATTTGGCTAGGATCCACACAAAATGTGCAGCCTTCTCACCTCTTTAAAATGAAAGGTGGGATTCCCTTACTTGCCATCAATGCTCAGTTGGGAGACCCTTTTATTATATTGCAATGATCAGCCAGAATCATGCAACATAGAACTTTTCTCTAAGGGGATAAAAGGGATATCAAACTATGATAGAACTCAATTTCCAATACATCAGAAGAACACAAACTGGTAAATATGAGTCAAGAGACTGCTCACGTTTCCACCTTATAATGTTCATGACAGCCGTTTCATTTCGAGCAACGCTAAAGTTGTTCCTAGCTGGCAAAGACTTACAAAATCTGGGAAGCAAAAATGATGCCTTTGGTCCCAAAGAATAATTTGCCCGCTATTCAACTCTTTTTAATTGAACTTTCAGAGAAACATTTGATTGAAAACACACTATTTTGCATCTTTCAAGACTAAACCACATTTTGCTTATATGAAGGACATTTGCTCAAGGAGGAACTTCTACAAAAAGCTCAAGATGGACTGAAACTACAGGGCTAATCTAAGAAAATTCTAGAACAATATTTTCCAATCTGGTGCTCTCCAAATAAACTCTGTGTAAGTTCCACGATTTATTTATTTATTATTTATTTATTACTTAGATTTGTATGCCGCCCCTCTCCGAAGACTCGGGGCGGCTCACAACACGTGGAAACAAATCATAAATAATTTGACAAATTTAAAAACCATGGTCCTCTGAAAATTAAGTTTAGTCTTAGGATAGCAGTAAAAAAATGGAATGCATTTATTATATGCTAATAAAATAGCATATATGCTAATAAAATAGATATTTGATCAACCATTTAAAAAATAAAAGAAAAAACAGATTCAAAAAAAGAGCTTAGTGTCATTCTGTTCCTGAACTTTTGAAAAACACAGCTAAAAAAAATATTCTGTTAGCTTGCTCTAGAAACAATGTTGACACTGTGACATCCAAAATGCGTAATTGACTCAGTCTCATTTCAGTAATTTGATGCAAAAATCAATTCTAGCTATCTTGTCATCTTAGCTGTTATGTTGCAATAGTACATCCTGGTTTGCAATGTTTTTGATCTAATGGTCATTTTGATGACCTCCTTGCCTCTTCTTTCCTCCCACTTTTGCATGTTAAAAGGGAAGTCAAATATTTGGAAATTTACCTAGGTGAAAAGGGCTTTGCTTTACAGGTATGCTTAGTGTGTCTCAGTTCAAATTCTTCTTTGCTGTAGTTCAAAATATAAAGCTATTTGGCCTGTATTTGAAAAGCATTAAATTATGTACTAATTAAAACAGATCACAAATTAAAATATAGAAAACTAAAAGCTAAGACAAGAAGAGAAAAGTGAGAATTCTTCCTTTACACACACAGTACCCTGTCTTCACTAATATATAATTACACCAAGAAGGAATTTTAGGAAAAAAAATCTTAAGAGGGGTAGCACTAATGCTAGTGCTGTAGTATCACATAATGCTTTGTATACTCATTTTTCTTTTTTAAAAAAAATATCATGCAGATATTCTTCAACTATTTGTTTTGAAATGTGAGCACGTATGCAATTATTTGAGTACCACTGTAGTGGCAGCTTTGGGCATAATGATTAATCAAAGTATATTGGAATGTTCCACCCAACATTCAGTGTATGTTGGATATTGGATTGTTATATGCTGTTTTTATTACTGTTGTTAGCCACCCCGAATCTACGGAGAGGGGCGGCATACAAATCCAATAAATAAATAAATAAAATAAATAAATAAATATGTGTATTTTTGTCAGTTCTATATCTCTTGTTTTTCTTCATACTCCAACTCATCTTCTTTTTTCATCAATTCTCGTGATCAGAAAAATTCCTCATCCCCACCCCTAGTGTAACATCCCACAAAACTCATGTGAACAAGCATTTACCAACAATTGATCTTACCCTCGCTATGAGAAATATTACTATATTCCCTGCAAAATGTAAATTTCCCTTTTTTTCCAGGTCAGAGTTAAATCCAAAATGATAGAAAGGAACATAATTATTTTTCTTCTTGGGCCACGGCTTTCTCAAAAAAGACCAGAAAGTGATGTCAGAATCAAAAATGAATATTTGTCCAGTAATAATGGATGCAGGATGGGCAAACAAAAGAAAACATGTGTTGTTAGCTCTTTAAGTGAAGAAAGTGTAAAGATCATAGCCCAAGGCTGGAAGGCCAGCTACAGCATTACTAAAAAAAAAATTAGAAAACAGTACCATCTTTAATGTTAGCTGACTAAAGACAGACTTTTTAAAGAAAGGTTGGCCTGAGGCCACTACCAAAATTGAAACTTCCTGGCAATGTGGTAAGCCAATGGTAATGATATCAGCAAAGATTTCTTTTGAACCTAAAAGCAGCTGGTGCCATAAAGAAAAGGTTGAACAGAAAATAATGTTCTTCCCAACAATGACTGGGCTAGTTGACCTTAACACATATAATGTATTTGCATTCATGAGTGGGAAAAGCTTTCAAATCATAAAGAGAAATCTGAGGCTTATTACGTGTCATGAAAACAAAAGCAGGCCAAGACAATTTGTGAATTTGTAACAAATCTGTAATCAAAGGACAAGTATTGTGATATTATTATTATTATTATTATTATTATTATTATCATCATCATCATCATCATCATCATCATCATTATTATTATTTATTAGATTTTGATATGTTGACTGAATCTCTGATCAAAGATCAAAATTGTTTTGGGCATGAGAAACAACAGAAATGCTTATACAGAGACATGTCCCTACAAAATGATACTTAGGTATACCGAGCACCACTCATTGTTCACTCACAATTGACAGTTATAGGACATAGCAATGATATCATTACTTGTTCCCAATGGTAATTAGCCACCGCTTGTGATAATGACTTATAGGAAGAAATGAGATAAGTAATCTCAAGTCAGAAAGAAATTTTAATCCTAACAAACAAATCAGCAAAGGGGGGAAATGACAATATAAATTACGAGTAGGGAAAACTACAGTGATCCCCCGCTCGTTGCGAGGGTTCCGTTCCAGGACCCCCCGCAACGAGCGGGTTTTCGCGAAGTAGCGCTGCGGAAGTAAAAACACCATCCGCGCATGTGCAGATGGTGTTTTTAACTTCCGCAGCGCTAGTGAGGAGCCGAAGATTGGGGGCGGCGCAGCTGTTTTAAAACGTGGCCGCCGACATGGGGGGCTCGCTAGCACCCCCCGAACCCCCAACCCGGGTTTGGGGGGGTGCTAGCAAGCCCCCCAGGTCGGCGGGGATGTTTTAAAACACCCTCGCGGCTTTCCAATGAGTCCCGAAGACAAACGCGGAAGTTTGACGTTTGTCTTCGGGACTCATTGGAAAGCTCCAATTGTTTTAAAACAGTTGCGCCGTTCTCCGCTGACTCCTGGCGAACTTCCCCGCTTTAGGAGTCAGCGGAGAACGGCGCGCCTGCTTGGCTTCCCTCGCCGCTTCAGCCAACGCGCGCTACGATCTTCCGGGCGAGCCAGGCTCAGTGACGGAAGGCAGCCGCTTGGCCCGGGATGCTGGGCCGAGAGGAGCCGGGCTTGATCCGCTGAGCCTGGCTGGCCCGGAAGAGCGTAGCGCGCGTTGGCTGCGCTGGCGAGGGAAGCCAAGCCGGCAGCAACGTCGCCGCCGCTGCAGCCAACGCACGCTACGATCTTCCGGGCGAGCCAGGCTCAGTCACGGAAGGCAGCTGCTTGGCCCGGGATGCTGGGCCGAAAGGAGCCGGGCTTCAAGATCGCAGCGCACGTTGGCTGCGGTGGCGAGGGCTTGCGATGGAGGGTGGAGGAAGCGGCCATGGGAGGGCGAGCTGCCTCAGGGAGGAGGATCGGGCGGGACCAGGTGGGGGCTGGAATGTCTACCTCTGTCGGCTGCTCCGGGCCAGGGCGAAGGGCAGGCGAGCGGCGAAGGGCGGGCGAGCGGGTGCTGGGGAGGGCTTCTCGCCCTCCCGCCAGCAAGAGGGGGAGTGAACGGCGTGGGCGGGCGAAGGGCGGGTGAGCGGCAGCGAGGAGTTTGCGTGGGCGGTGGGGAAACTCCTCGCTGATGCCAGCAAGAGATCTGATCTGCCGGGCGCCATCTACGCATGCGTGCCCATAGAAAAAAAGGGCACACATGCGTAGATGGTGTTTTGACTTACGGGTTGAAAAATCGCAAATTACCCTGTTCGCAATGGTCGGGGACGCAATAACCGGGGGATCACTGTATATCCAAATAACGTAGTTGATATAGTATGAAGCAAGCCTATGGTGCTAAGTTTATGGACAGAAATATCATATATGTGGAAAGTCTTCGAGTCTTTGGAGAGGGGCGGCGTACAAATCTAATTAATTAATTAATTAATTAATTAATTACCATACCGCTAAAAAGTGCACAAACAGTTCAAAAACAGTATAGGAATAAGTATCTGGAGATTATGATGATTCATAGGCTTGTTCGATGTGAATAGGGTAAGACATCTTGAAGTCTAGATTGAAACAATACTCACTAATCAGGTCTCCATTGTTTATAAGACTGATACTTTGTAAGAAACTTTAATAATCCAAATGATTGCACAGATCAAAGCCTAAATGAGGCCCCGTTTCTGAAATCTTATGCTACGCACACAACACCACTGGAGATTCAGAACTCACTCTGAAAGGGAAAGGTATTCTTTATTATATCAAACCAGTAGTAATATCAAATAAAAAAAGAATCTTTCTGGCCTAAAAATATCTGAGACATAATCAACTGTTTGACTCAGATAATACAGACCCATCATAAGGAAAAAATATAAGAACCATCATAAGGAAAAAATCCATGATTAAGCCGATATGAAGATTTCTTTCATGGTATTGGCTGTCTTCCAATATTTTTTGGATATTTTGATATTTTTAGTAAAAATCGACAATTGGTAGTACACAACATCAAAAATGTACCAGTAGCACTAAGAACAAAACTGAAAGGAGGCTTGGACACAATGAATACACAAGAGGAATTATTCACTGTATTGAGTAATCAAATTTAATGGGTTCATTCCATAGCTGTAGTTCACAGAAAGATAGAAATCAGAAAACTGCCTGGACCCCAAAGAATTATACAAGCATATTCAAAGTGAGCATAATCACATCTCAACACAAATAGATCTCTTAATGAAACTGGCAGGCACAAAAATATTTTCCGGCTGTCTGCAGCAGCAGCTTGGTTTTGGCACCTACCACTGGATGAAGAAAGCATATGCCTATGTATATTTAGTATGTCGTACAGTTTTGATGCAATATTAAACATATGTCCTTTGGGTTGCATTCTGTTTCAGAAATATTTCATCGTAATATGCAACAACTTGTTGGAAGGTATTCCAGAAACCACATAAATATGGATGATACTTGGAATGCCACAGAAGAACATGTTCACTAATCAAAACCAGTACCATAAAAAAGCCTTGTTCTCCATTATTAAAGTGAACAAAAGCAGATAAAAAACAATAATATATGGGAGAAATACTGACAAAAGAACCGTTGCACTTACCTGAACGGTCTTCTCGCTGCACTGCAAGGAGAGTCCAACATGGGTTAATCTACAGCCTATTGGAAGGGACTGAGTTAAAAATTAGCATAAATAACCGGTCCAACCCCCATGTTGCCCTCTCTGGGTCAGTCTTATAATAAAACGAAGTCATAGTGTTAGAAAAACAAGAAAACTTTATTCAACTGATTCAACAGAATCCAACTCAACTATGAATCGTCTGGTGACCCTGGGCCCGTTAGCCGGGTGGGTTTGGACTCTCCTTGCAGTGCAGCGAGAAGACCGTTCAGGTAAGTGCAACGGTTCTTCTCCACTTGCACTGCTTCGGAGAGTCCAACATGGGATATACCCAAGCTTTAAACCATTAGGGAGGGAGAAGGCTGGACCAGGGGCGCAGACTCCGTGCAAACTCTCTGCAACACTCTGCGTCCAAAGGCCGCTTCAGCTGAAGCGAAACTGTCCAAACGGTAGTGCTTGATAAACGTATTGGGGGCAGTCCAGGTTGCTGCCCTACAGATATCTTCCAGGGGGGCCTGTGTCGCCCAGGCCGCTGATGTGGCTGCACTTCTTGTAGAGTGGGCCGTGATACCTCTAGGTATTGGTGCTGACCTTGATTTATATGCTATGGCGATGCAGGAGCGTATCCAACAACTGACAGTCTTAGAGGATACTTTACTCCCCATGGATGCCGGGAAGTAGGAAACAAACAGGGCCTCTGTTTTCCGGAAGGAACCTGTCCGTCTTATGTATATTTTAATGGCACGACGGACATCAATCTTGTGCCACTTTAGTTCCAGTGGATGTGATCCTTTGGCACAAAAATCCGGAAGGATGATGTCTTGTGACCTGTGGAAGACCGTGTTTACTTTTGGTAAAAAGGTAGGATCAGGCCTCAGGACTACATTGTTTGTATGAAATATGCATAAGTCCGGTCTGATTGACAAGGCCGCGAGTTCGGATACTCGCCTCGCTGATGTGATTGCTGTTAAGAAGGCCGTTTTAAACGATAAGAGACGAAGTGGAATATCTCTTAGAGGTTCGAAGGGAGGTTCTGTCAAGGCCTGCAGGACCAGAGGTAAGTCCCATGTAGGGAATCTGTGAATGGTGGGGGGTCTGATGTTCGATGCCCCCCTGATAAAATCCCGAATCCATGGGTGTTGTGAAATTGGGCGAGAAAAGTCCATTTTAAGGATTGTGGCTATAGCTGCCGTTTGCCTGCGAAGCGTGTTGGGTGACAGTCCTTTGTCCAACCCAGCTTGTAAGAATTCTAGGATCTGGATTACGGAAGGGTCCTGTGGGTCCTGATGACGGTTTCTACAAAATAAACAGTATGCCCTCCATGTGGCCTGATAAATGCGGGTCGTGGAGGGTCGGCGAGCTGCCTGCATAGTATTTATTACTTTGTCCGGTAGTTGTTCTCTCCTCAATCTCTCCCCCTCAAGTGCCACACGGCAAGACTCCACCACTGAGGGTCTGGGTGGTAAATCGACCCCTGTGTCAGGACCACCTTGTGGTGTGGGATTCGCCAGGGGGGAGAAATTGAAAGACCCATCAAGTCTGCGAACCAAGGCCTCCTGGGCCAGAATGGGGCCACCAAGAGGATTTCCGCTTGTTCTTGCAGCAGTTTGTTGACTACCCTTGGGATCAGACAGACTGGGGGAAAGGCATATAGCAGACCCTCCGGCCACTGGCATGACAGGGCATTGATCTGCTCTGCTCCCGGCGAGGGGAACCTTGAAAAGAACCTGGGCAATTGGTTGTTGTGGTGGGTGGCAAACAAATCCACCTGTGGTGTCCCGTATTTGTGAATGATCTCCATGAACAGATCGTTGCCCAGGCTCCACTCCGCCGGATTTATGGTGGTCCGGCTGAGCCAGTCTGCTTGAAGATTCGAGATGCCGGATATGTGTTCCGCCCTCAAGGATGATAGGTGACGCTCCGCCCATTTGAACAGGGACTGGGATTCCCTCATCAGGCGGCCCGATCTTGTGCCGCCCTGATGGTTGATGTGCGCCCTTGTCGCCACATTGTCTGTGAGGATCAATACATTTTGACCTCTGACCTGTGCAGTGAAATGTCTGAGAGCCAGGTGAACGGCTCTGAGCTCCAGGTAATTGATGTTTGGGCATGTGAGCTCCTCTTCGGTCCAAAGGCCCTGGGCCACTCCCACCTCGGAGTGCGCTCCCCAGCCCGAGAGGCTCGCGTCCGTTGTTATGGTCATCTCCTGTTGTGGCAGGAACGGTGATCCCTGCGTGAGGGCTGATGACTTCCACCAAGGAAGTGATTTCCTTACTTCGTGCGAAATTGCCACTGATGCGGACGAGTGACTCGTTCTGTTCCTCTGAAAGGGAATGAGGAACCATTGCAGAGGCCTGGCATGGAGCCTGGCCCAAGGTAGAATGTCTATACAAGATATGAGTACCCCCAACAGTTGAGAGAGGAAGGCTAAAGTCGGAGAACGGTTGCGTTGTAGCTGTGTGACCAAGGTTTTGACCTTGGCTTGTCGCTCTGCTGAAAGGAAGACCATGCCGGTTGTGGTGTCTATGTTGGTGCCTAGGTGAGGTAGGTACCTTGTTGGTGTAAAGTGGCTCTTTTGATGATTGATGGAGAAACCGAGGTGTTCTAGTGTCCTCATGATTTCTGTTAGGTCGTGGTGAGCCCGTCCAGGACTTTTGGACAGGATGATGATATCGTCCAGATACGCCATGAGGCGTAGTGGACGAGACCTGAGATGAGCTGTGAGTATGTCCAGTAACTTTGTGAATGTCCTGGGTGCAGATGATAGGCCGAAAGGCATGGCCTTGTACTGGAAATGCTGGTTGTCGAGGCAAAACCGAAGGTATTTCCTGTAATCCTGATGTACTGGGATATGCAGGTAGGCCTCTTTGAGGTCTATCGACGTTAACCAATCCCCTTGGCGAATTGCTGCTAATATTGTCTTTAGGGAATGCATCTTGAAACGCCGATATTTGAGGTATATGTTCAGTTGCTTCAAGTTTAGAATGAGGCGGCAACCACCGGAGGCCTTGGGTACTATGAACACGATTGAATAGTATCCCCGCCCCTCCTGATGGGACGGTACCCTTTCGATGGCGCCTATCTGGAGGAGGTGGTTGATCTCGTGATACAGAAGGTTGTTCTTGAGGTTGTTGAGGGTTGTTGGGCATTGCAGGAACCTGCAGGGAGGTTCCTGAATAAATTCCAAAGTGAGACCTTGAGCTATAGTCCTTAGAGCCCAAGAGTCTGTAGATATGGCTTCCCAAGAGGCGGTGAAGTGTTGTAGCCGTCCTCCTATAGGAAGGTTCTCGATGGAGTCATTTGTTCCTTCTATAACCTCCTCTGCTGGAGCCTCTGTATGGTCTCCTTGATTGTTGGAATTGTTTATTCCGGTCTCCAAAGCCACCCCTGTCTGCTCTGTACGAAGTTTGAGAGTATGACCCCTGAGTGTATGACCTTCCAACCTGGGGTGCATTGGAGGAGGCCTCTGCCCGAAAGGGTGGACGTCTGAAGTATGGCGTGGTCCGTCTGTCTTGCCTCCTATAGGTTCTGGGTAATACCTTCTTCTTGTCTTTATCCTCTATGAGGACCTTGTCAAGAGATTCACCAAACAATTTAGCACCATCAAATGGGGCTGAAGCCAGACGCCATTTGGACTTGGCGTCAGCTTGCCATGTCCGGAGCCAGAGTAAGCGTCGAGCCGACTGATTTGCTGCTAGAGCCCGTGAAGAAAAACGGGATGCCGATAAAGTGGCGTCCGCGGAGAACTCTGCTGCCGCTAATAGCTTGTTGAGGTCTTGCCTCAAGCGGCCATCTTCCGGTCCTAATCTCGTGAGCATGTCTTGCAGCCAAAGGACCGACGCCCGGTTAAAAAATGAAGCAGCTGAGGCTGCTTTGAGGGCCCATGCATTCATTTGATGGGCCTTTTTGATTATGCTCTCGGCCCTCCGGTCTTCTGGTCGTAGGCCGTCTGCCACCTCTGATGGCACTAGTGCATTAGAAACAAGAGCCGCTACAGGGGCATCGACAGATGGGAATTCTAGTAAATTCTCCAATTCTGGTTCGAATGCATAGAATTTCCTTTCTGAGACTGTTGGGCCTAGAGCACCCGCTGGGTATTGCCAGGGTCTTTTAACATTGTCCAAGAACAATTTGGGAGCAGGTATACAGTCTGCATCCCTCTGGGTTTCAGTAAGTACCCTTGAGGTCGGTTGAGTGATCTCTGCCTGGTCAGCGGGCTTGCCAGGTGCATCTGAGGCGATAGTTAACTTAGCCTTGTTCAAGAGCACACGAAAAATAGAGGGCCTAAAGAGGCCAGTATATGCCGGGGGTTCTGGAGGTACACCCTCATCCTCTGATAGGCCATCATCCGGATCAGAACCATGCTCCCTAAAGCCCATGTCCTCCTGAAAGGATTCGTGCGTGGGAGATGGGGGTGCCGGAGCTGCCCATATATTCCTCTGGACAGATGGAGAAGGGCGAGGTGAAGCAGGGGGGGCACTGGGCATGTGTTGTTGGGCCCCAGCCACTATGCCATGGGAATAGGCCGAAGCAATCATGTCCTGCAATGCAGGTGGCAGGCGTTGCCAGGTGTCTGGGGAGGATCTGAGGCCAGCTGCTGTCGGGGTGAATGAGGCAGTTGGCATTGGTTGAGATGCCATGTGCCATGCCGGGGAAGAAGAAGAAGAAGGCCTGGTAATATCTGGCCTAGTTGGCTCTGCCACCTGGGATGCACCCCCAAATCTATCCGGTGACCAGTCCCGATCAGTTGCTGATCCCATGCCCTCCGGGAGCCCCGGGGGGGTAGTACCTGTTATAGGTGCATTTTGTGGCATGGCAGCTTGCTTTTGTGCCTCCAATTGCTCCTCCAGGGCTTTGATGCGCCTTTCAGCATCTCTCATTGCAGAGGAGGTTTGCGAAGATTTAGACTTGGGCTTGGAAGAGTGAGACTTCTCCTTAGCCTTTGTGATCGGGGCCTCAGCTGTCCCCTGTTGGGCTGGATCGGCCATGAGGATGATTATAAGGCTCCGTGAGACCAACAGGTAATTATAGCTGCGTTTGAGCAATTTGGTCAGTAAAAATGGCCGCCGCTATTATGTTCCGCCTCTTCCTGCTACACAGGACATCCGGGCGATATAATTGGGTAATCGGGCTGTCCGTCAATCCTCCAAGATGGCGGCCCGGAGCTAAGCCTCAAAATGGCGGCGCCCTGTGTTTGGCGCCTTTATGTCATGGCCTCGCCCATTACAGCTGCCGTTACGAACGGCGATGCTTTTCTCGGGCTTCCTGGCTCGGCGCTCCGCTCGCCGGCTCGTTTCCCAGCCGCGGCTTTTCTTCCCTGGCGGGAAATTCAAATGTCCTCTTTTCGTCGTCTCCGGCTCCCGATGGTCGCTCCGAACAGAGGTATGGCCGCGCAGGCCGGGGACCTCGTTCCTTGGGCGACGCCCGGTCCTTGGAGCTGTACCCTCGCAGGGAAGAGGCTCCGACCTGGGCGAAGAGAAGTGGGCATAGCTCCGCAGAACCAGGGGCCCAAACTGCCGAACTACATCGTCCAGTCTCTGAAAGACAAACAGAAAAAATTTTTATGTTAGTGAATATCTTAATATGCTTTATAATAGAACAATAAAAACAGTAAAAAGTTAAGCAAATGTACAAGCTAAAACAACAGACTACAAGAGTCATAGGAGGAAAAACTCATGAGTCCCTCCACTATGACTGAGTTTTTTAGACTGACCCAGAGAGGGCAACATGGGGGTTGGACCGGTTATTTATGCTAATTTTTAACTCAGTCCCTTCCAATAGGCTGTAGATTAACCCATGTTGGACTCTCCGAAGCAGTGCAAGTGGAGAATATGGCATTAAACTAGATCAGGCTAAAGTAAGAGGCAA
This sequence comes from Erythrolamprus reginae, assembly GCF_031021105.1. NCBI lineage: Eukaryota > Metazoa > Chordata > Lepidosauria > Squamata > Dipsadidae > Erythrolamprus > Erythrolamprus reginae. Next base: position 117,338,260 of record NC_091963.1, read on the forward strand.
TGGAGATATGCCCAAACCAACAGATCATCCAGATGCTTCTATACAAGCTATGTGGAACAGAAGTGTTGTCAAAGAGTCAAATACTATAGAATAGACTAATCAAATAGCATTGAATGTTGGGTGAATATTTTTGTCTTTTTTAGAAACAGGATGTTGGAAACTTGTATTTAATTAATAACTGAATCTACCCATGTTATAAGGATAATTGCATTTTCTTTACAACGTTAACTTTTTTTGTAGGTTCCAAGCTTATAATCAATACAATGTCTCTTGTATCACTGCTTCTACACAAACTGCTTCTACATGAACAATACATTATGGCAGTGATGGCGAACCTTTTTTTCCTCGAGTGCTGAAAGAGGGTGTGCGTGCACTACTGCGCATGCGCAAGTGCCTACACCCATAATTCAATGCCTGGGCAAAGTGAAAACAGCTTCCCCCCACCAAGGCCCTCTGGAGACCGGAAAGGGCCTGTTTCCCAACTTCTGGTGGGCCCAGTAGGCTCGTGTTTCGCCCTCCACAGGCTCCAATGGCTTCCCTGCAGCTGGGAGAGGTAAAAATGCTCTCCCCCTTCCCCCCGGAAGCTCTCTACAAGCCAAAAATGCCCTCCCGGAGCCTCTGTGTGAGCCAAAAATCAGCTGGCCAGCACACACATGCACATTGGAACTGAGCTAGGGCAACAGCTCGTGTGCCAGCAGATATGGCTCCGTGTTCCACATGTGGCACTCGTGCCATAGGTTCGCCAACCCTGCACTATGGTAATAAAAAGCTCATGAAATCTTGTCCCTAGCATTAAATGGTACAAGCTGCCTTCTTATTCAAATTTACAGCAAAACAAAGTGGTGGATAGACCAAGGACCTTGCACACTACTGATTGTCTCTGGGGCTGCTATGCTGTAGATTGCAATTACTGATGTTGAACTTGCCTTAGAATTTGATGTCAAACAATGAATCTGCCCTGGGCATTTAAGACAATTACAAACTGACACTATGTAGATATGTTTTAAGGTTAAAAAACCCCATAATCCTAAATATTCTAGCATTTTGGCCTTCTTTCTATAGTGCAATTTTTAATATAGGGCCTGAAGCTATCTGTATCCTAGTAAGATCAACTGCATATTGGAATACTAAAGATTCATCCTTGAAAGAATGACCCAGAACATCTTTTTGAAATATAGGAAATGATAGGAGGAGAAAGGCAGTATAGAAGCAATCATATTAGAACTGGTTCCCGCTCTGCCTCCCCACTCTTGTGTCAATCCTGTCCATTTCCAGCACTGCAGCAGGTGTCTTTGGTGAATGAACTCTCTGCAGTTGTGAGTAACTGCTTCGTAGACGCAATATCATTTGTATGCGAGTGAGAGGCCCTGCACAGCTGAATGAACAACCTGTTCTTAATCTAAACAGGAAGTTGGGGGTGGCGTAGGATGAGAAGGATGATTCAAGGGATAGAGGGAAGAGAAAGATGCCCGGAATACTAATGCAGCTTTCCCCCACCCCTCCAACTCAAGTACTGTAGAGTGTGCGGGTGTGATGCAGGCAGACAGTCAAAACAGATGCTTGTAGTCTTTAACAAAATCCAGTGAGCCACTCATCTTCCAAGCAGTGTGTTAGAAGACACTTCTTGCTCTTGGTCTCTTTTACACACATACACATACACACACACACACACACATTTCATCTTTATATCCAAGAAAAAGCAGGAGGACCCACAAAAGGCCACCCCAACTCTTTGCAAACTGGGACTGAGCCTACTGCAGTGATGGTGAACCTTTTTTGGTTCATGTGCTAAAAGGGGGGGAAGGGGGCATGTGTGCATGTCCATACCCATACTACCATGCCCCCCCCCCCCCAATTTACGATGGCATGCCTGTTTTCCCTCTCCCCAGGCTTCAGAGCCTTTCTAGGAGCCTGGGAAGGGTGAAAACAACATTCCCCACCGCCCCAGGAGGTCCTCTGGAAACCAGAAATGGTTTGTTTCAAGTTGGGAAACCTCCGTGGGGAGGAAGCTCTGGAGCTTGGAAAGAGCAAAAAATGAACCTTACCTACCCCCTCCAGAGGCTAAAAACAGGCTGTTTCCTGACTCTCAGTGAGCCCTAAAGGCTTGAAAATCAATGGTTGGCGTGTGCATGCTCGCTGGACCTGAGCTTGCGTGCCCACCGATATGGCTCTGCAAGCCAATTGTGGCACACATGCCATAGTTTCGACATTACAGGCCTAGTGCATTTCAAAAATAACCCCAGAGCACAACAATTTTCAGCTTTTATTTTTACGTTAATTATTGCAACACCACCAAAAGTTTTTCAGGATCAATATGTAAAAAGTTGACAATTACAGGTGGTCCTCAAGTTACCAATGCGATGGAGCTGCCAAGGATTTTGTGGGAGTGAATCTCATACCTTGAACAGGATCACTCCCTCCTTTTGCTCATCCATTCACTAATCAAATGAGAGGCTCGTTAAGTGCACATGAGATATTTCACAGTGGGGAAGACCATGGAGAAGGGCACAGTGATGGAACAGGCCACCTGCCTAGGACCACCCAAGATGTCCCCAACCACTGAGATACCTCATTGTGTCATACCTTCACATTTACATTGGGAAGATCTAGCAAGCAGTCTTCTCTGCAGCCTCTCCGCCCCTCAGAAGCTCTATTTCGGCCAGAAACATGCAAGACGCATGTTGCATAACCTCTGCGGTTGTTTGTAAGGGGAAAAAACTGCGGTGGTGCTGCAAAATTCGCTGGCTGGGGAATTCTGGGAGTTGAAGTCCAAATATCTTCAAGTTGCCAAGGTTGGGAAACAATGTGCTAAAGGAACACTCATAACCGGGGGGGTTATATGCAGTCAAGAATTCTAGAATCTTGTGAGCTTTCATTATCTTCCAAGTATGATCCATTTAAAATTAAATAAGAAAATTTTGTCATCTATATCCTGGCTTATGTGCTCTGATGTTCCACTAGCGAAACCATGTTCATAGCCTGATCATCACTATTCTCAATTTTTACATTTCCTAAGGCCTCTTAATTCAAATTCCGCCAATTAATGTAATTTAGACACAAACAAACATCAGGACTGAATAAAATGCTATTGTGCAAAGAGCTGAACCACAGAAGGGGATGAAAACAAAAGGAGAGGAAGACCACAGAATTAATGTGGTTTTATATTGCTGAAAAGAAATGTTAGTTTATTTATTTGAGAAGAGGTTTCTTCCAGCATTCTTTTTTTCCCCTTTCTCTTTATGCAGCTTAATAGAAAATAAATCCTTGAATAAGAAACTCCTATCTATATACCCATTTCAACATTACGTTTTTTAAATCCCTTCTCCAAACATATGATAAATTTTAGATATTTGCCCACAATCCATCAAATTGTAGATTAAAGAAAATTAAATCAAGATGCATTAATTTACATATACAGAAAGCAAAATATTGGTCAACTAAACATTTTTTGTTGGGATGAAGAATTCATTTTATCTGAATTCTAATTTCAACTCAGCAAGACCACAAGGCTTAGGAAGAAGCATTCTGAGGAGGAATTGGCTAAATTATTACTGTGAATTCTGTGAGATGCAAATAAAATAGCTGAGAAAAATGAGAAGGAAGATAAACACATGCATCCTCAGAAAGTAATGTCCTGCCTTTCTTCAGTCAGAATCCACATTAATTATTTATTTATTTGATGTATTTATTTATTTGATTTGTATGGAGCCCCTCTCCGAGGACTCATAGAACTACCTCTCATTTAGCAAAACTGAACTGGTGGCAAAATGCATCAAGGAACTGTAAGCTCTGCTAACAAATATATACCTTTCCTAGATTTTACCATAAATAAAATTCTTCCTACTCATACAGTCGAACCATTAAGGATGGAAAATGTATAGTCTGTCTGTCCGTCTTATATTACAAATATAAAGCTATGTGTATCACATTATGTCCCACCTCCTCCAAGAAGCAGAACATTACTAGAAGAGGAACGTGTTCTATTGTTCTTGGGGGTCCTTCCTTTGCCCTTATTCCGGCCTTCCGAAAGGCTGTGAAAAGATGGCCTTGCCAACAGGCCTGGAGGCCACTGAACAACTAGCTCGGCCCCAGAGATATGAAAGTTGTTGAATGAATGCTGTATTCCGGGGTTTTTACTGGTTTATATTTTATTGTTTGTTATGTTGTTTATTGCTGCTCATCCTGTATTGTATTGTATTGTTTATACACCACCCAGAGTCCACAAGGAGGTGGGCGGCTTAAAAGTTAAATAAATTAAATTATTAAATTAAATTATTCAGGCTTTCTCATGAAATATGTACATGCCTAAGAAATTTCCAAGCTTTATTACTAATCCACAAATAAGTACAGTTTTCTGTTTTCTTTTACCCCCTCCCATTACACTCTCCTTGAATACTCTACCTGCAGTCTGTCTAGTCCATATAACTGCTTCATTCCTCTTTCTTTCTTCTGGAAAGCCTTCAAAACATACCTGTGTTTGGTAGAGGTATCTAGCAAAAACTAAAATAGACAGAGACCTATTACAAAACTGGGCTCTAGCCTGTAAAAGCTGTTGTTAAAAGAATCCACTTCACTATCTTCTGTTCTGAATTTTTTCCCTGTATCTTACAGTTATAATTGCTTTTGACCTTAAGCAACTTGAGTTAACAAAATGAAACTTTTTCTCATTCTTATATAATATGTTTGCTCTCATCCTCAGGTTCTTCAGTTGTGTTTTCTCACTCTGCACCTATTTTGCTTTGCATTTCCATCTCTACTGTTCTGTCTCTAAAACAATCATTGCGGGGAGGGGGGGTTGTTGAAGAAATTTACACATTCTGTGTGCTAAACCCAAGTGCAAATTTGATATTTCCATCCTTCTTCGCACCTCTCTACAACAGCAGAGAGAAAACAGATTCCATATTAGCAACCCCAGATTGTGTGGTAAAGTTCCATCCTGCTCAGAATCTATTTTCTGTCATTTTATATCCCCCCCCCAGAAATTCCTCAGCAGACAGTCTTTGCCAAATTCTGGTTTAGTTGCTGAGGTTTATGGTTGTCGTCACCACAAACACTCAATGTATTTATAGATCTATGGGCTTTACTCCAAACCTGTCATTCTACCAAATGGTTCGAAACATTTCTGCCATTTAATCAAACTCAAGAAAAGGGGAAGACATACAGACATTGATCCCACATGTATACTATGTCAGAGACCAAGACTTCGCCTTTTCTTCCTGTCATGGTGAGAGAAGCACAACATTTTTCTTCTATCATGCTTCATCTTTGCAAAGCAGGAAAGGGAGGAGGTGATTTCAATTAGGAAAGGCAGCATAGACCTTTGCTTGCTGATTTTTTGCCCTCAAACATTTCCTTCCATTCCACTCCCAATCCACATTTGTAATGCATCTTGGCTTCCAGAAAACAGAGAGCAGAGAATTTGGAGAGTCAAATATTTGACAGAAAAGAAAAAGTCTCAACACTGTATCTCATTTTTGTTTCATCAAAAAGCTTGGGAAAAATTTCTAAAAGAGAAGGGTTTTTAACAAAACACAGTATTAAAAGTTTGAAAGATTCTTCTTCTCTCAGCCCAATTCACCTCACAGGTTTGTTTAGTGGGGAAAACAGGAGGCGGAAGGAGTATTAGATATGCTCACCACTTTGAGTTATTTATAAAAATAATAACGGCAGAATTTTAATGTACAGTAGTCCCTCACCTATCGCTGGTGTTACGTTCCAGACCTGGCCGCGATAGGTGAAATCCGCGATGGGGAATTTATCGACTGATAGTACTTATTTAAGTATTTATATTGTAATTGTGTGGTAAGTTTTCATTGTTTTAAGTGTTTATAAACCCTTCCCACACAGTATTTATTTTAGATACAGTATTTAAATACAGTATTTACAATTTTAGATTATTATTTTTTTAAAAAACCTGCCGATCGAGTTCGGCGGGCTGTTTAAATCTGCCGATCGACTTCCTCAGAAACCCGCAATGAAGTGAAGCCGCAGTAGGTGAAGCGCGGTATAGCGAGGGACTACTGTACCGATTACAAAATTACCATGCCTCTTTCCCAACTGCTGCAGCTGGAGATTTATTTTATATCTCAGTAGACGGCAACATCTAGCTAACTGTGACTAATCTTAAAAAGATAACTAAGCTACTATAATTTGGATCTGGTTAATACTTAGATGTGAAACTGGCAAGAATTTTTAAAATCTTAAACTAGAGTGGGAAATAGTAAAAGCCAATGTCAAAACAATTCTGGGTTCCTGCAGAGAAACTGTATTTATCACCAGGAGTTAAACTTAATTTCAGTAAGATTATTTTTTGCTTCATATAACCACCTGTCCAACACTTTGAATTTACATAGCTTTTCTCAGATTCTGTAATTAAAATATGCAGGAATAAGATACTGTGTTCCTTCTCTTCGTACCTGTTCACAACTGGGTTAGTGTTTCACCTTTAAAGGTGGGGCATAATTTTCAGGGGGAAACAGTAAATAGAAGACGGAATCTTTAATTCTTCTAAAATGCTGCTCCTCGAATTTTCCCCTGATTTTTGTGATAGCAGAGTATTATTATTATTTTTTCATGGAAAAATGACCCAAAATCATCCAGTCAGTTTTATGTCTAAACTCCAGTGATTGGGGACATTTTCATTGTTGGTCTTAAAAGGAGTAGCATTTCCCATTGCTAACTAACATGGGGTCAGGACTCTTGTATGCCTACTACACAATTTCCTAGAGTAGGATGCCCTACAGCTACTTGTGCATTAATCACTTCACAAATGGATTATTGCAATACATTGGGCTTAAGATCATAGAGTCTACAGCTAGTATAAAATGCAGCAGTGTGAGAAGTATCGGGCAATATCCTCATATATCAATGGTGCTCCCAGTTATAAGATTGTATGTCACTGTTTAGATTATTGAAATTATTCTGTATGTTTTATGCCCCTTATAATAAAAGATATTAGTGAAAATTGAACAATACATACATATTCTTCATCTTATTTACATTTATATTTAAAATGCAAGGTTTAGATTTGCATGGGGTGATTAGGCATTTTAATGGATGAAAAGGGTGTCTTAATTCATAAAGAGTTTTAAGGCAGTGATATAGTCCTTTAAAAGACAAACTACTTCTCCAACTTCCTTTAGACCAACTAAATAAATATTTTACAATACCTGCAGCCCCTTACGCTATCTCTAAGTTCCAAACCAGAAAGATGTTGAAAATTTTGGCTTGATCAAACCAAATATCATAATGGCATCAATAAGCTTGTTCCCTTTGAGCCACAGAGATTATTATTTTAGATATTAAAAATGACACATCTATTTTAAACCCATGTTTAACTCAATGAGAACCTTAGATGATGGGGTTTTTCTCCTTTAATTTACCATTGCATGTGGCATGATGCTAATGGCAAAGATAAATAAGAACAGAAATTAGAATTCTTGCTATTCCAATTTCTATTATCTATTCTATTCTACATCTATATCCAATCTTTGCTAATAGTGAATATCTGAAATGTACCTACTCTGAAAAATTGGCTGCCATGGCTACAGGCCAATCATGAAATATGACATATTAAAATAAGCAGAGTAAAAAAAAATAAAAAGTTCACAATTTCACTGTTTTTCCCTCATCCTTTGCTCAGCAAACATCATGCCTTTTTGTAGGACATTATGCACTGAACAAAGTATTTACCAGGATTCAGACTAATATGTTGTTTGCCCCAGATAATGGGTCTATAAAGGCACAGAAATGGTAATGAAAATGCATCTCTTCCTAGCTTTCCCTTTCACATAAATTGAAAGTGTTTGCTTATTGATCTTTTCGGAGAGAGATGTGCGTTGACCTCCATAAGCAGCTTCCTGTGCTCTTAATTGACAGCACTGGGAAAAGCACGGCTTATATAAAAAAGTAATTAATGTGCAATAGTAAACAAATTAGACTTTTCCCTCTCACCCCAATCTTTGCTTAACATATAGTTCAGAGCACTTAGACTCATGGTTCATTTCTGTAACACAGGTGCGTCCTCAACTTCCAATCAGCCACTTAATGGTTGCTTGAAGTTATAGCAGCCTTCCCCAAAACTTACTTATAACTAGCCCCTAAGTTATGGCTGCTGAAGCAATCTCATATTCATTCATCCTTATGACTAAATGCAGAGACACCGCAGAAACTGCCTTTCCCATATCTCCCCCCTTCCCGGTTCCTGCAAGTATTTTTCTCCCGCAGCGGCTTCCTGCTGGGTTTAGAACGGATTCCCACTCCTCACTTACCTTATCAAGAGTTCTGAAGCCTTCTATAAGGCTGAAACAGGCCATTTTCATCACTCAGTCATTTGACGCTGCGTAGCCCATGGACACACCATTCCATTTTGCTGCCTTAATGTGGTTTGCAGAGTGTTGCAGAAGCTTTCTATATCTTTGAGAAGATTTCTACAGCACTGTGTAGTCTTCTTAAGGCAGCAAAACGGAGCCATTTGTCTAGCAGCTTTCATTTTATTCTCTACAACAGTGTTTCCCAACCTTGACAAATGCTGGCTGGGGAATTCTGGGAGTTGAAGTCCAAATATATTCAAGTTGCCAAGGTTGGGAAACACTGCCCTACAAGAAGCTTGTGGGGCAAAATGGCAGCAAGTCCCACAAAGCCCAAGGAGAAACTGCTCTGCTTGGCTGCCTCAAAGCTTTCTTTCAGCTTTCTGCAGTGCTGTGCAACCTTGTTAAGGCAGCAGGACAGAGAGGTTTGTTGTGCAGCTGCCATTTTATTCTCATCCACAAGCGAGCAGGACAAAATGGCAGCCACTTCCTGTCACTGGGACTAACTGCTCTGTTTTGCTGCCTTAACGTGATTTGTGCTTTCTGCAGTGCTGCATAACATTGTTAAGGCTACAAAATGGGATGGTTTGTCTCACAGTTGCCGCTTCCTCCACCCCAATGCATGTTGGCTGGGGGGAAATGGCAATCTACAGCCTTTCACGGGTTTCCAAAAGATGGTGCAGATGCAAGCCTCTCCTAGCAAAGCAGAACAGGACACTTTATCCCTCAGCTACATGGCATGATTCCAGAAGGAGCTGCCACGTTTCCAGCGGACCCTCTATATTCTTGTAGATGTGAATATGACCACCTCTTCCCGAATTGTGCCATATAACCATGCAATGAAGCTCTCCAAAGGGTAAACAAGGGGAAGGTGTTTGGCCTAGTATTGTGGGAATCAGGCCTAAGGCTAGGGGTAAAGGCCTGTGGAGGACCTAAAGGGCAGGGAAAAAAGCACAGGGTGACTTGGGGGATAGGGAAGCCCTTGAGGGCCTAACATAGGCTGAGACCCGCCTGCCCGAGCTATTCTACCCATTTAACTTAATGATTTGCATGTTTGTTTAATGCAGTGCTTCTTAATTATTCATTGTCCGTTCCCCCCCCCCCCACCAGGAAGAAGTAAACATTTTGCACACACACCCAACTCTCCACCAGGACGATTGTTGCAATATTCAGCACATTTTCACTGAAAAAACTTAAGCGGCTTATCAGCGCTTAATGCAGTGGTTCTCAATCTTTCTAATACTGCAACCCCTTAATATAGTCCCTCATATTGAGGTGACCCCCAATCATAAGTCTAGCACCAATTCTCCCAACAGAGCTTTAAGCTGATTGGCAGGAAGGTCAGAGGGACACACCCACTGTAAATGCCTGATTGGTCAAATTGTAAAATATGTTCCAAGGTGCCAGAATAGAAGCTTTCGTTCCTAACATCATGGGAAATTTGTCTTTTCTCAAGGCCTTAGGCGACCCTTGTGAAATGGTTATTCGACCCCCAAAGGGTCCCGACCCCCAGGTTGAGAACCACTGGCTTAGTGTAATGTGTTTAAGTGACACCTTAATTTATTTGGCTTCATGCTGTCCGCTGCCAACATTTGGTCTTTCCTCGTCTCCCACCATAGTCATAATGAAGCCAAGTGCTACATACACTTCATCATATTTCCCCGTCTTAGCTTTTGGGAGACTTACATTTGTCTCATGATCCCCGTCCCTCTCCTCCTTTCTTTTCATCCCTGTTAAATATTTTTCCATGGTGTCTCTTAAAGGTTTGTTATCTGCACTTCATATCTCCTGCTCTGTGCTGTGTGTTATTGCTTGGCGCAAAAAACCTCTGTTCCCAGCAGCCAAAAAAAGCACCTTCCTCAGGGTCACGCACCCCCACCCCTGGCACCAATCCATACCTCTCCACAGGGTCCTGCCCCATTATTTGAGAAGCACTGGTTTAATGGCTGCATTAGAAAGCACAGGGGGATTGCTACACTTCATTTAACAGCCATCGTAACATGTGATCATAATGGATAGGTTCCATTGTAGTTCTATCATAAGGAATACCTGTATTAATGTCCCCAAATGCTTAACTGGCAAGTTAGTGTAAAACAAGGGTCAGCTATGGTCCATTCAGTGCGTCCCAACTCCTGGGGACAAGGAGGGACTGCAGGTAAACAAGTGTCTGCAGTTTTCCTAGCAGTATTTACAGAAGTAGCTCACCGGAACCTTTTTTTCTGCAGCTGTAAGAGAAAGTACTCCAAAGAGAAATTAAACTAGATGTTTAATATAGTGCCTTAAGTACTAAATCAAATTGCTTCTTTTATAACAAAAGGGATGGAGTCAGATATAAGGGGAAAGTGGTGGTAATAGGAAAAGAAATACTTAATTTCTACTATGACTATTTTCCTGCCTCCATATATACAGGCAGCCATTTTCAAAGCTTATTTTTGGTCCTTGCAGAGCTAGAGGGGCATTTGCAGGGCAGAATTAGGAAAAGAGGAAAGACCGTAAAGAAGGGAAGGAAAATAAAACAAAATAGTACCTTTCAACCAGTATTCATTGAAAAAGGTCTGGCTGAAAAGCAAATCTTCATAATGCACGAAACCATTCCGGGGGGGGGGGGGGGAACACTCCATAATGTAAGTTAACACCACAGAAAAAGCCTGCCAAAGAGTAACCACAAGATGGCACTCTACCAACTTGGATCTAGTACATACATCAGGATCACTCCTAATAATCTTAGTGATTGAAGTGATGTGTAGAGTAATGGTGAAAATAATCCATCAAGCATCCCACCCAAATTGTGCAGAGCCTTATAAGTCAGAAGCAAAATACTGAACCTGGCTCAATAGCCAGCTAGCAATTGCTTCAACAGAAATGGAACATATTCATACTAGATTCCCTATTCAACAACCTGTCTGCCACATTTGCATCAGCTTTATCTTCTAAACTAAGCTGTAAGTAGCCGCATGCAGAACACATTACAATGATGTAAACCTGAGATTAGTAGTGTGTGACCAGCACCAAAAACAACTCCATAATATCTTATGTGATATCATTTGTTTAAATTTCCTCTACTCTGGCAGGTCTTTCCAGGATTTCTGACAAACTTCTTTCCCATCATCAGCAATCTGAATTGTTTTGACTGAAGTTGATGAGAATTCAATCTCCCGTGTCTACAGGACATTTATTTGCAAACCTAGAGTTTCCCTTACTTGGAAAGCATAAGGGAGATTATTGAGCTATGGATTCCTCCTTTCCAATGTCACCCTTTTTAGTACAAAACTTTATATTCTTTCCCTATTAACTAGGGAAAAAATGTACAACCAAAACAACAATGCAATACAGTGAGCAAGTTTAAGTAATTTTTTACTGACACAAGCGCAACTCAAGAATTATTACACAGAAAAAATCTGAAACATTACATATTTCTTTTCCCTTCTGTTCTCTTTGCCTTAGTCAAAATAGAGTTTTGTTAAACATATACTTGCACTCGGTATGATGTTCTACTCTTAAAAATGACAGTTCCGTTTAATTAAGAGGTAGGCACAGGTTGAAGTTTTAAAAGTCACTAAATTACAATTCCTAACTTCTCTAGGAATTATGTCCATTGTAGTAGGGTTCACCTACAGATTACCTACATCTGATTTAGTTAGCACAGTACAGTGCACAGACAGCTTGAATAAGGAGTCAGGAGTGGAAATAGAAGCAAGTATACGCATGCATCTTGAAGTTTGCATCTATATTGAAGTATACATCTTCAATATATTATGATCGCTTAGTTTATGGGTTTTTAATTAGGGTTTTAAAGTTTTTTAGATTTTAAATTTGACTTCTTTTTATTGTTTTGTATCCACTTTTTTCTTGTAAGCTGCCCTGAGACCTTCGGGATTGGGTGGCATAGAAGTCAAATTAATAATAAATAATATTGAATTTCTGTATATCACTTAGTCTATGTTGCTTTTAAATATATTAGCATTGTACTAATTTTAACAATGAAAATAGGTAAAATGGAAAAAAACCCTGGGGATAATGGTTTTATCCCTGATTGCACTAAAATTTAAAATTGCTAAAATGTACTACAACTGCATCAAAGAAAAAGTAATGGGAAAAGGAACATGAAAGTCTATTTCCCATTTCCACTCCTTAAATCTAGTCAACATATCTATGACAAAGATTTTTTTTAAGGTATGCATCCCTGTCATAACCCACGCAGCATTAACAATACGCAATTACAGAATTTTGTTAAGAAAACAAATATGTCCACTTTGCATGCGGAAAGTTTCAGGATGATATTGATATGGTCTTGTAAGCTGTATTCTTTTATAAAGGATATCCAAAATGGAAACATTTCCATTTGACAATAAATTTCGTTTTGCATGAAGATCTCTAGCATATCCTACTGGAAGATAATTGGACCTACTGCTGAAACGTTCTTTCTGTGTCTAATTAAAATATAAATAGGTATCATGTAGTCCTTGAATTTCTTTTTGCAACAACATAAATAGTCCTCACCAATTATATCTCACCAAAAAAGTAGCCTATTTTCCACCATTTGGAATATGAAATTTTTTAGCTTTGAAAAAAATGAACCCATCAAGATAGTGGGAAACCAAGCTCATAAAAATTATGTCACTGCTCTGCCAATTGCAATCACTATTCACAGGAAAACCATTTTCGGATTGTTAAGTAGCATCCAAGTTTAAACATTGGCAAGGTACTGGTAGGTAATAATAAGAATGATCTCTTTTCATTTAAAGCCCTTGTAAGCTCTTAGCTTCAGTAAATAATATTGAAATATCTTAATAAGTAGGCTACTCTAATATGATTTATTTACTTTTTAAAATGTATCTATCTTGTTCAATAGTCAACCCACACTCTCCAAGTGACTTACAAAAGAGTGGGGGAAATGAAAATATTGACAGAAAGCAAAGATCCGGAGGAAAAAACTTCTAGTCAATAAAGCTTGAGGGTTTAAAAGAATTAAATTAAAAATTTAATTAAAAATGCTTATAAAAGCCTTACACAAGATGTCAACAAAACTATATTAAGTGGCTTCTTTATAAATAAGGAATGGATAAAATTAATGCAGCTATACAATACGTAGTTAAATTTGATTACAACTGCAATTAAGCTAAAGGCCTCAAGGAAGAGGAATAAGCTGGATTCCTGTACATCTAAGATAATGAACTTATAATTTAAAATCTAGATGTAAATTTTGTATTACTCTCAATCACTGCCGACGTTAACTCCAGATACACCCACTGCTATCCCACAGACTTCAACAGATTCTGATGGTCATATGCAAACTTTAACTGGCTTCAAGAACGTATAGACAGAATAAAAATGAGAATGAAGAAACTCTTGGTAGATAAAAGCATAGAAATGGACAAAGTTGGTAGAGGTGAAAGAACAATGGATTTCAGTTAATTTCAGTTTAAACTTAATTGAAATGTTAAAATTAAGTTTTAAAATATATTCAAATCCTAGATCAGGGTGGGGGAACCAGGACCCATTTATGACATTTATGGACTCCAACTCCCAGAATTCTTGAGGCAAGTTAGCTCAGAAATTCTGGTAATTGAACTCCAAAAGTCACAAAAATATCATCGTTTCCCACCCCTGGACATCCATGTGAAAACCTGAAACTGAGCTTCTGACAGGCTATCAAAGCAAAGTTTGTATTTAAAAAAAACCCAAAATCTAATTTGATGTCAAGATAATTCTGTTATGATTGACCCCAAAATAAGAACAAGTATGAAATCTGCACGCGCAGGCACAAATACAGAGAAATATATTTTAACCATAACTAAAGCAAACCAAATTCTCAGTGAGAAATTATTAAATGGGGAATTGGAGGGCAATATAAACAACGACAAAAGCAGTAAATTTTAAAACGGGTAGCAAAATGAAGTTATATGATTTAATTATATAATTTCAAATTTAAATGCATACTTCACTTGTCTTGTGCACATTTTTGATTCCACAATCCAGACTTGTCAATGGAAGACAAGAGGTAGTTGACTTTTATCAGGTAATTACAGAGGATGACTTTTATCAGGTAATTATCACTTTTTTCATTGTACTTCTATTTTGGTACTTACATAAATTAGTACTGATTACCCTAGAATTTTTTCTGTGTTTTCTATGGTGTCAGTCTCCAGGCATTAGAAAAAGGTCTGTTTCTCCCAACATAACCTGGGAACTCATATACAGTGATCCCTCGAGTATCGCGAGGGTTACGTTCCAAGACCCCTCGCGATACTCGATTTTTCGCAATATAGTGGTGCGGAAGTAAAAACACCATCTGCGCATGCGCGCCCTTTTTTCCATGGCCACGCATGCGCAGATGGTGTTTTTACTTCCGCACCTGGGAAGACCCAGGGAAGGTTCCTTCTGCCGCCCAGCAGCTGATCTGCTCGGCAGCGCCGCAACAGCGAGGAGCCGAAGATCCGGGTTTCCCCGCCGCCCACGCAAAGGGGAAACCCCGATCTTCGGCTTCTCGCTGCTGCCGCGCCCGCCGCTTGTCCGCTCGCCGCTTGTCCGCCGCTTGCCTGCCCGCCGCTTGCCTGCCCGCCGCTTGTGCGCCCGCCGCTTGTGCGCCGCTTGCCTGCCCGCTGCTTGTCCCCCCGCCGCTTGTCCGCCGCCTGCCTGCCTGCAGCAGCAGCGAGCAGATGAAGATCGGGGTTTCCCCGCCGCCCACGCTAAGGGGAAACCCCGGCTCCTCACTGATGCGCCCGCCCGCCCGCCGCCCGCCAGCAAGAGGGGGAGAGATAGAGAAAGAGAGAGAAGGAAAGAAAGAGATGAGAGAGGGAGGAAGAGAGTGTGACAGAGGAAGAAGCAAGATAGAGAAAGAGAGAGAGAAAGGAAGATGAGAAAGGAAGGAAGAGAGTGACGTCATCGGGTGGAAAAATCACGATATAGCGTTTCGCGAAGAACGAGATCGCGAAAATCGAGGGATCACTGTATAGGCAAAGCATGTGCCTAGGGCTGCACTATAGTCCCTCCCCTGAAATAAACTATTATAGAAATTTGTTTTTCTTCTATTTTTGATGATGGTTAAAATTTGGGATCTGCAATAATTCTGAGGTATCCATCAAAGTTGTTGCCTTCTAACATAAAACATGAGCTGGGATTATGCAAGATATAGTCCAACATATTTGGAAGGTATCAAAAAAAAATCTAGGAAGGTTATTTTAAAAATTAGTGATCCCCTCCCACCTGACCTAACGTTACTCATTCCATTTTTGAGATTTCATAACAAATACCCTCAATTTTCTCTTTGCTTCCACCCTATTAGGAAAAAAAGAGACAAAATTATAGTTCCAATAAATTTAATACTGGACACAGAGTAGGCTAATAAATAAAAACCAATTTAAAAAGTTTAGTTCAAAGTGCATAATTATATTGTTTCATTCGTACTTTTACCCCATATCTATATTCTCCTTGGCAAAAAGCTAGAATTGCAGATAAAAGGTGAGCCCAAAATACTAGTGCAATATTGACAAGGATTAACATTTATTTGGCAGCAGTAAGCAGCTTAGACCTTTGCTCTAAAAATATCCACCCAATATTCTTAGACACTGGCATGCTTTTTTTATAAAGTCCCTTCTCCAACCCTCATGCTCAAGTATTTAATTTGCTTATAAGTAAGTAGAATGGGTATGTAAAACTATCAGTCAACAAGGAACAGGGAAAGGATTATTACTATTGTCCCCATTTATTTGTACTCATTTCCTGTGTTCATGTCCATGTTATACCTGTTATCTCATACATGTTTGACAAACTAAATAAATAAAAATAAGCCATCTCTATATATATCAATAAGATATAAATGTATGAAAATAGCCCTGGTTTTTCAGTAACAAGACAAAAACAATTGCCAATCCAGCTAGTGACTTTGCAATGATTAATTATTCAATTACTGTTGTTTAAATTTATAACCAATTTAAAGGCTGGCTAAATATATTCTGTGTTTCCATGAATGAATTGCAAATTGGTTACAGAATAGTAATTTGAAACTTGAGTGTCATTCTGAAACAGGGCTAAATGCCTTAGATTGATAATATTTTTCATTTTATTTTAAAATTGTTTTTTTCCCACCATGGCTTAAGAATAAAGAAAGTGGCCAATGAAAGTTCCAGAGTGATACGAGTGTTTTGGCAACAAGGCACATGTGAATATGTACACATGACTTCTCAGTTTTCTTTTCTGTACTGATTCTATTAACATTGCTTCAACTCACCTAATCTCAACCTTCAATCACTTCCCTCTTTCAATACTTGCTGGAAAATGATATATACTTTGAAATTCTGCCAGAGGATATAGAATGAATTATGGAAATTGAGTTAAAACAGTTATATAATGCATCTACTTATTCCATCCATGAAGCTGAATTTTCTGAGGTCAGAATCTGGATTGTGGAGAGGATCAGCATATACAAAGAATGACAGAACGATTTAAAGCCTGGAATGTAAAAGCAAACAGTTGCTCTTTGCTGAGAATACCAAGAGCAAATATCCAGTTTTCTAAGAACAGATCTATTGAAATCTTACCTTAAGTCAGTGACTAATGTTTGCTTATTTAAATAAGGTGAGCTTGAATTCAGCTTACCATATAGGACATAAGTGATGCAAAGCATGATTTTTGAAAATAACTAAAAGCTCAACCACACACACACACAAAAACCTACCCAAAATGTGCATTGCCATTCAAATGATTATCAGAATACGGTGCAAAGGAGTTTAATCAGACAGGATGATCTTGAAGATGAATGGACACCAAGTCATATATAGTTTTAAAGATTGATCTCAGTAATTTGAATTGGGCTTGAAAGCCTATCAGTCACCAATATCATAAAGCAGCACAGGTGCTACACTGCTAAAGAATCTCACTCTAGTCATCAGCCAGAACTTTGGATCAAATGTAGATTTGGGGTAGTTTTTGAAAGACAACCCCACACAGAGGACAGACAGTCCATGTTTAATAGTCCTAATTGAGGTTAGGGATTTCCAAGGTCTTGCCAAGAACTAGCAGTTACCTCAGTCAGGAATATCTCAGAAGCAGCAGGAAGAAGGCAAAGGTCGGCTGGGGGACAGACAATATATAGGGGTAGTGGAAGAAAATTAGCATTGGTGGAAGAAAAAGGTCTGGTTCGTTCTTTTCCAGCTGGAATGATGTGATTGGCGCGATGAACGGAATGAAAGTGCAAAAAACAAGCTTATGGGAAAGGTCTTTTTTTTTTAAAAAGCCAGAGACAGTATCTGACCTGGAAGCCAACAGGTTATCCCAGTGTTTGGTACTGTTGTAGTCCCAATCTGGGGGATTTAATGGCCAGGTGACTGTTATGGAGTCTACTTGCCCTGGAGATATTATTATTATTGACGGCCTCACAATCTCCTCAGTTTTTCTTTCAAATAGCCTTAGAAGCTCATCCTTCGTGAGGAAGAAATGAAGGCACTGGGTAATATCTTCCCATTATGGATTGTATTATTTGAGGGTACACATTAGAACTTGGGAATCTGATCTTAAATGGGGGCAATATCTTTCTTCCAAATTACTAAATTGCATGGGGGGGGGGGAAGGTATGAGGGTTAGGATGTACCAGGTTTGACCCCTCCCTCAGCCAGGTACAGGTTTACAGGAGGACCACAAGCCTCAGTCCTGAATCATTAGGCTGCAGAAGAATGTCTGCGCTAGCTTGGGATTCCTTAAAGTCATTCCGGTCAATATCTGTAGAGTTTGAAAGTCCTGCCCAGCAATACCAGTGGTGTTATGTATTGTACATAGTACAGTGGAACCTCGGTTAATGAACACCTTGGATAGCGAACATTTCAGATAACAGCCAAAAAATTTGTTAAAACTTTGCACCCAATACCGAACAAAAATTCGGATATCAAACAGAAATTTTTGGTTGTTATTCAAAATGTTACACTCATTGTCCCTCCCTCCCTCTTTACCTCTTTACCCCTTACCCTCCCCCCATTGTCCCTCTCTCCTTACCTCTTTACCTCTTGCCTCTGTCCCCTTGCCAGGGGAGCAGCAAAGCGTTGCTTTGGCTATGGCAAGACAGGTGCTAAGTTTGCTGGTCCCGGCGGCGGCTTCTCTTTGAGGACAGTGGCGGCTGCGGCGGCTTCTTTTCAAGGACAGTGGTGGCGGCGGCCTGGGCATGGACGTAATGTTCCTGCCACTGCTGCTCCTCAAAGGAAAGTCGCCAGAGCTGCCTCAGCAGTTGCCGCCACTGGTACCAGTTGGTATCGGCAGCGGCGGCAGCGGCTGCACCTAGACTACTCCTCAGATGTTCCCAGCCAGCTCCAGTCATTCTCACTGGGCAATCTTGTCTATGCCCACAACTACGCCCGGGGGGGGGGGGCATCCTGGATTCCTGTCAGGTAGTATATATTACTGGGCCCTGTTCCTACAGGGTGGCACTCAAAGATGGCAAATTGTGGCGCTGCCACATCAATTCTAACTAAGGACACACCAGTTCTGTCAGCACAAACAGTGGTACTGACAAGGGATCGTGACTGACTCGCTCCCTCTGGTGATAGATCTAGGTCTTTAAAATATGGTATTCAGAAGTACTATTTTCAAGTCAAATCACTTTCCCAATCTCACCTTTGAGCAAAGTCCATTCTTGACATAATTTCCATGGTCATTTCTTTCTCATTCCTGCTGGATGAGCAATTTCCTCTGGTCCTAGGCTTTGAGTAATTTTTCTAACAGGGATCCTGGCAAGACCCTCGACCTTGGAGCTTTCTATTGTCTCCTAATTCTGATGCTGAGATTTATTTATCTATTGTGTATTTATTTGTTAATTGGATTTATATGCCACCCCTCTCGGAGGACTCGAAGGACCCAAAGATCCAATCAGCTCCACTAAGTCTTGTTCTGTCTGGGTTCCCCCAGACGTCAACACCAACTAAAAAGAGTAGCCAGACACGCTGGTAAAAAGCAAAGTCATTTTATATCTTTGAAAACAAACACAGATAACAAAAACTGTTCTTACAAACTGGAATGCTATGAAGCTTCACAGAAAAGTCACGATGGCCAGACAATACAACAGGCTTCTTGCTGGCACACACACCACTGTAGATAATAAAACCCACGCCTCTCCCAAGTTTTCAGCCTTCGAGGCCACAAGCCAGAATCAGAGACGCCAAGGATCGAAGCAAGGTCACAGGACTCCCAAAAGATAACTCTCCACAATACAGGAAGGGCGGGCCTGCCTTTTCAACCTTTCTGAGGAGAACCACACCCAAACCCAGCTGTTGCCTATTAGGGATGGAAATACCTGGCTAATTGTCCCCTTCGTTGTGCTGCCCTTCTCTGCCTCATATCTATGATGGCTTGTGCGTTCTCATCTAATGACTCCAGGCTACTCGCTGGGGAGAGCTCCCCCCCGGGGGTCTCAGGCTGTTCTCCCTCCTCCTTGTCCTGACATTCCTCTTCCCCGTCTGCCTGGTCCTCCTCCTCCTCCTGTTCCTCGTCCTCCCCCTCTGAGCATGGAGCCGGCAGAGTTCCAGCCGTTCCCTGAGGAGCCTCAGACTGAATCACAACAAGTCTCCTGTGCAGTTAAGCTGGCTATCAGTTTTCAGATCAAAAAGGGGGGTTGGGAGGACCTCTGCTTCTTCTAGCAATAGTAGGAGTCCCTTCTTCCACTATTTCCTGTTGGCTTTCAGACCAAAAGGGTCTGCCTAGGATAGGACTTTGCTCAGAGATTTTAATGGGATTCCAGCAAAAGGACACTTTTTCCTTACCTTTCATTCGTTCAGTCCTTGCTTCCTGAAGAGGGTCCCACACTCTGACCAAAACCCCTTGCTGTCCAGAGGTCACAGTCCAGTAGGACTAACCACAGGCCTTGGTGTGGCTAGGAATGGCACAGAGGATATAGGATCCAGCTGTGACTGGGAGGGGAGAGCCCTTCCACTCACTCACACAGACATCCTTTTACTCCCCTGGGGTTTTCCATAAGATTTAAATTTAGTGGTACCTCCTTCCCAAGCAGCCATTGAGTACAAGACTCACCACTCAGGCAGTGTCCAGAAAGTTCACCCGCAGATGAAAGAGGGCTGTTGCTGGCCAGATGGTGACTTACCTGGGCCCGGTTCATAGACTAGGTTATCTAGGAGTCCTGCCATGGTTGCCAAATTGTTAAAGGAAAAAGGCCCAGTTTGTTCTTTTCTAGCCGGGATGATGAGATGGAATGGAATGAGAAACCAAGAAACAAGCTTCTGGGAAAGGGGGTGCTTTATTTCAGAAGCCAAACACTGTAGAGCGACAACAGCATTGGGTTCTGGATCAGCTGGCCCCTTGGTCTGGTAAGTGGATGGACCTTTATATAGTTTTGGGGCTCTGTGGTTGAGATTTTTGGGCTTGTTGGGCAATAGACTTCAAGTGTGTATCTTTGGATATTCTAACTGTTTCGTTGTGGCTGGGAAATCGTGCCCTGTCCTTGAGGTCAGGTGGGGGAATGCAGATTTGAGTGGCATTGTTTTGGGATATTTAATCTAATCAGCTGTGATGACTGTAGCCCACAGTGCTTTGCTTATGAATAGGTTGCAGCCAGCAATGCTTTTGTTTATAAATGGAGCGGTCCAGTTACTAAGTTTCCATTCATAAAGTGTGTTCCACCTTTATGAATAGATATAGTTTCCTATTCACAGGCACATTGCCTTACTGCGAAAGCTGCTCTGGGTAATTTCCTGTTAGTGGGAGCATGCAAATTGGCTCTTTTTTAAGGGGAGAGGGACTTTCTTCCTACTTCAGGAAAAATGGGGTAGGGGGCATTCTCCGGTTATTTTCCCCTTGGCTTTCTACAAGTGCAAGGTGGCCTAAAGGGCAAAGATGAAAGAAATAGTAGGAACAAGGGATGAGCATGCTGTAAATGTAGGTAAATAGAGAAAGAGAAAGAGAAAGATAGAGAAAGGAAAGAGCAGGTTCAGCAATAGGTTGAACCACACATTCTGCCTTTGTTAAGGACTGAGCAAAAAAGCGGAGTGATTGACAGGCTGCAATCTTTTGTAATATGGGTTTAGTCCTGATTGGTTAACGGACAGGGTCAACCCATACTGACTGCTGCCTCCGCCCTCTCCGAAGAATCCTGGATTCTAATTGCATAACTGTGGGGAGGGGGGGCACTGCAATGGCTGTAGCTTCAAGGGCCATTTGTTCAGCCCTGTTGTAATTTCAAACAGTTACTGAATGATTAGTTAAGTGAAAACTACCTGAACATTATTGTGTGTTGATAAGGCGTGAGTCTAATTGTGTGTTGATAAGCATAAAAAACTGAATCTGGGAAAAGATTTCTTGTCCATGACCTCTACCTACTGCCCAAAAACGTTAACTATAAGAGACCAAAATACTTCTGGAGTCGTAGATCCTTTAAACAAAAACAATTATAATAATAATTAACCTGCTAAGGGAGAAGCATGTTTTTTCAGAGGAAGTGCCACTCCAACCAGAGTAAATTTAGAAGCTGAGATAGAATCAAATTATTTTTCTCTTAAAAGCACCTCCATCTTACTGAGATTCAATTTAAGATTGGTTTGTTTCTTCTAATCCCTAACAGCCTCTAGACACAAAGTAAGAACCTCTTCTAGTCCAACCCCCTGCTCAAGAATGAGGTCCTATGCCATTTCAGAAAAGTGAAGTACCCATAACTTCTGAAGGCAAGCTGTTTCACTGGTTAATTGTCCTCACTATTAGGGAGTTTCAGGTTGCTTCTTTTCTTGTCCTTCTTTTCTCTAGACTAGCTAAGCCCAATGCCCTAACCATTCTTCATATGCTTTTGTCTCTTAATCTAATCTCTTTAAAACGATTAAAGGGTTTAGTCTCGAGAAATGTAGGACTGGGGGGGGGGGTGCATGATAGGAGTATTCCAGCATTTGAGAGGCTGTCATGAAGTGGAGGGGGTCAAAATATTTTCCAAAGCATCAGAGACAGGACAAGAAACAATGGATGGAAACTAATCAGGGGGTTGGATTCTTCAAGGTCTCATCTTTTCTCTTTTCCTCCCCTCCCCTCCTCTCCCCTCCCTTTCTCTAAGAAAAAAATGGAATTAAAAATTAAACTTCCTAATATGAAGACAATTAACCAATTAACAGTTTGCTTTACCACATATCAGATGATCTCAACAGAGGTTTCATGAAGTTATTAAGTAACGTGAGCAATCATGGGCTCAACTCCTCCTGCTCCTGAACTAGTGACTGCAAGCAGAATTCTGGAAGAAATAGAATTATATGGCTTTCTTCTAGTTCAACCCTTACCTTGAGTCCTTATAACAACATATATCTTTTCTTGAAAACCTCCAGTGACTGAGTACCCACAACTTCAGGAAGCAAGCTGTTCCACTCCTTAATAGTTCTTAATGTCAGGAAACTCCTTATTTCCAGGTTGATCTTCCTCTGACGAGCTTCCACCCATTGCTTCTTTTTCTACTCCCAGGTGCTATGGAAAATAAACTGATGCCCTCTTCCCTCTGGTAGCCATTCAAGCATTTGAAGACTGCTATTCTGTCTTCCTTCAGTCTTCTCTGTATTAAGCTAAAACACACTTAAATTTCTTTTAGTCATTAATCATGGGATTTAGTTGCCAGATCCATTATCATCTTTGTTGCTCTTTTTTGCCTCAGCCTTTTTGCATTGTGGTGACCAGAATTGGACACGGTATTCTGTATGTGGTTTCACCAGTGTGGTGTAGAATGATACTATCATTTCCCATGATCTTGATGTTATCCTTCTATGATGCAGGCCTATGTTAGCTTTTTTCTGTAGCTGCAACATATTTGCTGATTCAAACCTAAGATGTGATCTATCAGAACCTACAGGCAATATTGCCTATCCTGTACCCCTGCATCTGGTTTTTCTATTTAAATACAGGCCACTACTTTTCTCACCTTGGATTTGCATATTGACAGGTAAGGCCCAATGCTTAAATCTATCTATATCTTTCTGAAGATGTAAGTAGAGTCTATCTTGTGACAGCAATTCCCACCCTCTAGTTTTTGTGTCATCCACAAACTTGATGAAAACCTCTTTAATCATCTCACCTACCATAGGTCATTTGTGATGATGTTGAAGATCAATGGGCCCAAGACAGAAACTTGAGGTGCCTCACTACATGCTTCCCTCCATTCAGATGTAGCTCTATTGAGGACTATATACTAAGCCTGGTTGGTAGCCAACTGCAGATTCATGTGGAAGTGTTACTGTGTAGCTTGTGGTCTATATCTCAAATGCCTTACTGAAATCTAATTATACTTTATTCACAACAATTACTTAATCCACAAGTTTAGTCACTTTATAATATAAGGCAACAAGATTGTCTGATATGACCTGTAGAAGCCAATCTATGTTGGCTTTCATTGATCATCTATGTCCATTTTTAGGTGTTGACGAATCTCCTGCTTGAATAAAACTTCATAAATTATGGCTCCCTAACTTCAGTCATTGCGGCTGATCCAGAAGAACACCATAGTTTATGGTACAAAAGTTTGAAAAATCGAATAGCGCCAGGAAAGATGCACTCTGCCCATCCCGGTCCCAAGGTAGGTCATCTACAAGAGCAATCAATGCAATTCTTGGAATCAAGTCCAATTCTAAACATATCCGGAAGGATAAATTTTACTTAGGCTTCTCTGTAGCTGTAGCCCCACCATTTTATCTAATATCTTTCCCAAAGCAGAAGGTTGGAGTCCAAAACAACTACATTTCGGTATATTCAGAAATAATCAACTTCCTTCAAAAAGTCTGACACCTCTGTTCAACCACAGTGTGAAACATTCACTGTAACAAGACTGAGAAAGCAATGCTAATGAATAATGTTACATGACAAAACAAAACATGACAGTATATAGTCATAATACAAATTTAACCAAATTTAAGTAGGAATATCTCCCAGATATACATCATGTTACACAGCAAAGCAGATTTAGACATCTGGCATATGATTGCTAGGAAAAGAGTTAAGAAACTAATTAAAAATAACAAATGAAATGATTTAAACAGACATAAGCAAAAATTCCCGGGGCTTAATATTGCATATCAAAAGCATAGCATAAATATTTAAGTAATGATTAACAGTTTGAGAAAAAGAATGGAATAGGAGACTGTCACCAAATTTTTCTTCATAATTTTTAACATGTTCCTTTTTTGTTCTGCTTTTTGCCTTTTTATTCCTCTATCTTTCTATTCTTTTCAGCTATGCAACTTATTTTTTTTTTTTAAATCACCTTATAAATCCAGCCAAACATATTGCTGGCTGTAGCCAAGTAGTGCGTTCTATAGAGAGCTTTATCTACTTCCACAGACCCCCACAATTTTAAATAGGTCCCTTTGTAGAGTATTGCCCCAATCATCTTGTTACACCACACCCAAGTGGCAAACAACCCAGAATAAATATGAGAAATTCTAGTCACAATTCTATCTGTATCAGTGTCTGCAGAAATAATATTTCTTCCCTTTTTTTCCAGGCAGATGCAGGTAACCTTGAACATGGCCTCTGGCTGAGAATATTCAGACAAAAGAAGAGCGAAGATTTACACAAGCTTCACCAAATATGAATACCATAACAAATTCTCCACCCTTGCAGAGGACAAGAAAACCAACGATTCTTATAAAGACTAAAAAATAATATGATCAGGACAAAAGACTGATCCTAGCATATTCCATCTTCATAGAATCTATTATTTGCTCCAAGTGAAACCTATATCTAGCATATGTTTGGGCCTGATATCATCTGGGATAAGCCCACAACATTCAGATCACATTCTAGTCTTAGACCTAAGGCATACAACTTGAAATCTTGTAGCCCTTAGGACTCCATGAACTTTTCTTATTCATATTGGAAAAAGGCTGCCCTGTTTTTTCATTCTGTCTCCAATGAACTATGCAACCTACCTTCTTCCAGTACAGCCTGCCAACTGTTTCAATGAAACCACCAATATATCCTGTTTAGTCTTCTAACTAAGCTAAACTAAAGTAAGCCAAAACCAAAACTTGACCTTTCTTCTTGGCTGTTTATTTGCCCCATTTAACTCTTTCCTATTCTAGGTAATCGTAATTTCATAATATCACAATGGCCATGTCTGTCTCCACATCACTGCATACACCAGATACTCCAATTACATCAATATATACACCAGATGCTCCAAATACATCAATATAACACTGATGTATAACTGTAGATACTGCTACTACACCAAAATTATACATCAATGGAGAGATCCAATAGAACATTCTTGATCTACCACAACCATGATAAGTTATCTGACTTTTCTTGAAAATTGACAGCTATGCTAGAGAAACAATGAAACATTCCCCTAACCTATTTTTCTCCTTTCAATAAATTGTCAAACAAAAGTGCCGGTGACTATATTTGACCAACTCAGAACTGGTTCTGATTTGGACCAGAACAACGCTATATGAAAGAAACAATAAACTAATAATGTTTACTATTAAATGCTTCAGTTTTGTTCCTTTATCTGAGATGTCCTGTCAAACTCCTATAAATATATAAATTACCTGTGATTCCCTCTTTCCAGTGTTCAGTTTGTACTGGTATTTCTTATTCTATCAGATCAATATGAATTTCAAGACTTTAGTCCAGTTCACATTGAGTGCCATCACACTGAAGGATTGTATTTCCTGTGATTTTTTTTTTCAGACTGCAGGTGGAGGTTACATTTTTGGATGCTACACTACACAGAATAAATCTTACAAGTAATAAATGATCACATAGGTAAATTCTTGGCCATTTATTTCATATTCTGTTAAGTTTCCTACTTAAAAGGAAAGCTTGGGATTTGCATTTGATTTTAAAATGCATTCAGAAATGTGAACTCCCACCTGTACTCTGAAGTGGCACAGTCCATTCTACTGCCTCATTCCCATTGCATTTTGCCATGTGTGTAGACCAATCCTGAAATCACCAAGGAAGATTATTATATAAGCATCCTCGGCAATATTTTCCATTGTTGAACTTGATCATGTAGATCATGATGGCTGCAACAAAATTAATTTTACATCAGTACATTCCAGAATAATATAAAGTGTAAATGCAAAAATATGCACATCATTTTTGAACACCTATGCATATATATTTTTAATTGTTAGATTTGTATCTATCTTTCCTTCAAAATCTCAAGATAGCATGTGAAGTGTGCATTCTCTCCCTCTCCCCCCCCAAAAAAATATCAGTCTTCTTGAGGATTAGGCTCGCTGGAAAAAAAATTGCTCAAAATTACTACAATGGAAATGAAGAAAATCACTATGATGGAACCTGGCTAATCATAGTTCAATACCTTAAATACTGTACCATTACTGCTCTATTATTTACTGTACAACCATGCACGAAATTACTACAATGCCTACAAAATTGTCCAAGAGTAAGGAAATTTTCTTTTAACTCGAATAATAGATGTAACTGAGCTAGGAAAAATCCATGAGTATTCTCAGTCAATATTCCATCCTAACAAATTACATCTTAAGAATCTCTAGCAGATGTCAATTCTCCCATGTTTTCTTATGAAATCATACAGAATGGCAATTTGATAAAAATTAAAAGGTCAAACAAAAAGTGTTCTACGTCTGAATGTTAACAACTAATCTTAGATAAGATCAATCTTTTGGTCGATCGATTGATTAGTTAGGATTGCACTACCCATTGTGGAGGTTCTCTGAAATCTATAGCTTAAAGAAGCTGATGCTATAGAGTAGACTTGTCAATGGAAGATATTATCTCAATTATCTATGTACAATGATTAGTTTTACCATTATGTATTTCATATAATTTTGCCTTCAAAGATGAGTTAGCGCCAACTAGATATCTAGATCACATGACACTAATACTACATTTCTAATATAGGTTCCAAAGTAAAGATTTGAAGTTGTAAAACTTCCAATAATTTTGAACTTTAAATATTGTGTTGCCACATCTACCTTCGTTCACCAAAGGTGGTTGAATAGGGAATTTAAGGAAGAGGCTTTTTTCTACAGTATCTCCCCAAAGAAGAAGGCACTGAAGATC
Organism: Erythrolamprus reginae; assembly: GCF_031021105.1. NCBI lineage: Eukaryota > Metazoa > Chordata > Lepidosauria > Squamata > Dipsadidae > Erythrolamprus > Erythrolamprus reginae. The sequence goes on from NC_091963.1 coordinate 117,365,580, forward strand.
CATTTTTTAATTGCCTTCTTCATTGTGGTTTCTGATAATTATGTCAGTTATATTTTAAATATTGCATTCTATTGGTTAAATATTTATTATTGTTGGGTTGCATCAATGATGATCGCTGTTTATCAATGAAGTTGGTTTTAAAAGGCCTTTTGATCTTAATAGCATCTAATAAATAAATAACCAAGTAAACATTTACCAATAGACAAATCCACCATAATTGGATAACATTTGTTGTCACAGAAAGTAATTGAACAATAAATACTGTAGATTCCCATGCAAAAGTGTAGAATAACTTCTTCCTTGTCCTATGCAATACATGGATGGTCAGGTGCATTGCCTATGTTTAAAAGCAGGCAGCTACATAAGAATTGCTCATGGATCTCCCAATAATGGTGGGTTAGAAAGTACCTTATTCCTAAGTACAGTAATCCCTCGTTTTTCGCGGGGAATGTGTTCCAAGACCACCCGTGAAAAATGAATTTCCATGAAGTAGAGGAAAGAGGTTTTTTATGTATTTAAGGAATATTTGGACTTTTAAAACCCACCATTTGCGTTAAACAGTCATTCAATAATGTTTCTCAGATGGAACTACATATGATATCCTACCAGTTTCCTTAATAGAATGCAGTAGTACTATAGAAGAATTTTATGAATTTTTAATGGATTTAAAATTTTCAATGGATTTAAGCCCCCTTAAAAAACCCGTGAAGTAGTGAATCCGCAAAAGATGAACCGCGAAGTAGCAAGGGATTACTGTAGAGACTTGGGTTCCAAGGGGTAAAAACATACGGTAAGTGGATCAAGCAAGGGCTAATTACTTTACAGAATAAAATTTAGTCCAAGTCCAGTCTGTGCTATAGTTTAGACATCCCAAGTTTTGCAATACAAAATGGATTTGTGTCTTGTTTCACTACACCAAATTTATTTTTTTTCAGCCTGCTGCAGGACAACTGGGAGGAAATATGGGAAGTCCTTTTCCTCAAACAAATGAATTCAATCTGTGAGTGATGTGAATGCATTTAAAAGGATAGGACAAAATTCAAAATAAATAATGTATGCAGATTAATTAATGTTTCTAAAAGATCATGTTTGTACAAGTACTTTTATAGTTGACAGAGTACAGCTTATGAGGAAAAGACATGGGGAACCAAAATAAGGTTATAAACGGGATTCAGATGCTTTTTCATTTTGAATCGAAATGCATCTTCTATTTAAAAAACTCAACAAATAGAACATCCTTTTTCGTTTATTTTCCTATCTTTGCTGATCAAGCCTTATGTGAAAAATACTGGAATCGATGTGGAATCAAAGTTATATATCCTGCAAATCTGAATCAAAGAAATGAATTAACCAGAATAAATTCAAACCACTTCCACAATTAGCTAGCATCAGCAAAGTAATTTCCACTTCTATTTAAAATTCTCCTCAAATTCTGTTTGTTGAGCATGACATTTTCAACATTTTGTACTTAACCATAAGGCTTGTCCATGGAATACATAATATTAATAATACTATATGTAATAATAAGAGCCTACACAAATGATTTTTTTTAATTGTGGTGTTTCAGTAATGAGCAAAACAATGAAAACAAATGGTGAGGTGGAACACTGGAAGACACAATTCTACTAATGTTTTTTTTAAAAAAATTCCTGGGCGTCAACTTAGTTAAAAAAGGTAAATATCCAATTTTCTAGTGAGACAAGAGGCTTCTGCAGTTTTTCAATGTTGAAAAGCCATAACTCTTCCTATTATTGGAACACTATTTGTTGCCTATATTCTGTGGCTAAATTCTTGGCTCAGGCTTCATTCAAATCAAATCATTATCACAATCTTTAATTACTTTCAACAAGGAAATGTGAAAACATAACCAAGAATAGCAACACACCGAAGAGTTCTATATATTATTTCAACGAACAAGCAATATTTGCACATCTGATCTACCATCTGTCTCATATGGGCCTGAGTTTTATGAAATGCCATGTCCCTTTGCTGCAAACTCAGATGCTACTGTTTATGGGCACCCTTCTATGTGCTAAACAGCCCAGCCATTCAGACCAAAAACTAACTACATATTAGATTGCTTTTAACCTTACTTTAAAGACAGATTCCACAGTTAAGGCTTACCTGCCACAGGTATGGCGTGGATCTGTGCCCGTGACAGGAGTTCCAATGGTGGCTCACGTCCAGAAACTCCATCTGAAGAGAAACATGATTCAGTTTCGTAAATTGTCTGCAACATCTCTGGCAGTCCCCACACTGAGGATACAAGAAGCATGCCAAAGAACGATTATGCTCTGTCGTTATTCCACTTCAGTTTGCCTTGTTGACAATCTGTTGCCCAACTAAAAGGGTGTCTCTGGTTATGCTAGACTGTCAACTCAAACCATCCAACAATCTCCTAAAACAGCTGCAGCCATGCAGGCATCCATCCTTCTTGGAGAAGACTATCCTTTAAAAAGTTAAAACTGTTTCACGGCAATGGTGTGGTGTGGTGGTGAGGAAATCTCCAAGACTAAATCAAAGCTGTCAAGAGAGAAAACAAAAATACTTGCAGGTGAAAATCTCCTTTCAAGAAGATAGCAGCAGAGGTGAAAATTGTTTCATCCACACCAGATTGAAAGGGACAGGACTTGCAAGATACAGGAACAGGCAAGAGGCAAAAGATAATAGAAAAGGAGGAAACGTCTTATATCTTAGCCATGATTTATTTCACTCTGAAAGGGACAGATTTAGCAACATCTTCTTAGAACGCTGGAGAGGTTTCTAAAAAAAAGCAGAATACCCCTAGAGTGATAAAATTTATTTTGAAGAGGTTCCTGAAAAATAGAGCAGCAGCTCCTTGCCATTCTTACAAAGGGCCCATTTTTGTAAGATGCAGGAGTCTGCTCCAGTCACACAATTGTTTCCCAACCCAGTCACCAAATGATATGGCTTCTGCTGGGGGTGACCTGAAATAGAATGTCAGGGAGGAACTAGCTATAAATAAACTCAGCTGAGCTTTCTTCCAAGCAGGGAGGGTTCAGGCAAAAGGAGCTGCCTGCCTATCAGAAGCTGGATTTCGACCCGGGTTCAGCGGAAAAAGATTCCCTGAGGGAAAGGCTGTATCGCTTGCCAACTGAGAAAAGGAAGGCGACACAAGAACAAAAGGGAAGGGAATGACCCTTTCTGTATTCTGGATGCCAGAGTCCACCTACAGACATTGCTGAGCTGGTTAAAACACTTTTTCAAGCACAGAGATCATTGAAACAACAGCAGTAAGATGCCAAAGGCTATAATCTTAACTCCATATTTGCAGAAAAGCAAAGCTGAATACAATCTGCTAAAAAGAAAAAAGGAGGGGGGAAAACCACAACAACCAACCATAACAACAATTATGTCCTTAAAAGCAAAAAGCCCATGTCTTGGATAAATTATATATTCTGAGTGTATTAACATGTATTCTTTATTATTACTGTTCCTAAAGTGCTAGCTAGAAAAAAATCAGATGAATTTAATGTTTTATATTTTATTTGATGCAAACATCGTTTGTTAATTCTGATAAAAGACTTTATTAGCTGAACAACAGATAAATATGGAGATGGTTAACTACATTCAATGAATTTTCTGAAATGGTGCAAATTTTCTGTTTTCTGTTCTTATATTCAGGTGTCCTATAAGTATGTGGATCAACCTCCAGAATTCTCAGCAATGGCTAAACTGTCTAGGGCCGTGATGGTGAACCTTTTTTCCCTCGGGTGCCAAGTGTGTGAGCGTGCTATTGCGCATGCACGAGTGCCCGCCCATAATTCAATGCTGGAGAGGGCGAAAACAGCTTCCCCTGCTCCCCGCCCCCCGAAGACCTTTGAAGGCCGGAAACGGCCTGTTTCCCAACTTCTGGAGGGCCCAGTAGGCTCATGTTTTGCCCTCCCAAGGCTGCAAAGACTTCCCTAGAGCCAGGGAAGAATAAAAACACCCTCCCCCATCCCCCAGGAAGTTCTCTGGAAGCCAAAAACACCCTCCCAGAGCCTCTGTGTGAAACAAAAATCACCTGGCCAGCACACACATGCTAGGGCAACAGCTCGCGTGCCAGCAGATATGGTTCTGTGTGCCACCTCTGGCACCCATGCCATAGGTTTGCCATCATTAGTCTAGGGAATACTGGAAGCTGGGATCCATCTTCAAGGCACCCAGATTGGAGACAGCTGTTAAGAAGACATCAGAAAGAAGTTGTTCCCCATCACCACACTAAACACACACACACACACTCTTTATATCTCTAGCACCTCTTCAGGGGTGGGTTCGTTGTTCCTTTTCCCTTTTCCTACAGTGTGCATCACAACATCTCCTTGCGCAATTTCACTTCTGTGCATGCTCAGAGGGATGATTTTACTTCTGTGCATGCACTGAGAGCCAAAAACTCGCTGAAAATTAGAAAACTAAATATGGTAGTGTGCACAGACTGGCACAGACAGCACCGGAGCCGTTGCACCAAAATTGCGCTATTGGTGGGCCACTATGAGAGCGCCTGCACAAGACCGCACCAGTAGGAACCCACCCCTGCATCTCTTCCACAAAAACAGGGGTACACAGCATATGTCTCTGTGTATTAACAACTCCTACGATACCTCACCATTGACCATACTAGCTGGGGACAACATGACTTGGAATTCAGCATCATCTGCAGATTCACAGTTACTTCATTTCTATTAAATCCTGCAACACAATCTCACACAAGATGAGGTATACTTTTTAAAGAACATACGAGAATGCAACGGTGCAACTTTAGAGTTAATTAAACTTCTTCTAATTCTTCACCTTCTTAATGCAATATTTCAAAATAGTTTGTGAAATAACTGAATGTTTTACTGAATATACAGTGATACCTTGTCTTACAAACTTAATTGGTTCCGGGACGAGGTTCTTAAGGTGAAAAGTTTGTAAGACGAAACAATGTTTCCCATAGGAATCAATGGAAAAGCGATTAATGCGTGCAAGCCCAAAATTCACCCCTTTTGCCAGCCGAAGTGCCCGTTTTTGCGCTGCTGGGATTACCCTGAGGCTCCCCTCCATGGGAAACCCCACCTCTGGACTTTTGTGTTTTTGCGATGCTGCAGGGGAATCCCAGCATCGCAAAAATGAGCGCTTCGCTGGCAACGGAAGTCCGGAGGTGGGGTTTCCCAACGAAGGGAGCATCAGTGAAATCACAGCATCGCAAAAACACCGAAATCCTCGAAACCCCACCTCCAGACCTCTGTGTTTTTGCGATGCGGCGATTTCACTGAGGCTCTCCTTGCTGGGAAACCCCACCTCTGGACTTCCGTTGCCAGCGAAGTGCCCGTTTTTGCGATGCTGGGATTCCCCTGCTGCATCACAAAAACACGGAAGTCCGGAGGTAGTGTTTCCCATGGAGGGGAGCCTCAGGGGAATCCCAGCAGCACAAAAACGGGTGCTTCGCTGGCAACGGAAGTCTGGAGGCGGGGCATCCCAGCAGCGGTGATGGGTTTGTAAGGTGAAAATAATTTGTAAGAAGAGGCAAAAAAATCTTAAACCCCAGGTTTGTATCTTGAAAAGTTTGTATGATGAGGCGTTTGTAAGACGAGGTATCACTGTACAGTGGTACCTCAAGATACGAACCCCTCGTCTTACGAACAACTCGTGATACGAACCCGGGGTTCAGAAAAAATTTGCCTCTTATGAACTTTTTTCGTGTTACGAACGCCAAACCCGAACTTCCGGGTTTGGCGTTCGGAGGCTCCTGGGAAGCCGCCCGGCTGTTTTAAAAGGTGACCGCCGGGCTGGGGGGCTTCCCAGCACCCCCCAACCCCGAACCCGGAAGTTCGGCAAAAGTTCGGGGTTCGGGAGGTTGCTGGGAAGCCCCCCAGCCCGGCTGTCACCTTTTAAAACAGCCGCCCGGCTTTCCAGGAGCCTACCGAAGCCGAACGCCAAACCCGAACTTCCGCGTTCGGCTTCGGGAGGCTCCTGGAAAGCCGCCCGGCTGTTTTAAAAGGTGACAGCCGGGCTGGGGGGCTTCCCAGCAACCTCCCAAACCCCGAACTTTTGCCGAACTTCCGGGTTCGGGGTGTTGCTGGGAAGCCCCCCAGCCCGGCGGTCACCTTTTAAAACAGCCGGGGGGGCTTCCTAGCAGCCTCCCGAAGCCGAACCCGGATGTTCGGGTTTGGCGTTCGGCTTCGGGAGGCTGCTGGGAAGCCCCCCGGCTGTTTTAAAAGGTGACAGCCGGCGGCGGGGCTTCTTTCCGGGTTCGGGAGGCCACTTTGGGGTTTTGTCTGGGAGGGAGGGCAGGAGGTCCGGCGCTGGGGGAGGGAGTCAGGAAGGTCCTCCTGCTCTCCCCCCAACGAAAAACACAAAGACGGTCTGCCGCCGCATGACAGGCAGGGCGGAGCAGCCTGGAGCAAAGGGAGTCTGAAACTGCCGCCGGCTTCAGCTTCCCATTGCTCCGCGGGCGGCGGCAGACCACCTTTGTATTTTTGGCTGGGGGGGGGAAGCAGGAGGCGCAGGATCGGCGGGCGTGGGGCGAGGCAGCAGGTCTGCATCCTGGGCGGGCGGGCGGCGGGTGAGGAGCCGCGGCCGAGCGGGCCAGCGAGGGTGCATCCAACTTGGGGCTGGCGGCGCCTGACGCAGCGGGGAACATCAGTGCAGGAGGCAGGAGAGGACCGGGCGAAGTGAGGAGAACCGCCGCTGTCGCCGCTCGGCCGCGCCTCCTCGCCCGCCGCCCGCCCGCCTGCCCAGGATGCAGACCTGCTGCCTCGCCCTGCGCCTGCCGCCGGCCCGATCCTGCGTCTCTTGCTTCTGGGCTGGCAACGTCTCCGGCTGCTTAGCTTCTCCTGTCCAGCCCGAAGCCGAAAGAAAAACGTGGAGGCTGGTGAACAAAGGGCAGAACTTTCGGCTTCTGGATGGATGGGAGGAGCTACGCGCCTGTCGGAGAGCTTCCTGGGCATGAAAGCTTGCAAATCCAACAAGGACGAAAACCAGGAAGCTCTCCGAGCTCGGGAAGGAGCTTCCTGGTTTCCGTCCTTGTTGGATTCGCGAGCTTTCATGCCCAGGAAGCTCTCCGAGCTCGGGAAGCCGCCCACGATCAGTCGGCTGCGGGCGGGAGGAAAGCGAATGCCACGGGGCTGGGCTCGGCTCACCCCCTTACCAGCCCAGCAGGCAGCCGCTGCGGAAGGCTCCATTCTGTTCCCTGCCGGCCCGATTGAGGGGCCGGCGGGAGGAAAGCGAATGCCTCTCTTTGTTGCGCTGCCTGGCTGGCAGCTGAAGATGTAACTGAGCCCACGGGGCCGAGCTCTGTGGCCGGCAGGGAACAGAACGGAGCCTTCCACGGCGGCTACCTACTGGGCTGGTAAGAGGGGGAGCCGAGCCCAGTCCCGTGGGCTCGGTTACATCTTCCGCTGCCAGCCAGGCCATGCTGGCGGAAGCGCAACAAAGAGAGGCATTCGCTTTCCTCCCGCACGCAGCCGTCTGACCGTGGGCTCCTTCCCGATCTCGGAGAGCTTCCTGGCTTTCGTCCTTGTTGCATTCGCGAGCTTTCATGCCCAGGAAGCTCTCCGAGATCGGGAAGCCGCCCACGATCAGTCGGCTGCGGGCGGGAGGAAAGCGAATGCCACGGGGCTGGGCTCGGCTCCCCCCCTTACTAGCCGAGCAGGCAGCCGCCGCGGAAGGCTCCATTCTGTTCCCTGCCGGCCCGATTGAGGGGCCGGCGGGAGGAAAGCGAATGCCTCTCTTTGTTGCGCTGCCTGGCTGGCAGCGGAAGATGTAACCAAGCCCACGGGGCCGGGCTCCGTGGCTGCCAGGGAACAAAACGGAGCCTTCCGCGGCGGCTGCCTGCTGGGCTGGTAAGAGGGAAGTCGAGCCCAGCCCCGTGGCATTCGCTTTCCTCCCGCCCGCAGCCGACTGACCGTGGGCTCCTTCCCGAGCTCGGAGAGCTTCCTGGGCATGAAAGTTCGCGAATCCAACAAGAACGAAAGCCAGGAAGCTCTCCCTGGCGGAGACCACCGGCCCCTCAATCGGGCCGGCAGGGAACAGAGCGGAGCCCACATGGCTGTGCTCCGTGACGAGGACCACTGGCCTGCCTAGCAGGCTGGGAGGGAGGCGGAATACGGGAGGAGGAGGAAGAGGAGGAGGAGGGAGAAAGGGGAGAGAGAGAGAGGGAAGCCGTCCGGCTGTTTTAAAAGGTGACAGCCGGGCGGCAGCGTTTTTTTGCAGGGTTTTTTTTTGTTGCACGGATTAATTGACTTTACATTGTTTCCTATGGGAAACAATGTTTCGTCTTACGAACCTTTCGTCTTACGAACCTCCCCCTGGAACCAATTAAGTTCGTATCTTGAGGTACCACTGTACTTAGAATAAAGGAATGGCAATGAACAAACTTTTACAGCAAAATACTAATTTAAAATAATATTTCCACACAAGTAAATGCAATATTCCTGAACTTCATAATTATGTAGATCTGCATATAGTCTTCCCCTTACTATACTAAGGGGATGCATCTGACTTATGGGCTCCAATAAACAATAAGCCAGTTTGGTCTAGTAGTTAAGACATCAGGTTAGAAAATAGGAGAATGTGAGTTCTGGTCCCAGCTAGTTAAGTGATCTGGGATTAATCACTCTCTCTCAGTTCAACCCATCCCACAGGATTATTGTTGTGGGGAAAAGTAGGAGGGCAGAAGAAGTATCAGATATGCTTGCTGCCTAGAATCTTCTATATATATTTTAAAAGTGTGTGTGTGTGTGTGTGTGTGTGTGTGTATTCCAGTATAACACTGGAATACCTCAACCAATTTCAAGCAAACTTGGTACACAGATGACTTACTACCTGGAAACAAACACCATCCCTAGGAATGTGTATGTAACAGCTGTGACACAGTGAGCAATTGCAATCAAACACACACACACAAACACTCACTCACACACACACCTAGGGGTGCTAAGGTTCTCTTACCCCCACAATATTTGTTTCCGGAAATAAGTCATCTGTGTACCAAATTTGCTTGAAATTGCTTCAGGTGTTCCAGACACACACACACACGCTTTAGGAGTGCTAGAAATGTCTTTCCCCCATAGTATTTTGTCTAATACTGTACAGGATTGGATAAATAAATACCCGGGCAATGCCAGGTTATCAGCCAGTTATTTATAAAAGTAATAAAGGCAGGAAAAAAGTAAGTGATTTAGCACCAACAATGCTGAATTAGCTGCAGGGCTAACCTAATGTTGCTGATAAAATAATATTATTTATCTACATACTTCCTTGTGACATTGAAATCATATATTATAAAAAGAAATAAAGTTATCCTTATAATCTGATCACATGGCAATAGATCTGAGATTTGCAGTTTAAATCAACAGGTTCAAGTTGATCTTTTCCTAGGTCTCTTTTAAAAATAGCTCTTCCTCAAGCTTCACCTACTTTCTGGACTTGCCTATCCTACAGTATAGAATAGAGAGGGACACTGAAGAGCTGAGAGGTAGAAGCATAGACCAGAGCCAAGCCGATGTGTTGCCCGACTAAAGCCAACATCTGCTTCTCTTCACATAGACTTTTTTGGGTAAAGTTGGTATTCTAAACTTGGTAGAATTTTTTCTCCTTGAATTTAAATCTATAAAGCCTACATGGCATAGGGCCAGTCTATTTGCAGAATTGCTTTTCTTCCATTGTCTCTGTTTGCCCCACCAGATCTAGCAAAAAGGACTTCCTACGCAGCCCTTTTATCAAACAATGTCCTCTTATTGTACTTTGGAGTTGGGCCTTCTAAGAGGCAAAGCTTGCTCATGAAACAACTTCCCCCTGCCTGAGATGCAAATGACCCCCAACCCTGTAAGTCTTTTGCAAGGCACTGAGACCTGGTTGTTTTCCCAGATATTTGGATCGGAATAAGGAAAATTATCTTGATAGAAATATGCAAGAATTGTTACCTAGGCAAAGAGCCCAGAAACAATTTTAAGCCACTTGCAATATTACAATATTCAGAAGCTGCTCAGGCGGATACCACCTCTGATGCACTGGGAAAGAGCTACAGCACAATCAGAATTGTAAGATGTTTTTATTATGGCTAATTTCAATAAAAGTAGTTCCAGGTCTTCCTTTGAAATTGATTTTCTGGTCTGGTTTACTTAGCGGGGATGACAGGAGGGTAGATTAGCTTTGCTACAGGAGGGTAAATTAGCATGCATTTTGGGGAATGGAATTAATTTTTTATCCTTTGGTGCCGGAGCTGTATGTTGTGGTTTTGTCTTTTAATCTTTGTACACTGCCTAGAGTCGCTTAAGGGCAGCTAAACAAAAAGACAAGCAAACAAACTCTCCTGTCACCCATTATGAGTACAATTAAATATACTGAGCTACCTGTATTCTTCTCCTTCTTTGGTTCCCTCACTGCAAAGTATGGAGTACAAGAATCTATCCCTGTTCATGCACAAGATTTTACATTAAGTTCCTCCATACCATCATTAGGGCAGAACAGTAGAACCGCCTAAATGCGTAGTAGTGGATTGCTGGATCATTTTCAGATGCAAAGTGGCTTTGCAAAATAGGTCACTGCAATTCCATTTTCCAGATGGAGAATTAAAATGAGGGGAGACAGCATAATTCAAGACAGAGAAACGTCTAACTTCTTCTGGTCCCAATACAACCAATTTCTGACAGTCTCAAAATGGGTGAGCAGTGTGGTCGGGCGGTAGGAAAGGCAAGTAGGATGCTTGGCTGCATAGCTAGAGGTATAACAAGCAGGAAGAGGGAGATTGTGATCCCCTTATATAGAGCGCTGGTGAGACCACATTTGGAATACTGTGTTCAGTTCTGGAGACCTCACCTACAAAAAGATATTGACAAAATTGAACGGGTCCAAAGACGGGCTACAAGAATGGTGGAAGGTCTTAAGTATAAAACGTATCAGGAAAGACTGAATGAACTCAATCTGTATAGTCTGGAAGACAGAAGGAAAAGGGGGGACATGATCGAAACATTTAAATATGTTAAAGGGTTAAATAGGGTTCAGGAGGGAAGTGTTTTTAACAGGAAAGTGAACACAAGAACAAGGGGACACAATCTGAAGTTAGTTGGGGGAAAGATCAAAGGCAACATGAGAAAATATTATTTTACTGAAAGAGTAGTAGATCCTTGGAACAAACTTCCAGCAGACGTGGTTGGTAAATCCACAGTAACTGAATTTAAACATGCCTGGGATAAACATATATCCATTGTAAGATAAAATACAGGAAATAGTAAAAGGGCAGACTAGATGGACCGTGAGGTCTTTTTCTGCCGTCAGTCTTCTATGTTTCTAATATGACCCAGAAAACTAGACACATATCACAATTCAGAGACAAAACATACTTTTTGATGCTTAAAGATTTAAATTCAATTCGCTATATCACAAGGATAGGCCTAGGAAGTACTCTATAAAATACTGGAGAACCACTACCATGCTTCCCTGAAAATAAGACCCTGTCTTATACTTTTTTGAACACTGAAATAAGCACTTGGCCGTACTGCCATACTCTGAAAAGCCCAATTGGGCTTATTATTTGATGGAAACAGGGTATTAAGTAAATGAAAAGAAGGATGCATATAGGTTGGTCAACCTCAACTTATAACTATTTGTTTAGTGACTATTCAAAATTATAATGACACCGAAACCTATGTCCATTATTCACATAATCATTATAATATCCCCTTGGTCAAAATGTGGGGCGCTTGGCAGCTAGCGTGTATTTATAATGGCTGTGATTTGTGAACTACTGACAAGCAAAGTCAATAAAACCAGATTCACTTAGCAACTATGCTAATTTAGCAACTGCAGTAATTCACTTAATAACTGTAGCAAGAAAGGCTGTAAATGGGACAAAATTAACTTAACAACTGTCTTGTTTAACAACTTTAGAGGTTCAAATGTGGTTTTACATCAAAAACTACCTGTATTATTAATAGCCTGACTTGGTATATAGGTAGTTCTCAATTTACAACCACAATTTCTATTGCTAAGCAAGGAGGGTGATTTTATGATCCGCTTTATCTGATTGTTAAGTGAATCCTGCAGTTGTTCATGATTGCAGCTTCTCCAATTGATTTCCCCCCATTTAATTGTTAAAAGACAGCTGGAAAAATCAAATGATGATTACATGAGCCTGGGATGCTGCAAACATCATAAATACATGTATGCCAACCACTCAAATTTTGATCATATGACTTTGGGGATGCTGTGACGGTGGTAGAAGGAAGATTAATTGTAAGTCATGTTTTTAGTGTTTCTGTTGTAATTTCGAACGATTGCTAAATGAACGGTTTTAAGTCGAGGACCATCTGTTTATAACTTTTCCCTATGTACCCTAGATTACTTTCCTCGTACCCCCTATCCCACGTATTACAGGAATAGATCAGAGCATGCTTATCCCTGCAGCCATTTGGATATTTCTAGGCAGGTCAAGAGCAAGGCCTGTATTTACCAGCATGTTATTTAAAAGCCAGAGTTTTAAAATAGCCCTGTGTTATTTATAGACTTTAAGCCTACTCGGTCCCTCTGTCTACACTCCACCTCATGTCCTTTAGACAACGTCAGAGAAGTTATTTATGTAGACATGAGTGGATGGGAAACCATTGGAGCCCTTTCATCCATCCACACACTTCTTCTTGCCCATCTCGCCTTTTGGATCAAGTCAAAGAAGAGTGTCACAATACAAGGAAAGCAGATACTACATATCCCTCTCATCCCACTCTGCCTTGGTTTTAGTTTTAGATAGACAGTCACACACCACAAGGCTTTTCATCTTTTACCAAACCAATCCCTGTCAGCCCTGGATAATGCAATAAAATATAAATGCGTGTGCAGATCTTCATTAAGCACTTTATTTTCAAAATCTAAACAAGTATTCGAGGAAGATAGACCGACCAACCAACCGACCACCACATAGGCAGATCTTAGTTGTTATTCCTCTATCTTGGGGAACTAGAAATCACTAACATACACAGAGAGAGATTTTGTTAGTACAATATTACATTTTCCTACCCATCAATCGTATTAAAAAAAATCTAACTGAAGATGCAATGTTTTTCCATAATGAATGTATTGCAACTATCATGCAGTAAACAATTGCTCGAATGCCAACAACACTCAAAAAAGAAAAGTGCATCAAGTATTGCAGAAATAAGGAAAAACAAAAAGTCCCCAAATATAGCAAACAAAAGAATGAAACAGATATGCAGAAAAAAACTTTAAAATAATTAATATAAAAAAGTGTGATACAGCTTAAATATGCGTTGTTTGTCTTTATTAAATGCAGCACTGTTCTAAACTTGTTTCTTATGTTTTTGTCCTATTTCTTTTTTATCCTAGGACTATTTGTTCTCCTTCCTTACTCATGTGTGTAAGTCGGCATGTTTATATCACCAGCAGAGCTCACCCCTCCCTTTAATACCTTATTTAAGAAAGATTGAGGATTTCTTCCCATTGTTTATAAAAGAAGAAAAACAGAGTGATGTAAGAGAATAGTTGTCCCAGCACAAGCAACATTTTCCCTGTGATGAATACATATTATTGTGATCATTTTTTAATCTTTTTTTTCCTTTCATTGCCAAGCCAGAAGTCTCTAGGAAGCCAGCAAGTAAGACTGAATGCAATCACCTAACAAATAGCTCTCTCAGGATGGAATTTTCATTTTCTACTTCATTGTTTTGTGTAATTCTTCACATCTGCTTCTATAAACCTTATTCTTTAGAACAGTGTTTCCCAACCTTGGCAAATTGAAGATATTTGGACTTCAACTCCCAGAATTCCCCAGCCAGCATTTGCTGGCTGGGGAATTCTGGGAGTTGAAGTCCAGATATCTTCAAGTTGCCAAGGTTGGGAAACACTGCTTTAGAAGGTACAGTATTTGGTGATGTTTCCCTGTTACACTCAGGAATAAAGGGGGTTATTTCTTTTTCAGATAACCTATACTGTAACATATTCAATTTACAAAGAAAAATGAAAAGAGTAGATGAAAAAATAAATGTAAAATCACTGCATATTCAAAGATTTGTGGCTGGAATTTTATTTATGCAAACTATAAAGCACTATGGTTTTTACATTCTTCAAAAAATTCAGAAATTTAGCTGACATCGTTTTTCCAAACAGCTGCGTATTTGGTGATGTTATTTCTTATTTTGTCTAGATGGACCAGTAGTTGCTTTGTAACATTATCTGCCACTGGTTTATATTTATAAAGCTAAGCTGGGCTGTATAGAGTTGCTGTTATAAATACCTAATTAAACTCTTAGCTACCTTGTCATGTATTCTGGTATGGCATCATTCCACAGAATTGTGTGGTCTAATCTGAGAATCCAACAAGAGGATCATTGATTGCATTGATACCAAAAACCCAGTTATCTCACATTATAAGATTTAAGAAACCAAATTATACCAAATGTCTGATTAGTTTGGTATTCTAAAATTAGCCAACCAGAAGGATTGAGAAGCTCAAAAGCAAGAGGAAAATGCTCTTACGATGTTTCTTCATAAGAACAACTAAACAAATGGTTTAGTAATAGTTTTGTAGAAATTAAACAAATACTATTTGTTTACTCCGGCCAATAGTATGAAAGAATGATTATGAATGAATGTTAGTTAAATGTTTTATAGTATGTGGGATTTTAATTAGGTTTTAAATTGTTTTTTAGGGTTTATATTGGATTTCTCAGATTTTGTATTGTATTGACTTTATTATGCCCTGAGTCGGCAGGAGAATGGCAGCTTGGAAATCCAATTGAATAATAAATAAATAAATAAATTATCCCTGGAAATGAAGCTTCATTTAGCAACTATAATTAATAGTGCTGATTGAGATCTGTATTATAAGTTAGTTGGCCATCATTATATTTGGGGAGTGGGGAAAGATATAATTCCATTGTTAACATGAAGCAATAATTCTAAAAGGACATAGTAGAAAGATTCACAATGAATAACTTTCTTTACAATGTATACACTAAGAACATATTAGGTCATGCTTTGTTGCTTAACTCACTGTTTTTTCCCTGAAATAAGGGAAGTCAGAAAACAGAAAGAATAGTAACTGTGAGCAATTGTGCCCTAAACCATATCTTAGCAAAGCATGATTAAAGCCTGAATCTGATTGGATGAATAAACCTATGTCCCAAATTATTTGAGTTATAATAATTCCCCTTAGCTAACAATTTCAATGTGTTTGTTGTATATCAGGTTCAAGTTCAAAAATAGCACATTCTTTCATAAATTCCATTTGCAATTGTGCTTTTTTTTTCAGAACGCCTACTCTTCCATTCATTGTACAATATCCTACCCACCTATCCATCTTTTAGTATGATGATAAATGGAAAAAGATCAATCACCACCTAACTAAGATTAACAGGATTCAGAGGTGAGATCCTACTACAGGAACCAAGCAGCTAGGGGCCCTACAATAAAAAAACACATACTTTGAATTGTGCGGCACTTTCCCAAAAAAATATTATTTTCACTCCTTCATGTTTGTTAATAAATTTCTTTCTTTCTTTCTTTCTTTCTTTCTTTCTTTCTTTCTTTCTTTCTTTCTTTCTATGCATATTTATTTATTTTGTCAAACAATTATAGGGTGATAATTTGTACAAATAAAACATTAGATAAGTAATGATAAAAAGTAACAAAAGAAGACAATAGGACAGGGATGGTAGGTACAGTAGTGAAGCATATCAAGTTTAAAAAAACTTAAGGAAATTGTTCTGATAAAGGTAATAGTTCAGGATAATACTGGCCACTTGATCCCAAAGGAAAGAGAAAAGGTATATCATGGCCTACTAGAAATCTGACATTCAAACAAATCCCAGAATGTTGGTTTACATTACTTTTATATCCTGAGAAAGAAGGATCAATTCAACATATGTATAGATAACTTTGCATGGCAACTGGATATTCTTTTTTTATATCTATTTATTGAAAAGTGTGGCTATTCTTCCTTTTGCAGTGTAGTAAACATAATGGATTATTTCCATAACACACTTAACCTTTCTTAACTCAGCAACACTTCACTTAATTAATTTAGCTTTGGGGATTTATAAGGTCCACTGAACCATTAACTAAGCATAGAAGTTAGTTCTATGGTCCAGAGTTTTATCCCAGAATTACTACAATTAATGTGCAACACCCTGTAACATATAGCCAAACACTAACAGAGCCAAGGTTTTGCCAGGGTCGTTGGACGCAACGTCTATTGGGACTCTATTTTTTCCTACGGTATGTTGTTGGGCAGAGATGAAAATAAGCTGCTACAGTCACAAAATTTCATCAGGGTTTGCTTTGATTTCTCAATCTAAATCACTAGAAGGTAATCAAGCTTATGGGAATAAAAAGGAGCAACTTCAGATTGAGATGGTGATGATGTTAGGCTTCTTTACTAGGGCTAATTATGGGAATCGATACTGCATCCATGAAATCATTCAGTCTCTCACCATAAGCTCATGAGTAAACTCCTATATTCAGCAATTCTGGGGCAAAGAGAAGCAAGTGTTCCGTAGTATATCGTTTTAGGAAGAAAGCAATCTGGACAGTACAATTTTTATCAAATCTTGAATAAATGGCAGCCAAATCACAAGGAAGTAATTACAATGTTACTGTTTAAGTGTATGAGTTACCAAAGAGGTCAATGTAAAGAAGAACTCTGCAATCTGAAATATTATACAGTGATCCCCCGCTCGTTGCGAGGGTTCCGTTCCAGGACCCCCCGCAATGAGCGGGTTTTCGCGAAGTAGCGCTGCGGAAGTAAAAACACCATCTGCGCATGTGCAGATGGTGTTTTTACTCCCGCAGCGCTAGCAAGGAGCCGAAGATTGGGGGCGGCGCGGCTGTTTTAAAATGTCGCCGCCGGCATGGGGGGCTTCCTAGCAGCCCCCCAAACCCGGGTTGGGGGTCCGGGGGGTGCTGGCAAGCCCCCCATGCCGGCGGCGACATTTTAAAACAGCCGCGCCGCGCTGGCTGTCGGCGCTTTCGAGCTGAGTCCCGGAGCGAATTCGCTCCGGGACTCAGCTCAAAAGCGCCGACAGCCAACGCCAGCGAACGGCTTCTCCGCGCTGGCTGTCGCCGCTTTCGAGCTGAGCCCCGGAGCGAATTCGCTCCGGGACTCAGCTCAAAAGCGCCGACAGCCAGCGCCAGCGAACGGCTTCTCCGCGCTGGCTGTCGCCGCTTTCGAGCTGAGTCCCGGAGCGAATTCGCTTCAGGACTCAGCTCGAAAGCGGCGAGAATGAACGGCGTGGGCGGGCGAAGGGCGGGCGGCAGCGAGGAGTTTGCGTGGGCGGTGGGGAAACTCCTTGCTGATGCCCGCTGCTCGCCCTCCCGCCAGCAAGAGGGGGAAGACCCAGGGAAGCCGCCCAGCAGCTGATCTGCCGGGCCCCATCTACGCATGCGTGCCCATAGAAAAAAAGGGCACACATGCGCAGATGGTGTTTTGACTTCCGGGTTGAAAAATCGCAAATTACCCTGTTCGCAATGGTCGGGGACACAATAACCGGGGGATCACTGTACAGCATAATTTATGCATGTAGCAAAATAAAATGCTAGAATGGACCTGTCTACCACACCATATGGCAGTAGGGATTATATTTAATAATATTTAACTGCATTAGAAACTACCCGTAAAGCCAACACGCATTCTAAAGACTCAGAAAGGAATTTCCCTCTCTCTCGTAAGCTAAGTTTCTATTTACAAAAAGTGAACACAGAACTATTCAGAACTATTATTTCTTCACCAGGAGTCTAAAGTAATACTGTCTGCTCTACTATGTTAGGAATTTCCACTCACCTTTTACCGCTTAGATAATTAAATCTAAATAGTTTTGAGAAAAAAGATAAGAATGAGTCAGTTGATGAGCATCCCGCCAAAGACACATTTTTCAACATTTCTCTAATGTTACAATCTAAAATGCTCTTTAAACAAATGGACAAACTTCCAGAATTCTCAACAATAATTTGCCTGGGGAATTCTAGGACAATAATCCTAGGGTACCTAAAATGGGGAAGTTAATTATACTTTTGCTAATTTATCTATACATTTCAAAATTGTAAATTAATATGTTAGAGATGGCAGCAATAGGGAACCCTCATTCATTTTCTTTTTTTTTTTAATTTTTCTTATTATTCTTTTTATACATACACAAACATAACAATGACAAACAAAACAAAGGAAAAAACATAAAACATAAATTTTGGGAATTTACATTCCTTGCTCTTTCAGAATTTTAATCAGAGAATTTTCTATTTTTACCTTATTTTTTGTTAACGTAATGCTTTGCATTTTTACATATCTGCATATTTATCTTTGAATTTTATTTATTAATTTATTGGATTATCTTTCTATGTAATTTCTTTTCTTTTATCCTTTCTTTCCTCTAGCCAATTATAAAAAAAATTCCGTATCTTATAATATTCTGAATATTTTTTCCCTTCTATCTTTTTTGACAGTATATCCATCTCTGTGCAATCCATCACCTTTTTGCTTACCATCCCTTCTTCTGGTATTCTATCGGATTTCCAACCTCATGCATTTTCATACGGGCTTCTATTCAATTGCAGTATTTTTTGGCTGTACCTCTCCAAAAACAACAACTGCCCACGCAGTTCAGCCAACTGATGGCATATTTGCATGTTCTGGAATGACTGGCAAGATATTTGTTATAGTTGAGGATACAGGTCTTCTACATGGGATGGGAATGGAGCTTAGTGGTAAAGCAGCTGTTTTACACAGAGGTTTGGCATTCAGAAACTATATTTATACTTCTACAAAGGACTCAGAAACTGAGTCCTACATGAAACTGTTAGGCAGAAATTCACATTTACCACTGATTTCTGGAAAATACAGATCCTTAGAACAGCTTCCTCTCTCTAGTAAGATGTTCCTTTCCTCTTTCCAAAGAAACAAACAATAACAATAACAGAAACTTGGGTATTATGAAAAAAATAGGAGGGAGAGAACATAATTGGGTGTTGGGGGGGGGGAGATTATACCTTGTTTCATTTACTCTCATTATTCACAATATTTAATCCCTGAAGGAAAACTGCCCTGTAGAAAAATACTGCCAACCTTTGTCATAGAGAACCATGCCAATCACTATATTGTCCATCTGGAATAAGGTGGTATATGGGAGTTTCTATTTCCATTTCGATTGGCTGATGAATAAGAGGAATGATCAGCTGCCATTCATTTATTGTACTCTGGGAGAAGGACTTCACCATATCTCCTAAATTTAGCAAAGAGGTGAGTGCATAGTTTCAATTGCCTGTTCTTTCTATTTGTTTATCTGTGCAATCTGTATAGGTAATCTCAGTTTGATTGCTACTTTTCTCTTTTTTCATTTAAACATTTACAGGTAGTCCTCAACATATGACAGGTCAGTAAGCGACTGTTTGAAGTTAGTACCTGGAGGGGAGTGTTTAGGAAACATCTCCAGTTGGGATGCTGCATTGATTGGACCATGTGATGGATTTGTGGGTGTTGGGCAAGGCTTGAACTTTCCTTTGGGTGGGGAAAACATTGAAGCTTTCAGATTCGGGTTTTCGCAAATGTGCCAATTTGACATCTCTAATAAAATGGAACTTTGAGGAAACTCATGCTTTGGAATTTTCTTTCGTTGGAGGTGTTACTTGGAACTCTTAACAGATGGATTCTGGAATTGCAAAATATGGCCTAGAAAAAGGAACAGCCTGTTCCCCTTCCTTCCCCTGACCTCCTGAGCTCTGAAGAGATTAAAGAGGTAAGTGTAAGGTTGTGATAGAGGGTGGGAAGGAGGCCCAAGCCCTGTGAGGACCGGGAGAAGGGAGTGGGGTGAAAGGCCTGCAGGGACTTGGTGGTTACGGAACAGGTCCAAGGACCCTAAGGAACAGGAAGCAGAACACAAGATGATGTGGGAACGCCTTGGGAGGTCTAGGCAGTTAAGTCTGTCCCTATATTTCCCAAATATATTTTCCACATACCTGATTTATAGATGCACATTAGTAATAGCTGTATAGTAATACAGCATTAATAGAAGTCCCCAAGTAAAGTGTAGCTATACTGTACATAATATAATGAAGGAAAAAATGAAATGAATTTTTGAGCTTAGTAGTAAAGATACCCCTATATCATTTTTCATAAATATAGGATGGGATGGGGAGAGGAGAGGAAAAAGAAAAGAAAGGGGGAAGGGAAAAGATCCCCAAAAATAACAAGAAGAAGCATCTGATTCTTACTTCTCCTTCAAACAATATGCAGTATCTATTGCCATAATTCTTTAGAAAACATGCTGCCAATGTTTTGATTGTTATTTTTCTTTAAGATGAGAAATTATGAAAACTCTGAGACCAATGTTAGGTTGCCTTTCTTTTAGTCTTATAAGATTCCATGATGTGGATGCTTGTACCTTGTTGTCTGAGAAGATTAAAGCTTTTTTTGTTACAGTATTCATAATAATAATAATAATAATAATAATAATAATAATAATAATAATAATAAATAATTTATTGGATTTGTATGCCCCCCCTCTCCGTAGACTCGGGGCGGCTAACAACAATAAATAACTTTAGCTTAGTTTCATACAAAATTTAGAGGCATGTAAATAATCTTAAAGGCAAATTTTAAGCTTGGATATAAGTTGCCCAAACAGGTACACCACAAATAAGGGAAGAAAGATTAAAATCAAAAGGGGGCAGTGCTAGAGAATAATATTATACAAACCGCCTTTCAGTATGCAGAAAACACATTAGAACAGTGTTTCTCAACATAAGCAACCTTAAGATGTGTGTCAATTTAAAGAATTCAACAGCCAGGTTGAGAAACACTATTGTAGCAAAGAAACATAGACCTATTATTGCCTATGAATAATGATAAAGTCCTGCTATAGGCTTTAAAGCAGCATCTGTTAGGACAACACATCTGACAGAATGCTAGAAGAGATGGGTTTTCTGGTCTCTCCCAGGAGCACTCCCTTTCTTATGTAACACAAGATCTGCAGCACACAGTAAAAGACATGATTTGAGCGTAGAGGAGCCTGATTATTGTTCTCCCTTTCACTAGATGTTTTTTTTTTGCCTCACACTGTAGTTGAATGTGCAGAAAACAGTAAGAAAAATAGGTGAATCATGAAAATGTCTGGGGAAACGAAAGGCAAAAAAATACCCCATAGAGAAATCTCCCCAAACCTCCTAGTAACTTGCCCTTGCCATCCAGATTTGAGCAGCACCACCTAGTGGTGTTTGAAGCCATCTACAAAGTTGTACAGTACTTCCCATTAAGTGATCAGCCCCATAGAATATTAATATTTTCCCCATTTCTTCCTCTACAAATTAGTAGGGAAGGCTGTGCACAATCAATGCAAGAGGTACTTTGCAGGCAGGGTAGTACATGTGAAGTGCCTCTTTTTTATCATTAAAGCAATGTGCATGAATTGGTTGTACATGCGTACACACTCATGCATAGTAACAACCAGGAAAGCTTCTAAAGCAGCCTTGGTAGCAACATGGTTACCTTAACAATTCAAACAACATGCTTTGTTTATACCCCCCTGATGCTGTGAAGTGCTCTTTTTTTAAATTTATACACAGTTCTGTTAAGGAAGCTTAATATTACTTTTGTTTGTTCTTGATCTCCAAGAATTGGGAAGAATTAGTTAGAAATTGACTTAGGCAACAATTTTTTTTGTTATTCTGCAGGAGTCCTAAAATTATAGCCTACCTCCTTCAGGACCACTGATTCTTCATTAAATCATATGAAACAAACTCAGATGATCAAAATAAAATTCAAATGTTTTTATTTCTGCCTGGTAAGGAATTTTGATATTCAAATATGAAATAAGAGTATTTTCATCTAGAACAAAGAAAATGACAAAATAGTTGGTCCTTTAAAAAGCATTGGATGACAATGAAATTTGATGGGAATTTTTTCCTCTTTCTCATAAACATCATTTTTAAAAAAAAATATTACAGAATATTTTTGTAGCCTAAGAGATGGAAGACAAAGTTAGCCAAGAAGGGGAAAGAGAATAAAAATTGCCCTTTTTTCAGGCCTCTGCTTGAATGCTCCAATAAATTTGGAGTTGAGAAAAGTGCTCCACACTGTATTGCACAGAGATGCTACTGAAGGAAGAAAAGGAAAAATGATATAAATTATTTAGCCTGGGGATTAACCAGAAATTAAATAACAGACACAGTTACCACAGTCCTACTGCTCCCATCCCAAAATATTTTACCATGTCAAGATGCCTTGGTAATGGAAGTGGATATTTCATATTTTGACCAGCAATTCTGAAATAAATTGTTTTTCTATTTCAGAGAGCCATTTCTTTTTCTCCTAAATGATCATCTACATAGCAAGGAAAAAGTGGCTCTTAGAAGTGCTAAACTATATTGAGTTTTGCTAAGAAGCACAAATTGCCCATATATTTCTTAACTGGTATGTTCTACTCCTCTGAGTGAGTTTGAATTCTGGATCAAATTGAGTGGGGAAAATTTGGTGCTATCTTGTTAATTTATTTACACAGGAAAATGTCAACACTAAGTGTACTGAAGACATAAGCTCTGGCTTACAAATTCTACTGCTGAATTTTAGTATAAAAGGTAATATTCCAAAGTTTAGGTCTCTAATTGTTGGACCACATTTTTCATCATCTGTCCCTTACTCTAATCCACAATATGTGGCATGCTGAGTACAGAATAAATTTCTTATGTTGCTTTTGGCAAGACAGGTAGGAATTTTGCTTTGCAAAATGAAACCAAATAAAAATGTAAAACATTTAACAAGCAATTTTATTATTCCACAATGGGAGAAACGTACGGATTTAATTCATGCTAATAGTACTTTTCCACCCACCTACATACGCACTGAAAACAATTCACAGCAAAAGGTCTTAAAACATTCACAAAAAAGTTGAAATGTAATTATCAAATGATACTTTACAACGTTATTATATGTCTTAGGCCACTCCCACCTATATTCATTAATACAATACTCATTAATAAAAGGAACAGGTTGAACTGCTGAAAAAAATGATAAAAATTAAGTTCCATATACAAACACATTGGGAGGTTCTTTGCAAGTTCTTCTCCCTAGGCACAATTCTGTGGCCTTGAGCTATGCTTTCCAGCAGAGTAACTAAGGTATTCCAGGTATATGCACTACAATTCCCAGAAGCTTTAGTGAATGATGCTACAAGTTGTAGTTCAGTAATATTCAAATATTCTTGCCTTAGGAATACCTATAACAATGCTCTTGCCAAATTGCATTATTTTGTTCATTCATTTTGCCATCAAGTTCCACAATTTTAAGCACAGACTTTTCAATTCCTGTTTCCATGACCCTTTTATCTGAAAACCTCATGGACAATAGGCCTCCTTGTACGCAAAGCCTGTCACCAAACAGCTTCCAATGTAGTGATGAGAAACATGTACTATCGCCATACTCTGGAGCAGCGGTCCCCAAACTACGGCCCGCGGGCCGGATGCGGCCCAACGAGGCCTTTTAACCGGCCCGTGGCAAGCTCACGAGATTTTACTGGTCGATAAAATAAGCTCCCGAATCTCCTGTCAACTCACCGCGGTCGGCTGCTCAGCGAGGAGAAGGTGGAGAGGCAAGGGGGTGGGGAGGAAAGCGGGCCTGCAATTGGCCCCTTCCTTTGTCGCCTTTAGGGAGAGAAACTGTTGCTGCCCTATGGCAGAGCAGCAACAGTTCCTCTCCCTAAAGGCGAGAAAGAAATTGGCCAATTGCAGGCCCGCTTTCCTCCCCGCCCCCTTGCCTCTCCACCTCCTCCTCCCCTCCTCCTCCGCGGTGAGTGGACGCGAAATTCATGAAAAGGCGATTGGCAATTGAAAAACTGTCCACTGAAAGTCACAGCTAAGTGCACCATGGCTAAGTTTGTGTGGGGGGGGGAGGCGGCTGCTTGAAAACCCCTGACCTCCATCGCCTCCCCCCCACGGCACAAGGCAAGCACACCTCGCCGCTGACACAGGCGGCGGGGACTGCCCTGTCCCCCTGTCCCCCCTGCGCAAAACTACGCAGCCCCAGATCGCTCGCTTCTCCAGCCAGCAAAGCCGACTGCCCGGCTTTGCTGGCTGATGCAGGAAAGGAAAGCGTCACATTTAAAAATCACGCCACTTTCTGGGACTGCGGCGCCGTGGTGGCCTTCAAGCACGGCCCTTCGCGGCGCCCCACCACCCGTTCCTGCAGGAAGAGATCGGGCACTTTACCGGGAGGTGGAGGTGGCTGGGTGCCGGGGAGGGCGAAGGAGTGGACGCGCCTCTCAGCTGCAGAGCGGAACGGGGGTGGAGATCAGCGGCGGAGTCCGGCGCTGGGGCCATGCGGGACCGCTCATCCAGGCGCGCGTGGACCGGCAAGCCTGGATGAGCGGTCCTGCATGGCCCCAGGCCCCCAACGCCGGACTCCGCCGCTGATCTCCACCCCTGTTCCGCTCTGCAGCTGAGAGGCGCGTCCACTCCTTCACCCTCCCCGGCACCCAGCGTCCGGCCCCACGCCGCCTCCACCTCCCGGTAAAGTGCCCAATCTCTTCCTGCAGGAACGGGTGGTGGGGCGCCGCGAAGGGCCGCGCTTGAAGGCCACCACGGCGCCGCAGTCCCAGAAAGTGGCGTGCTTTTTAAATGTGATGCTTTCCTTTCCTGCATCAGCCAGCAAAGCCGGGCAGTCGGCTTTGCTGGCTGGAGAAGCGAGCGATCTGGGGCTGCGTAGTTTTGCGCAGGGGGGACAGGGCAGTCCCCGCCGCCTGTGTCAGCGGCGAGGTGTGCTCGCCTTGTGCCGTGGGGGGGAGGCGATGGAGGTCAGGGGTTTTCAAGCAGCCGCCTCCCCCCCACACAGAGATAAGAGAGAGAAAGAAAGAGAGGGACAGAAAGAAAGAAAGAGGGACAGAGAGAAAGAAAGAGAGGGACAGAGAGAAAGAAAGAGAGGGACAGAGAGAAAGAAAGAGAGGGACAGAGAGAAAGAAAGAGACAGAGAGAAAGAAAGAGAGGGACAGAGAGTAAGAAAGAGAGGGACAGAGAGAAAGAAAGAGAGGGACAGAGAGAAAGAAAGAGAGGGACAGAGAGAAAGAAAGAGAGGGACAGAGAGAAAGAAAGAGAGGGACAGAGAGAAAGAAAGAGAGGGACAGAGAGAAAGAAAGAGGGACAGAGAGTAAGAAAGAGAGGGACAGAGAGAAAGAAAGAGGGACAGAGAGAAAGAAAGAGGGACAGAGAGAAAGAAAGAGAGGGACAGAGAAAAAGAAAGAGAGGGACAGAAAAAGAAAGAGAGAAACAGAGAGAAAGAAAGAGGGACAGAGAAAGGGAGAGAGAGAAAGAAAGGTAGAGAGAAAGAGGGAGAGAGAAAGAGAGTGAGTGAGAGAAAGAGAACAGAGAGAGAAAGAAAGAGAGAGGGGGAGAGAAAGAGGGAAAGATAGAGAGGGAGAGAGAAAGGAAGAGGAGAGATAGAAAGGGAGAGAGAGAGAAAGGAGGAGACAGAGAGAGGGAGAGAGAAAGAGGGAGAGATATAAAGAGAGTGAGTGAGAGAAAGAGAGAAGAGAAAGAAAGAGAGAGGACAGAAAGAAAGAGAGAGAACTAGAAAGACAGAAGGACAGAGAGAAAGGGAGAGAGAGAGAAAGAGGAAGAATAAATATTAAATATTGTATTTGTTCCCATTTTGTTTTTTACTTTAAATAATGTATGTGCAGTGTGCATAGGGATTTGTTCACACGTTTTTTTAATAGTCCGGCCCTCCAACAGTCTGAGGGACAGTGAACTGGCCCCCTGTGTAAAAAGTTTGGGGACCCCTGCTCTGGAGCATTATTTATTATTTATTATTATTTATTATTTATTATTATTTATTATTTATTATTATTTAGTATTTAAGAAAAAAGTGTGGCCTTGTTAGTATTACTCAACACAGCATAAGGATCACACACACACACCCTTGTGCCTTTTAAAATGCAGACAATAACAACAATAGATTTAATTTTTGCATTATTGCAAGGATCAATGAAAGCGGATGCAAAAAAATTCCAAGCACAGGAGGAAAAAGCCCCAAGAAAATAGGAAGCTTTTCCCCTCCACCATGTGTAATACAAAACTGTAGTAGGAAAAAAAGGACTGAAAGGGGGAGAAAAACCCCCAAACAAGCAGACAGAAAGTCCTCACTTCACCTGAACGTATCTAGACATGCCAGTTAAATCCACAGGGCTCAGCGGCAACAAAAGAGGCTGTATTCCAGTTGATCTAGCTTTCGTAAAGAGGGAAAAGGGCTTGCTTGTGACTGGGAATGAACTAGACAGAAATGTGGTGTTGCTATGGAAACCATTCAACTGCCATCTTGCACTTCTTGATATTTGTTGATAGGTTTTTAATGTGGGTATCAAGAACTGATTCAAAGGAAAAACCAGCATTTACCATCTTTCCTAACATACAAAATTAACAGGGGGGAAATAGAAATCTGAATTATTCATCTTAGGTTGAAGCCTGAAAACTTACAACTAATCAGGAAGATTGCCCTCAGAACCACTAGAACCAAAAAAAAAGAGCTACTGAACATGTGCAAAGTGCTTTTGCTCTACAACTTCATATTTACAATGTAAGGAAAGGGTCAAGCACAGTCCTTGCCAATTTTAGTTATACAATAATCTTGTGAAATTAACTGGGGTGGGTGGGGGGGGTGACTGGCACCAGATCAATCAATGAGCTTGTGGTTGGACAGCAATGTGAAATGCTGTGACTTGGATCTCATCTTCTAATCAGGCATTTTCGCAACCATATGCTTCTGGTGGAACCACAATCAATTTCCTCACATTTTGGAGTAGGCATGACTTCCACGAAACCTTTTGAAGTACAACTCATCAAGATGTTCAGCTTTAAAGAAGTCCCCACAAAGATCTGTTAGTCCTTAACATGAAAAGCTGCGCAGAGCTTTCGTCTTTAACTAAATTAAATTATCCACCAATTTATGAAAACATAAATGCATTGTTTAAATTAAGATTTTGTTTGAAAATGGACTTCTGGAGAAGCAATGGTGGACTGGAGATAGCTTCACTTTCAGCACAGCCGATATCAGCCTTCCCAGATAGATTGGATAGGAGATAAAACCAAATTTATTTATTTGACTTCTATGCCGCCCAATCTTGAAGGACTCAAATGAGCCAATTCTATTTTATGGCAAGACTTCTTTCACTGAATCTTGCAAGTCTGATACTGACTTGACTTATGACCATAACTGAGTCCAAAATTTATGTTGTTCTAAGTAAGATAGTTGTTAAGTGAATTCTTGCCACAGTTGTTAAGTGAATCATTGCAATTCTTAAGTGAGTAACACAGTTGTTAAGTGAATCTAGCTTCACTTGATTGATCTTGCTTATCAGAAAGTGATCACATGAACATCACACTGCCAGGACCTAACAATCTAAGAATGCAGCTGCGAGAGCAATCATGGGCTTCCCAAAGTATGCCCATGTTACACCAACATTCCGCAGTCTGCATTGGTTGCCAATCAATTTCCGGTCACAATTCAAAGTGTTCGTCTTGACCTATAAAGCCCTTCATGGCATCGGACCAGAATATCTCCGGGACCGCCTTCTGCCCCATGAATCCGAGCGACCGATTAGGTCCCACAGAGTTGGCCTTCTCCGGGTCCCGTCGACCAAACAATGTCGTTTGGCGGGTCCCAGGGGAAGAGCCTTCTCTGTGGTGGCCCCGACCCTCTGGAACCAGCTCCCCCCGGAGATTAGAACAGTCCCCACCCTCCTTGCCTTTCGCAAACTCCTTAAGACCCACCTCTGTCGTCAGGCATGGGGGAATTGAAATATCTTCCCCAGGCCTATACTGTTTATGTATGGTATGTTTTGTGAATGTTTTTAAGTTATGGGTTTTTAGCTTTCTAATTATTGAATTTGTATCTTACACTGTTTTTCTGTTGCTGTTGTGAGCCGCCCCTAGTCTGCGGAGAGGGGCGGCATACAAATTTAATAAACAAACAAATAAATAAATAAATCATCATAAATATAAACTAGTCGCCAAGCATCCAAATTTTGATCACATGATCATGGAATGCTGCAATGATTGTGTGAAAAACAGTCATAAGTCATTTTTGTCCATGACGTTGAAACTTCAAATGGTTGCTAAATGAATGGTTGTAAGTCAAGGACGACTTGTAGCATATTTAACAACTAATGAAGTTAAGACAGACCTTCCCTCCCTCCAAAGCTATTTATGGACTCGTTTCAAAATTATAACTGCTGCAGCTTCCACATGGTTACATGCACAAAATTTAGATGCATTCACCTGTACGACTGATTGTAGGGATGATGCTACATATCCCCCCACCCTTCTCACTGGCTCCCTGCAGGCTTTGGGGATGAGGCCGGGGGGACGGGGACCACAGCTGCTGGGTCTTCACAACGCTATCTTTGTAGCTCTCTGGAGCTCATGTTTAGGAAAAGGAAGAGACCACTCCATTGTTTGGCTTGTCTAGGTTCATGATAATGTCCTAGTACAGTGATGGTGAACCTATGACACGGGTACCACAGGTGGCACACGGAGCCATATCTACTGGAACGCAAGCTGTTGCCGTCGTTCAGTTCCAACATGCATGTATGTGCCAGCCAGCTCATTTTTGGCTTGCACAGAGGTTCTGGGAAAGCGTTTTTGGCTTCCAGAGAGCCACCAGGGGAATGGGGAGGGCATTTTTACTCTCCCCAGGCTTCAGGGAAGCCTTTGGAGCCTGGGGAGGGCAAAACACGAACTTATTGGGCCCACTAGAAGTTGGGAAACAGGCCATTTCCGGCCTCCAGAAGGCCTCCAGGGGGCAGGGGAAGCTGTTTTCGCTCTCCCTAAGCATTGAATTATGGTGTGGGCACTCATGCATGTGCGATAGCATGCGGACACACTCTTTTGGCACCCAAGGAAAAAAAGGTTCTCTGTCCTAGTAGCAGGTTCCGTTTTTGAAGAAGCTGCAATGAATTGTGGCTACTCTAAAAATAGGACCCATTTCTGGGACCATTCCTACATTGCCTGCAGGGATGCCAAGGGGTTGAGTGGTCTGTTCTCATTCCCTAGTTTGAGCTCTGGAGATCTACAAAAGGTATGTGAGCAATCAATGAAATAGATTTTTTGTTTTATTTTCAGAGGGAAGTGATAGGCTATGATATATTAAAAGGAAAGAATAAAGTTGGGGGGGGGGTTTAAGTTTAAATATAAATAGCAATAGCATTTATTCACTACTCAATTGTATTTTACAGCATTCTCAGAGTGCAAATGCCAGCATGTTGCCCCCAACAATCTGGTTCTTCATTTTACCAACTTCAGAAGGATGGGAGGTTGAGTCAATCTTGAAATGATCAGGATCGAGCTCCTGGCTATGGGCTGAGTTAGCCTGCAATATTGCATTCTAACCACTGTGCCACCACCAAATATAGATGTTGCTATTTCTGGCATGTATTAAACTTGTGAAGGGATTTTTTGAGGAGAAAAGAAAGAAAATGATAAGAAATAATTTGTGGGACACCATTTGAAGGAATTAAACATGAATGCAACATAATATGTTGTTGTTTCTGACAGTTTTTAATATTTTATATTCTTAACTAAGATACAAGACTGTCTTCTGCAGTTAATGTGGAAATCAACAGTAAAATTAACAGGGGCATCTACAACTGGGCTGAAAACAGTCCAGGGCAATCTGTGACTAAAGCTGAAATAATCCAGAAAGTATTCTATATAATTTCCAGCAAAAAAAATCTTGTTATTTAAAGAAAGGACTGGCAATCACTTGTAGGTTACCAGCAATTAAGATCAAACTGCTGAAAATCAGCAGTAATGGTCAATTTTTAGCATTACACTCCCTCTCTCCTCTCAAGAAATAAGAGTGGAAATGGAAGTAAAGAATTTTAGGAAATTCCTCCTCTTCTACCATTAACCTCCTTGTCTCAAAAGTCACATGGTCCAAATGTGGATCTTTTGAACTGAATTTTGGAATGCAGTAATAAGCTAAAGCTATCCCCAGTTATAAGCGACGCTCTATACCCAACAGTGAGTTTTCAGGAGTTGCCTCTAAAGAGGTCCAAAACTTCTGTAATAATATATATTAAATACAGGTAGATATATGTAGTAAACGTGCAAACTATATGGAACATTTTATTAATTAAATCAATAATTGTAGAGAAGAAAAAACAGTTGAAAAGAAAAGTAACCAGGGAACGGAGAGCAGGCTCTTAACATGTTTCAAACCATGATTGAAATAAAATAATTAAATTCAGAAGCAACTTTCAGAAATTCTCCTTACTCTGTAAAGTTTAAATGTTCTACAGAGATCCCAATTAGCTCTTTCCCTATTTTAGCACTACCAGTACTTCATTCTGTATTTTTCCAACTGTAGTATAAGGAGAACATTTCTATCATACCCTAGCTAAGTAATGGCGGACATTTTTCCCCTCATGTGCCAAAAGAGTGTGTGCATGCAGTATCGCACATGCGCGAGTTCCTACACCCATAATTCAATGCTTCGGGAGGGCGGAAACAGCTCCCCCCCCCGTGCCCCTCTGGAGGCCAGAAATGGCACATTTCCCAATTTTTGATGAGCCCAGTAGACTTGTGTTTCACCCTCCCCAAGCTCCAAAGTCTTCCCTGGAGCCGGTGGAGGGTAAAAATGCCCTCTCCCCATCTGTCCAGAGGCTCTCTGGAAGCCAAAAACGCCCTCTCAAAGCCTCTGTGTGAGCCAAAAATTAACTGGCCGGCACACACACACGTTGGAGCTAAGTTAGGGCAACAGTTCGCGTGCCAGAAGAGATGGCTCTGCGTGCTACCTGTGGTACCCGTGCCATAGGTTCGCCATCACTGCCCTAGCTTAATCTATACAAGGATGATGCTGTTAGGAAACTGTTCAATTTCATTATATTAATTTCAATTGTTCTACTAACCCATGTTGGGTTATCCTAACAGACAACTCCATATTCTTTCTCCCCAGACAAAGCATTTTCTCAGCCTTAGCCCTTAACCCTCAATCTTATGAAGCAGGTACAGTGGTACCTCTACTTAAGAACTTAATTCGTTCCATGACCAGGTTCTTAAGTAGAAACGTTCTTAAGCAGAAGCAATTTTTCCCATAGGAATCAATGTAAAAGCAAATAATGTGTGCAAACCCATTAGGAAAGAAATAAAAGCTCGGAATTTGGGGAGGAAGAGGAGAGTCACTGCTGAAGGAAGAAGGTGAGTTGAGGGGAATCAAAAAAATCCAAAACTTTAAGGCTTAAAAAAAAAAGAGTGATTCTGAGGCAGCAAGGAGGAGCTTGCGCCTTCAATACACCTGGTGCGAGGCTGCCTCCCATAGACTGCCTCCTATACACTGTCTGCTGCTGTTGCTACCTGCTGCCTCTTCCTTCCCATGCTGAAGGGCTCCCCTCTCCTCTCACTCGCTTTGTAGCCGGCGCCTTTCCTTCAGTGTGGTGACTCCTCGGCTGCCCAGAGCGAAGGGAGCATTTCTTTTCTCTGGGCACTGGCAAAGGTTTATTCCCTGTCAAGCGCCCAGAGAAAGGAAAATGCTTCGTTCGCTCTGGACTGCCAAAGCCTCCTTAAGCACCACCAAAAGGCTCCTCTGGCAGCCCAGATGGCCGGGATTAAAGGGGGAATGGCAGGAAACTGGCCGGGCCTTCGTGCCGCTCTCAAATTTCCTGGGAAAATTTTTCTGGGCTTGAGTTCTTAAGTAGAAAATGGTTCTTAAGTAGAGGCAAAAAAAATTTGACCACCCAGTTCTTATCTAGAAAAGTTCTTAAATAGAGGCATTCTTAAATAGAGGTACCACTGTATTTTGAAGCTGGATAATTCTGTAATCATCCAGAATTCATTTATTTTCTTCATTTTCTTGCTAGCCAAGGGGACTTGAATTTCTTATGTTAATCTGTCCAGCCACTTACACAAATATTGCACCCTATCTTTCAAAAGAAAGCTTAATATATTAGTCTGTATCAGAGGTGGTCAAGCTGCAAAGCTCTGGTCACACCATTATGGCTTTGATATTTTATATCATATTTACATTTTATACCTTAAGATTTAAGATCTAGGAGCAGGAACTGCTCTGCAATTTTGCCAAGTTAAAAAAAACAACACCTCTTATCAGGTTGACAATAGATGAGCAATTTCAGCCAAATTTCTTCAGTTGTATTTGATTCGAATAATCTCTAACTAGCATGATCATTGACATTTTGAAATAAAAATGCCAATGAAATAAAAATCAGTTTTCCTGAAAGTCAATGAAATTTATTTTATTTATTCAATTTTTTAATGCCGCCCTTCTCCTTAGACTCAGGGCAGCTTACAATATGTTAGCAATATTTAAATGACTTATTACATTTATATAGAATTCAACCCAGGTACTCCATCAAAGAGACAGATATATCCCCCTAATTACAGCACATATCATTGGACTATCTTTACTTTTATATTCTTTTCAAAATACAGCATGCAGAATTCTAAATATGATTGCTATGTTTTTTTCAAATGTTTCTCTACTAATTCTTCATTTAACCATGCTTAATAGGGTATAACTTAATGCTCACAGCAACTTTTGTAATAAAATTTAAACTCACCTTTTGGTCTTGCTTTCTGAATTTGGAAACAATCTTGTGGATATTTAAAATTATGCATGAACATAAAAAAATACTAAAGCAATTTTATTAGAAAAGCTGCATTCCTTTATTCTCACACAATGGATTTTGAACACAATACAGTCTTTAGGAATAGCACTATTTTCTTCCCTTCTGAATAAAAATTTTGAGAGAACACTTCTTCCTTTTTGTTCCTTTTCCACAGGAACATTATATTAATTACTTGCGAATAATGTATGAAATTTAAGTAGATTCCTCACCCTACAAAATTCTTTCCAAGCAGTGTCCAAAAGTGTTCCTCATTCTTCCTAAACAGGCATAAATTGCAATTTATGTTTAACCAAGAACTAGAAACTAAAAGCAAATAGCAAGCTTTGTTATGCATTATGACTGATTTCTCCAATTAGAAAAGCCATCAACAGCTAGGTAATATTAGCTTGTCCTGTGAAATTATCCTCTGTCACTTCCAGAGGACATCTGGAATGGAGCACACTGAGCTAAGAAAGCATGAAGGGATAGACTATCTCAGTGAAGCACTAGTCTAGAAAACAGAAAACCTCGCGAGCTCAAATCTCACCTTAAGCGGTTGAGTAATTTTGGGCCAGTCATTCACTTCACATGATTGTTGTGGTGGGAAAAATAGGAGGAGGAAGGAATATTAGGCGCATTTGTCGCGTCAGATTGTTTATAACAATAATAAAGTAGGGGAAGGAAAGAAAGAAAGAGAGAAGAAAGAAAGAAAGAAAGAAAGAAAGAAGAGGAGGAGGAGGGAGGGAGGAAAAAAGAGAGAAAAAGAGGAAGGAAGGAAGGAAGGAAGGAAGGAAGGAAGGAAGGAAGGAAGGAAGGACTTTTAATGTTCTTGGGAAAGATTCAACAAGTTATAAGTCAATCAAATGTTTTACATGTCCATGTCCACTCCTAAAATATTCAAATCATTTACATGCAAGGCAAAACTAATTTAAAAATCAATATAAAAGTAGCAAAATGTACTTTCATAGTTGGAAATCCCAGAACATGGGATCAAGATGTATGTCCAAATGAGCAAGTACCATATTTTTTCATAAAGGACAGGAAGATTGATCACTAATATTTTTTTAGATTAAGTTTAAAGTGCTGGTAAGAGAAAACAGTCTGAGGATGGGATGCCTAAAGAGCAATTTATTACATATCAATCTGTCCATACAATTCTGAAAAAGAGGTTTTACACACATCCCAACAATTTCAAAAAATGTTCAAATGCACAAGTGGTGTAAGCTTGAGAAATTCACTCTACCATCAGACCCAATTCTCTTCCATAAATAATAACAGCAAAGTATAAAGAATGAATATGGGAAAGGACAGTTTTATCTAAAATTGAAAAGGGATAAGGAAATTAAAAATGCACATGGAAGTTGGGCAGCCTTCCCCAATCAACTTTATTAGGAACACAACTTCCCAACCAGCCATGGGTCACCACATCATCTCCAGGGGACACTAAATTAACAATGAGTTTTATGAAAAGCAATGCAATTGTAGCGCTGTTCTATTTACTGTACCAATGTAGTAGGAGTCAGGCAGACAGACAAGTCACACTTTTCTTTACACTTCACCATACAAGTAGTCCTCAACTTAGAACTATTCATTTATCTACTATTTGAAATTAAAACTGCACTGAAAAAAGTTACTTATGATGGGCACTCATGCTAACAACCATCACATGACCCATAATCACATGGCAATCAGCAGGTTGGGGGGCAGGTTTCATATGATTACTGTTTGTGACCTTCACAACTGGCTTCCAACAAGCAAAAACATTGAGGGAAGCCATTAATTTAAAGACCATGTAATTCATTTAACTATAGTGATTTGCTTAACAACATGACAAAAACACTCATAAGGTAGAAGGGACTTACTTAATAACTATCTTGTTTAGCAGCAGAAAGTCTGATCCCTGCTGCAGTCATAAGTCAAGGACTGCTTATACTCCAGTATCATTGAGTCTGTCTCCACATCAACCCTTTACTACTGGTTCACCATTAATTTATTTATTTCTAGCACATATGTATCATTCAGACTTAACTACAAGAGATTGCTTTGAATTATTCCCAAAAAAATAATCATTGGGGTTGTGCTTTGCTTCTGGAATGCTTGTCTGTGTGTGTGTGTGTGTGTGTGTGTGTGTGTGTGTGTGTGTCTCTGTGTGTGTGTCTCTGTGTGTGTGTGTGTGTCTGTGTCTGTGTGTAAGTAAGTAAAAAGCCTGCTTAGCATGGCACTGGAAAGATAAAAACTTTGAACTTCCCTTAATAATTACAACAAACCAAGGAGAGATTGCAGAAGTTATCACGGGTAGTTTGTAGCAACTGTACAAGCACAGGTAATTTTAAATACATTATCAGTTAAATTCCTGCAAAGTGTAAAGAGATGCAAATTCCCAAGTGAAACTTTGACATTCATTAACAGAATCAGAAGTAGCCATATCTTCACCAGCCCATAACCCTACATCTATTTGTTCCAACCTGACAAAACCCAAGAAAACTACCCAATTTTTCAGCATTTTTGCCTGTTTTTTTTTTTACTTACCTGATTCATTCTTGGAACTCATGCTTTCCTTCTTAGTAAGTGGCTGATCGATGACAAATCAGGAAGGAGGCGAAGGCTTTGGTTTTCAGAGCTGGACCTATGGTAGCCTTCACTTACAGATGGGGATTGGTAGTCAGAAAGGTCAAATGCTGTTTAGCCAATTCCTTGGGGACATCCCTTGAAGAGAAAATGAAATCTTTCTTGGGAGCCCTTGGAGGAAAAAAAAGGGGGAAAGAAATATTAAAAGAAATCCACAGTAACTGAATTTAAATATGCCTGGGATAAACATATATCTATCCTAAGATAAAATAAGGAAATAGTATAAGGGCAAACTAGATGGACCATGAGGTCTTTTTCTGCTGTGAATCTTCTATGTCTCTATGTTTCTATGAATATCCCGTTTCTTAGCAGAAAAAGACCAACCAGCCAGGATCAACCTGTACTGCAAAAGAAGTTAACAAAGACAATATAGAATGAGCCCATTTCAAAATAGTTTATATAATCTTGCTCGCCATCATCTTTGCAGACAAACAGTGATAGCATGTTATCAAATGCTCCTTTCAACATGAACACAACACTGCCAGTCAGCACTTTTCTATCATAACACTTTTGGCTAAGTAGCAACAAGTCTGTTCATTTTTTAGGGATGATGTTTATGTATCTGACTATTTTACCTCGGTTTGAATTTTCTCTCATGGATTCACTGATCGGCTGAAAACAGTCCTTGATAAAATCAGGGAATCTAAGGCAAAAGAGAAAAAACTGTTTTTATTAAATGCAGAGCAGACAGCTCAAGATAATGAGCCCAAGTCAGGTTATAGCTCTACACTGAGCTGTAGACTCAATAAATTAAATACAGAGAGAACGTTTACCCATTTACACAGCACAATGGGGTTCAGACACCTAGAGGGAAAAAACTGGCAGTATGAATTTATACTCTTCTCCTACAAGTGTATTTTAGACACTGCCTGCAAAGACAAACCTACACGTGCCACAGAGACAAAATAACTGATAAAACCGCTTTACTCCCTCATACATAAACACAAGGAGTATACAATAAATAACTCAAGTTATGAATGAACTGATACCCACAGCACAGCATGTGCAGCAGACACGATCAAGGCTACTGTTACCCTGATAGGCTAAACCACAGAGCTTTTAATTCCTGCGTGCCAATGTTATTACTCAAGGTTTTGGCTATTAAGCTTATTTACAATAAACTACGTGCTCTTCTGTACAGTTTACAACCGTATCAAGTCATCAACCTTTCAGGCTCTTAGGCAGCACGGTAGCAGTTTCAAGATTGGTGGCAAGAAAAATGAAAAATCAAAGCCTTTCACTTACTTTTCCAATTAAACATTCAATTTGTTGTAATATGTAACATTAATACATAAAGGCATGGAAATGGCTCCGCGAAAGTGTCAAATGCCATATTCCGGCACCGACTTCAGGTTCAAATTGTAGACTATCAATCAATTTAGAACCCCAATTAAGCCCAAATTTCTGTTACTAAGACAGTTAAGTGAGTTTCCCCCCATCCCAAATTCACTTATCAACTATGTTACTGATGTAACTCCAGTTAACAGCTATGGCAAGAAAGGTTGTAAAATGGTGCAAAACTCACTTAACAATTGTATTGCTTAGCAACATAAATTTAAATGTAATTGTGCTACCCATTTCTAAGAATGCTTGGAAAAAATCTTAAGGCTACAAATGGCAGTACTATACTTCACTACTTCTAATACTTATTGGAGGCAGTTTGATTTATAGCAGCAGTCATCAACTGGTGGCAGAAAAATTATTCAGATTTTTTATATTGCACTAAATCAGGGAGCCTCCATGGAACAGGTACATGCAATTAACACTTGTTCATTTATTTATTTATTGTACTTGTGTTGCTGCACAGAGTCTCCCTCCTCTGGGTGTTTTCTGTGTAGGTCGGGGGCGGGGGCAGAAATTTCAACTTGAATCTGCTTCAACCTCCTGATGTAGGGCTTTGGCCGAAGGCTGGCGGCAAAGCGCCGGAGGGTCTTGTTCCAGTGGGACTGTATCATGGCCTGGAACTGGCTGACCATCTCAGCCTGCTGAACTTCCAGGTGCCGCTCCCTGGCCTTGCACTTCTGCAGGTCTCCCCTCTGCTTGGAAAGCCTATGCCTGTAGCCCTCAGTGAGGTATTTTTGCTGAGCTTCCTTCTTGGGCAGATCCAATTTGAACAGAGCCAGCTATTTTGCCAACTTTTTCTCTTAGTGGCTGCTTAGCTCCAACAACTGTTTCCTATTGGAGCCATAAGGAGCCCAAGTGGGCGGCGAGGAGTGGCTGGGAGGGGAGGGGCAAATAGAGTCCAGCAAGGCGCTCCTCGATGTGAATAACATCAAGTTGGCCACACCCACCCAGTCACATGGCCACTTAGCCATGGCCACCCAGCCAGTCATTAGGCAGATCATATTAGTGGTCTGCGGGATTTAAAATCAGCCTTCCATCCTTCCGAGGTGGGTAAAATGAGGACCTGGATTGTTGGGGCAATATACTGGCTCTGTTAAAAAGTGCTATTGCTAACATGTTGTAAGCCGCCCTAAGTCTAAGGAGAAGGGCGGCATAAAAATTGAATAAGCAAACAAACAAACAAACAAATAAAATTATAAATTTAGTGGTCCCTGAGGTCCAAAAGGTTGGGGACACCTGATTTATAGTATTCAAGCAACTTCCAATGACTTCTGCTATAAGGAATTGGCCTTTTTTTCTTATTGAAAAAAGAACGGAATCAAAGTAGAAATTTGGGGATTAAATTCTAAACGTTAGGGGGGAAAATAATGTCATCTTGTTGAAAACTTAAAACTTCCTTCTCACGTGATATGTTCGCGATTCCAGAACATGATATTTTTGGTAATCCTGTTCAGCGGCTTTGTAACAGTCAATACTGTTTTCTTTGCATTACACATGGCAGTGGAGGGTGGGAGAGGTTAAAGTAACAGAGATTTGCCTATGGTCATTCATCATTGTGAACCAGGTATTTCCTGTCCAACAAGTCATATTCTTAAATGTCCTGTGAAGTCCCAAAGCATGGCAAGTTACATATGTCAATCAGAAACATAACACTCATGCTATTTAGCTCTTTAAGGGCAGTAGAATACAAATGTGCTCAAAGTGCCTTCTCAGCAGGTGCTTCAGATATTTATTTATTTATTTATTTATTTATTTATTTGTTTGTTTAATTGGATTTGTATGCACCTACTAATAGTCACCTACTAGATAAAAGCATAGAGACCCGTTACCCTCAAGTATTTATCACTCAGTTCACCTAGATTAGGGGTTTGCCACCTGTGGTTCCAGAGTCACATGCAGCTTTTTTGGGCCCCTGCTGTGGCTCCTTGTCCAATCACTGGCTGGGCTCATCTTCCCCTCCCTGACCTGGCCCAAGAAGGTAAAGATGATGGCGGGAATGGAGAAGCATATGGGGCTGATTCTCTAGTGCTGGTTGAGGAACATAGCCACCTTCAGTGGTGGCTTCCCTGCGGGCAACCCTCCCCTCCCTCTCTCTCCCTGTCTGGCTGTGGCAGGGCCAGGAGGGTGCACAAGCACAGGGAGACCCTCAGGTGAGCAGCAAAGGCGCACTTGGAGGGCGGGTGTTTGCTCGCTTAAGGATGGTCTTTGGAAGCAGATTTTCTCCTGCCCATAGGATATAGTCCGGTCCCATCCCCACAGTTCTTTGGTCAAGCTGGGTTGGAGTAAGATTCATCTCAAAATGGCAGGAAGTGAAGGCTGCCTTTGTTCCAGTGACCTTCCTCCCCCCTCCTTCTCCTCTAACATATGGGTGGGGAGCCATGGCAAGATGATGGCCGGATCCTTAGGACAGGAGAGAAGTGGCCATGTAGCTGCCCTCACACCATATTTGAGTGTAACGCAGCCTTCGCTTCCTGCTGCTTCAGGCTGGAGCTCACGCCCTCTCCACTCAGCCAAAGAGCTGTGGGGAGAGAGGGCAGGATGGGACACAGCAAGGCAATGGTCAGATCCTTAGGGCAGGACAAGAAGCCACAACCAAAGACCCTCCTTAATCAAGCAGCTGCCCATGCTCTGCATGGGCCTTTGCTGCGCTTTGGTGCTTGCATGAGGAGGGTCTCCCCACGAGCTCCACAGCCAGACAGAGATTTGTGAGAAAGGTAGGAAGGTCACCTGAAGAGAGCCTTCACCAGGGATGGCAATCATTCCTCAGGACACAGGGAAAGAGAGGGAGGGAGAGAGAGGGAGAAAGAGAGAGATGGGAGATAGGGAGGGAGAGGGAGAGAGAAAGAGAGATGGGAGAGAGATGAAGGAGGGAGAGGGAGGGAGAGATGGGGAAGAGAGAGAGAAAGATAGAGATGGGGAGAGGGAAAGAGAGAAATAAAGATGACAGGGAGAGAGATGTAGAGAGAGAAGGGAAAAAAAGATATATATTTTTCTCATAGAAAATAAAACAGAACCACAAAACCTGGCTCCAGTGTATTGCTTTCTCTGGGAAACAAGTCCAAATGGGTCTTTGAGTTTTTTAAGGTTGCCGACCCCTGACCTAGGTGAAGTTTCTTCATAACTTGACAATGTAGATATAAGAAAACTACCAAAACCAGATTCCAAAAAGCAGTCCAGAGGCAATTTCCACACATTCTC
The DNA here is from genome assembly GCF_031021105.1 of Erythrolamprus reginae. Classification (NCBI taxonomy): domain Eukaryota; kingdom Metazoa; phylum Chordata; class Lepidosauria; order Squamata; family Dipsadidae; genus Erythrolamprus; species Erythrolamprus reginae. The sequence continues at coordinate 117,405,338 of NC_091963.1, forward strand.
CAATTTATTCTGTAGGCAACTAATACCCACCAGCCCATTCCAAAACAAAACTGTACCGAATCCATGTTTGAGTAAAATATAATCTGTTTGCAGGCTTGGCTAGCAAATTACCCATTCTAGTAATCATGATGCCCAATAACCGTAACAACCTACTGAATGAATACTTAAGACTAATGAAGTACATATAGTCCACTGAAAAGCACAGCTAAACAGAAGTGTAACATCATGCTAGGGTGGACTAAAACAATGATATGCCAGAGACTATGAGAAAATCCAAGTATGACTAATGTTTAAAAGTACCAAAAGTCAGGACATAGTTTCTATGATCAAAAACTGCCAAGAGAACAATTATATTTGTCCCCAAAATGTCCTCTAAATTGTTAAAAGTATTTTGTGACAAATTGATGAAAACAAGTGAGGTCAGTGTCCAACACTTTTATGTTATAAAACAGGGAGACAAAAAGAAGCTCTGTATGAAACACAAAAGGCATTTGTGGCATTTGGGCATATAAGTGTGTTAAGAGTTTATCCATTCTATCTATATACCACTAAAATTCTCCTGTTTACTAGTCTGTAACCTCCAATTGCATTGGAGGACAACAATAACTGAACCAATATACCTTAAAGGGTCTGACTTTCAGAATGCTGAGACTTATTACTTCTTGGGAATTAAATTTAGGAAAGTTGTGGGTCCTTCAGCACCATAGTGCAGCTGTGATCAACCAGACTTATGTGGTTGTCATTACAATGTTCCTTGTCAGCTTCCCACAAGTCAATGGATAAGCCAGCAGGAAGTGTAAACTCCATCACCACCATAGCCCTTCCCAGTCCTTCTGCACTGGCATTGCACAGGCCACTTGCGCAGCTCCACAGACCATTCCTCACCTCGTAGCACCTCTTGTGCATACTCATGCACCCTTCCTGACCTATGCTGCACCTCAGCCACTCTCCAATTGGAGATACCCTGGGAGGCATCAACGTCTCTCTTGTTCTACCTCCCCCAGCAAAGTATCAAGTAGTTTCATGGATCAGCTAAGGAGGAGGAGGAATGACTTCTGGCATTCCCTACCAGGTTCCAACAAGCCATGGCAATGGGGAAGTCAGCAGGAAGTCAGAAGCTACTTCTACTCCACTGCTTTTTTGCCTGCCTGTGTTCATTCTGTTTTTCTCTTTAAGTAAATATCTCTGAAAAGATTGACCCAACAGGTCATAGGTTGTTTAGTGTTGTTGTGGGCTTTTTTTTTTTTTTTTTGGTCTGTTACTTCTCTTGTTACCTTTTCAACAGAGAACTTTCTGGAATCCAGGAGCTACAAGACAACTTTTGGTTAACTATGTGGACTGTTCATTTAAATCTCCCCTCTGCTTTCATTAATTGTGAAATCACGTTGTTCAGCAATGTGTAGCTCCAATTAGTTGCTCTAGAACTGAGAGATGGATTAAAAGAACAGCTATGGTTAAACTTCGACTTTAAAAACCACTGCAACTATTGTACCCTTTACTGTTGGTTTTTGTCATCATTCTTCCCACTGGGGATGAAGATCCCAAAAGGGAAGGAAATAAATTCCGTGGTTTTTCCCTCCCAAGCCCAAATACAAATTCAGCCTCAGCAATTAAATTCTGCTTATTTCCCATATAAACTCTTTCATTCAACCATACATATGCACACATTGCCTTGGAATCAATTCTTGCAAGGTGATGGGAATACAGAAGAATATGAAACAATTGTGCTAACAAGGCACAATGATAAATAGCTATAACAAAAAGAAACCCAAAAGGATTTGATAATTTTTAATCACATGGATCTCAAAAATCAGGTGATGAAGCTTACAAATATTATTTTTGGAAGATTAGAGACAGTGTGGCTGCTTTTACAGGCAATTATGCATATTAATACTTCAGAACCATTTTAAGATGTTTTTCAGTTATAAGGAAAATGGGCAGAGCAAGGATATTTGACTTAGTTCTTAAAATGTCTTAGGGAAGATGTTCTTAGGGCTAAGACCTGCAAACTCAGCAGTCCATATAATTGATTGCCCTTGTATTGCTGTCTTTTCTATTTCTTCTGAACATAGCATGAGAGAACAAGAAGCTGTTATATCTTATTCAAGAGGCAAACAAGTTTTCTGTGAAATATGCATTTAGTTTTTGCCTACAAATTTTAAAATGTAGCCGTCATAAACGTGACATGCATCTATCCAATGAGAAAGTATTCATAATTTCATGAAAATAAATTAACTGCCAGCTGAACTGCTCAAATAAAATGTTGCAATATTCTATCCCAAGAGGGAAAGATGTACAGTAACCTATTTGCATTCACATGTCTCAACATTACTAATTAACACTGTCAACATTTTGTTTTTTTACCTTTTTTGGTTTTGCCCTTTGTCCCATTTTGTTTCTACTAACTTGATATTATATCTAATCAAATGACTGTTAGGTCATCAAAACTTATGTCATAATATATCTTAGTTTTAAAATACCACAAAACTCCTGCTTTTGCCCTGCAGCAGAATCATACTCCCACAATTTATCAACATGGTATTCATTAAGTCTTACTCATTTACATTCCAAGGCATGCTATAGGAAGGAACAGTTCCCAGATTGCAGAAAAGCTTTGTCAAGGTACAAAGAAGTTTAAAAAAAAATACAAAAATGCAAATAAAATGGCAGGGAACCTAGAGCGTTCTTTTGCCCAAATTTATTTTCTTCTCTTACCTTTACTTTGTTTTTCTACATGATACAAACATATAATGTGATGTTGGCATCAGCAGGAACATTATTCTTTGCACAATCAACCTTTGAATTATATGTCCATATTACTGCCTCAAAGGTCAGAAAAATTGCACAAGGAAACCCCAAGGGAAGTACAGAAGGGGCATAGAATAAGTTTGCCACAAGATTTGAAAAAAAGGTGATGCTTAAAGTCTTTTTTTTTTAATTCTTGCATTAGCAATCTCATACAAACTGCACAAGACAGATTTGGAAAAGAATTCCCAGAACCAAGTTAAGAATGTTGAAATATGGAAATAAAAACCACTGAGAGAGAGAGAAAGAGCTAGTGGAAGAATGCACAAAAACGATGGGAAGAGATAGAGTAAAAAACATCCACCTCTTCAGAAGAATAACACTGAACTGAACACAGCAAGTAACAAGGGCTGTTTCTGTGTTTCGAAAAAGATTCAAAACCAATCTTTTTGTCTGTCTTGTAACTCACTCATTTATGGCACTAGAGCCTTTAGAAGTCTTCCATTGTTATAGGCGCAGCCCCCACATCCGAGGCTTTTCCTACTCTTCTCCGACCCTGGGATTCAGACTGATTTGCCAGACTACAAAGCCCAACATTCTCAGTCAGTCTCCGCTAAATCCTTCGCCCAAGGGTGGAAGTTGTAGTCCAGGAGTTTATCCACGGCACTGTGGAAAGGGGGTGGGGGTGTAGAAAAGGTCCCTTTTGGGCTGCCCCACCAAAGAGAAGCGAGCCGCCGTCTTCAATGACAGGGCGGAAGGCGGAGTGTCCTTGTGAAGCAACACCCCAACTCCACCCTGGACCGGGCGCTCTACGCGTTGGGCAACACGATCGCCCCGCAAGCGGCCCGTTAGTTTTCCGACGGGCGCGCTTCAAGCCTCTCCGTTTGCACCCTTTCTTTCCACCTGGATCGGACAGCCACGTCTTTAAGGAAAAACCTCAGGCCCACCGGAGAACCCCCCACCCCCACCCAGCCCGGATCGGATCCCGCCACCCCCTCCCCCACCCCCCACCCCCACCCCGTGTGCCGCTCTGCAGTTTCAGATCCTTTCTTAGGCGAGCAGCTGCGGAACCTCCAGCATTCAAGCCACCCGGCGGGCCGGGGCGGCAGCGACAACAGCAGCAGCAACAGAAAGCAAGCAAGCAATCCCGCGCAATGGGGAGCACCAACCCCAAGCTCTCCGCCGACACGCTCCAGCCACCCCGCTCTCTTTCTTTACCTGGAAGAAGATCGGGAGGAAAAAATGGCGCGTTCCTGCTGCTGCTGCTGCGGCTGCTTTTCCTTGCAGATGTGCGTGCAGGATGGGAAGCTGCAATTACTGGGCCCGGCCTACCCTAGATCGATTTCTCCCTGACCTCCCCCTCCCCTCTCCAGCAAGAAAACTATAACCGGCTGTCCTGCCGCGGCAACCCTTCATAACCACAACCGCCTCCTCCTTTTCCTCTTCTCCTCCATCTTTGCAGCTGGCTTTGCTCGCCCCGCCGCTACCGCCGCCAAACACTAACAACAACATTTAGTGACGTCATTTGGGACCACGTGACCGCCCATTGCTCTAAAAATAGTTTTGCTGCTTACTCCGTGAGCGAGCGAGCTTTAGGGAGGGGCGGTGTATCTGTACCTGCTTGTCTGCCTGCAGTTAAAGGGTCCGCTGAGAAGCAGTTCTCGAAACAGTGGGTTTCCCCCATCCCTTTTGTCCTCCAAAAAAAAAAAAGGGCTGTCTCCAAACATATCATTTGATTGGTCTCAGATAAAAACTAGGACGGTCTGAATATCTCTGCTTTTCATAGCAGGAATGACCAGGGTGGATCTCTAACCATATAAAAGAGAAACAGCTGCTTCAAGGCAACAGAAAGTGGACTGTGCACCATTAGCATCAGATTAAAACCCTTAATGGGGTTTGTTTCCCTTTTGCTTTAGTCTGTCGGGTCAATCTTGCCATTTAAGGTTGCAAAACTGATGTAAAGGTTTGAATAACACTGTTCTGCAACATATGAGCTCAGTTTTGAGCACAGCTAGTTCTCAACTTTAAAACCATTCGAAGTTACATTAGCACTGAAAAGTGACTTAATACTTTGCTTTTAATAAGATTGTGGCAGCATCCCCTTGGAGACACGATCAAAATTGAGGCACTTTGCAACTGCCCTGTATTTGATATGGTTGCCATATCCCAGGGTCATATGATCATCTTTTGTGACCCTTCAAGAAGCAAAATTAATGGGCAAGTCAGATTCATATACCTATGTTACTGCAGTGATTCACTGCAGTTGTTACTTATTCACTTAAAAACTGTGGCGAGAAACATCATAAATTCACAACTGCTTTTTTTAACCAACAGAAATGTCGCTGTGGTTGCAAGCCGAGGACAATTGAATACTAAAACAGCACTATTATTATATCTTATGTAGGAGATATAATATTTCTTGGTGATATTTATTTTAACTATTATACACTGCTCAAAAAATAAAGGGAACACTTAAACAACACAATATAACTCCAAGTAAATCAAACTTCTGTGAAATCGAAGTGTCCACTTAGGAAGCAACACTGATTGACAATCAATTTAACATGCTGTTGTGCACACTCAACTTTGTACAGAACAAAGTATTCAATGAGAATATTTCATTCATTCAGATCTAGGATGTGTTATTTGAATGTTCCCTTTATTTTTTTGAGCAGTATATTTCTATATAGCCAATCTCATTTAAGTGGCAGTTTGTGTAAACATGACATAAACATCAATGGAAGCACAGATTAAAAAATGGGGTTAAAGGAAAGTTAAAATTTACAAGTACAAAGTTACGCACTAAAACATACTTATATTTATGTGCATATGTAAAAAACAAAGTTTTCAGATACTAGTTATATTGTTTACTAAAGAAAATTTTGACTAATATGTTAGCATAATTATGCAAGGTTTTATTGTCAGTATTATACTGTTTACAGGCGTATTTAAATTCTTTTAGAAGCAATTTACTATACAGCTAATGCATTCTTAATGAGCTCCTGTGATTTAACAAACACATTAAACTATAAATTAATTACAACAGCTGGATTGCACAACGTGCTTAATCACAAACTAGATTTTTTTTATTAAGTTTTAGAAAATGTTGATATTCCTTAGTGCCAACCAAATTGTTGTTTTTCCTATTACCTATTTAGCCCAAATTTAGGGGTGCAAGTAATACAATTCAAAAATAGTGTTCTGCTATATAAACATGGACTGCGTATGATCTGACATCAACTTTTAGCCAGTCTTTGCTGGTATCGTTTATAAAGTTTAACTCATTTTAGTCTTCACATTATTTCAAAATATTATTTGCTTATTTCTTGTTTAATGCATTATATCGAACACTGTTTCTCAACCTGTGGTCTGAGGAACCCTGAGTGGCTGCAATGTCATCACAGTGGTCTGCAGAGGCTTGAAAAAAAAATGATTTAAATCTTAAATCTTAGGGGTTTGTGGCCATGGTCTGTGATGTATAATAGATGTGATTTTTATATTCAGGTTGTGTGAAATTATTCAATAAATAATGGCTAAACAAAATATTAATTGAATAGAATTGGCTTAACTTTGCACAGTGGCAGTATCGTAGCCAACGAGGATTATCCAAGGCACAAATATTGCTAATTTAAAACTTTTCCCAATACCCCACCATCACGACTTGAAATATAGTTGGCAATGGCAATTTTTAACTTCTCTACGGAGATTGAACATTCTTGGTTGCAAAAATTAGGAAAGAGCTGTGCTTGGAGGCCTACACCTTGAGTAGAGGGTGACTACTAGGTCCTTGTCTTCGTTATCCTTTACGTGTCAGCGTATCATTCCTTATTCACTCCTGGTGATACTGAAAAGGAGAAGGAAGGGAAGTCGTTGAACCGAAAGCTACTGTAGCAATTCAAGGACTCTTGAAACTATGCTGCTCGGCCCTCCTTCCAAATCCCCGTGGCCTTCAAAAGACAGGTAGACCTAGGAATACGGAATGATTGATTTCCACAGGATGTGCCCTGCTATCCCCGGCCAAAAATAAATTCAGTGCAAATCCCTCCCCCCCAAAATTCAATGATGGCTTAATTTTTCAGATTTAAAATGTGCTTAGTTAGCAAATTGTGCCAACAATCAAATTCTTCCCAAATTATGACCATTTTTTATTTAGGACACAAATCACTACATTCCTTTAGAAAGTTGTCAGCTGATAATTATGGAAAGTTTCACTAAAATATTTTCAGGGAAGTTTGTTGTTTTCATCTTTTCTGCTCAAAAAAGGGAAGCAATAATAGCCCAAAGAAAGGATAGAGACAGATGTTGATAGAGGTGCTGCCCATAAGCAAGTCTTTGGTTTTTCTGCTTAGAGTTAAGGAGGTGTTCATAATACTTTGAAGTTCACAAACTCCTCTAATGAATGAAAAGACAAATAGAAATTTGCTTATACTTCAAAGAAAATAAAGATTGCAAATTTATATACAGTACTGTATACCTTAAAGCTGTTGGGAATTGGTCAGTGTACACATTTAAACAATGATAACCAAGCCACCGTAGGGATAGCATTCCTTACCTGAATTCACATATGCAGGACCATCCGTATCTTTTTAAAGTAGCCTTTAGATTCAGTAAGTTAATAAAGAATATTTTTTAAAGTATTTAATAAATATTTACATTTGGGGAAAAAATCAAGTGCTATACAGTAGTGGGTTCTAAAGCCATTTACTACTGGTTCATGCTCGCATGCGACACTTTTGTGTATGCGCAGAAGCATCCCGGGCAGGTGGGTGGGGCCTCTTGCCTCTGGCGCTACCGGTTCTTAGAACTGAACCGAACCAGGAGCAACCTTCCACTGGTGCTTTATATTAGCATATTTGCTTTAAACCAACCTTTCAAAGCTTCCTCATTTAAACCGCTTCATTATCTACAGTAGTAGTGGTTTTGTTTTCTGAAGAAACTGAAAGGCATCTATACACTACTAAAAGTTTCATATCTGATTCACTTTAGTAAATGGTTCATTGTAAGGCAACAAAATTTTTGACTCAAGGTACTGTACTTGAAATAGGCAAACTACAAAACCCAGGACTCCAGTGGGATTGAAATTGGGCAAAGGTGTGCCTGCTTCAATGCTGCCCCACTTCCTCGGTCAACCAGTCTTGTGATTATCATTTCCAACTGACTTTCCTTCCCTATCAGATTCAAGGAAAGTCTACGGGGAAGCTAGCAGAAAATCGGAAGTTGTTCCTGCTGCCCAGTGTTTTTTTGCCCATCCATGGTCATTCTGTTTCCCTGTTTAGATATGGAGGTATCTCTGGAACGATGACCTATGATCACAGGTTGTCTAGTTAACTAATCAGCTCAGTGTTCCCAAAATGTTATTGTATTTTATCACTATTCTGACCAACAGTTATCACTAATAGTGACCAACCCAATACTAAGCATAATATGTGGTTTGTATGACTTTGGTTTTGATTTGTGAATCAGGTCTTATTCACTCTCTCTCTTTCTCCCTCTCTCGTCAGAAATCAACTTCCCTAATATAGATTCAATAGGAGCTAGTAAAAAAATAAGGAAACTGAATAATGTGCTACAAGCAAGGCCCAAAAGGAAAGATTTGTAGAAAGGGGTGATTGCAGAAATACATTTGAAATTTGCAAATGTAAAATAGTTGCTGGAACAGTATGGTGTGGTATTAAATAGAATTTCAAAATGTTTCGGTTCTTGAGTATCGATTTTTCTTTTAAAATTCACTGATGCATCCAAGTTACAATTTAGGATTAAAGAGCACACTTGGCACTTAGAGTATATTTTTTCACCATCAAATATAACAGCTATCCCTACATTCCAACTTCATTCATATATTGTATTAAGCAATAATGAGAATTATTTGATTTGACTTTTGTATAATTTTTGAACCCAGCTACTGCCTTGTAATTAATAAAAATCTGAGATTCAATGAGGTAGAAATCACATTGGAAAACCAATACTTTGCCTTTAATAGGAAGAGAGGTTGTATCCAAGACAAAAACATTTTTTCAGGATGGGTGGACAATTGTGGAAATTTGAGAATATCGTCTGTCAAGGTGGAAACAGCCACTCATAATTCTGAAATGTGACATGATGAGTCTACTTTCTCCTGTATTTCTTCTGGTTCCACAAAAAGTTTCCCCACCATTTCCATATTTTTCCAAATTGGGGATATACTTGTAAACAAAGCACTGAGGTTGTGGCTACTCACCTTTATTTGTAAAAAACAAAAAAGCCTATGGAAGTTTTTTGAAGTTCAGAAGAATGGTGCAAAACAGAAGTGATGTGATGTTTTTCTTCCCGTCTTTCCATATTGTCTTGCTTTCAATACTTTCTTTAAAATTCTTCAGAATTTGCACTATTAGGCCGAGATGTGAAAAACACACAAATATTCAGTATCTGATAAGGGGCGTGCATAAGCGCACCACTGTGCCTATCGTCCCTGTCCTATTGTCTTCTTTTGTTACTTTTTATCATTACTTATCTAATGTTTTATTTGTACAAATTACCACCCTATAATTGTTTGACAAAATAAACAAATAAAATAAATAAATGATAATTTGCAGACTACTTTAACTTATAGAAAAGGGACAAAAGGCTGATATGCTTCCTGTTTGGCATTGATTTTTTTCTACATGTGTAAGGTTCTTCTTTACATGCGAAGATTAATTAATAAATTAAGGACTGAACCAAAAGAAAGACCCTAGTAATAAAACTCTGGAGAAACACAGGAGTATTAGTTTTAGTTATCCTTTCAGGAAGAGGGTCATAGCCAAATGTCGAAGCACCATGGCTGTTTCCCCACTCTGAGGGACCTGGAAACAGACTAGAAACAGGTCTGAGCTGTCCTGGTGGGCCAATGAAGAAGAGAGGAACCGTTCGGTGGTCCTGGGGATTTTGCAACCCCTCCAGGGAGCCAGTACTAGACTCTCGGTCAGCAGCTGTGGATGACAACTCTGTCGCCATTAGCTGGGATGGCCACGATCAGAATGATAGGAACAGAGATCGTTTGGGAGACAAACCCTACGTGTTTCAGCAGGAGAGCAGTGAAAGTGTTGAAGCTGTGTGTTTGATCGATTTAATGATTAAACAAATAAATTTAAAAGGAAACTAAAATATATTCTAGAGTGGAGCCAGGAGTGGACTGCTGCTCGGATGGAGGATGGGGACGCAATGGGGTAATGAAAATGGAGCTTCACCCCAGAGCATCCAATTTGCACTGAAAGATGTTGAAAGAAAATGTAGGGTGTCATGCATAAGCCACACCCACAGTATGGTAGTAAACATTTTTGTAGCCCTTCACTGAGTGGAGTTAATGGCTATCTAGCAATTGGAAATACCATAGAGAGACTTAAAGGAACAGGGTTTTAAAAGCCCAAGAAATTTGGGGATGTTTCTATAATTAGACTTGGTGGAAGTTAAAGAAATTGAAAAAGAATAAAGAATATGAAGAAAATATCCCATATGTCTTAAAACATTTTGGAGAGTTTTATGAAATAATTGTATTGGATTGAAAATCTGGTAATGCTATCTGCTGGTTGGAGGAAATACTGCAACTTAGAAAAATAGAAACATAGAAGATTGATGGCAGAAAAAGACCTCATGGTCCATCTAGTCTGCCCTTATACTATTTCCTGTATTTTATCTTACGATGGATATGTTTATCGCAGGCATGTTTAAATTCAGTTACTGTGGATTTACCAACCACGTCTGCTGGAAGTTTGACCCAAGGATCTACTACTCTTTCAGCAAAATAATATTTTCTCACGTTGCTTCTGATCTTTCCCCCAACTAACTTCAGATTGTGCCCCCTTGTTCTTGTGTTCACTTTTCTATTAAAAACACTTCCCTCCTGAACCTTATTTAACCTTTTAACATATTTAAATGTTTTGATCATGTCCACTCTTTTCCTTCTGTCCTCCAGAGTATACAGATTGAGTTCATGAAGTCTTTCCTGATATGTTTTATGCTTAAGACCTTCCACCATTCTTGTAGCCCATCTTTGGACCTGTTCAATTTTGTCAATATTGTCAAACTTAGGTTTGTATCTCAGGTTGCTCCACTCACTCTCCTTGCAGTCAGCTGTATCCAGGCTGGGTCCGGATGCCATAGGGCTTCCTGAGTGAGCATGTCCATTGAATTAGGCAATCACCATGACTGAGTGACCCAGAGTGCTCTGAGATCTGCAAACCAGGCCCACCGAGGCCAAAACGATGCCACAAGTATGAACTCCCCCCATTCTGACAAAAACTTCTGAATGAGCTCTGGTAACACTGGAAGGGGGGAAACGCATACAGGAATATGATCAGGACGTTATCCTCATTATGCAGGCATTTCTCTGCCCATCCACCAACCTTATCTACTTGGCTACATGGAGGACTTTCTGCACATGGTGGCCTAAGGAAGGACTTAGGATCGTGTTCCTCTCCCTAAGATAATAAGATTCCTAAAACATAGTCTCAACAGGGGCTTAACCCCAAATACTCTTCGCAGGCAGACAGCAGCACTTTCAACAGTCCTGTCATGCAACAATGAGTCACTCCCTCAGGTTCCAGCCATCCGTCAATATGGGATCCAGAGGGTGTTAACCTGTTCTGCTCCTGGACAGGGAAAGTTGGAAAAGTACCTTGGTAGATGAATGCTCTTGTGGGTTGCGAAGAGGTCGATAAGAAGGGTCCTGAATCGCTGGGAGATCTGGAGGAATAGGTCCAGATGGAGCCGCCACTCTGCCTGATCCACTCAAACACAGCTGAGCCAGTCTGCCTGTGAATTGTGAATTTGTGGGATGTGGTCTGAGGTTAAGGAGGGGAGATATTTCTCTGCCCTCAGCCCCATCTTCCTGGTTTCTGACTGAAGGGACCTAGAACAGGTCCCCACTGCCAATTGAAGTATGCTTTTGTGGAGATGTTGTCTATGAGCCCTATGACATTGGATTCCACAATGAGGTGTCGAAAATGCTTGAGGGTGAGGTAGACAGTTCTCAGCTCTAACCAGTTGATTGAGTGTGAAGCTTCTCAAGGTGATCACTGACCCTGGGCTCTGGACCCGACGGTGAGCTCCCCAGCCCGTTACACTGGTGTCTGTTGTCACTACCATTCTGATAAGGCTTCAAAAGGAGCTTTCCAAGGAAATAAGCTGAGGAAATCCACCAGGAGAGGGATCTGTGTACCTGCGGGGAAAGGCAAACCTTGATGTGAGCTGTACCCTGTCCCACTTTCTGGAAGGGCAGCAGGAACCATTGGAGTTCCCTGGCATGAAGCCAAACCCAAGGGGTGATGAGATCTATGCATGAGATCATCATCTCCGAAAGAGAAGAAAGAGTGTCCCAGGAGGACTTCCATTCCTCCAATACCTGATTGACCATCTGTCTTGATGCTATTCTGCCTGTCGGAGGAAAAATTACCTTGCCCTCTATTGAATCAATAACTGCTCCTATATGCTGGATGGCAGTATCGGGGAATAGATAACTCTTTTCCAAATTAATGGAGAAACAATGTCTCTGGAGGCAAGCTATGGTAATGTCTAGGTGCTGGTGGCTAGTTCCCTGGAGGGCGCATGCACTAGGATATCATCCAGGTAACAGTAAATGTGCACCAGTATGATACGTAGGTGGGCCGCTAACGTTGCCATGATCTTAGTGAATACCCTGAGCTTGGTGTGAATAAATTAACTTTGAGAACAATAATTAGAAAATGGAAGACATTCAAGACCACTGATAATCTCCCTCGATCTGGGGCTCCACACAACATCTCACCCTGTGGGGTCAAAATGATCACACAGTGAGCAAAAATCCCAGAACCACATAGGGGGACCTTGTGAATGACCTGTAGAGAGCTGGGACCAACATAACAAAGGTTAACACACAGTAACACACTACACCACCAGGGACTCATATCCTGCAGTGCCAGACGTGTCCCCCTGCTTAAGCCAGTACATGTCCGGGCCTGTCTGAAGTTTGCTAGAGAGCATTTGGATGATCCAGAAGAGTATTGGGAGAATGTTGTATGGTTAGAATGAAACCAAAGTAGAACTGTTTGGTAGAAACAAAACTTATTGTGTTTGGAGGAGAAAGAATGCTGAGTTGCATCCAAAGAACATCATACCTCCTGTGAAGCATGGGGGTGGCAACATCACGCTTTGGGGCTGTTTCTCTTCAAAGGGACCAGGACCACTAATCCGTGTACATGAAAGAATGAATGGGGCCATGTATTGTGAGATTTTGAGTGCATACCTTCCATCATCAAGGGCATTGAAGATGAAACGTGGCTGGATCTTTCAGCATGACAATGATCCCAAGCACACCGCCAGGGCAACAAAGGAATTGGTTCATAAGAAGCATTTCAAAGTCCTGAAGTGGCCTAGCCAGGCCAGATCTCAACCCTATAGAAAACCTTTGGATGGAGTTGAAAGTCTGTGTTGCCCAGCGACAGCCCCACAAAATCACTGCTCTGGAGGAGATCTGCATGGAGGAATGGGCCAACATATCAGCAAGTGTGTGCCAACCTTGTGAGGACATACAGAAAATGTTTGACTTCTCTCATTGCCAACAAAGGATATATAACAAGGTATTGAGATGAGCTTTTGTTATTGACCAAATACTTATTTCCCACCATAATTTGCAAATAAATTCTTTCCAAATCAGACAATGTGATTTTCTGGATTTGTTTTCTTATTTTGTCTCTCATAGCTGAGGTCTACCTATGATGTCAATTACTGGCCTCTTTCATCTTTTTAAGTGGGAGAACTTGCACAACTGATGGTTGACTAAATACTCCCACTGTATGTATGGAATTTAAACTATAGTGATTAATGGGGGGACTTGAAAATTAAAGATGGTCGACTCAGGCGACAAAAGAGGTGGCAAGGAGGCAGCATTAGAATAATAAATATAAGTAGAAGAATAATATATATAAAATATGGATAAAGAGAAAAATACAAGTTTAAGAGTAGCACCAATGATGGAATGAAGTTAGGGATTTGATTTACTCGTCTGTTTACTATAAAACAGATTATGATTAGATGTATTTAGGGAAGGGACAAGAGGAAGAAAGAGGAAGTAGAATGGAAGGGGAGAGGAGGAGTGGAGGGAAGTAAGAAAGAGGGAGAGAAGGCGAAAGAAGGTAGAGACAGATAAGAGAGGAGATAAGAGGGAGGGGAGTAGTATGAAATATGGAAGGAAAATTGACAGGCAACAAAAGTACAAAAGGCATAAAATTAGGATGTTTGCTTATGGTATATTGGACAGTAATGTATAATTATATATGTTTTGATATGATTTATGGAATATGTATGGATGTTTATGTGAAATTGGTGGAAAAAAAGTCTTTTCTCCCTTACATGATTTTATAAATGACTGCGCCTTATAAAGTTTACCAGACTTGAAACCTTTTTGAGCGCTCAGAAATATTGTCTTCCCCTCACTTCATTACTTAAACTACACAACAAGCTTTTAAATACAAAAGAACCTCTGTGAAACAAAACTTTATTTAATTGGTATAATATCTATTGACAAAATAGTTCAAAATATATCCCACATAGGATTGTCATTTTTGATGTAAAGTATCCTAAATGATAGTTATATAAAATCACAAATCAAAATATGTTTTGGGCTGTAGATTGCATTCAAAAGGAGCCTATACCATGTTCATGCTCTGACAAGTGGCTTCTTGACATGCTGTTTTAAAGAGCAGCTTAATATTATTGCATCAGTGATAAAAGCATAATCAAGAAAATACACAAAGCTTAACTTTCCAGTTTCCTCTCACCAATTTGACTGCAAAAAGAATCCATTATACAAAAACGGTCAAATGCCATCTTGAGCATTTATAAAATGCAGCAATTCCGTAAGACTGCAAAGTGGGAGAAGCTCCAGATTCTAATTTTCTCAGCATATACAATTAGTAAATAATGTTTAAGAGATATAATCCTCTAAGAAGCTTCTACCTGGGGATAGGGGAAAGTGAATTGAACAGTTCCCATGTTTCCCCCAAAATAAGACCCTGTCTTATTATTATTATTGAACCCTGAAATAAGCGCTTGGTTTTATTGCCAGGCACTCAAGAACCTGATTGGGTTTATTATCAGGGGATGTCGTATGTTGGGAAAAAAATTATTTAGACCCTGGTTCCTTGTCAACTCTGGCAGCTACAGAGACACAGAGAAATACTGGAGGAATATGATACAATCAGAAAAGCACATTAAAATATAAAGAAAGCTGCTAAAACATCTAGGCATCTATCTAAAAGGGTTGATGGTGGTGGTGAAAATAGTGCATACACCCTGTTCCAAATCAGCAAGCATGATTTATATGTAGAAGTAGAAAATACAATAAACCAATATAGAGAAAATGAGTCCAAAGAAGTCAGCTACGTGGAAGATAATAAATGATTTTCAGCAACTAGGTAATGTATGAGGAATCATGTGACTGATCCCACAAAGATATTAATTTACCGTGCAGAAATTTTCAGAAAGACATACCGGTATCTCCAAAATTCTGTTTCAGGTCATCTTAATAGGTAGTGTTTACATTGTTTTAAGTTAATTAAAATATTAATAATAATCAACCCCAAGGCAAATACATGCCATTTCTCAGTTGCTCACATGTTGACAGCAGATATAAAGGAGATGCTTATCTGCATGCACATTTACCACTGAAGTCATATTTTGTAGATTTATTTCTGCTTATCTTAAACACATATTCAGCAGTTTTTTAAAAAAATTCTCAGCATAATAGCTTGTAATTGTAAGTAATACTGGCTTAGCACTTCACCTTCACAAAGAATGAAATTCACATATATATCATGTGTAATTATATTATATGTCAATATTGCTAGTTGTACCAACTGTGAAAGAACCAATTTTTTTCTTAATATGAAGTATTGTTTACTAGTTTTTCTCTTCATTTTGCCCACTTTTCTAAATGTAATCAAAGTGCTTATGCATTGTTAGTATATTCTAAGAATTTGCGTGTGTGTGCTTGTGTACCTGCGTAGAGACATTTCTGTTTGAGACTGCTATGTGCATATGTTTTGTGTGTGTGCGCCCAACTGCATGTACACACATACACAATGCATCTAATCAAAGCATCTGAAAGAATGTTGCAAATTTCTAAAAACCCCATCCAAAGCAAGTGGGGAAAAAAATCTTAACAATATGGAAGACAACTGCAAAGGTCTCTAAAAAGAAATCTGTATGTTATATAAAATCAAAATGGGCTGCATCATTATAATGTTTATCAATAGCAGTCCTAGTCATTAAAGAGGGCAAACTAGATTCAGAATTGCAATCTAAATATGGATTAAAATACATTTATTTTATTGGTAACTAAGTATAACTTTGCTGTTTTGGGGATCATTGGTTGACGCAATGCAGTACATAAACACATTTTTAAAAGTTGTGTTAAAATTGTTACCAGTGGAGTTAAGAACAACTTTGTCAAATATACATGGAGGGAGAAAACTTTCATTCATAATCCCATGAGTGATAAGAGTTATCATCAAAAGTGGTTCTTAAGTGGCCAATGATTAAGGTCAGGAATATAATCAGCTCAGTGTAGGCAGCAAATTGCAATTCTATGGTTGGCACCAAAAGGTATTTCTTCTTAGTAAGTTTTTTTCACATAGCTTTCACCTTGATCTGTTTCATTTTCATTTGCTTCTTTTCAAGTTTTTTCTGTTCACGACGCAAGGCAGCCTCCTAGAGGAAAGAAATTATTAGTTTTGTGTAATTGTTGGATTATTTGATTGCAGAACAAAGTCAAAGACACTAAGGAAATGTAGCAGATTGTTTACTGTTATGAGATATATACTAATTAGTCCTCCACACAAAAATCTGCAGCTATTAAACTGGAACTATCCTGTTTCCCCCAAAATAAGACATCCCCTGATAATAAGCCCAATCAGGTTTTTTGAGTGCCTGGCACTTTTGAATGCATGGCAATAAGGCCAAGGGCTTATTTCAGGATTCAAAAAAGTAAAAAACAGGGTCTTATTTTGGGGAAAACATGGTATGCGGATGATCAAAATATCTCTCTTTCAACTAATGCTTTCAACGCAATGAAAAAATGGATCTGCTTTGAAATGTATTTCTTCTTGTAAATACAGAAGTATTCAAGAACTGAATTAGATACCATTTCCTGAGTCCTTGGCAGGATTAATTTATAACTTAAAATTAAGTCTACGGAGAGGGGCGGCATACAAATCCAATAAATAAATAAATAAATAAATAAACAAACTTCGTAAGAAAAACTAACCCTTAGATCCATCCCCCTGCTTGATTGAAAGCTATAAACAGGACTTTGCTGCTACTAATAGCATTCTACTACACAGGGATGCTGGTCTTACACAGAGCCAACAATAATGGGATTTGATGGGTTTTGGCTTAATGTGACAATGTAAATCAAACCCAATGTTTTCTGAGCCATGATTTGTCATTTAACTCTGTTAGTGAACAAAGTGATTACAGCTTATTGAAGACTGTAGCTTAGTTAACATATGAACCTAGCTGGATAATTTATCCATATAAAGCAGTATTACAAGCCATGCATTTTACAACAAATGTACAAGCAAAGCATCAAGCATTCTGTAAGCCTGAAAAGGAGTTATAGTGTCCACCAAACAAACCATGAAACAACTGCCTTCCTCCCTCTCCGGAGATAAGGCGAAGTGGCAATGTCTGTTGCCACCCTTTCCAGGAAGACTTAATACTCAGCTACTACAGGCTTCTACAAAGAACTTGCTCAAAACAACTTTGATGAAGACAAAGGATTCTTCTTAGAAAATCATGTGAAAGTTAGACGTCTTATTATCTCCTCTAAACATATTAGAGATAGTTCTTGACTTATAACCATTCATTTAGTGACTGTTCAAAGTTACAACAGCACTGAAAAAAGTGATTCATGATTGGTCCTCCAACTTATGACCATCATGGTGTCCTCAGGGTCATGTAAATAAAACTGAATGTATTTATAACACTTGCAGTACCCCAGGTCATATGATCACCATTTGCTTCCCAGGCAGTTTCTGAAAAGTGGTGAATGCGGGAAGTCAGATTCACTTAATGACTGTCTATTTAACAACTGCAGTGGTTCATTTAACAACTGTGGCAAAAAATATTGGCTGCAACTCATTTAACCTTTAATTATACTCATTTAATAGCTGCCTTGCTTAGCAACAAACTCTGGTTCCAAAGTTGGGGACTATCTGTAAAGCCCTTCAAATAGTGCAGGCTTTGGATCCCATTTAACATGGGTAGGCCAAATTATAGAAAGTGCATTTTTCCTCCCAGACCAGGAAGTTTATTTGTTTATAATATCAATTACTGGAATCTTCAACATTCTGGAAAAACAGCATGTCAGCAGGTGACACTGGAATGTTTTTCTGCAGAGGGATTACACCTATTTCTATAGCAATGAGGGATATTTATTTCTGTAGCATATTGTTGTAGCACGTAAATGCAGATATCGCTACATTATTTGGCTTATATATGTTTTTGATCATGGGTGTCAGGGATGGTGAAGATATAATTTTATGGTGAAATAAGATACTTGAAAGGAGTAGATTTATAGTTTGATACTCAGAACAAAATTTCTCATTCAAGTAGCTAGCCCCATATCAATCATGTTGTGGTAGTGATCTTAGTAACTTCCCTCGAACAACTTGATACAATGGTTGGATTTGGGAGATTACATTCTATCCCATATAATGAACGTACATGTATTTGTGAAGCTGGAGAGTTAGAAGATCTGATTCATATATTATTTGACAGCTGTTTGTATAAGGTGGTGAGAGATAAGTACCTTGGTCCACATATCAAACATATGGCCCAATGGGAGGCCCATATTAAATAAAAACATACATCATGTGTGGTCAGAATTTGAAAACAATATTAAATACAGCACAAATTCTGACTAAAATGGTCCGACTGAGATCGGCGTATGTGGGCCTGATGAGATAGATTGCAGGGGTGATACAGAAATAAAATTTTGTATCATTTTATTCTATTTTACATATTTATGTATTAAATTATTGTATTTTACCTTACTCTTATTTTAAATTGTATAGAATTTTATTGGTTGTACAGGATTTTATTGACTGTATGTTTCTAGGGCTTATAAGCTAATCAATCAATCAATCAATCAATCAATCAATAATAAAATAAATAGTAACTTCCCTAATTTGGAATGGTGCCTATAGGCTGAGCATGCTTCTTGTAATGTAGTAATCTTATTGAACAAAATACCTCTAGACGTCGCTGCTTTTCTGGATCTTCCTCATTCATGATTCTTTCCTTCTCTGCTCGTTTTTTCTCTTCCCGGCGGGACTGGGCAGCCTCTTGTCTTTGGACATGAGTCAGTTTCAGGAAATTCTCTTCTACACGTGATCTATTTTTATCTGCTTTCTGTTTTCCCTTTGTCCCAAAGCAAGAAGAAATGCAAACAACTTAGCATATTGCATAAACACATGGTACAGAAATCAGCAACTTTTTCCCATTGGTAGGAACTATTGAGATTCCCCATAACAGTGTGGGCATCAAAATCCTAAAACATTATTTATTAATGTCCCAATTATTTTGATATTTCATGTAAGAACATAAAACTCATGTAAGATTTAGATATTTTGCAAGATTTCAAACATCATTGTAACATGTCCTAATTTTTGTTTGTTTGTTTCAAAATGAATTAGTGCCATCTAGTGGAGTCATTGACAAGTTTGCCAATAGTTGACATAATATACATCAAGCAGTATCATAATAAACTATTTGCAAAGATAAATTCTTAAGAAATGTGCTTATTAAAATCTGAACCTGAATTGGTTTAAGGCTCTTACAATGCATTGGTCTAATAACATTTTTGTAACAGACAAACTTGACTTTTTATCATTTATTATCTTATCATTTGCTGACAGCTTGTTCTGGAGCCCCAAGACAGTAGTTCCGTGCAGAGGGATGAGCAGCTCATGTTTAAGTTCCCAACCCTTCTGGGCATCTTGAGATCTTGCACTCAATCCAAAATACGGCTGATTTTTACCGTAGATTTTTACCCCAACCCATTCATATTGTGGAAAAATAGACCAAAACCCCATTGCAGTCCTCTGTAGTATAGGTAGTCCTCAAGGTACAACCACAATTTGGACCAAGATTTCCATTATAATAAAGTTTGCTTGTTGATTTTGCAACTTCTCCCAGTTGTTACATGAATCACTGCAGTTGTTAAGTGAATCACATGATTGTTAAGTGAAGTGGTTTCCTCGATAGTTTTGCTTGTTGGAAGCTGGCTGGAAGGTTTACAAATGGTGGCCTCATGACCCAGGTCATTGAAACTGTCATAAATACATGCCAGTTGCCAAGTGTTTGAATTCTGATCATGATGGTGGGGATGGTGCAATATTATAAGTAGAAGGACCAGTCATAGGTTACCTTTCTCAATTCAAACTGTTGCTAAACAAATTGTAGTAAGTCAAGGATTAATTGCAATGTTAATGATGATGATGATGCCTTTCCCAATATATCAATCTTTCCAAGCAAATCTAACTATTTTGTTTAATTTCAATAGTCGTTCCCCAACTTTTTGCAATCAAAAGCAAATGTTGAAGAACAAGTGATAGCCTAAACATATCTGGAATGTTCCAGATTATCAATTTAAAGATTTTAAACTATAATAAATATAAAGATTATGCTGTAGAAAGTTGGTCTAAAGAACTACAGTCTTTTGGTTTCCATACCTACCTGATTCTAAGACCCACATAATACTACTCATCAACTACCTGCACCATTTTTCCACCAATATGCACACACATACAGTGGTACCTCAAGATACGAACCCCTCGTCTTACGAACAACTCGTGATACGAACCCGGGGTTCAGAAAAATTTTGCCTCTTCTTACGAACTTTTTTCGAGTTACGAACCGGCGTTCGGAGACTGCTGGGAAGCCGCGCGGCTGTTTTAAAAGGTGACAGCCGGGCGGCGGGGCTTCCCAGAAGCCTCCCGAACGCCGGTTCGTAACTCGAACAAAGTTCGTAAGAAGAGACAAAATTTTTCTGAACCCCGGGTTCGGTTCGGGAGGTTGCTGGGAAGCCCCGCAGCCCGGCTGTCACCTTTTAAAACAGCCGCGCGGCTTCCCAGCAGTCGCCGAAAGCCGTTTTTTTGCGGGGGGTTTTTGGTTGCACGGATTAATTGACTTTACATTGTTTCCTATGGGAAACAATGTTTCGTCTTACGAACCTTTCGTCATACGAACCTCCTCCTTGCACCAATTAAGTTCGTATCATGAGGTATTACTGTATATCCAATTTTTCATGATGTTTTATGCATTTGATAAAGGCCTAGAATTAATGAAAGTTTTTGTTTTGCTAAGTGTGTCTGTCTTTAAGGTTACACAAGACTACTTTTTGAAATTACCGTAGTAATAACTTCTCTTATCTATGGAGAATGTTGTATATTTGGACTTTCAAAAAACATATATCCCATTGTCAATGATTCCCAAACAAACTCAGCAGCCATAAGATAAGGGAATACGTACAGTACATTTATGGATTGCAAAATAACTAAGAAACAAGACAAAGTATAGGAATTAAAATATAATTTTGAAATTGGAAAACATTCATAGAAAGATTTAGACATTTGTTCATAAACGAACTGGAGCGAGGTATAATATTGTGATGATGTTTAATGATAGGTAAAATGCTCAGGTATAAAATAAAAAAACATGATTTAAAAAATTGCTAAAGAATTTCTTCAAAGTTCAAGATAGGAAGTGCAAATGAGGTATATGAGGAAAAGATTCAAGCTTCAGAAATAATTTAATTAGCTATCGCTGGCAAATTTAAAAAATATCTTAGAATCATTGTGAAAAGCTCAACGAAAATGTAAAAAAAAATCCAGATTAGACTAATTGAAAGGTGGATGCAAAATAAAATGAGATAGACAACATATTAATGCCATTAGATAAATCTGTGATGATGATATATCTACAACCAGAACTGAAAACAAAATCACTTCAGCAGTAAGATGGGTGGCATATAAAATAATATCAGATCAAATCAAATGATTAGGAGAAAGCTAACTGCTTCACAAGGAAGAACTACTGCATTCATTTTAGGGTGAAGACAAGCAAGGGCATAAATTTATACAAGTATAAATAGAAGTATAATGCAGACACATTTTCCTCTCACATTGTTGTAAATCAGGACATTCTTTAACATTAATGCAGTGAGAGTGACACTAATAGTTATTTAGAGAATGCATAAACTATGGCATTTTATGGCATTATATAGTCACCGATTCAAATGTTTTTAAAGAAAATTGGACAAATTTATGGAAGATTGAAATATCAGCAGTTACTCCACTTTACAAGAGATATTAACTTACTCCTAGACCAGCGGTAATCAACTTTTTGGACAGAAGCGACCACTAAATTTATAATTTTAAATCCCACAGGCTACTAATAAGTTTTTTAAAAAAAATAGTATTTAGTGCAATATAAAAAATGCATATAACTTTTCTGCGGACTACCAAAAATTTTTCGTGGACCACCAGTGGTCCATGGACTACAGGTTGGTGGCCATTGTCCTAGACCAGTGATGGCGAACATTTTTTCCCTTGGGTGCCAAAAAAGCATGGGCATGCGCTATCGCACATGTGTTGCATGCCCACACCCATAATTCAATGCCTGGGGAGGTCAAAAACAGCTTCCCTCGCCTCCTGGAGGACCTCTGGAGGCCAGAAACAGACTTTTTCCTAACTTCTGGTGGGCCCAATAGGCTCATGTTTCGCCCTCCCCAGATTCCAAAGGCTTCCCTGGAGCTGGGGGAAGGTAAAAATGCTCTCCACCATATCCCTGGAGGTACTTTGGAAGGCAAAAATGCCCTCCCAGAACCTCTGTGTGAGCCAAAAATAAACTGGCCAGTACACACATGCATGTTGGAGCTGAGCTAGGGCAACAGCTCACGTGCCAGCAGATATGACTCCACATGCCACCGCTGGCACCCATGCCATAGGTTCGCTATCACTGTCCTAGACTATAAAAGGCATGTTTTGAGGGGCCACTGCTAAAGACTAAAATGAGAAGACTTTCAACTTCCTATTCACTTTGTAACATTTCTGAATGCATCCAACTGTTGCCTGGACATTGATGCTGGGTCAGTTCAGCTGTTTGGAATGAAATGGTGGTAGAGCAGAAAGGAATACAGTGATACCTTGTCTTACGAACCCCTCGTCATATGAAATTTTCGAGATACGAACCCGGGGTTTAAGATTTTTTTGCCTCTTCTTCCGAACTACTTTCACCTTACGAACCCGCTGCCGCCACTGGGATGCCCCGCCTCCGGACTTCCATTGCCAGCCGAAGCGTCCATTTTCGCGCTGGTGGAAATCCCCTGAGGCTTCCCTCCATGGGAAACGCCACCTCCGGATTTTGCAATGCTGTAGGGGAATCCCAGCAGGAGAATCCCACCAGCGCGAAAACGGGCGCTTCGGCTGGCAAAAGGGGTGAATTTTGGGCTTGCATGCATTAATCGCTTTTCCATTGATTCCTATGGGAAACATTGTTTCGTCTTACGAACTTTGCACCTTATGAACCTCGTCCTGGAACCAATTAAGTTCGTAAGACAGGTATCACTGTACAAACATTATGGGACACGGATTGCATGCAGTTTTAAACATTTTCATTCTATGAGGCATGCATATATTTACAATTGGCATAATGATAGACAGGGTTAACATCAAACTTACTTCTCTATTCAGACGGAACTTTTTGGCTTTATCAATAGAATAAATAACCATGTTCATCAGAGGCAGCAGAGCTTCCATGTCTTTGGGGGATGTGTTGCCTGAACCTGGTACTATAAATAAGAAGGACATTTATGTTCAGTCTTGCTTGTGAATCAAAACTTATAGGAGTGTACAAAGAGTCATCATGATGTTGTAGCCGAAGTCTTGGACAAGGACTGAGAAGACCAGATTTAGTCATCCCTGAGGGGATGGCCTTGGGTGGCCTTGGCCCACTCACTTGCTTTCCTGAATCACCCTGAATCATCATCAGACTCTTTGACAAGCTGGCTGAAAAACAAAACTCACTGCATCATACACTGATAAGCTTCACTCTAAGAACTAGGCAAGAGCAAAACAAGGGACTCTGTAACTATGTAGGATAGATACGATGGACAACTCCAGGAAGGGAAACTTTTAAGTTTTTAATAAAGTCACTCCATCATTCTAATCTTCATTTATCTGTAACACTTGTTAGTTTTATTGAGATGTTGACATGGTAGAAATTCCTGCACAGTGCAATTCACAATTATAGCAATTAAGAGATATTCATTCTACTTAATATTAAATTTTAGGCAGCCAAGGCAACTTATGGTGTTTTTAAATAGTCAACAGTAGCCTTGTTAAGATTCACAGAAATCCACTATCTTTCCTTTCTTGAACTGTATTTTAACCCCATCCTTCTGCCAAATTATAACTGGAGCAAAGCAAATGTTAAAAATAGACCTGCTAATCAGAACAGATTACACGTTATACTGTACTCTGATTCTGGAATATGCTCTCGAAGTAACATGCTATATTTCCTAAGGAAAGCTATTCAAAACAGGAGCCTATTCTTACCATTAAAAGTAAATAGCAGTGTCTTTTTAGTTTCAGGCAGTTTCAAAGGCTGGCCTTCCCTGGGTGAGAACAAAAAGAAGCACTGGTAAAAGGGATTTTAAAAATGACCACCAAAAAATGGCAACAGCAATAACTACCAGTAGAAAGTTACTCCCTAGTAGCCTCCTATATTGGGTGAAACTGCACAAGCCTTACGGAAAAGGTTATCCTACAATATTATAAATTGCAAAATTTCTTGGAAGAAGGAGAATAATTTATATATGGCAACAAAAACCCAGGAATCTGGTAGCATCATTTGTAACTAATATGTTTTATTAAAAGTCAATAAAATAACATTTTAGAAACCATTATTTAGGCTGTTTTGTTATTGTCTTTCAGCCTCCTCTGGGGCAGGGGTCTCCAACCGTGGCAATTTTAAGACTTCTGGACTTCAACTCCCAGAGTTCCTCAGCTAGCAATGTTGAAGTTCAAGTCCACAAGTCTTAAAGTTGCCAAGTTTGGAGACCCCTGCTCTAGGGCCTAAAAAAAACCCACTTAGAAGTTCTGGAAGAACTTCCCACTATAAAGCCCATTGGAAAATCAGGAAGAGAAATCTAGCAGCCGCTTCCCTGATCATTATCTCAAAAGTGTTCGGAAACTTCAGATTGTGCAGAATGCGGCCTCGAGAGCTATTGTGGGCTTACCTAGCTTCGCCCATGTTTCTCCAACACTCCGTGGCTTGCACTGACTGCTGTTCAGTTTCTGGTCACAATTCAAAGTGTTGGTAATGACCTATAAAGCCCTACATGGCATCGGACCATAATACCTCCGAGATCGTCTTCTGCTGCATGAATCCCAGTGGCCGATAAGGTCCCACGGAGTTGGCCTTCTCTGGGTCCCGTCGACTAAACAATGTCATCTGGCGGGCCCCAGGGGAAGAGCCTTCTCTGTGGCGACCCCGGCCCTCTGGAATCAACTCCCCTCAGAGATTAGAACTGCCCCCACCCTCCTTGTCTTTCGTAAATTGCTTAAGACCCACCTTATACCGCCAGGCACGGGGGGACTAAGACATCTCCCCCAGGCTTATATAGTTTTATGTATGGTATGCTTGTGTTGTATGGTTTTATATAATGGACTTTTAGATATTCCTTCTTCTTTTAAATATTAGATTTGTTTATTGTATACTGTTTATTATTGTTGTGAGCCGCCCCGAGTCTTCGGAGAGGGATGGCATGCAAATCTAATAAATTATTATTATTACTATTACTATTATTACTATTATTATTATTATTATTATTATTAAAAGATTAGGTCCTCCAGAAGATCC
Source organism: Erythrolamprus reginae (assembly GCF_031021105.1). Lineage (NCBI taxonomy): Eukaryota > Metazoa > Chordata > Lepidosauria > Squamata > Dipsadidae > Erythrolamprus > Erythrolamprus reginae. The sequence goes on from NC_091963.1 coordinate 117,431,000, forward strand.
CTCTTTAGAGATCCTTCCCCTGCAGAAAGAACAGCATAAAGGAATGCAGGATCTCCTTCATCATCAGCAGAGGATCTGCCGTAGTGATTTATCTATTGTGCAGGAAATAAGCAGTAACAGATACTTGCCTGCACCCTGCCACAATTACATGTAGTAAACATTTGTGATAGTTACATGCTATAAACCAGGGTGACAAAATGATAGCCCGTGGCTCAGATGCGTCATGCGTAGGCCACACCCAACCCAGCACTGCAAATGACCAAAATGTCCCAAAACATCATATTACAACAACGTGAAACTTCGAGTTTGACACCCGTGCTGTAAATGTATATTATCTACTCTATAATGGCATCTGGACAATTACTGGGAGAGAATCCATTGCAAATGCTCATCTTTCCAATGGTTAGAATAGGTATTCATAGTTGAGATAGAAGTAGAGCTCACATTGTGCTCTTTTATTTAATGTCCTTGTTCAAACATATCTAATTCTTTATTAAACATACTGTAAAACATGCTCTATTGCTGAAGGGATAGTCATTCCCAACTCATGACTATTGCTACCAGAAATATACAAGACAATAGATGTCAGACTATGGTTCTTAAGTTAAATTTCTCCTCTAATTTTCCTTTTGCAAATTTTAGTGCAATATTCATTTGGAAACCCAAAAGCATATCTTGTGCCATACTCACTCTTGCATAAGTTTTGGACCGGAAAACTGGTCTGAAAAATGAATTGACTCAATCTTATCAGCATAATGTGTGAGGAAATGGATCATCTACCAAAATAAAAGAGATTTAAAACATTAAACATAGGAGCATTTTTATATATATTTATACACACACACACACACCCCACTGGAAAAGGCTGGCAACTATTTCTCTGCCTTCACTGTGTATGCGCAATACAGGTAGTTGTTGACTTATGAAGGCAGCTGGGAGCTGAGTTTCAGTCATAGGTGATGCAGTCATAAAATGCAACTACTGTACATAACTTAAATATGACAATCTTTGCAGTCCTGACTGCTGTCATTAACTGAATCCCAGCTGTTAGGCAGCAAAACGTACTTCCAGCTATACAAACCTAGGTCAGTTAGGATACCAGCACAAAAGTTAAATATCCCAGGCAGTTTGCAAGCAAATCAGCCACAGGAAAATGGCTGCTGTTTGGGTGGGATAGAGCAGTGCATTCGCTGGCTGGAGTATTCTGGGAGTTGAAGTCCAAATATCTTCAAGTTGCCAAGGCTGGGAAACACTGGGATAGAGTGCAAGAAGGGTGTGTGAGGGAGGCACGGGGAGGCTTGTAGAAAATGCAAAAGTGTGCATGACTAGCACAACTGCAGAGGGGCTGGGGGAGATTGTACAGAGGGAAGAGACTAACCCCAACATTTTGCGACTTTTCCTGCCACTGTAACCCACTGACTTTCCAGGGAAACTGGTAAGAAAGGTTGCAAATGATGATCACAGGGTGCTGCAACCAGTTGTCAAATATGAACCTGCTGTCAAGTGCCCAGATTGTGATCATTTGACCACAAGGGTGCTAGGATAGCTAGAATTCCGAGGATTGCTTATAACCACCATTCATTCACCCGCAGCATAATGTCAAATGAAAGATTCATAAATCATGGACTATCTATCAAACCACACCCAGCCACCAGTATTTATAGAAGGAAGGCAGCTCAGGTCTCGCTGTGTTCGCCCTAGAACAAGGACAGAAACACCAGCCTGAAGATGACGAGTGGGACCTCGTCGAAACGTCGCCAGAAATTTCCAAATCCTACATGGGAAGAAACCCGAATATGCCAAGACCGTCAATTTAATAATACTTTCAACATTAGTCCTGCTGAATTAGGGCAAAGTTCTAAAAATTCATCCATGGTCTCTCCTGATAGTATCAGCAGTAAACTATCTCTCGAATTGGAGATTTTATTTAGCGCTCATTTCCTCTGACAGACCTATTATTCTTTATTTGGTTCAACTACCTAAACAGGTTGGTTTTAAGCAGCAATGGATTCCACAGGTCTAGGAGCAAAACAATGTCATGAATTTTGTCTATGGATGAGATATGGCAATGATTCATCAACAGTAAAAAAACAAAGCATCAACAATCAGATTGACGTCATAAATTTGAAATTAAGGTATCATGTAATTCATATCACGCTAGAGGAAATTCTCTAGGAATATTTGATTATATTTCAGCAAAAGGAATCAAGTTGAACTATTCAGACTTTGGGTCTGTGAAAATGCTGTGTACAATCATTATTTATAATTAAACTGTGAGACAAATGGACTAAGAATACCGAATTAATCAGAATTAGTCAGTACCTTCATAGAACAGCACGATTTCAGGTAACCCTTTCCTTCCAGCTTAACCACATGACAATACATACAACAGCCATATGCTTATTTCCAAAACTGACTGCTAAGTTTTTCAGAACCATTCAAGACAGAAAATATTTCACTTTAAAACAGATAAACAAAACAAACAAGAATGTTCCAATGCACAGCAATTTGGAAAGTTGTACTCTTGATGTTCTCATGAGAATTGAGCATTATTGCAGCTTGAATATTTTAACTATTTTACATTACCTTCGTATCCATCATTCCTTCTGTGACCTCACCCATTTCCGATAAGATAGCCAGTGCTTCTGGGAGCCCATACTTTGCCCCAGTTTTGGGTTTATCACTGCAGAACTCACTCTGCCAAAAAGGAATTGCCATGTTATAAAGTATATCTGTTATCCCTTGCACAGTTAAATATTTGATCAACCTAATCCAAACTGAAAGTGATTTAGGAATCTAACAGCTAGAACAAGCCCCTGCTAAACTGAAAGAATAATACAGTGTTCACTCAATTTTTGTGTGTTTGAACTTCGCGAAAATCTATACCACGGTTTTTCAAAAATATTAATTAAAAAGTTCTTCACAGTTTTTTTCCCTATATCACAATTTTTCCCACCCGACAACATCATATGTCATCGCCAAACTTTTGTCCGCCTTTAATAATTTTTTTTAATAAACTTTAATAAATAAACATGGTGAGTAATAATCTAAATGGCTGCTATGCGAATGGGAAATTGTAATTTAGGGGTTTAAAGTGTTAAGGGAAGGCCTGTGATACTGTTCATAGCCAAAAATAGTGTATTTACTTCCGCATCTCTACTTCGCGGAAATTCAACTTTCGCGGGCGGTCTCGGAATGCATCCCCCGCGAAAAGTGAGGGAACACTGTAGCTTGATTGCACAAGAAATATTATGCTGCCTTTAGGGATCATGAGATGAACTAAATCTGGAATAAAAAAATCTCACATTCCAGCATAATTTTTCATGTTTAAAAAAGAATTACAATAGAGGTTTTAAATCATAGGATCTTTTCCCAAAAGTTATAACAATTTCTTTTAATATCATACCAAGCTACACAATGCTTCCCTTCCCAATTTAGCTATAAAGTTAGTTAGCTAGATTGACATTGCAAATCAGACTTCTTCACAAACTGGAGAGTACAAGAGCATGAGAGAAATAAAACACGCACGTCAATAGAGCTACTGTAGCAACAAACTTTGGTATTGTTAGTCCTTGGTTAGAGCTATTTGTTCAATGACTATTTAAAATTACAAGAGCACTGAATGAGGGGAATTATGACTGCTGCTCAAGAGTTTTGAACATGATACCTTCCCCATAATGTAAATCCAATAAATATAGAAGCTGGCAGAAAGTCAGCCTTTAGCTTAATAAACTGCATGGTCTTCACCTAATGCCAGCTGTTCGGATTACCAGAACTGCTGTTGCTAAACTGTATGGTTATATGATGTTGCATTTTGTGACAGTGTCACTTAGTGATGACAATTTTGTTTGCAATTGTCGTTGTAACCAAAAAAAAGACTACCCTGTACATTTGAAATGGTCCTGTGTTGAAACACATTGAGTGAATTCAGAGACTGTATCCATTTAATTATGAGAAAGCAATGCGTTAACACAAAATATAGTTAAGATAGTCCTACACCATTCATAAGGCATCATATACCGTATTTTTCGGTGTATAAGACACACGATTTTACTGCAAAAAGGTGCTTTAAAAATTGGGTGCGTCTTATACATTGAATGTTGTGGAGGTCGCCCAGCAGCCCTCGGCAAAAGGCTGGCAGCTTGACCCCAGGGATGGGCAGGGTGCTGGGCATTGCACCAGCAGCAAAACCTCTCTTTCTAGGTGGCTGCCCGGGGCCTACAGCTGGCAGGGAGAAAGCGAGCATGCCGCCCAAGTTAGCTAGTCCCGATGGAGGTAGCAGCAACTGCTGAGGCAGCTCCGGGGGCTTTCGTTTGAGGAGCCAACCAACAACACGGCGAGGTGGGGGCTGATGGAGCCGAGCCCCCTCATGCCAGACGAACAGGGCCACCCAGCGGGCCTTCTCCATTAGCTGGATTGCACAGAGCGCCAAGGGGATGCCCGCCCGCTTCTCCTCAGCTGCTGCCGCGTTCCCCCACCTCACCAGCCCAGCAGCGGGCGTTCCTTGCAGGGTCCTGGCCGGCACTAACTCCAGTTCTGATGCCCGTGGCGACTAGCCGACCCCATCCAAACTGGGGTCAGTGCCAACAGGGACCCCGCAAGGAACGCCTGCCACCGGGCAGGTGAGGTGGGGGTGCACAGCAGCAGCTGAGGAGAAGCGGGCAGGCATCCCCTTGGCGCTCTGTGCAATCCAGCTAATGGAGAAGGCCTGCGGGGTGGCCCTGTTCATCCGGCACGAGGGGGCTCGGCTCCATCAGCCCCCACCTCAATCTTCTGCCTTCGGGGTTGCCTTTGGGAGATCGCAGTGAGGCAGGTGAGGTGAGGGTGCGTGACGGCAGCTGCCAAGAAGCGGGTGGATGTTCCCTCGGTGCTCTGCGCATCCAACGGATTGCGTTGGAGAGCGACACGCCCCACACTCCAGCGTCCTATCCGCCATCCAAACTGGGGACAGAGGAAAGGGAGGGAGATAGATAGGAAAGGCAGACCCTGAAACTGTCCTCCTCAGAGAGGCGTTTTCGCTCGTCTGCTCAAAAAAGCTTTGGAGGAAGCTGAAGGGAAGAAGAAGGGAGGGGAGAGTATGTGTGTGTGTGTGAGAGAGAGTGATATGATGGGAAAGCATCTTCCACAAGAGACCAGCATCTGGTCCCGAAAGACATTTTCCCTACGTTCATCTCTCACGGGAAAGCCTTGTCCCAACTGCGGTGGAAGGCGGTGGGGAGAGGGTGGCGTCTGGGCTAACATCCTAGAGGGGCGGTGTGTGTGTGTGGTCTTTGGGTAGATCCCCCCCTTTGCTTTTTCGCCCCCCCCCCCGGCAAAAGTGCAAACTGGGCTTCCATGTTTTAGCAAACCAAGAAAGAAACCCAGGTGGGTGGCTAGGGGGTGGGTGGGTGGAGTGTTATCTTCCAGCAAAGACCCTTCTCTCATGACTGGTGGAGGAATTCTGGGAGTTGAAGTCCACTAGTCTTTAAACTGTCAAATCTGAAGACCCCTGAGTTATGGGTTAAGAGTGCAAGGGTCTTCAAGCCTGGCAAGAGTAAGGCTCGTGGACTTCAACTCCCATTCCTAAAATAGCATGACTGGTGGAAGAATTCTGGGTGTTCAGGTCCACAAGCTTGAAGTCCTTGAAGCTGTCAAGTTAATAAAAAGTGTACATGGTTTTAAAAAGTGTACGGTGATCCCTCTATTATCGCGAGGGTTCCGTTCCAAGACCCCTCGCGATAATCGATTTTTCGGGATGTAGGGTTGCGGAAGTAAAAACACCATCTGCGCATGCGCGCCCTTTTTTTCTATGGCCGCGCATGCATAGATGGTGGAGTTTGCGTTCCCCGCCGCCCACGCAAAGGGGAAACCCCATTCGGCTCCTCGCTGCTGCTGCGCTACCGAGCAGATCAGCTGCTGGGCGGCCGAAGGAACCTTCCCTGGGTCTTCCCCCTCTTGCTGGCGGGCGGGTGAGCGGCGGGCATCAGCGAGGAGCCGGGGTTTCCCCTTTGCGTGGGCGGCCGGGAAGACCCAGGTTGGGGGTTCGGGGGGGTGCTGGGAAGCCCCCCAGGCCGGCTGCGACCTTTTAAAACAGCCGCGCCGCTTCCCAGCTGAGTCCTGAAGCCAAACGCGGAAGTGGGGTTTTTTTTAATTAATATTTTTTTAAAAATCGCAATATAGCGTTTCGCGAAGATTGAGATCGCGAAACTCGAGGGATTACTGTACATGATTTTAAAAAGTATACATGGTTTTAAGAAGTATACATGGTTGTAAAAAGTATTCTACTACGCTGGTATTTTATTAAACAATATAATATTACACCATTTGGTTCAGAACACATCTTTCCTTGTTTTCCTCCTCTAAAATCTAGGTGCATCTTATACACCAGCGCGTCTTATACATCGGTGTGTCTTATACACCAGAAAATATGTTAAGTATTAAAATTCCCTCATCTTCCTTCTTTAACTACCAAATTTTTCAAAGTTCTTCCAATAGCTCCAATACATACCAGGTCCTGCATTTCCTTCTGAAGCCGTACCAAGGCTTTTCTCGTCCCAACAGCGAAAACGTAGGTGTCCATATCATCATCATTCATAGTAACTTTTATTTGCTGGATAACACATGTAATAATAGCCACATGTAGGTTATTTTACCTAGGAAGGCTCACTAGTAAATAATATTTTAATCATATGGCAAAAAGCATAAATCGAATAACAAATGCCCACTTAGCCAAGATTAGATCAAACTTAAGGACAGCTCCAGGATCATTCTGAGAATATTCATTCATTCATTCATTCATTCATTCATTCATTCATTCATTCATTCATTCATTCAATTTGTATGCCGCCACTCTCCGCCGACTCCAAGGGGCTCACAACAAGAACAATACAAATCCAATACTTAAAAATACTTTAAAACCCTTAATATAAAAAACAAGCATGCATCTCATACAAACCATACACAAAGCGAAAACGGCCCAGGGGAATCAATTTCCCCATGCCTGACGACAGAGGTGGGTCTTAAGGAGTTTGCGAAAGGCAAGGAGGGTGGGGACAATCCTAATCTCTGGGGAGAGATTCATGAGGGTCGGGGCCGCCACAGAGAAGGCTCTTCCCCTGGGTCCCGCCAGACGACATTGTTTCGTCGACGGGACCTGTAGAAGGCCAACTCTGTGGGACATAACCGGTCGCTGGGATTCGTGCGGCAGAAGGTGGAGATATTCTGGTCAGATGCCATGAAGGGCTTTATAGGTCATAACCAACACTTTGAATTGTGACCGGAAACTGATCGGCAACCAATGCAGACTGTGGAGTGTTGGTGTAACATGGGCATACCTAGGGAAGCCCATGATTGCTCTCGCAGCTGCATTCTGCACGATCTGAAGTTTCCAAACACCCTTCTAAGGTAGCCCCATGTAGAGAGCATTGCAGTAGTCAAGCCTCGAGGTGATGAGGGCATGAGTGACTGTGAGCAGTGACTCCCAGTCCAAATAGGGCCGCAAGTTGTGCACCAGGTGAACCTGGGCACATGCCCCCCTCGCCACAGCTGAAAGATGTTTCTCTAATGTGAGCTGTGGATCGAGGAGGATGCCCAAGTTGCAGACCCTCTCTGAGGGGGTCAGTAATTCCCCCCCTCCCCAGGGTAATGGACGGACAGATGGAATTGTCCTTGGGAGGCAAAACCCACAGCCACTCCGTCTTATCCGGGTTGAGTTTGAGTCTGTTGACACCCATCCAGACCCTAACAGCCTCCAGGCACCGGTACATCACTATATATCTCAAATACACTATAGAATTTTCTCAGTAAAATAATAACTACCAAATGTCTTAAAGTGGCAAGAAAGGCAGACAGTTTCTCATCTCATGCATTTAGCAACTGGAAGAAACATTTTGGTTCATTTTATAGAATACCGCTAATGATCATTTACCAACAGTCATTGGGACAGGAATTCCAATGCTGAACATCACAGTAGTAAAGCTGATATCATGTGACTGCATCAATTTATGAGAACAAACAATCCCGAATGCCGTCATTAGGCACATCCCATGTATTCAGTATTCCATGTTCAAGTGGTTGGAACCTCCTGCGAGTTTCCCCATTGAATCTGTTTGTTTGAAATTAGCGGAGAAGATTGCAAATGGCAGTCACATGACCGGAAGATGCTGTGATGTCATAATTTCAAGCCAGTCGCCACGCGCCTAAATAATCACATGACTTTAGGGACACTGTAATGGCTGCAAATAGGTACTGTCATAGGTATCCTTTGTTCAGGGATGTCATAATCCCTGAACAAGGGGATACTTTTATTTGCAGCATATCATCAGAATAATACTGGTCATTTCCCAGGAAAAAATAGTCTCCCTTCTGATTATAAAATGTGCATATAAATACTTATTCTGGTGCCAACTGACATGATGATAAAACCCACATGCTTTGACTCTGAATTTCTACTAAAGCACATGCTGCTTCTGGGATTTAAAAGAAAATGTCGAAAAATTTAAAAACTTATTTTTGCAGCCATATGGGCTACAATTTGTGAACTTTTGTTAGAAAAAACAGAAAGCAGTGACTCCCACTGTGAGAGTAAAAGCATCACACATACAGACCTATAATTTTAATAAGCTATTCAAACAAGTGTTATGAATATATATTCACTCAAGCTATTTTTGATTATGAAATTAACACATACCACTTGATCACAGGCTGGCCTCATCATGCGTGCAAGAACATTCAGCAAGTCTTGTCTCTTAAGAAACTGAAAAGTGAAAAGCGCAAAAGTGTGAGAACTTCTCATCCTTCCATTCAGGCCCCTAGTCCAACGAACATGAAAAGTTTTCTTGCTGTGAAAATATTGATTTGTATAAAATATTCATTCTGGAGTTTAATATATTTTTATGCTGCTTTTCTCCCACAGTTCAAGGCACTGATACACATTAAGGACCCAGATAGTGAAAATTAACTTCTCCAGTCCAGACATCAGGCAAGACAAGATATGCTCAGATGTACCTCCAGATTATATATTGGGCCTATCTATAATATCCATACCTAGGAGAAGCTTTAAGTAAACAAAATTAGAGTACAAAATTTTGTCTTGGGACTCTGGCATCATGCTGTCTTTTTCCATGGGAAATTAGGAATCCTAATCTTCCTTAGTGATTAGAGGAAGGAATGATCCATTTCAGGGGATATAAGTTTTATTTACTTGCTTCCATGTCCTTCATGATAAAGTGGGTGGAGTAGAAGACGTGCATTGTGCAGTCAGTTTTTTGGTTTGTTTTACAACAACCTGCACCTAGCAATTCTGCCCAGCATTAATTCCATTTAAGATTACCATTAGTGTTGGGCGATCCGAACTTGCATAGTTCGGGTCCGTGCAGAACTTTGCGCGGTGTGTGGCATGCCAAAGCTGAACCCGGACTTTTAAAAAAGTCCGTGTTCAGGTTCAGCATTCACTCGAACACCGTAGTAGGCAGGAGGTGGAGATAGGGAGGGCTCTGACTCAGCGAAGCTGGCTGAAGAACTCTGGGAGTTGAAGTCCACAAAGTCTTAAAGTGAGGTTGGCTGGCTGAAGAACTCTGGGAGTTGAAGTCCACAAAGTCTTAAAGTGAGGTTGGCTGGCTGAAAAACTCTGGGAGTTGAATTCCACAAAGTCTTAAAATGAGGTTGGATGGCTGAAGAACTCTGGGAGTTGAAGTCCACAAAGTCTTAAAGTGAGGTTGGCTGGCTGAGGAACTCTGGGAGTTGAAGTCCACAAAGTCTTAAAGTGAGGTTGGCTGGCTGAGGAACTCTGGGAGTTGAATTCCACAAAGTCTTAAAATGAGGTTGGATGGCTGAAGAACTCTGGGAGTTGAAGTCCACAAAGTCTTAAAGTGAGGTTGGATGGCTGAAGAACTCTGGGAGTTGAAGTCCACAAAGTCTTAAAGTGAGGTTGGCTGGCTGAAGAACTCTGGGAGTTGAAGTCCACAAAGTCTTAAAGTGAGGTTGGCTGGCTGAGGAACTCTGGGAGTTGAAGTCCACCCCAGCGCTCTTTGGAAATGGGAGGGGCGGCAGGCAGAGGGGAATCCCCCCCCCCACTCTCCAACCCTCTGCGTCACCGCCCGGCTGTCATCTTCTGTGAAGAGGAGGAGGAGCCGGGCACCGGTGGCGGCGGAGGAAGGCGAACACCGGGGAGCTGTCGTCCGGTTGGGAGGTGAGAGGAGGAGGGCTTTAAAAGGGTGGAAGGAAATTATTGGATTATTATTGGATAAATTATTGGATTATAGGCGGACTATTGGAGCACAAAGAGGGAGGGGAGGCGTGGATTTCCCACAGACTGGGGGGGGGGGGAGTGTTCTAGCTGGTGGTTTTCAAAAGTGTGTGTGTGTGTGAGAGAGGGAGAGTGTGTGTGTGTGAGAGAGAGAGAGTGTGTGTGAGAGTTTTGTGTAAATATGTGTATGAAAGTGTGTGCGCGTGTGTGTGTGTGTGTGTGTGTGTGAGAGAGAGAAAGTTGTGTGTGAGAGAGGGTGCATGTGTATTTGTGTGGTGTGTGGTGTGTGTGTGTGGGAGAAAGACCACGCAGGGAAGGAAGGCTGGCAGGCGACAGTCATCGCCCCACTTTTTTTTCACCTGCTCCGTGCCTTCCTTCATCACTCCTCACTGGAGAAAGTGGGAGGAGAAAGGCGGACAGGAACCGACTCTTCCTCCCAATAGAATCGGCCACGTTGCCAAGCAAGCTGACGGGTCCTACCCGGCTCTTTCCTGGCCCGTGGCTGTATTTCCTCAACTCCCCTGTTTCGGCCTCCTTTTACTTGCAGCGCCATTCCCAAAGTGGGGAAATTTTGGGCTCAGAGGTGGCTTGGCTCTCCCCCCGTTGCGCCCATTGCCCAGGGAAGCCTTAGCTCACCCCGGCACTCTTTGGAGTGCAATGGGGGGGGGGGGAAACTGTGCTGCTGCTGAGCCCAAAATTTCCCCGCCTGGGGAATGGCACTGCAAGCAAAAGGAGGCGGGGAATCCCATTTCTTGCCATCCAAGATGGGATTCCAGGGGCGGGGCTTTGACGTCACGGAGACTCCTTCCTGGGCAGGGCCGAAACAGGGGAGTTGAGGAAATAAAGCCACGGGCCAGGAAGGAGTCTCCGTGACGTCAAAGCCCCGCCCCCGGAATCCCAGCCTGGGCGGCAAGCAAATGGGATTCCCTGCCTCATTTGCTTGCAGCGCCAATCCCGAGGTGGGGAAATTTTGGGCTCAGAGGCAGCACGGCTCTCCCCCCCTGTTGCGCCTATTGCATAGGGCAGCCTGTGGCTGCGGCCTCCGAGCCTTTTCCGCAAGAAATAAAAGGAGACAGGCAGCCGCGGGCTGCTTTGGCGGAAGATGGGAGGGCGGGGCCAGAAGTGTTGGGGTTCGGGTTCGGTGAACTTACCTGAACTCCGTCACCAAGTTTGGCCGAACCTGAACTTTGTTGGGTTCGCCCAACACTAATTACTATCAACAAAATGAGCTTTAGCAGTTCAGTAAATGTAAGAGTACTCTACACACAGTTCAGATACTGCAAATTCAAGATACTGTTGTTAGCTATGACTAGCTATATAATACCAGTTCTTGCACAACTGAACTACCTTCCTCTTTTTCTAACATACAGTTCAGCCTTAAATATTGAAATTCTTTGCACAGTATTTAATTATTAAATTTGTATGCTGCTGAACCTTCAAGACTAATGCTATATCTCAGCCAGCTCACTTTATGTGCCTACAGTCTGAGATTCTCAACATAGGCCCTGGAAGATAAAACCTTCGTTTTCAAAATCTCTATCTCTGAGAGCAGTTATCTGCCATCTATGATTTCCCCAATGTCAGAATAATAACTTCTTCTGGCTCCAAAGTTTCAATTTTTTAACATTTTAACATTCTTGCATTGTTGAATGAATGCTTGCATTGTTTTTCTTTTTTTATACACATTTTTTCTTTTCATCAGTTTTTCTTTTCTATTACAGAGAAAAGTAATACAGTGATCCCCCGAGTTTCGCGATCTCGATCATTGCGAAACGCTATATCGTGATTTTTCCACTCGATGACGTCACTCCCTTCCTTTCTCATCTTTCTTTCTCTCTCTCTTTCTCTATCTTGCTTCTTCCTCTCTCACACTCTCTTCCTCCCTCTCTCATCTCTTTCTTTCCTTCTCTCTCTTTCTCTATCTCTCCCCCTCTTGCTCTCGAGCGGCAAGCGAGCAACCGGGCGGGCGGGGGAACGGGCAAGCGGCAAGCGATCTTGGGGTTTCCCCTTTGCCTGGGCGGCGGGAAGACCCAGGGAAGGTTCCTTCGGCCGCCCAACAGCTGATCTGCTCCGCAGCGCGGCAGCAGCGAGGAGCCGAAGATGGGGTTTCCCCGTTGCCTGGGCAACGGGGAAACCCCATCTTCGGCTCCTCGCTGCTGCCGCGCTGCGGAGCAGATCAGCTGTTGGGCGGCCGAAGGAACCTTCCCTGGGTCTTCCCCGCCGCCCACACGCAAACTCCACCATCTGCGCATGTGCGGCCATGGAAAAAGGGGCGCGCATGCGCATGCGCAGATGGTGTTTTTACTTCCACACCACTACATCCCGAAAAATCGATTATCGCGAGGGGTCTTGGAACGGAACCTTGCGATAATCGGGAGATCACTGTATTGTTGCTATTTGCAAACAATTGGCATTCCAGGAACTTCTTTGGTTTACTGCAAAATAATCCACTGCTAGAGTTGGAATTTCTTATACCTTGAGTTGTATAAGCATGCCTTCACAACACACTCTACCGGAACACCACAAATTATAGATATGTTCATTCTCTTGGTTCAGTTTGCCTGTACTTATGGCTTCTTTGTTTGTGCCATCATCACCTTGAAAGAAAGAATATACCAATAATGGACATTTATTATTTATACTGAGCTGATATTCCCAGAGAGAGAAAGTTACTGCAACACACTATTCAAATACAGTGATACCTTGTCTTACAAACTTAATTGGTTCCGGGATGAGGTTCTTAAGGTGAAAAGTTTGTAAGACGAAACAATGTTTCCCATAGGAATCAATGGAAAAGCGATTAATGCGTGCAAGCCCAAAATTCACCCCTTTTGCCAGCAGAAGCGCCCATTTTTGTGCTGCTGGGATTCCCCTGAGGCTCCCCTCCATGGGAAATCCCATGTCCGGACCTCTGTGTTTTTGCGATGCTGCGATTTCACTGAGGCCCCCCTTGCTGGGAAACCCCACCTCCGGACTTCTGTTGCCAGCAAAGCGCCTGTTTTTGTGCTGCTGGGATTCCCCTGCAGCATCACAAAAACACAGAAGTCTGGAGGTGGGGTTTCCCATGGAGGGAAGCCTCAGGGGAATCCCAGCAGCACAAAAACAGGTGCTTCGCTGGCAACGGAAGTCTGGAGGTGGGGCATCCCAGCGGTGGCAGTGGGTTTGTAAGGTGAAAATAGTTTGTAAGAAGAGGCAAAAAAATCTTAAACCTCGGGTTTGTATCTCGAAAAGTTTGTATGATGAGGCGTTTGTAAGACGAGGTATCACAGTATTCCTGCTTTGTTGTTGTCTCTCAGCCTCTTCTAAGTGTCAGCAAGAACCTTGAAAGCTTTAAATGACTTGTATTACCTAGGTAAGTATTTCTTTTACCACAACTTCTCTTTCAATTAATCTGCTTTTGACTGATCCCACTTCATCATTTTATACAATGCTGGGATAATTCTCATAAAATACTGCACACTGTGTTTTCTCACTCCTTTGTGATCTAATGATTTTGCCTGCCACTATCCTCTATAACAATAAACTCTCTCTGTGTCTCTTATTCTTTCTATAAACTTCAGTCCATAAAGTTTAAACAATGCAATTTCAATTTTGCTATTAATCATCCAATATTTAGTGTTCAATGCCTCAGTTCCTCTCCTCACTATCCTCCCAAACAAGTTCTTTCATGCTAAATCATAGTAATTGCATACATTTCATACTTTAAGTCAAGCAACAGGAAGGCTCTGAAGGAGATTTAAAACCTGATTAATTCTACATACCAATTAATGTTCCTTGTTTTCTAAGTCCTCCTCCTGCAAAAACTACATTATTATATATACTACCGTGAACTGCACTAACTCTAAGAATCTGTGGGTTTTGTCTGTAATTTTATTTTCATAGGAAAAAAGGATAAATCATAAACCAACTCACCAACTAGTGCAAAGTTACTTTCAAGTAGTTCTCGATGACTACTGAACCAGGCCTGGGCCAGACGATTGTTCTTATTCTTTCCAATTATATAGTTCATAATATAAGCAAGAAGTCCTGTCACCATTAAAATTTCCATGTAGTAACTCTCCCAACTATTTTGAAGATGTGCAGGCACCTGATGAGTTTGAACTTTTGTTAAAAGGTATTTCATTTAAGCAAGAGAAAAAAACCATTCCCAACCCAATTCTTGGCCTCCTAATTATAATCAACATTAAAGTTTTATTAATTTAGCAATCAGCAATTCTAATTCCAGGCACAGAGAAAAATACTAAATCAACATAATCTATTCTTCCCATAAGTGTATTTTAATCCTCTGAAATGCCATTGAATACTGCTGAAATAACAATAGAATATTTATAGTTCAGGGGTGAAATGAAGTGTCTGCTACTCTCTGAGCTTGGCTGTTTTCTTACAGATACTTCATTGCCCAAATTACCCAATAGCACACATGATATTACCTAATTTGGGTAATGAAATGTCTGCAAGAACTACCAAGCTCAGAGAGCACCGAGGATTCCTTAATGCTGAAATACTGCAGTTGAGAATTTTCTTAAAATTTATCTGATTATACTGTGTCATTTGGATCATATTTATGATTTACTATAATACCGCAAGGCTTTAAGCATCTAGACTTTGTTATTTAGTTATAATGTCCAAATACGGAGTGATGCTATGAATATCGGTGTTTACCAGGGTTTATAATAACCTTTGGAATAAACCCACTTCCCTCTGTCACCTCCATTTATCAACCAATTAAAGTCTACCAAGAAAAGTTCTAATATTTTTGAAGAGTTCGGGCAAAGGAAAAACATAAATTAGCATAAATTACACATGCAGAGGAGGGGGAGGGAAAGAGGTAAGTAGGGGCTTCTGTACACACATATACACATGCACTCAGAGAACATCTACCCCTATTTCATTCAAAGAGATTAATCCAAGACATTTATGATTGCAGCCTTAATTTAAAAAGTTCAGGAGAAAACCTAATACGAGACATTAATTAGTGATCACATAGAACTTTTCATAATGTTCACGTACATCAACAATAGTAATAGGATCCTTATTTTTGCCAAGAGATGCATCAGGTTTTTCTTCATAACCTTCAAATTCCTCATCATCATATGGCTCACTTTCTGTATCACTTTCCTGCAATAAGGAGGCAAAATATACCAAAAAAACAATCCATTGTTTCAGGAAAATGAGATAGTAAATCACTGACTTTTAAAAATATAGCTATCTTCTGCTTTCTGCAATTGGACTTTCTTGAGTTTTTCTCTGAAAATGTTTCACTTCTCATCCAAGAAACTTGTCCAGTTTTAACTGACTGTAGGGGAATGGAAGGATTTATAGCCTTTGCAGTCATCTGCTTGTTAGCCTTTGAGGGTCAGTCATTTGTGTTAGTTGTCTGAGAGTCATTGAGGCCACTTGGGGGTTTATCTATTTCCTCAGAGTAACCTGAATGTAAAATGGGTGTGGAACTTTCTTGGGACTGCTGAAAGCACTGAATTGTAAATAGGAGATAGTTAGCGTCATACCCCTGCCTCTCTGTTGAGAAAAGGCCGTTCAGTTTTAACCTAGATGGCCCCTTTAATCACACTTTCAAACCAGCGGTCCTCTTTGTGTAGAATATGAACTGTGCTGTGTTCAAAACAGTGACCTTTCAAATGAAGATTGACTGCTGAATCTTGTCCTGATGAATTTATTCTCTATTGTGCCACACTTTTATAAAGTGGTTATTCTGTTTCTCCAATGTACAGATTTGCACATATCTTGCTGCAATGTACTGCATATACCACATTGTTTGTGTGTGTGTGTTTTGCCCTTAAGCTGGACAAGCTTCTGCCTTATTATATTCGTGAGTTTAAAATGTGCACATATCTTGTGTTGCTACAACATAAATTGTAGGGAACAACAACACTGCTGTTCTCTCTTTTGCCTGTTATGAAGGAGCTCCTGTTTTTCATTTGATCTTAATCATATCTTTTTTATGGATTTGATGAAGATCCATTTAGCAGAGCCACAAGTTCGGAGACCTTCTTTAATGTGTTTTTGTTCCTTCTCTTTTCCCTCTGCTGGTTAGCACAACTTCAATACAGTGGTATAAGGTTCTGATTACTCTGTGTTTGTGCTCCACTTAATGGTAAGAATGAAAATATAAATACTGATCTATGTGTGTAGGTTTCCTGTATACATCAATGCAGGGGTGGGTTGCTTAACTTTTCCTACCGGTGCGCTGCGTGCACATACATCCGCAACGTGCTTTTGCTTCTGAGCATGTGCAGAAGGATGATTTTCCTTCTGCGCATGCTCAGAGTGCCGAAAATCATAGAAAATTATTTTAATAAAGATGCTAAAGCCCATGGACAGGCATGATTGTACCTTTAAAATTCAGCAGAGATTTCTGTTTTATGACAGTTCTTTTCTTACATTAAATAAACTGTACAATAGCTATTTTAATTATCGAGTAAACTTCCTAAAGTATCTACATTGAACTTAAAAAAAAATCTATAACTTCCATTAAAGAGAGAAAAATTGATCCCATTCCTTTGCTTACATCCCTGATGTTCTTCTTGCAGACTTTGGGATACTGTATGTATGTATGTATGGATGTATGTATGTATGTATGTATGCATGCTTGTTTGTATGTATGTATGTATGTGTATGTATGTGTATATATATATATATATATATATATATATATATATATGTATATGTATATATATATCTGATGTTCCAAAACTCCTTAGATTACAATAATTATGTATAAATCAGATGAGACTACACACATTATAGATTCACTGCCATTCACTCCAGGATTCTATGATACTCTTCAACACAAGTTTCCTTGCTGATTTTTTTGAAATCAAAAACTTATTTTACTAAAGAAACTAGCCAATTAATACTGATACTATGTCAAGCTTTATACAATTGCTTAAATTTTATGGAGTTTATATAAGATATGTACCACAGAAACACACGAACTAAAGAAAATAGACAGTATAATTAGATTTCCTAGTAGACAGTCTTACAAATTTTATCTCTTTGCACCAAAAGAAAAAAGACAAGTTAAGACCTTCCTCTCATATCACCTGCCCATCAGCATCCTCAAAATCAAGGCCTTCATCTTGTCCTTCAAGTTCTACCGTGGCTTCCTCCTCTTCCTCTTCCTCTTCCCCTGTAACAATCCGCTGGGGAGATTCTGTGGCTTCAATCACATCTTCAAACTCAGCAAAATCATTGTCATCATATTCCACTAAGTCATCATCATCAAACTCCTCAAATTTGGCTGAAGAAACGCCCCATAGAATTAAGAACGCAGTCACCAAAACCCACCAACTTCTCATTGTTGCTGGGGAAGAAAAGACTCAATAAATAAAAAATAGCAAAGGTCTAAAATTTTTCAAGTTCAAAATCTTGTATTTTAATATAGTAGTGAAAAAATTTAAAACAAACAAGAAAAAGTGTGCGGTCAGTAATTGTGTTTCTTTCAAAAATGCAATACTTAAATAAGATTAAGGAGAATCGTAACAAGTTGTGGAACTAAACCCCAATAATTAATAATGCATTTCACAGAATAATATCTTATTGTAACTATCTTGAATTTACTCTAGTATTATATGAAAAGACCACAATAGTTCTGTAATAAAGACAAGAAGTGACTTTACAAATGTTGAATTAGATTTCTGGGCATCTTTTCCATACTGGATAATGATATTTTGAGAAAATTATTTAGTTTTAGATTTTTTTTTTAATTTAAGGAATTTTAAAAATTTTTGTCTTTATTATTTTTGCATATAACTCAAGACAAATTCTTTCCCAAGACAACCCTGATGACTTTTGCCCCTAAAGTGAGACTAGAATTTACTTTCAAGAGTTTCTAGTCTGGAGTTTAACTACTAGATCAAGCTGGATAAAACTCGGGAGAAGTGGCGTGGCCAACACCATGGTGCTACGGAGTTCCTTGTACTCCGCTGGGGAATCACAATATCTGTGCTGTTAGGAGACCCGGTTTGGCCAGAACCGGGTCAGAACCACCCTGTAGGGGTGGGGAAGAGAGGCGCCTGCTGGTAAGCTGGGGGAGGGGGCGGCAAATGCCCCAGGGACCCAGCTTTGTCCTCTTGGCCTGCAGTAAACGGAAGACGATGTCAAGTGTCGTCCTAGCTGCGGTGGCCACAAACAGCAGGATTAAATTAGATAGATTGGAGTCAACTGGGAAAAGGATTCTTAAGTGAAATGCTGGAGAATGTGAAGAAAGCAGGTGAGTGACTTTGCCAAGAGAAAACATTAGATAAGTACTTTAACAGATAAAAGGGTTAAAACCCTAAAGTGGGACTAGAACTTAGTCTGGAGCTTATATTAATAGAGAAACAGCAGATATGCTACAAATAAAATAATACAGTTCATATCCCAGATTCCCTATTTTCTTTACAACTGCCTTATGAGAAAAGATAAACAGAAGGATTAACTAGTCCTATGGATTACTGAAAATGTGTGATTTATCTGGGGTTTAATGATCATTGTTATTTATTTATTTATTTATTTATTTACCTCTACCTGACTTAAAGCATAGTACAGGCACACAAACTTCACCCCCCCAATTAAATTTGTAGTAATAAAACATTAGCACAGCTATCTTTTGCTGTGAATTCAATGAAAGAGTAAGAATTTTACTACCTCTGAGCCTTGTGGATATGAACCATTTAAGATGGAACAGACTCAGACAACCAGTAATCATATGTATTTTGTTTTTTAAGTTTTTTTAAAATTTCGTTTAATTGCTATCTCACATCTAGTTTCTCAAGTTTGGGATTAAGTTTATCAGAAATCCGTACCCACGTTTTGATGGTAGGATAATATGTGAACTAGTACAATATATCTGAGGGTAATAAATTAGCAATGACTCCACACTTTTTAAATTTCTCATGCTTTAATAACAAAAGGATTCCTACTCTTAATCTGACTGTTGGAATTCCTGAACTGCTTTATTTGTTTGTTTATTATCTCTCTATCTACCGGTGTCTATCTGTCTACCGGTATCTCTCTCTCTCTCTCTCTCTCTCTCCCTACCTACCTATCTACCGGTATCTACCTAGCTACCTACCTACCAGTATCTATCTACCTACCAATCTACCTACCTACCTACCGGTATCTACCTAGCTACCTACCTACCAGTATCTATCTATCTATCTATCTATCTATCTATCTATCTATCTATCTATCTATCTATCTATCTATGCAGTCCTTCAGGTTTGGGCGGCATAGAAGTCAAATAAATAAATGAATAAATAAATAAATATTTAATGTTGCCGCCTATTCGCCCATGGTGACTCAAGGAGGCTTACAGAATATAAAACCACATTTAAAATAATAAAAACTAACAAAAAGAACCAAATAAATCAATATAGCACTATTATGTTAGATTGATATGCCCGGAGGCAAGGAAGATGCTTCATATCTGTTGTAGAGATGCTTAAAATACGTGTCTGCAAGCATTAAATAAATAAATCTAAATAAACACATTAATAAGTATATCCATGCCAAACCCAAACTACTTGTCTCATATTGAATATACATAATGCAAACCTATTCTGCCTGTACTTCAAAAACATAATTTATTTATTTCAGATTGCATGGTTCCTTATCATGCAACTTTGGACAATTAACAGATACTTTTTAATTTAAAAAATACAAAGGAAATCATTAAATAACACACAGAATGCAATTCACGTTTAAAACATTATTGGCTTGTATAATATCCTGGGCAGTTCCTTCAAGGATTTTTCTTCAAGGCTAGCAGGACTCAGACCATCCAAATTTCAAGGGGAATGTTGTACAATAGGGAAGGCATGGTAACAGAGAATCCCTAGCAACTGAGGATGCACGTCCCCTGATCCCATGAGATGATGCTGTTTAATTAACGAGGCCTGGAACATGCCAACTCTTTGAGTTTTGTTGAAACAGCAGAGATAATTAGATACAAATAATCATGCAAATATCCACATCTTGTTCTATTAAGGACTTTTCAAGTGACTACAAAAAATATTGAATGGCGTTGGAATCTCATTGGCAACCAGTGCAGTTTATGCAACAATAAACATACCCATGTGTACCCCCCACCCCACACACCAGTGGTGGGTTGCTCCTGGTTCGGCCCGGTTCTGTGAACCGATAGCGCTGGCGGCAGGAGGCTTCGCCCATCCACTCAGGACACTTCTGTGCATGCATAGAAGTGTCGTGAGCGAGCGAACCGGTAGCAAGGGTTTTAGAACCCACTATTGCCCCATACCAGTGCCTTCTGGAATGGAATAATAATAATAATAATAATAATAATAATAATAATAATAATAATAATTAATAATAATTTATTAGATTTGTATGCCGCCCCTTCGAGGACGCGGAGCGGCTCACAACAATAAAACATCATATACAAATCCAATGAATGGAGCAGAATAGAATAGAATAACAGAGTTGGAAGGAGTCTTCTAGTCCAAACCCCTGCTTAGGCAGGAAACCCTACACCACTTCAGACAACATCTTCTTAAAAACGCCCCATGTTGGAGCATTCACAACTTCTGGAGGCAAATTATTCCACTGATTAATTGTTCTGTCAGGAATATTCTGTAGATCAGTGATGGCGAACCTATGGCACGGGTGCCACAGGTGGTACCTGGAGTCCTATCTGTCGGCACATGAGCTGTTGCCCTAGCTCAGGTCCAGCATGCATGTGTGCAGATTTTTGCACAGAGGCTCTGGGAGGGCATTTTCGGCTTCCAGAGGGCCTCTGGGGGGGATGGAGGAGGGCGTTTTTGCCCTCCTCAGGCTCCAGGGAAGCCTCTTGAGTCTGGGGAGGGTGAAAAACGCGCCTGCGGGCCACCAGAAGTTGGGATATGGGCTGGCAGTTTTTACTCTCTCCAGGCATTAAATTATGGGTGTGGGCACTCGCGCAGGCGCAATAGTGTGTGCGTACACTTTTGGCAACCAAGGGAAAATGGAGTTCAGAGTGGTTTTCAAATAAAGCCCCATATAATGTGCACTGCAATATTCTAAAATGCAAGGTCACTAAAGTGTGAGTGACTATGAACAGGGTTTCTTCATCACGTAATGGACCCATTTGGCACAACATGGATTTATGCAACAGTCATCCTAGCTATATCTTTACAACTCCATTCAGAACTAAAAAGGAAAAATGTCCAGATCTAGATCAGTATTTCCCAACCTTGGCAACCTGAAGATATCTGGACTTCAACTCCCAGAATTCCCCAGCCAGCATTTGCTGGCTGGGGAATTCTGGGAGTTGAAGTCCAAATATCTTCAGGTTGCCAAAGTTGGGAAACACTGATCTAGATGATGCCTAAAGCCATTTGGTCTTGCTAGAGTTAAACCTCAGCCTGGTCTTTTCTTCCTGGTCTGCACCTCTGGACACTGAGACAGAAAAAAAAAGTTGTGCTACAATTGAGATACAGGTAGTCCTTGGTTTACAATAATAACTGAGCCCAAATTTCAGTCATAAGTCAAGGTACCATGTGACTGGATTTGAATTTACCATTGTTTTTTACAATAGTCATTTAGTGAATACCATGATCTTTAAACAAATCCATTTCCCCCAAAGTTTTGTAACTTTGAATGGCTTTTAAGTAACCAGTTGTAGTTGAAGACTGTATGTACACAATTGGGCTTTTCTTCTCACTCAATCTAAACTGTGATTATACTATGTGGCCATTTGTCATAATATGGAAAATTGTGAAATTAAAAAAAAATATAGAGAGTCAGGTGATATGCACTTACATTATCCTTTTAAAAATGTGTATATGCCCTAGCTTTGTCACTGAAAAAATAATTCACAATTCATTGTTTTAAAATTCTTCTTGAAAATTGTAAAACCTATTTCTTGATATATAACATAATACAACATAATGGTAGCATAAGAAATAACAGGAAAATGGAGAAGTGGAAAAAAATATCAGTCCAACTCATTGACCTTTGTAACCACCTCGGGATTTGAGCTGAGAATCAAATCATTCTATTGGCACAATAACCTACATATGCTAGTAATCTACTGAAGAGTGTTATACATTCAATGGCCACTATTTTAACTATAATTAACAGACCACTAGATTATATTTTTTTAAAACAACATGATGAGGTTTCTCAGTAGTCCTGACACCAGAATATACTTGACTTGAATAGATAATGTATTATTTAAATAATTCGATCTTCATAGCATATTGCTTGCAATTTCCATAATTCTTTCTGTGATTAAAGGCTTAATGATAGATTACTTTCTAGATACTGAAATACAACTCCCACAATTCTTTACCACTGCCCAAGTTAACAAAGGACACTGGGGATTGAAGTCTGTAGCTGCTGGAGAAGGCATCAAGCTGCCTAACCTGCCTAACCTCAATATAGTTAATGGATTTATGGTAGGTGTAGTTTGACCCACCCCAAAATTACCAATGTTAATGTTTCAAGAAGGCAGCATTAAATTTCTAAATGCATGATGGATCTGACATCTTGGTGTTTCTAGCATTATTATCACTGAGGGCTACAAAAAAAACCCTGCATTTGTAGAGCAGATTGTAATTACTATTGCACATCAGGAGAAGGAATCTGCTAGCCTTTTTAAAAAGCTTTAGTTAGACACACAACTGTCCTACTTAACCTAACAGTTTAAATTTTTATTATTTCAGTGTGCGAATGGCTTTTCCAGGATTGATCTAGAAACCCCCCAAAAAGGGTATCTAAAAACCTGTATGTATGTGTGTGTGTGTGTGTGTGTGTGTGTGTATATATATATATATATATATATATATATATATATATATATATATATATATATTTATATGCGGTATATACTGTTTATATATATATATATATATATATATATATATATATATATATACACATATATATATATATATGTCACATGTTTTTGCTGAATTTGAAACACACCGGCCAGTAAGTAATCTGCTAGCCATTTTTAAAGCTTTAGACCAGGGGTCCCCAAACTTGCCAACTTTAAGACCTGTGGACTTCAATTCCCAGAATTGAACTCCACAGGTCTTAAAGTTGCCAAGTTTGAAGACCTCTGCTTTAGACACACAATTTCCTACTATGTATTTATTTATTTATTAATTAATTAGTTGGATTTCCTAACCAGTTTCCTAATAGTTTCAATTTTTATTATTTCAGTTTCGCAAGAAAGGCGTTCGCAGGACAGGCCTAGACAAAAAAAAGGGGGGTATCTAAAAAAAATCCACCCGTGCAAATGATTTAATAAATATCCAAGCCAGATTTCCAACTGAGCCTGTTTCAACCAGAATAAATCATCTTCACCTATTCAAGGTGGCCGAGACGGCTAAGAGTGCATTTCAGGTCATCTGGAGGGAAACGAGATGGGGAAAATCTAGCTTCGGTGCCGACGCCAGACCCAGGCACACACCTGTGAGAACGCAACCCTCGTGTACAGCCAATTTGGGGGCTGTTTTTCCTCTCCCAGTATGGGCCACGTCCACGCCTTTGCTGACTAAGGAACAACGTTATCATTTATTTTACTATTTAGCCTTACAAGATAGAGCTCCCTCCCTTCCCTTCCCCTACCCGTATCTTAGTCCTCAAGCCCTCTTGCTCGATACCTCAGATCAGGGTTTTAGTCTCTCAACGTTCCCAAGACCAACTCGCTCCTCCGCTAGGTTGAACAATTCCAACACGGTGGCTTTCTTTCTCTCTCTCTCTCTCTCTCGCTCGCTCGCTCGCTCGCTCGCTCGCTCGCTCGCTCTGCCGTTCTTCCTCGTAATTTACGTCACTTGCGTAAGTTGGCGCATGCGCCTTGAAGTTGAAAGAAGCCGAAAAAGGAAGTGGCCGAAAGAGGGGCGGGGGCACATTGGAAGAGAGTGAAGCGGACGTTCCTTAAAAGCATGGGTAGGCAAAGTTGGCTCTTCTATGACTTGTGGACTTCAACTCCCAGAATTCCTGCGCCAATCATGTTAGCTCAGGAATTCTGGGAGTTGAAGTTCACATGTCATAGAAGAGCCAATTTTGCCTACACCTGCTTAAAAGGATACCTGGCTGCCTCCAAGTCTTGAGGTTTTCATGATTTATTATTAGAAAGGAAGGACTGAAGTTTTCCCTTGTTCTGGAAAAGTATGCTCATGTCAAGTGAAGGACAATTATTTAGGCTGCAATCTAATAGATGTTTATATCTGAGAGTAAATACCATTATTTGAGGAAAATGATCTCGGTTAGATTGCATTATAATTTGAGGTTCAAACTATGGCAATCAGTGCTCATTCTATTAGCACTTCCCCTAAACAATGGCTAAAACAGGGTGAAAGTAAATTATTTCTGTTTTATTTATAGTACAGTATACCCTGCATGCAATTAGAAATGCCCAATTGGATTGTGCTATCACTGAATTTCTACTTTCTGACCTGAAACATTCCAGTATTCAAAATAGTTGTAAGGTTTATTAACAGTATGTGCAGTTCTTCATACACTTAAGAGCTGAAAATTTCTGTTAAAATTGTTTAATACCATAGTATAAGTGCATGTTTGATGTAAGATATCTCCAAAGCAAGTGACTTTTCTTACACATGGGAACCACTTAGACTATGAGGTAATACAGAGGACAAGTTAGAAGTTGTTTGCCATTATCTTCAAAAGAAGTTTTTGATGAGAAATTTTCTAATGGTTGCCCATTTAAAAAGTAGCCAGGTATACCGTAATTCATCAAAGATTGAGTGGGTATTGCCAGCCTGCAAATATATACCATGTAAAGATTTTATGTTATCATGATAATAAAAGGGACTTCAGAACTTTAGTGTGAAACACACAAAGCTAGAACCTTTAAAATTAGGCAGAAGTTACTTTCAAAGATGGGATTTCTTGTTAACTCCAGCTCCAATATTTTTCTTTCTAGTAGGATGAGTTTGGAAAGCAGTGTGTTCACTCAAAAAAGAAATGTATCATTCACAAAAGGCAAACAATTTATTTTAGTATTTAATCTTTAATTTATTTAGCTATTTTTGTTGTTGAAACATGTTGTTTGGAATTGCAAATGCCTAAGAATGTAAGAAACAGTAGCCTTATGTTTTCTCCACTTCTTTTATAATGCATCTTGGGTTGGTAAAATTGGGTTAATATACAATGCATCTTGGGTTGGTATAATCGGGTTCAGTTATAATGCATAACACATTTTCCCCACACCGCCCTTTAATATTTCTTGAAGAAATTATCTCGGTTCAAAAAAAAGAAGAAGAAGAATCCACAGTACAGTACAGTATATAGAATTCAAGTGGAGGGGCGGGGAGGAGAGAGGCAAAATAGTACAGTATTACATAGATCTGGAGAAATAAAGCCATGTGCTATACTACTCTAAGTTTTTTAGCTCTATGTTCCCCTCCTTCGTAGTTTATGACTGGTATCAGACGTCATCAAGGCGCGCAGGGCTGAGTTAAGGCCCACAGTTTGGGAAGGAGGTTTATGTGAAAGGGCCCTTCAAGAGCAGAGTGTCGATCTTGCGTGACGTCTGTACGTCACGGTCATTTCAGCAGGCAACGTCTACCTCCTCATTTGTAATTACAGCAGTCGAGCAAAAGAAAAGGAGAGAGGGCAGTTCCCCAAATACCCGAATAATAAACGGTAGGTTGAGCGGAACGGAAGCGGAGGAAAGAGGCAGAGCAGAAGGCCTAAGGAGAGTCTAGACCGCCCGGGCTTTGGCCGTTGGTTAAAGAGGAAAAGGAGGGGGCGGGGTTGAGGCCTAGTCGGGGCACGTAAACATTTGAAGCTCATCGTTTTCACTTTTTCTTCTATCAGGTAAACCTCCTTTTTGTATCTCTGGCCAGACCTCTGGCCTGCCTCGAGGTGAGTAAGAGAGCATATAAGATCAGTTCGGAAGAGAATAGATTTGAGAAGGTAATGCAAATTATATGAATGTTGGCTTATTAAAATAAATGATCAACTCTTACTTTAGCTAACTTCTTAAAACACTTATTCCTAAAAACAAGTGATGGGGGTGATTCTTAGTCTCGTGTTAAATAGCCCAGTGAGTTGCTTAGTCTATGATGTTATATCTGTTTGTTTATTAATAAATAAAGTAATGTGCTAATTTTTCTGTACTTTTTAATAAGCAGGGCATAATTTATTATGTGATAAATACCAATTGTTTAAAGTTGAGTGAGAAATCTTGGGTTGGAATGGAGAGTAGGAGGAAATGCTTTTTTCTCTCTTTTTTACAATGATTAGATATTTAGAAGATGAGCAGAGGAGGGACCACTGATTTTTTTTACAAAAATCATGGTAGAAAAATGTTTAGAATAGTCACTACTCTGTTGCAGTTTGTCAGTGTATGGAAAGAAGCACATAGTCTAGGCTGCAATGAATCCAGCTCCTCATTCACCTGAATGAATAAAAGGTTGGCAAAATTATTTTCCTTTACCATATAGAGAACCAATTAAAAGGGAATGTCTCAAGAAAAAAATGATCTAACTTCTTTAATATAACATCTCTTCCCCATCTCTCACAAAAGGGTTGTTGCTGCAGTGTCTGATTTTAATTACAATAACCAGTAAAAAGCAACTATGTAAATCCTTAACAAAAGTAGAATCCTTGTTTCTAAATACTTCTATTAAATTAAGTTTTAACTTGCCTATTTTGAATTCTTAAGGTGATGTCCTCTAATAAATATAATGGGACTAGTTTTGACACTTTCCTAAAGTATGGTGGTAATTGTTAAAAGTAATAACTTATTTGCCTGTCTTTTTTTTTAACTTTTATTATGTAAACTTTTTATCTTTTAAATGGATATGTGGTTTTAAATTTGATTTTATCTTTCATTAGCTATATTACCAACACCATGAATTGGAACAAGGGTGGACCTGGCACTAAGAGAGGCTTTGGTTTTGGTGGCTTTTCAATATCTGCTGGGAAGAAAGAGGAACCCAAGCTGCCACAACAATCTCATAGTGCTTTTGGAGCCCCTGGTTCTTCTGGGTTTGGGAAGACAGCACCACCTCAGCTGCCATCCTTTTACAAGATTGGATCTAAACGAGCAAATTTTGATGAAGAGAATGCGTAAGGTCTTATTTTTCCACATATATTTATAGGAGGCAAAATTCCCAAAGTTTGATGATTGTGTTACCTAGCAGTATCTCAAAAAAGCACCAATGCTGCATGTATAGATTTTTTAAATTAGAGCCAGTAAAATCAGTATGATCTAATTAATTTGTTTTTAAGCTGCACTATGGCACATAAGTCTTGAATGCAGCTTGAACTGTACCCAGCTTATGTAAATAAATAGTTAGAATATGGCAATTACTTAATTCGTAGTCATATAATTTATTTTAAGATACAGTTTCTGTTTTATGCTGCTGGCTTTTTGATAACTCAATTTATTTTGGAATTCCTTTTTCCTCTTTCTTTAATGATTAGATACTTTGAAGATGAGGAGGAAGATTCCAATAATGTTGACTTGCCATACATTCCTGCTGAAAACTCTCCTACTCGTCAGCAATTCCATTCCAAAACAACTGACTCAGATAGTGAGGATGATCCATTGGAGGCATTCATGGCTGAAGTAGAAGTAAGTTACTATTTCCCTGGAGAGGGGCAGTATACAAATCCAATAAATAAATAATAATAAATAAATTTTACAAAGATTGCCTGACATAAAAATTTGTTATTTAGAAAAGCAACTTATACTTTAAGTCTGATCTTCAAAAGCAAGAAATAAAAATATTAATCTTACTCATTTGAGCACTTTTAAATTTATTCTGAATGTACTTTCCGACAGATTACCCATCTTATATTACATAAATGAAAGAAAAAGCAAATAAGAGAATAAAGTAATTGTTTATCTTTTTAGCTATAAAAATATTTTGGGTTGCTATCTCAGGAAAAACCATGCTTTCATGAGCATTTGTTTAAATCTGATGCTTATTTTTGTTAAACCTTGTCAGTCACATCAGATTTGAAAGAAGGCACTTCAGTTTTTGCTACCATTGAAATAAGCTTTTCAAGTTCAATGAAAAAAATCTGCACTTGGTTTATCAAATAACGTACAGGTAGTCCTCTGGTTATAGTGGCAGTTGGAACCGGGATTGCCATTGGTAAGCAGTGCAATTTTTAAGTGTGACATCTAAGTTCATGTATTCAGCACCATGGTAAATTTGAACAGTTGACAAATGAGTTGACTTAAGATAAGGACTATTTGTATTTACTTGCTTATAGATCCATGAACTTCTAAGTAATAGGGATTTTGTTGGGAGTTGATATTAAATATGCTACTTTTTAAAATCATGTTTTGTGATTGATTAGGATCAAGCTGCTAGAGACATGAAAAGATTAGAAGATAAAGATAAGGAAAGAAAGAATTCAAAGTAAGTTTACTATATTATATTCCTACTGAAATAAAAGTTTATCAACAGTGCTTAAGCATGTTATCATTACTTCTAGCTAGATATTTTATTTTCATGCCAAGATAGTTCTCTAAAGGCTATGAGTTGGATTTTAAGGGTTAAATTGTATGGGGCTAGTATATGATTAATTCTGATTTATGACAAGCAGAACTTGACTTTTTAGTCCTTATCAGGTTTAAAATTCTGTTAGCGTTTCTCATATTTCATATATTGGAAATTCTAGTCAACTCTTCAGAATTTGGCAAGTTCTGGGTTGGAGGTGGGGTGGAGTTGTTATAAGAAATGTGTTTTGATTGCAGCTGAATGTATCTATTTTGAGTCATTTTGGTACTATCAGGCTGAATATATGGAGCTGGGTATGTGGAACATTTGCAGGGAAGTTTTGTTTCTCTGCTTATTTTTCCAGGGGTATACGCGATGATATTGAAGAGGAAGATGATCAAGTGAGTTTTCTTCAAAATCTTTCTATCTCTGTAAAAATGAAATCGGATCCCTTGAACAAATTAGTGTTAAATCTGTCTTAGTATAAGAGGATGCTTTTGACCATATAAATCACAGCTGAGAATGTGTAAGTAGACACCATTAGAGAGATCATGTAACACAATTTTAATAGAAACGTCTGTGATAGTTTTTCATTTTCATACTAGAACATCCAATATGTTTAGACAGTACTACAACTTCTTAGTATATTACAGAAGAGCTTCATGTGTAGTGGTAACAAATTAGTATGTCTTTTATATCCAAAGTATCCACTTTCTACATTTGTACAGTGGTTCCTTTATATTGTTGCTTCTGTAATGAGTGGAAAATCATCACCATGTTACAATGGCAGGTATAGTGTAATTATCCATTCCCCTAGAGTCCACTTGTTAATCTGTCTACAGGAGTCTTTTCAGTCAGGAGCTTACTCAATTCATTATGGATATTTTAAAAGTAAGTTATGGCAGCGAGTATAAATTAGGAAAAAATTCTTTAGCAGAGCCCTTTAGAAAACATAATTCTAGCATGTTTGAGTGACAAAAGAAGACCATTCCATTTATATAGTTACCAATACCCATTACCAAAGCGCAAACTCAATCACAAATCTTTTTTAGTTGAAAGACCACACGACCAGACTTGCTTCACAGTTATTTTTACAATGGTTGTAAAGCAAGTTACTCTGGTCATTAACCACATGGTCAGGCAAATACAGCATTTAAAAATGTTGCAAACCATGGTCACATAACTACACAATACTGCAATTGTTTATTGCTCCCGAAATGCAACATTATTTTGGGGGCAGCAATGGTAACCTTGAAGACAGTTCAAAAGTAGCTTTTTGGATATCTGTTGTAACTTTAGTCATTAAATGACTGATTGTATGTCAAGGATATGTAATAACTGCCTGTATATCACTGAGTTGATAATAGCTTATACGTGTTTAGAATATAGAAATAAATCTTTTAAAAACAAAAATTTAATTTATAAATAGAGTTGTGTCCTCATCTCTTCCCATCTTTTCTTATTTGGTTCATTTATGACAGTGAATCTGGCAAGGTACTTACACTATGCAGAGAATACAGTGATCCCTCGCTTTTCGCGGGTTCAAACTTCGCGAAACGGCTATACCACGGTTTTTAAAAAAATATTAATTAAAAAATACTCCGCAGTTTTTTTTCTATACCACGGTTTTTCCCACCCGATGATGTCATATGTCATCACCAAGAGTCACTTCTCTCTCTCTTTCTCTTTCTTTCCTGTCATTCTCTGCTTCAATCATTTTCTCATTTCTCTTTTTTTCTCCCTTTTTCTATAACTTCTCTCTCTCTCTCTACCTTC
Organism: Erythrolamprus reginae; assembly: GCF_031021105.1. Taxonomy (NCBI): domain Eukaryota; kingdom Metazoa; phylum Chordata; class Lepidosauria; order Squamata; family Dipsadidae; genus Erythrolamprus; species Erythrolamprus reginae. The sequence goes on from NC_091963.1 coordinate 117,461,429, forward strand.
CACTCTCCCCCCTCTTGCTCTCTCTCTCTTTCTCCCTCTCTCTCTCCCTCTCTGTGAGAACGCCTGCCCCACCTCTCCTGCAGCCCCCTCGCTGATAGCTGGGACGAAAGCGCTCTCAGCTAAGAGACTGTGAGAGGGGAGGGGCGGGCATTCTCAAAGCGCTCAGAGCGGCTACCGGCCGAATGAGGAGGATGAGAAGCCGTAGCCGCCAGCGCTGCTGCAGGAGGACCTGTGTCCCAAGAAAGCCGGTGAGGGGGGTGGATCGGGCGGGCGGTAGCAGCGAGGGGGGCGGGGGCAGCCGACATTCAAAGCAATCTTTGCCGGCCTCCGCACTTTCGTCGCTCCCTGCCCTAATTTCAAGCCCGGCTCCTTGCGCTGCCTTGAAAAAGGGTGCGTGGGGGTAGTTTTGGCTGTCCATAACCAAAAATGGTGTTTTTACTTCCGCACCGCTACTTCGCGGAAAATCGACTTTTGCGGGAGGTCTTGGAACGTAACCCCCGCGAAAATTGAGGGAACACTGTACTTAGATACATCTTTCCCAGTTTTTTAAAGACAGAAAACTGGAATAACAATAGTTAAGAAATACCGTATTTTTCAGAGTATATAAGATGCACTCCCCTACCAATAGAAGGTGAAAATTTTGGTGCATCTTATACACTGAATGTAGCCCCATCTACCTGCCAGCCCCCACCCTTTAACCTCCCAGCAATTTATCTCCTTGCCCCAAATTGCTGGGAGGCAGAGCTATTTTGAGTGTTATGAGCCTTATTTTCTTCTTTATGTCCTTTTGTTATAAAATAGAATCAACAATTAGCTGAAATTTCACTAACTTAATTAAAATTTCACCTGAAGGAAAATAAAGAAGGGAAAAGCTTTACATCTAACAGATTGCATGCTGAATAACTCACTGATTCTGATTACAATACCAATCTATGCAAAGAAAGAAACTTAAAACTGGTTCCAAACTGGTAACATTTCATAATATTTCCCATATCTGTGCACTAATGTATATCTTCTCCCCCCCCCCAAAGTAGATGTGTCTTATACGCCAAAAATATGGTAGTTAAAGGAGTCAGTTAATAAAATTGGTTAGATGTACATATGGAAAATTTAATTCAGGTTTTTTAAGGAATGTGGATAGGTGGTTCCGCTGAGTGTAAATTTATATTTTCTTTTGAAAGAAGGGAAGATCTTATTTAATTCCTTTTCATTTTATCTTTAGAATTGAAATTATGAAAAGATTCTAAAGAAAAATTTATTTTGTCCCATAATGCATGTATTTGTTACCCTGGGTCTTCATAATTGCAGCTGGTGTAACATCCCCAGGTCATGTGATTGCAGTTGGGGTGCTTGGCAATTGGCTTGCAAACACAGGGTCACATGATCACCATTTGCAACTTTTGCTGCCAATTTTTGCCAAGTAAAGTCAGTAGGGAAGCCAGCAGGAAATCACAGTTAATGGTTATGAGACTGCTTCAACTGCATAGGGACTACCATAATTATCATTGTAATTTTGCACAGTATTACTTAGGGACATAGTTGCAGCTCAAACTATTTTTGTTAAGTGAGGACTATCTATTATCACAGTCAATCTTCTCATATGCATCAGATATCCAGAAAAGAGTTTGGAATGTAATTAGTATGATACTTAAATATATTCTTTAAAAATTACAGATTAAAATTATTTGGAACAATGTCCTTTGTAGTTTTACCTGAATTTTTTGTAGAGATCTACTAGGTTCTTTTGGATTCTGTACATTATAAAAATATTGTTCATGTTTGTCAGTCACTGTAGTTTCATTAGATATTTTTTGTGCTCAAAATGCAATTCAAATAGACTCTTACTGCTCTTCCACACATTAAAGTAAACCTTAATGTGGTTAGCAGTAAATTGCATTTCTTCCTTCTCATCTGTATGCAGTTACACTTTTCTGTTTCACTGCAGGAAGCTTATTTCCGTTACATGGCTGAAAACCCCACTGCTGGTGTGGTTCCAGAAGAGGAGGAAGATAACTTGGAGTATGATAGTGATGGCAATCCAATAGCACCATCTAAAAAAATTATTGATCCTTTGCCACCTATTGATCATTCAGAGGTAATGAAATTTATTCTTTTTGTAAAATTATATCAATGTTAAGCAAAGTTATGTCAATAATATTGAAGAAAGAAAACTAGGAAGAAAACACATCCCCTAAAGGCAGCAGCCCCCAACCTTTTTGGGCACCAGAGACCAGTTTCATGAAATACTATTTTTCTGGGGTGGGTGGGTATGGTTTCAGTCAATCGCACATCTTCAGTTGTGTAGCCTGGTTGTTACAGGCTATGAACCAGTACTGGTCCATGACCAGGGGATTGGGAACCCTTGGTATATGCATTCAGTTTATTTTATATTAGACCAAGATTAGATATTAATAGCTGAAATAGTTAGGTAAAGGATTTTACTTCGACAAAAGAGTTTTATTTTGTTTCTTGTTTTCCTTACCTTAACTGTCAATTTGATGTTTAATGTTTCAAATGTCCTGCTAGCATTATCTGGTGATTGAAAGATCATAATATCACAGCAGCTAGCAATGGTTAGTTTTATCTGTTCAGATGGCATTCCTCACTAATAAGGAGTAATTGACTTACAGATTGAATACCCGCCCTTTGAGAAAAATTTCTATGAAGAGCATGAAGAAATCACCAGTCTCACTCCACAACAAATAGTGGAGTTGCGCCATAAGTTAAACCTCCGGGTAAGGTGAAAACAAGAATCCTTTTTTTTGGTGGACTCTTTACCTGTTCATACATATTATTGTGTACTAAATAGAGGCTGGATCTTACAGCAGTATCGTAGCAGATCAAAGAATGCTTTTCAAAGGGAAAGAGCTTGGATAAAAAATATGAAAGGAAAGGGGGATATAATATTTTTTTTAAAAGAAAAAATTGGGGCTCTGGGGAACTGATAGATAAATGTTTTGATTTTGACAATTTGTCACATTTTTCCTGTTTAGTACTATTTTAACTCATGTAGCACTATTCTTTGTATGTTTCCTGGGCTTCCAGTTTCTGGTTCATTAGTAGTGATTTCTCACTGTTTACTTTTCTTATGTCCCATCAAGTGAAAGGCATAGGGGTTTGACGATAACTGATTCTCTTCCTATATAACATTTTGTATATCACGTGTGATCCACGGCATCCCTCCCTCAGTGTCATGATGATAGCGTCAATATTTGGAAACAATTCAGTGATACAATATTGATCCTCTTTTTTTTCTCCAAGACCAAGAATCATATAGGAGCAGGAAGCCTCTGAAGCAAGCCCACTCTCGCACATATTATTAAAGCACTCTCAAATGATGCTGTTGAAATTCAAAAACAAAATGGATGAAATTAATAATGTAATTTTTAGCTCATTTGAGATGTGTTTAAGGAAATTTAAGATGGGATAAAGAACAGTTTTTCTCCCAGAGTCCCAGAAAAAAAAGTGTAAAAAATTCAGCCTTGCCTCTTCCAGTAATATGGAAAGCAAGTTGTTCAGACTGTTTCACCCTATCCCTTCCAAAAACCTGGGCAAATAAGTAGCCCATTTCTGCTCTACACCAACAGGCATATTATACAATTTTCTTAAATGAATAATATAAGCACTTAAACTTTGGCTTGTCTAATTAACTTCTCTTTTTCCCAGGTTTCTGGTGCTGCTCCTCCAAGGCCAGGAAGTAGTTTTGCTCATTTTGGTTTTGATGAGCAACTTATGCACCAAATCAGAAAATCAGAATATACTCAACCCACTCCTATTCAATGTCAGGTGAGTATCATTTTGAGAAAATAGGGAGAGGTTTATCAGTTTTGGTTACCAAATGTAACAGACACAGAGCCTGAAAACCAGTCTGCCTCTTTAAAGTAAAGAATGTTTTTTTTATATAAACATTCCTACAAAATTAGAAATTATTTAGAACAGCAGTTCCAATCTTCCTGACTCTTTGGACCGGCAGGAGTGGCAGTTCTGTGCAAAGGAGCTTCACACATTCACTCACCTCTTGCATGGCCCCATTCCCAATGGGATGTACACTGGTACCAGTTCATGGATCGCCGGTGGGGACCCCTGATTTAGAACAATTTAAAAAATTAACTATTCTGTCTGATTTCTCTTAGAGCTCACAAATCTGCAGAATGTAACCAGAAGATAAATTATTTTGTTAAACACATGGTACAACTTAGAATTTAATACAGGACTATAATTTCCTAAATAATCAAATTTCTTCTGATTGATTTATTGATTGATTAGACTTTTATTCCCCTTTATTTTTATAAGGCGGCAAACATATATTCTTTCCTCCTCCTGTTTTCCTCACAACAATAGCCTTGTGAGGTGGAGTAACACTGAGATGAGTGAAAGGCCCACAGTCATCCATCTGGCTTTCATGCCTAAGGCAGAATTAGAATTCAGTCCTTTGGTTTCTAGATCAGCCTTGAGTACCAGAAACATCTCAGGCAGTGTACTACGCTTAGGTATACTACGCTTAAATATGATTTTCCCCGATGAATTAATAAGGTACCTGTAACCATATTGCTGAAATGTGGTTTTACCTATCCCTTATTGATATAATTATCAGTTATAATTATAGTCTTTTTTAATTAATATTTTTATTGATTTTTATAATATAAAACACATACATGACATATAACGTGCTCAGTGATCCCACCACCAGACAATCAATCATACCCCACCACCAGTTGGGGGTATTTCTTGCATAAATCATTTAAACCCAAGAGTGAAATATTTCTTTACATATTATAGAGTGATTCCAACTTGTTTCTTATAGCTTGGTCTCGGATCCTACTTGCCATATATCGTCTTACCTTGTCCCATCACCTCATCAACTGTTGCAAATCAGTTTCATTAATCGAATTCATCCTTTCATCCCTAATCTCGAATTGAATGTGGTCCACCATATACCTATACCAATTTTGCATTGTCCATTTTGTTGCGTCTTTCCACCCCAAGACTATTACCGCCGGAACGCTTTCTATCGCTGCTTGTTTTATTTCTCTGTATTCTCCAATCTCACTACTTTTTACTAATACTGCCATTTCCTTAGTAATCGTCCATCTTATATTTAATATCCTATTAATATCCTCTTGCACTTTTTGCCAAAAGTTCTGCACCACTGGGCATTCCCAGAGCATATGCATAAACACTCCTTTATCTTGGCACCCATGCCAACAGATACCTTTAACATTCTGCTGAAAGTGTGCAAGTTGAACGGGTGTGTAATACCACTGATGTAATATTTTCCTTCTCATTTCCCTAACTCTTGTATTCTTGATTTTCCTTATATTCTCTACTGTATTTTCCATCTCTTGCACCTCTACTTGTATCTCATTTTGCCACCATTTAGTCAATACTTGGATCACATCCCCTCTGACTTCACTAACATCTTATATATATTGCTTGCTTGCGCCTTAGTACCCTCAGTTTTTTATCTTATTATTTTCTCTAGCTCTATCTCCTCCCTAAATAGTGCTTCTTTATTCTCCCTTTCATTCAGATATTTACATATTGCATTTATTTGTAGCCATCTTCCCTTACCCAGCCACCATTCCATACAATTTCTACTTGGCCTCCCATCCTTCTCATATAACTGTTCTCTTAGTTATCCCTCTTGCCTTCAACTCTCCTATACCCCCATTTAAATTTATTTCATTATCTTTATTTATTACATAAATCGATGACAGTTTTGATTTATATAATCCTATTTTCCCCTGCCATTTTCTCCAAATTTCCATAGTCCCTTTCATGGGACCTATTAGTTTATTTAAGTCGCTCCTATTCCACTTTATAAAGATTAATTCTCTATTTTTCATCCCGTTTATCAGTTTTTCCAGTTTCACTCATTTATTCTCGAATAATTGCAATTCCATTAATCTTTCAATTTGAAATGCTTCCCCATATAGCTCAAAACAAGGAGTTCCCCATCCACCCTCTTTTTCATTCGCTATTAACCACTGTTTTCTTATTCTTGGTCTCTTATCTTCTTCAACCCAGTAATTAAGTTTTTTGTCCCACTCTCTAAACCTGGATGCTGATAGCCCCCCCCCCCCCCCTCTCGGCAGTACCTGAAACAGATACATCATTTTGGAAATTATCATCATTTTCAAGGCTCTTATTTTAGAGATTCTCCTTAACTTTTTCTCTTTCCAGCTCTTTATCTGTTTCAATATTTTCCTCCATATTAATCTATAATTCACCTCCTCAATTTTCACTGGATTTCTCAATAACCAAATTCCCAGATATTTAATTTTCTTTAGTCCTAACTTCAACCCTGATTCTTTCCTGATTTCTATCTGTTCTCTCGGACCTGTATTTAAACACATAATCTCTGATTTTTCCATATTGACCGTCAATCCTGATTCCTGTTTAAACTTTTGTAGAATATTTCTTATACCTTTAATCATCTCCATCGGGGTCTGAGTCAATATTGCATCATCTGCAAATAGGTTTAATTTCATTTCTATTTCCTCTATTTTGTATCTTCCCCAAGTGTTATATTGTCTTATCTTATTAGCTAACATCTCTATTGCTATTACAAATAACATTGGAGATAAGGGACATCCCTGTTTGGTGCCATTTAGTATTTTAACTTTCTGCATTCTTTGTTCATTCACCCTTATATACGCTTCATTCCGTTTATGAATCTCTTTTATAGTTTCACAAAATATATCCCCCATATTTAATTCCTTACATAGTTTATATAAATAGCTATGGATAACTTTATCAAAAGCTTTATAAACATCTAATTTCAAAATTCCTAATTTCCTTTTAGTAACGATAGCATAGTGCATCACATTTATTACATTTCTAATTGGTTTACTTATTTTCTCTCTGTGTAGGGTATTCCAGTGGCACTCAGTGGTAGAGACATGATTGGCATTGCAAAAACCGGCAGTGGAAAAACTGCAGCATTCATTTGGCCCATGTTAATCCACATTATGGATCAGAAGGAGCTGGAGCCAGGTGATGGTCCCATTGCAGTAATTGTGTGTCCTACTAGAGAATTGTGCCAACAGGTAAGTAAATTTGAAACTTCACGGGGAAGAATGTGGGAAAACAAATATTTATGGAAGTAATTATTGTATCTTTTGAGGATTATGCTGAAGGGATTTTAATCAGATATCTGTGGCTATTTCTAGCAACATTTCTGTCTTAGTTATTCATTTTGATCAAAACTACTCTAATTATATAATTCGTCTTGTGAGCCAGTTGCATCTCCTGGCCTGCATTCCTCATGTTCACTTATTCCTTAGTCACTTCCAGCTTGGAATACCGCAACATTCTCAAAATGGACCATCCTTAAATAGAATTAAATTCTGGTTGCCACTTTTACAGCATATGTCTTTATTTATTAAATATATATATATATCACCCCCTCCCCGTTTTACTCTTAGTTATTTTGTGCAGCTTACAAAAATAAAATCCCATTATACAATACAGGTAGTTCTCAACTTAAATTACTTCATTTAGTGACAAAGTTACAATATCATTGAAAAAAGTGATTGTTTGTCATACAACAATAAGTGTAAATTCTCATAGTGATATGATCAAAATTCAAATACTTGACAACTGACTCATATTTATGATGGTTGGAGTACCCAGGAGTCATGTTATTGCAATTTGTGATCTTTTGACAAGCAAAGTCAATGGAGAAACTAGTTTCACTTAATAACTGTGTTACTAACTTATCAATTGGAGTGATTCACTTAGGAACTATGGCAACAAAAATTGTAAAATAGGGCAGAGCTCATTTAAATGTTTTGATTACCTACAAACATTCCCTCCTCACAACATCAATAATCAGACTAGCCACATGAAAGGTTTCATATCACTCTGAGAGTCCTAGATCCGTCAGAAAAACCATGTCTCCAGGACCTTGAAAAAGAATGTAAAAATGGGCCCAGCTTTATCTCCTTGAGGATGAGGTTCCACAGAATAGAGTCTGTGGTTTCTATCACCACACAAGATCTGACTGGCTAGGCATGTTTTCAGTCATCTCAGTAAAACTAGAATCTTGGAATGTGATTTATTGCAGCAGTCTTCCCCTATGATCCAGATGTACAAGAATACAATCTGTACTGTTGAACAATTTCCTCATATGATCCAGATGGCGTCAAATCTGTTGGTCTGTCAGAAAAATCTGTCGGTTTTTTTAGGTGTTAGGGGAAGTTGTAATGATGCTACATGCTCACTTGGGGTTATGAATATCTTTTGAGATGCCTTGGCTCTTGTATTTATTGTGTTTGCTTTTCACTGTACATTCCATTTTGTTATGTATTAATTTTGTTTAGCTGCCCAGAGTTGTTTATGTACTATAGGCATGCATGCACATTTTCTAAATAATTAACTCTCATATGGAGAGTATATAGAAACATAGAAGATTGAGGGCAGAAAAAGACCTCATGGTTCATCTAGTCTGCCCTTACACTATTTCCTGTATTTTATCTTAGGATGGATATACAGTGGTACCTCTACTTAAGAACTTAATTCATTCCGTGACCAGGTTCTTAAGTAAAAAAAGTTTGCAAGTAGAAGCAATTTTTCCCATAGGAATCAATGTAAAAGCAAATAATGCATGCAAATCCATTAGGAAAGAAATAAAAGCTCGAAATTTGGGTATGGGAGGAGGAGGGGGAAGAGGAGGAGGAGGACAGTCATTGCTGAAGGAAGAAGGTGAGGTAAGGGGAATATAAAAAAAATCCAAGATTTTAAGGCTTAAAAAAAAAAAGAAGGACTCTGAGGCGGGAAGGAGAAGCACGCGCCTCCCATACACTGCGCCAGAGAGAGAAACCCAGACGGACAAGAGGGGAGAACCTCCCACTCATTTGACCGAAAGGCGGCAGTGGTGGCTGCTGCTACCTGCTTCCTTTTCCTTCCCATGCTGAAGGGTTCCTCTTCCTCGCATGCTTTGTAGCCAGCGCCTTTCCTTCACTGTAGGGACTTTTCAGTTTGGCTGAAGCTGAGTTGATCCAGCTGGGCGAAGTGTCCCCTTTTGCCTTTCTGTGCCCAGACGCTCTGGGAGACAACCTCGCGCCAGGTGTATGGGAGGCAGCACAAGGGAGTTACCACAGCGAAGTGGTTTACTCCCTCTCTAAGCACCCAGAGAAAGGAAAACTCCATTCGCTCTGGGCTGCCCAGAGAGAAGGGAGCGTTTCTTTTCTCTGGGCACTGGCAGAGGTTTATTCCCTCTCCAAGCACCCAGTGAAAGGAAAACTTTCCATTCACTCTGGGCTGCCCAGAATGAAGGGAGCGTTTCTTTTCTCTGGGCACTGGCAGAGGTTTATTCCCTCTCCAAGCACCCAGTGAAAGGAAAACTTTCCATTCACTCTGGGCTGCCCAGAATGAAGGGAGCGTTTCTTTTCTCTGGGCACTGGCAGAGGTTTATTCCCTCTCCAAGCACCCAGTGAAAGGAAAACTTTCCATTCACTCTGGGCTGCCCAGAATGAAGGGAGCGTTTCTTTTCTCTGGGCACTGGCAGAGGTTTATTCCCTCTCCAAGCACCCAGAGAAAGGAAAACTCCATTCGCTCTGGGCTGCCCAGAATGAAGGGAGCGTTTCTTTTCTCTGGGCACTGGCAGAGGTTTATTCCCTCTCCAAGCGCCCAGTGAAAGGAAAATGCTTCATTCGCTCTGGGCTGCCCAGAATGAAGGGAGCGTTTCTTTTCTCTGGGCACTGGCAGAGGTTTATTCCCTCTCCAAGCACCCAGTGAAAGGAAAACTTTCCATTCACTCTGGGCTGCCCAGAATGAAGGGAGCGTTTCTTTTCTCTGGGCACTGGCAGAGGTTTATTCCCTCTCCAAGCACCCAGAGAAAGGAAAACTCCATTCGCTCTGGGCTGCCCAGAATGAAGGGAGCGTTTCTTTTCTCTGGGCACTGGCAGAGGTTTATTCCCTCTCCAAGCGCCCAGTGAAAGGAAAATGCTTCATTCGCTCTGGACTGCCAAAGCCTCCTTAAGCGCCACTGAAAGACTCCTCTGGCAGCCCAGAGAAGCCCGAGATGGCCAGGATTAAAGGGGGAGTTGCAGGAAACTGGCTGGAACTTCGTGCCGATCTCAAATTTCCTGGGAAATTTTTCCGGGCTCGGATTTTTAAGTAGAAAATTGTTCTTAAGAAGAGGCAAAAACACCCAGTTCTTATCTAGAAAAGTTCTTAAGTAGAGGTGCCACTGCATGTTTATTCCCCAAGCATGTTTAAATTCAGTTACTGTGGATTTACCAACCCCATCTGCTGGAAGTTTGTTCCAAGCATCTACTACTCTTTCAGTAAAATATAGATCTAATGCAGGTTGTAATTTAACTGTCCTTGAAATAGTCTGTGCTGAAAATTGGATGCAAATTTTTTTATCATTCTGGATGGGAACCAAATGAAAGCTTTATTTATAAAATAGATAGATAATAAAGAAGGAAGTGCCAACGCTACATTTCATATCTATAGCTCCATGTACTTTGAGGCCACCAAAATGTTGAAAAGCACCTTTTCTACCAAACAAATGCCTACCGTTGTGCAAAGAAATAGGAAGACCTTTTAAAGTCAAATTTAAAAATTAATTTAGAATTTTTTTCTCAGTTTTTCATTTCTTCATTCTTAAAACCCATATGGTTTTAGATCCATGCTGAATGCAAGCGTTTTGGAAAAGCCTACAATCTGCGATCTGTAGCTGTATATGGTGGAGGAAGCATGTGGGAACAGGCCAAGGCACTTCAGGAAGGGGCAGAAATTGTTGTCTGTACTCCGGTGAGTATTTCAGCAGTATGGTTGTTTTGCAGTGAAGAATAAAATATATTTATCTATTTATTTATTTATTTATTAGATTTGTATGCCGCCCCTCTCCAGAGACTCAGAGCGGCTCACAACAGGAATATAAAATCCAAATCCAATGATTAAAAACAAAACAGTTAAAAACCCTTGATTAAAAACACTCATACAACCCAAACAAACCATACATAAAACGAAGCAGCCGAGGGGAATCAATTTCCCCATGCCTGGCGACAAAGGTGGGTTTTTAGAAGTTGGTGAAAGGCAAAGAGGGTGGGGGCAGTCCTAATCTCCAGGGGAAGTTGATTCCAGAGGGTCGGGGCCGCCACAGAGGAGGCTCTTCCCCCGGGTCCCACCAGACAGCATTGTTTTGTCAATGGGACCCGAAGAAGGCCAACTCTGTGGGACCTAATCAGTCGCTGAGATTCGTGTGGCAGAAGGCGGTCCCGAAGGTATTCTGGTCTGATGCCATGAAAGGCTTTATAGGTCATAACCAACACTTGGAATTGTGACCGGAAACTGATCGGCAACCAGTGCAGACAGCGGAGTTTTGATGTGACCTGGGCATATCTGGGAAAGCCCATGATTGCTCTCACAGCTGCATTCTTCACGATCTGAAATTTCCGAACACACTTCAAAGGTAGCCCCATGTAGAGAGCATTACAATAGTCGAACCTCGAGGTGATCAGAGCATGAGTGACTGTGAGCAGTGACTCCCGGTCCAGGTAGGGCTACAACTTGTGCACCAGGCGAACCTGGGCAAACGCCCCCCTCGCCACAGCCAAAAGATGGTTCTCTAATGTTAGCTATGGATCGAAGAGGGCGCCCAAGTTGCGGACCCTCTCTGAGGCGGTCAGTGATTTGCCCCCCCCCCCCTCCGGGTGGTGGACGGACAGATGGAATTGTCCTTAGGAGGTAGAACCCACAGCCACTCTGTCTTGTCAGGGTTGAGTTTGAGCCTGTTGACACCCATCCAGATCCCAATAGCCTCCAGCCACCGGCACATCACTTCGACCTATTTCTGAAATAGTTTGATTTCTGATTTGCTTAATCCCAACTCACTAGCAGGATTCAGAAAAATTCCAAATGGCAAGGGACAAAGTCTACAGAGACTTGGAGACTTCCAAATGATAAGGGATAGGGAAACTTGGAACAGTGATGCCCATTTCAAATATTTCCTGTAGTTTGAATCACATTGGTATATATTTTATACACCAGGCATGTTAAATGTTTCTGCACAGGGCCGTTTGATTGACCATGTGAAGAAGAAAGCCACAAACCTTCAGAGAGTCACTTACCTTGTGTTTGATGAGGCTGACAGGATGTTTGATATGGGATTTGGTACGTAATCGGTAATAGTGCTTATAAGCATATTTAATAAACAGTGCCCTTGTCCTCTAAAAGTGTTTGTTGTGATAATCACTGGCAAAATTATTGTCAAGACCAATACTATGTTTAATTATTTGCCTAGTAGGCTGGCTAACTACCTTCCGTTTTACAAAATAAAATAACAAAATATTTATGTAATAGATCAAATAATTGGTGCAAAATGAAGGGGGTTTTGCATTTGGGAATGCAGTAAGCATGGAGAAAACAAGTAGTTTTGCCTAATGAAGAATACCAAAAATATGAGGAATAAAGAACAAAATATATGATCTTATGATAAGATATATGATCTTATGAATGTGGATATTAATATCAAGCTATGGTATACTTTCTGTTATAATCTCTATGGTTAGTTGAGAATATTCCTTAATAGTGTCCTTGCATGAAAGGATGCTATAAAAGTATATTTATGAAGATAGATTTTAGTGATCCTTGTCAGGCATGAAAACTCTCTTTTAGAAATCTATGGAAGCTTCCAATAGAAATTTTAAAAAGTCCTTTCTATTAAGTTAAGAAAGTTATAATCAATAAAAAAGAGAATTTTTTTCTCTTCTTGTTGGCGGTAACTTTGAAACAGCTGGCTCTATAGCAGCTTGTTGTCACGCAGGTAGGAAGCATGCAGGAGTGTCATAGGAAACCAGGTTTCTTTTGGACAATCTGTATTCTTTTGGAGAATACAGAAATTATTTGTCTGTATTGAGACTAGGCAAACAGCCTGTATGTGCTATAAGTAGACAAAAGGGTATGTGTGAACTAAAATGGACTGATTTTTTAAAAACTAAATAACTGACATCAATAATTTATTTAAATATTTATTTTACTTACAAATCTTCAATAAAGGATCCTCCAAAACTTTTATATGACTTTAAAGGAAGGACAATTTCAATTTTTTCTTTTCCTAGAATTAAAAAAAAAACTTGCATGTAAATATCAAAATGAGCCTATCAGTCAATGAACAGTATGATGAAGCCATGGTTTTAGCACTACATGCATTAGCAGAAATGATCCTAGGTGTTCCCTTTCTCTATTTTGGGTTCAAGAAAAGAAATAAAATAGCATATAATTTTAAATCCAAACTAGGCACTGTCAGTTAAACAAACAAGCTAATTAAATAATATATCAGTATTTGCTACTAGCTCAATTGAAAGGAACTGCTAAGCAGTTATATTGAATTATTTTAGGTTTTACTGGATTTGGTAAATGGGGAGCTTAACCAGGTGTATCTGTCAATTCATACATGTTCATCTATGGATTTCAGGCATTTTACTTCCTTCCTTTATGCTAATTTTTTTTTGTTCTAACAACTGCACATACACCCCAGGGTCTCATGACTTTATTTTTGGCATTTGGCAATCAACTCACTTTTATGGCTGGTCATAGCATTCTGTTTGTTTAATGATCAGGGAATTCACTTAATTAACATTGGGAAAAGGTCATAAAATATACAGGTAGTCCTCGATTTACGACCACATTGCCAGAATTTCTGTTGCTTAATTGAACATTTGTTAAGTGAATTTTTTTCCATTTTACAAACTTTCTTGCCCCAGTTAAGTGAATCACTGCAGTTGTTAAGTTAATAACACCGTTGTTAGTGAATCTGGCTTCCCCATTAACTTTACTGGTAAGAAAGTTGCAAAAGTTGATTGCATAACCCCAGGATACTGCAACCATCATAAATAAGAGTTGTAGGTGCAAAATAGTTATAAGTCACTTTTTTCAGTGCTGTTGTAACTTTAAATGGTCACGAAATGAACTGTTATAAATTGAGGATTACCTGTCTAGGTGTATCCTCTCCAACACACTTTATTTTACAATCTTACCAAAATTTCTTTTCTCTTGTGATATTCTAAGACTTTAGTAAAAGCATAATGTTTTCTGGAATTTTGCACATTTTATCTATATTAATATATCTACATATATGTATGTGTGTATGTATGTATGTATACATGTATGTTTGCATGTATATATTAATTTATTGAGGCTATATTGGGCATGGTTCGGAGAGTGATGCTTTTCATTGGATTTTGTTCCTTTTTCTTCAGAATATCAAGTCCGATCAGTTGCCAGTCATGTCCGTCCTGAAAGACAGAGTGAGTACGGACTTTCTTAATTTCTGAAAAAATAATTTAGACTTCTCTGTTAACATCAAACCTTGCCAGGATTTACAAATAGAATAGGAGAGGCTAGATATCAAATGCATTACACACTTATATTTTCTTATATATTCCCCATCTTTCTCTGGTTTCATTTTTTCTGTGTTGTCTTAAAGTTTTGTCTGAATGGGCTTAGGACAAGGAAATCTATTTTTTCCTCTTCACACATATGTGGGCAAGTAAAGTAGGGAACTAGCAACCATTTTGAAAAGCAAAGATTAGGAATTGTTCTAGATCAAATAAACCATAAATAGGTTTTTCAGTTTTAGAATTTTACAGCCAGAACAGCAAACATTTGATTTTTGGGTGCTGTGCTCAATGTTTTGGGGAAGAGGTGAAGACAACAACACATACATGATATAGTCTATATAAGGCCATTCCACAGAAGTCGGTGCAGCTGTAGTTTTCATTTTCTCTTTATCTTTTAGGAAAGTAATTTTTTTTCCTTTTCCTTTTTTTTTTTTGCATTTTTTCCCAAGGTACATTAAAACTCTAATTACATTAAGTTCTTTAATATACAGTGATCCCCCGGGTATTGCGCTCCCGATGATTGCGAAACGGCTAATTTGCGATTTTTGAACCCGGAAGTAAAAACACCATCTGCGCATGCGCGCCCTTTTTTTCTATGGGCACGCATGCGTAGATGGCGCCGGGCAGATCAGCTGCTGGGCGGCTTCCCTAGGTCTTCCCCCTCTTGGCGGGCATCAGCGAGGAGTTTCCTTACCGCCCACGCAAACTCCTCGCTGCTGCCGCTTCGCTCGGGCCGCTTCCCAGCTGAGTACTCAGCTGGGAAGCGGCCCGAGCGAACGGCTTGTCCGCAGCCTGCCTGCCCGCGCGCCCGCGGCTCGCACGCCCTTCTCCCGCCCACGCCGTTCGCTCGGGCCGCTTCCCAGCTGAGTACTCAGCTGGGAAGCGGCCCGAGCGAACGGCTTGTCCGCAGCCTGCCTGCCCGCGGCTCGCCCGCCCTTCTCCCGCCCACGCCGTTCGCTCGGGCCGCTTCCCAGCTGAGTACTCAGCTGGGAAGCGGCCCGAGCAAACGGCTTGTCCGCAGCCTGCCCACGCCGTTCGCTTCCCCTCTTGCTGGCGGGAGGGCGAGAAGCCCTCCCCAGCACCCGCTCGCCCGCCCTTCGCCGCTCGCCCGCCCTTCGCCCGGCCACCCGCCCTTCGCTCGCTGCTCGCCCGGCCACCCGGGTTCGGGGGGGTCCTGGCATGCCGGCGGCGACGTTTTAAAACAGCCGCGCGGCTTTCCAATGAGTCCCGAAGACAAACGCGGAAGTTTGACGTTTGTCTTCGGGACTCATTGGAAAGCCGCGCGGCTGTTTTAAAACGTCGCCGCCGGCATGGGCGGCTTCCTAGCAGCCCCCCAAACCCGGGTTGGGGGTCCGGGGGGGGGTGCTGGCAAGCTGCCCATGCCGGCGGCGACGTTTTAAAACAGGAACCCCAATCTTCGGCTCCTCGCTAGCGCTGCGGGAGTAAAAACACCATCTGCGGATGCGCAGATGGTGTTTTTACTTCCGCAGCGCTACTTCGCGAAAACCCGATCATTGCTAGGGGTCCTGGAACGGAACCCTCGCAATGATCGGGGGATCACTGTACATGTTTTCTCTCAAAATGATAGAAAACTGCTACTGATTTTAGCAGAAGAAATTCTTAAATTACATAAAAAGTGTATTCTTGTGTTTCAGGCTAAATTCTACTTAATATCTTAATTTGGTTACTCATTTAATTCAGCATTGAATGAGGACTTAATGGTAAACCGTGCTGTAGTGTTTCAAAAGTTAGTGTATTACACATGATAAATTTTGTTGGGCATATGATAAATTCAGCATTGAATGTTAGAGAAGAATGATGTTTTATGTCTCTGAATATGCAGAATTATCTGCATCATTGTACTACACCAATGGTTCTCAAACTTCCTAATGCCGTAACGCCTTAATAAAGTGCCTCATGTTGTGGTGACCCCTAACTATAAAATAATAATATTATTAGGAAATTCAGGGGTGAGTTCTAACTAACGTTGCTCCCGATTCACTTCCTTCTGCACTGTGGGTATGCCTCATGGGCACATGTGCACTTTACGCAATGATGATTTTAAAAAATAAATTAATAAAAAGCCCAAAACAAGATGGCGATTCATGTACAGTGCCGGAAATTCGAGTGGATCCTCCTGGAGACGAATAAAGGATATCTCAGTTGCTAAGACCATCGGAAATGTGTGTTTTTGGATGGTCTTAGGTGACCCCTGTGAAAGGGTCATTCCACCCCTCCAAGGCAGTGGTGACCCACCAGTCGAGAAACTTGCTGTTTGATTTGTAAACCACAATTCATATAACACACCATATTCTTGATGTAGTCTGTGAATCCAGCCATTGTGTCTATCTATATTACAAGGGACTTGCTTGTGTTCTGGTATCTCTTTGAGTATGTGATATAATCAGCACTACATTTCTGACTTAACAGCTCTTCTATTCAGTGCAACTTTTCGGAAGAAGATTGAGAAACTGGCCAGGGATATTCTGATTGATCCAATTCGAGTCGTGCAGGGAGATATTGGAGAGGTAAATTCCCCTTCTAAAATAATTATTTGAATGAAATCATTAATAAAAATGTAAGTCTTAAGGTTGCATATTCCCCTGCTTGGTCTTGCTTGCAAATATTCGCTTTATATTCCAATGTTCTCTATTCACCTTGCTCTTCCAAACAGGCAAATGAAGATATCACTCAAATTGTGGAGATCCTCAGCTCTGGACCAAATAAATGGAACTGGCTAACTGGTCATCTAGTGGAATTCACTTCTTCAGGGAGTGTCCTCCTTTTCGTCACCAAGAAGGCAAATGCAGAAGAATTGGCCAACAACCTAAAGCAGGAGGGGCACAGTCTAGGGCTCCTGCATGGTGATATGGACCAGAGTGAAAGGAACAAAGTCATCTCAGATTTCAAGAAAGGAGCCTTTCCAGTTCTGGTTGCTACGGATGTGGCTGGTAAACTTGCAAGCCAGATTTAAAAGATATAAAATTGTTTCTTAAAGCATCCTTTTATCCCTCCCCATAATCAGTATGGCTTCTTTGCTTTATATATAATTTATATTAATATGTATTTGTAAAGGCATTAGAAAATGTATGAAAGAGATTGAAGGGGAGCACTCTTTAAATATATTGATTGAAATTAACATATTCATAAGTTACTGTTGAAATGATAGCAAGCATTCAGAAATGCTGTTTTTCGATTTTTATGATATTATGGTTGTGTGGGCGGGGGATAGGAGGATACACAAAACTAAATCTTTAGTGAATGTTTCTTCCCTCCCTCATTAATCTTACTCTTTTTTCCAGCCTTTCACTAGCAGTATGAAAGGCTGGAAAAAAGAGTAGGACATACTTTAAAAAAGGGATATAAAAATAGATACTTTTCCCTTTTTTCTCTTAAATATTAATTTAACATTAAAACATAGATCAAAAGCATAGCTGAGACTCATTTCTAAAATTGAAAGTGTTGAAATGAAATAGTTTTTTTTTAAGAGAAGTATTTGAGAATTGCATTCTTGACTTCCAACCTTATAATTTTTTTCTAGCTCGTGGTCTGGATATTCCTTCCATTAAGACTGTGATCAATTATGACGTGGCTCGTGATATTGATACTCATACTCATCGAATTGGTCGTACTGGTAGAGCAGGGGAAAAGGGTGTGGCCTACACATTGTTGACTCAGAAAGATAGCAACTTTGCTGGAGATCTTGTTCGGAATTTGGAAGGAGCCAATCAGCAGGTTTCAAAAGAACTTTTGGATTTAGCTATGCAGGTAAAATTTCTGCTTTCTTTCTTTCTTTCTTATTTTGAAGCACATAATTGTGAATATAGTAACTATGCAATAAGTGTAGATTGTAAATATAAAGTAAGATGGAGTAAATTAACTTGAAATTTTAGTATATATTTTGTTAGTGCCAAACAAAATTAAGGGGAAACATGAGAATAGCAGTCCCCAACTTTTCCGGCTCTGCAGATCAGCAGTGATGGGGGAGAGGGGATGATTTTGCCACTTGCACAAATGGAGCTTCAACATAGTCACCCACCATTTGCATGGCCCATCCCTAATGGTCCATGGACCACGGGTTTGGGACCCCTGAGTTAGAACATTGATCAACATTGACTGCATTGATTGACACAGATGTAGAAATGGTAATGCTTAATCTAAAGATATTGGGCAGCATGTCCACTTGAAAACTTGCCACCAAGTTAAAAAAATTTAATGAGATAAAATGGAAAAGGATTTAGCTACATGGGTTACTATATTTATAATGTAATTATAATTTTTATATTTTAATTGACTATAGTAGTGGCATTTAATTTGATTATAGGTACTATTGAACTTGCACAACTGTTCTGTTCTGGAAAGCAATGATTAATTATATATTTGCATAAGTCAGAATTAGACCAGGTATCCCCCAAACCAACATGCTGTATTTTTCAGAGTATAAGATCACCGTAGTATAAGACACACCTTAGTTTTTGGGGAGGAAAATAGGGAAAAGAATCTGCTTACCAGATATTAATCTGGCTAGCGTCCTTAGCCTGGTCAGCTTCAGCATATTATTTTATCCCCTGGATAGGGCTTAACTCAGAGAGAGTAACAATGAAAGAGTTTGCAAGCCAGTTAGAGGTGGGAACATCATTAGCACCTGGAAAGAAACATATGGAGCAAGTAGAGCAATGGAAAAAAACCCTGCAAAGACTTAGGACTTGGAAAACATTCTTAGCAGAAAGTAACAATGAAAGAGCTTGCGACAGCTGGGAATATTGTTAGTACCTGGTTAGGGTTGGAAAGAAACATTTGGAGCAAGTTAGACCAATGGGGGGGAAAACCTGCAAAGACTTAGGGCTTGGAAAACATTGAATGAGCCTACTGGGAAAATCGTTAGCAGCTAATTAGGCCAGGGGACGGGAACGGGGACGGGACGACTACTTCATAATATAATACGCACCCAATATAATATAATATAAGACACACCCAAATTATCAGTCTCTTTTAGGGAGAAAAGGGTGCTCCGAAAAATACCGTATATTTAGTGATTGTCAATGGCATTTTGGGGATTGATGAGGAAGGAGGATGCTACATAGGCATTGCAGCATTAATAATTAACTGGTTCTTGCTCTATAGTTCATCTATATGCATTAATCAGGAACAGGTAGAAAAGAGGGAAAAGGCTATAAAAAAAGAAAGCAGCCTATTCTCACATAAGACCCTTCATGGAGGTGCATTTGTCATTTCCCTTATCATAAGCCAGTGAGCAATATTAAAGAAAAGTGAAGGAGTGAGAAGGAATTGTAAGTTTGACTTAGTGATTTGTTTACTGGTAGCCAATAGTGTTGTGTCAGCAGAAGGGAAAGCAGATTATAGAAAGAACCATTGCAGGGATGAAAGATGGAAGCTATTCTAAAGCAGTGTCCTAAGAATAGAACTATGGGAGTGTATGACAAAAATATTAAATGGGTTCTATTAAAATGTTTATATAAAACTGAGTTTATAGAAGTCAGGATTTATAGGATGCATCTGTAATTTTCGCTTTCACTTTCTTACTTGCCAGAGTTGCCAGAATATGTAAAACACAATAATGTGCTGACCTTTTGGAAACCCAACATTTTTTATTGTCACATTTTTCTCTCCCAGAATGCTTGGTTTCGGAAATCGCGCTTCAAGGGAGGGAAGGGCAAGAAGCTAAATATTGGTGGTGGTGGCCTGGGTTACCGTGAGCGGCCTGGCTTAGGATCAGAGAATGTGGTAAGCATTGATTATTATTATTATTTATTATTTATTAGATTTGTATGCCGCCCCTCTCCGTAGACTCGGGGCAGCTCACAACAATAATGAAACAATGTACAACAAATCTAATATTTAAAAGTAGCTAAAAACCCCTTATTTAAAAAGCAAAACATACACACAAAAACATACCATGCATAAACTATATATAGGCCCGGGGGAGATGTCTCAATTCCCCCATGCCTGACGGCAGAGGTGGGTTTTAAGGAGTTTATGAAAGGCAAGGAGGGTGGGGGCAATCCTAATCTCTGGGGGAAGCTGGTTCCAGAGGGTCGGGGCCGCCACAGAGAAGGCTCTTCCCTTGGGTCCCGCCAGACGACATTGTTTAGTCGATGGGACCCGGAGAAGGCCAACTCTGTGGGACCTAACTGGTTGCTGGGAAACATGCAGCTGAAGGCGGTCCCAGAGATATTCTGGTCCGATGACATGAAGGGCTTTATAGGTCATAAGCAATACTTTGAATTGTGACTGGAAATTGATTGGCAACCAATGCAAACTGCGGAGTGTTGGGGTAACATGGGCATAGCAGCTCTTGCAGCTGCATTTTGCACGATCTGAAGTTTCTGAACACTTTTCAAAGGTAGCCCCATGTAGAGAGCATCACAGTTGTCGAACCTCGAGGTGATGAGGGCATGAGTGACTGTGAGCAGTGACTCCAAGTCCAGGTAGGGCCACAACTGGTGCACCAGGCGAACCTGGGCAAATGCCCCCCTCACCACAGCTGAAAGATGTTTCTCTAATGTAAGCTGCGGATCGAGGACGCCCAAGTTGCGGACCCTCTCTGAGGGGGTCAATAATCCACCCACCCACCCCCAGGGTAATGGACGGACAGATGGAATTGTCCTTGGGAGGCAAAACCCACTGCCACTCCATCTTATCAGGGTTGAGTTTGAATCTGTTGACACCCATCCAGATCCCAACAGCCTCCAGGCACCGGCACATCACTTCCACTGCTTCATTGCCTGGACATGGGATGCAGATGTACAACTGGGTATCATCAGCGTACGGATGATACCTCACCCCATGCCCTTGGATGATCTCGCCCAGTGGTTTCATGTAGATATTAAATAGCAGGGGGGAGAGGACCGACCCCTGAGGCACCCCACAAGGGAGAAGCCTGGAGGTCGACCTCTGACCCCCCACTAACACTGACTGCGACTGGCCGGAGAGGTAGGAGAAGAACCACTGAAGGACAGTGCCTCCCACTCCCAACCCCTCCAGCTGGCGCAGAAGGATACCATGGTTGATGGCATCGAAAGCCGTTAAGAGGTCGAGAAGCACCAGGACAGAGGATAAACCCCTGTCCTGGGCCCGCCAGAGATCATCCATCATTGATGCCTTAATAACAAACATTTATTGCTACTAAGCATGCCCAAGACTTCTATCTCAGTTCAACAATGCAAACTTTGTATTGTAGGAACGGGGAAACAACAGTGTAATGGTCAACTATGAAGCATATAAACCATCCTCAGGAGCAATGGGGGACAGGTTATCTGCAATGAAAGCAGCGTTTCAGGTTAGTATGAAAGGGACTCCATATTAAGATCTCATTGCCCTCATTCTAGTGCTGCTGCCCTCAGGATTTTCACTCCAAGGTGGCCTTTAGTCTTTGGAACCCAGTGCTTCCTTTTTGTACTAGGTTATCTATAAAGAAGGAAATCCTGCTAATTCAAATTATCACATGAAGACCTGAGGGCTGCAAGGAGGCACTAAGCACCATCTAACAATTCCTCACCACATCCCTCAAATCAAAGCAATTTCCTTAGCCAAAATTCCAGAATATTTAGTCTTAAGATACAGAAATAACATAGTCTAACAAAATGAAATTCAGTAATGGAAAAAGAAAGGTTTTACATTTAGGCAAGAAAAACAAAATGTGCAGGTACAATATAGATGAAACCTGGCTCAATAGTACTAACTGTGAGAGGGATCTTAGAGTCCTAGTGGACAATCACTTAAATATGAGCCAGCAGTGTGCTGCAGTTACCAAAAAAAGCCAACACAGTTCTAGGCTGTATCAATAGAGGGACAGAATCAATATCACATTAAGTGTTAATACCACTTTATAAAGCCTTGGTAAGGCCACACTTTGAATATTGCATATAGTTTGGTCGCTACATTGTAAAAAAGGATGTTGAGATTCTAGAAAGAATGCAGAGAAGAGCAACAAAGATGATAAGGGGACTGGAGGCTAAAACATTAAAACAAATGGTTGTAAGAATTGGGTATGTCTAGTTTAATGAAAACAAAAATTAGGGGAGACATGATAGCTGTGTTCCAATATCTCAGGGGTTGCCACAAAGGAGAGAGTCAAGCTACTCTTCAAAGCACTTGAAGGTGGAACAAAAAGCAGTGGATAAAAAATAATCAAGGAGAGAAATTTCCTGACACAACAATTAATCAATGGAACATCTTGCCTACAGAAGTTGTGGATGCTCCATCACTGGAAGCTGTTAAGAAGAGATTGGACAACCATTTGTCTGAAATGGTAGAGAGTTTCTTGCCTGATCAGGGGGGTTGGACTAGAAGACCTCCAAGGTCTCTTCCAACTCTTGTTATTCTAAGTCAAGAAAGCGGTGCTAGTCAATGATTTCTGACTAATAAGCAGGAGCTCATCCCGTTCAAATCCCAGTCTCCAGTTTTAATTGGTGTTTAAAGAAGTGACCCATGTTGCTTTGAGAAATTTTATGAATGGTATTATATTTACTATAGCGTGTTTTTTTTCTTTTGTAGTCCCAGTATAAGAGTCATTTTGTGGCTGCCAGCTTTAGCAACCAGAAGACGGGCAGTTCTTCAGCAGGTGCCAGTGGTTGGACCAGTGCAGGCAGCTTAAACTCTGTGCCAACAAATTCAGCCCAGCAGAACTCAACTAAACCTGACAGTCCCACGGCAGTACCAGGTTTAGCAAAAGGTATCCCAGGTTTCACAAGTTCTGGAACCTTAAACAGCATCTCTAGCTTTCCAAGTGCAAGCAGTCAGGGTTACAATAGTGCAAATGCCGTCAACAACAACAGAGAAGGCAACAGTGGAGGCAGGGAAAGATACAATGACAATCGGGGTAGCAGTCGTCATAGTGACAGCCAGCGCCATGGAGATAGCAATCGCCACAGTGACGTCCAGCGCCATGGGGAAGGCTACCGCCATGGAGAAAACCGCCATGGGGATAGCCATAGACACAGTGAAGGCCGACATTCTGGAGGCGTGAGTAGCAGCAATAGTCGTCACGGAGACCCCAGAAATAATGGTGACAGCCGGAACAACAATGACCGGAACAGCAATGAAAACAGAAATATTGAAAATAGAAATAATGAGAGCAAGAAAGAAAGCAGCAACCGAGACAGCAGCAAGACAGATGGTTTTGCAGTTCCTGAACCCCCCAAGCGCAAGAAAAGCCGGTGGGATAGTTAAGCATCTGCGCTTCCCTTCAAATGGCAAGGTGTTTCTCTTTAAGAAAGGTCTCAGTGCCAGAAGTGGCTATTTGGAAGGATAAGAGTGGACAATAGCATTTCTCAAGGAAGCCTGACTCAGTACATCCAATATTAACCACCTCCCCTTAATGCCACATCGATTTTATGCTTTGGTCAAAAGAAATTCCAATTTTAAATCTAATTTCTTCATGTTCTGCCTTTGAAAAATCCATCCATCCAGAGTGGTTTTACAACACTGATTATCCTTTGGAAAAAATTTTGATTTGTTTTTAAACTAAATATTTTTAAACATAGGAATAAATGGACTTGACAGAAAGTGACTTGTTTAGGTGGTGTACCTTCCCATCCACCCATTTCTATAGTAAGAATGCTTCACACATTTTTATTCTGGCTATAGTGACTGTCTCTGCCCAGGCATAGATCCTTTGTTCCGTTCTCGTTAATTTCACGCATAGGAATAGTTCCCGGACTGTTTGAGACATTGTAGAGACCAGCAGACATTGTAAAATTGTCATGATCCTTTTGGCAGAAATCGAGGATGTAAGGGAATAGTATTAGCTCTTTTAGACCATCATCTTGGATCATGCATGGAAAGCCTGCTGCTTCATTATGGCTTGTATCAGTCTTTCAGCTGCTCTCTCTATTTTTCATCTGATGAAATAGCACTGATTAATTTAAATCCCTTTCATTTTGAATTACTGAATACCAGGTTTGATTTCCCTTTGTTTGTATGTATGTATGTTTGTATGTTTATGTTTGTTTTGTCAGTGGTTGGTAGTTTCAGCAGTTCAGAAGGCAACAAATGCAGAGCACTCCCGCTATCTTTTATATTCACTTAATAGTATCTGCATGATTGTAGCTAAAGGAGAAAGAATTAGAATTGTTTCTTAGATATGGAAAGACTACACGGCAGATACGTAGGCAATAATGCCACTTCCCCCTTTGTATGTAAACTAGGTAAGACAATGTCTTTGGCTGGAATTTGACTCCATTGATTTAGTGCAATTACAATAGTGTGTAGAATAAAACACATTTCCTGGGACAAATGGAAATCTCCATGTTAATCTATGCAACATCCTATCATTTATATTTTGAAAGCTTCCTTGCAGAAGCAGAAATTAAAGTGCACAATAAAACTGGTAATTGTAGCAGACGTTTATTTAGGCTGAAGCCTCTCTGTATCTACGAATGATTCAGGTTTACTTATATCGGCTTGTTAACAAGTATAGATTCTTGAAGCTACATTAACCTTGAATAGAGAAGACAGACCATGCATGCAGCTATGAAAACATAGGAAGCAAATAGGATTAATTCTGTTCTCAGCAATATTCATTTAGGATCTTTTTTTGCTGCTTTGTGGGTGTTTGCAAAGTTATTCCTTCCTTATAACCCCAGATCTTAGATTCAGGAGTGTGGTGGAGAGGCACCTTTCATGTATCAAGTTTCTGTAATTGGGTGGGAGGGGCAAAGCTTAAACCTTGTACATTTGGGAATGATTTTTTTGAAGAAGCAGACATGAGGAACTGTGCAAAACTTTTATTCTAAATGACTGTCATAACCTCTGGGAAGTTGATGCGAAATGTTTTGTTTGGTATTTTTAATTGCATGTTCTTAAACTTCTTTTCCCAGAGGAATAGGAAAAAAATCTTGTTTGTTGAAATATGTTCTTGCTTCGCATTTTTATGAAGATATATCTGAAACTGTGTTAAGATTCTGTGACATGCCATGTCCTTTACTTTCCATGTTTTCTTCTAATAAATGTTTTATTACTAGTATAATTGTCTTGGATGGTCTTTAGTTTAGCTATTATTTTATCCCAAATGAGTTTTGAAGGTGCAAAATACTTGATTGTTCTAATTGATACTATGAAATCAAACTGGGATCCTTAAGAAATACTGGCTGGCTTTTGTGATATACTCCTTGTTACATTATCTGAAGTTCTGTGCTTCATAAAGAAGATTTAATCATACATTTTCCTACCAGCTGTTTTTTTAGATCACTTTGAAGATTGCATTTCCAAATACAAGTAGACTAGTAAAGTGTACTTGCTTAAAGTATGTTGAATACACTGTTGGATCAATGCTTGTTTCATTAATTGTACAATCCACAATAGTTTGGCAGAATAATCAGTTCTCTTCAAGAATGGTTACTGTCATGTTGGGAATGATTTGTTAATAAATGGGACAAACTTCCATATATGTTTTTTAAAAATCCATTGTATATCACTGATGTAGAATTGATAATTAAATAACAAATCAATGTTAGAAAGAAACATTGTCATTTATTTCTCACTGTACTTCAACACAAGAATAAAATTGAACATCAAGAACAAGTTTACTTCTCCCCACACTCCATACTGGTTGAATGAGAAAGTATTCTCTACTTATAATTTACTGAAACGTAACAATTTTGCCTGTTTAATCTTAGAACCCTAAAGTGAAAAATACAAGTACAGTACTGCAATATTACAAATGAATGAATCAAATGCTTTTCAATGGTAGAATATATAGATAAGCAGTGTTGCTGGGGTTGAGCTGGCAAATTTAGGGCAAGAAGGCAGATCTCTCTTGCTGATTAGAATATTTGGAAATAAATAGGTGCAATTTTGCTAGCCATTACCTATCTCCCTGAACAGTTCTCGAGAGCCATGATAAATTATAGGCACACAACACCAGCCAGAAATGGCTAATAAATAATATTTTCATATCAATACTAAACTAGCTAACCCTAGTCATTACAGTGATGAGTAGCTCAGGATTTAATCTAGCAACTTGCTAACTAACTATGGATAGACATGTTTTTAATCTATAGCATGGTCTCAATATCTTTTTTCAGGTAGGAATTGTTTTCTAGGCCTGGAGAATCCACCAAAGTCTTAATAATCTCCTCAGGAGCTTTCTCCATCATCTCCTGACTCAAGCAGTTATATAGAGTGGAAGAAGCAGAAAAGTATTCCAGTGTAGTACCACTGCTGGTTAACTGCATAAGCCAATTTCTGGCAACCAAAGGCATAGCTATGGCTGTGGCAGAAGCTGTACCCCAGCTGGCCATACTTAGACTGATGCTATTGGTAGCATGGAATGCTAGACCACCATAATAACAGCTCCCTCCAATGCTGGTGACACGGGTCTTCTGTTTTATATCTAGTAGCAAATTTCTTCGGAACCAAGCTTTTTTAATTTCAGCTTGTACCTGGAGATAGAGACAGGTCATCAAAAAAAATTAGTTTGGCTAATTCAACATATTATATCTTGTTCTCAATTCTGAACATGTGACAACAGCAGCTTTGGCCCAAGTTATCGTGACCATAATTCTTCATTTTTTCTTAAAACTCCCAACATGTACTTATTTTCCCAATTGGAAAATTAGCCCTAAATTTCGAATTGGATAACCCACCACAGTTTTAGGATGGAATGCTACCCCAAGTTATATTTCAGGTTTGTTTTTCAAAAAGGTCAAAGGTGAATAGCAATAGCAATTGTAGCATTTAGACTTATATACCGCTTCATAGTGCTTTGACAGCTTTACAGAGTCAGCATATTGCCCCCAACAATCTGGGTCCTCATTTTACCCACCTCAGAAGGATGGAAGGCTGGGTCAACCTTGAACTGGTGGTGAGATTTGAACTGCTGAACTAGCTGAAGTAGCCTGCAGTGCTGCACTCTAACTACTGCATCACCCCGTCTCTACCCAATCAAGATTAGTGTATATTTTAAAAATGGGCATGATTTGTGTTAGCCTGATACATGCAATTGCCATTTTTGACTTTAGTTCACACAAACTAAATTAACTTATTTTATTGCTCTTTTTTAAACATGATTTATTATGCTTATACATAATCCTAAGAAAGACCCAACATCAAATACCATGGTTTAGCACAATGACATGCTAATCCAGGAGTCTGCAACCTTGGTAACTTTAAGACTTGTGGACTTCAATTCCCAGAATTCTGGACGTTGAAGGCCACAAGTGTTAAATTTGCCAAGGTTGGAAATCTCTTAATTACTAACTCAAAGTACTTGAAGTTTCTGGTCTGCATGTGAAGATTGGAAGCACTGTATTACACTGGTTCTTTTCCATGATTCAATACATCTAGTCTCTGTGAGAGGAGGTGGGAAGTCAAATCCTTGTGGAATGCCACAGGGCTCACATACAGTATTGTTCTCCATGTTTTCTAACATAATGCTGTTGAGAGGGTTATCCATTGGATTAGAGTGAGATATCAACTTCCCCTCCACCGATCAGAATGGCCTCCTTTCTGCTATTTTTCAGAAAAGGAGTCTATATCCTATCCAGCCTTTGGAGACTACTTCGAAAGGTGCTTTTTCAGGAGCCAACTGGATTTTATTGTTTTTTCTTTGAAGACATTTTGCTTCTCATCCAAGAAGCTTCTTCAGTTCTGACAGTATAGTTGGGAAAGCAAGAGCTTATATTCGTTGCAGACAGCTGGTCATTTGCATTCTTTTAGGATGCTGAAGCACTTGAAGGTTTAGAGCTGAAAAAGTTTCTTGGATGAGAAGCAAGATTACTTCAAAGAAAAATCAAGGAAGTCCAATTAATTGCCTCCTGAAAAAGCACCTTTGGGACAACTATGACCTGGATGACAGAATCTCTGCAGACTTTGGAGAAAACAGGTTTTTTTCCTGTGGCCATGGTTAGTTTCAGGGCTATGTTGAAATTGTTTTATTTGTTAAGGTTTTCACACTTTACATTTTAGGATTGTGAGCTGCTCAGGATTAATGATTGGGTTGGAATACAAATTATATGCAATCAGAATACAAATTATATACAATCAGAATACAAATTATATCAATCAGAAAAGAGGCAGGTAGGCCAAAAAGCACAGCTTTTAGCAAAGCTCTATTTTAGAAATATAAATATTTCATGCAAAGCGGTATTATTTTCCTGGAAGAGAAATATAAGTCAGATAAGGTAAATTAATAAATTGATGGCTGCCCTTGAAAACCCATGTAAACACTTATAAGCCAATTTTATACACATGCACATGTTTATATAGCTGCAAAATTCATGCTCTTACCTCACCGTTGCAAAAGCAATAAATTAGAGCCACGAAGAAGCCCTAACCAGAGAGAGAGACAAACCAAAAGTCAGAACTAGTCAGGCCAGAAGGATTCAAAAGCAAGATTCATAAGCAAAGACTCACCTGTAAAGAATTGAAGAGCATCTCATAATGCATCTGTATCTGCCAAAGTGTGCTGGAGACAGCTGTGTAAGGCGTAGCCATGAATACCATGTAATGAACACCAAAGAGGGGCATCAGGACTAGAGTTGACTTCAATAGTTTTCTGAAAAATGTGGGGTGGGGGTAGTATTTTTATGCTATCTCATATACCTAGTTTTCCAGAAAAGTGTTTCAACCTTGGCAACTTTAAGATGTGTAGACTTTAAATAAAGCTGCAGTAAATAAAACAGAATACAGTGGTACCTCTACCTAAGAACGCCTCTACTTAAGAACTTTTCTGGATAAGAACTGGGTGTTCAAGATTTTTTCTGCCTCTTCTTACAAACCATTTTCTACTTAAGAGCCCTAGCCCGGAAACATTTCCCAGGAAATTTGAGAGCAGCACGAAGGCCGTTTCTTGTCATTCCCCCTTTAATCCCGGCCATCTCGGGCTTTCTGGGCTGTTAGAGGAGCCTTTTGGTGGCGCTTAAGGAGGCTTTGGCAGTCCAGAGTGAACAAAGCATTTTCCTCTGCCAGTGCCCAGAAAAAAGAAACGCTCCCTTCACTCTGGGCAGCCCAGAACGAACTGAGAGTTTTGATTCACCTCACCTCACCTTCCTTCGGCAGCGACTGTCCTCTTCTTCCTCTTCCTCCTCCCATCCAAATTCCGAGCTTTTATTTCTCTCCTAATGGGTTTGCACGCATTATTTGCTTTTACATTGATTCCTATGGGAAGAATTGTTTCTACTTACAAACCTTTCTACCTAGGAACCTGGTCATGGAACGAATTAAGTTCTTAAGTAAAGGTACCACTGTACCTGGTTTTCCAGAAAAGTGTTTCAACCTTGACAACTTTAAGATGTGTAGACTTTAAACAAAGCTGAAGTTTGTTAAAATAAATAAAACAGAATACTGTACTGTACTTGATAATAATAAGACCAGTGAAAGGTTGATCTTTAAAAAGGACGAGAAGCTTTAAAAAAATTAAGTAGCAAGCCAAGACTGCACTTGTCCACAGTCTGCTGACTGACAGTAGTCCTCCGAATGCCCAAAACTGGGTCACACAAGCAAGCGAGGCTCCATCTGTAGGATGTAGGCAGCATGTAAAACTGCAGCCCTTCCAGTCTAAGGAAAAACCTCTCTCCACAGAACTGGTCACTGGTGCCCAAAAGGTTGGGGGCCACTGCTAGGATTATCAGAGTGGATGAGACTGGAATTTTCACTCTTGCTGGGAAGTGGATGCTTTAAACCAGAGGCCATCAACCTTTCGGACCTCACTAAATTCATAATTTTAAGTGGACCATCAATATGAATTTTTTAAAAAGATAAATAGTATTTAGTGAAATATAAAAAAAATACAAATAATTTTTCTGCGGACCACCAGTTGGTGACCACTGCTTTAAACTGTCCCTGAGATAATTTGTTCTGGATTTTTATTACGAGGTATGTTTTTTGCCACTTAAAGTCTTGCAAGATTACAGACACACCCAAACCAGCCCTGCCTACTTTACATTGTTTTGGGAACTAGAAATGAGAATCATGATGGCTGTATGCAGGGCACTTATATCTCAGAAGACCTCTCATGGACTATGAATGTTAATATGCTTGTGAAGAAGGCACAAAAGAGGCTGTACTTCCTGAGAATGCTCAGGAAGATAAATTTATCTCAGCATCTATTGTTGTCCTACTATCGCAGCACCATTGAGAGTGTCTTGACATACGGCATTCTAGCTTGGTAGGGGAGCAGCTCTGTAGCGAACAAAAAAGCTCTAGAGAATTATTAAAACTGCCCAGAACATCATTGGGCTCCAGCTACCCACCCTGGATGACATCTTCATATCTCGCTGTTCTAGGAAGGTGCATACTATTCTCAAAGACTCTTCTCATCCTGGTTACAATCTCTTTGAACTGTTGCCTTCTGGCAGAAGATATAGAACAACTAGAACTCGGACCACATGTTTCCTGAATAGTTTTTATCCCAGAGCTATACTCGCACTTAACAATGAACTAAGGGGTCACCATCAGTGAACTGTTGAACAATATTACTTGGTTTGTCATGTAGATGGTCGAGTGGTTGAGGGTGGGGAATTTGTAGTGGGTGGGACATTTATTCTATTTTTTATTCTATTTTTAAAATTTACCTATTCTGATTTTATGTATGGTAGGACTGGTCTCTGGGTGTCACACGACTTTCGTTGCCAATGACAATTTGTTGTTTTTGACAATGACAATAAATTTATTATTATATTATTATGCAGTCCATAGATGACCCAGTCCTGCCCTAGATACAATTCTATTGTGGTTAGTATAAATCAGGCTCTGTTTAATAGTTATTGGTATTGTAGGATATTTATTTTTTAAGAAAGAAAAATATTGCAAGAATTGGTGGTGAACCAGCAGGATTAACCATTTGGACTTTGCAGAAGGTGGGATCTGAAAAAACAAAAAAATCTCTTTGCTCTTAAGTTAAAAATGGAAGTGACCATTGTATTCCAGAATATTAACTAGATATTAACATTCACAATTAAAAGAACTGAAATAATTATTATTTATGTGCCTAAATGCATACCTGTACTGTTGTCGTGGATCCAATTTCCCTGTGTTTGTTTCCCACAATTTGGATGCCAGTACTCTCACAATGTTGAGGAAAAGAAAAAAGTTCGCCTATCAGCAACACGGAAACATTGAGACAGACATTTTATATAGTGATGGAATTTCGCAGTCGCTTTATTCCTCTACACCAGGGGTTGTCAACCTTAAATACTCAAAGAGGCACAAAAGTCCTAACCGGAAGCTCTCACTACAATTCTGGAGCCTAACGGAAGTCTGGTTCCCACACCATAGAGTCTCCTAGCGCTGGGTTTAATTTAATTTTTTTAAAATTTAATTCAATTCATTTAATTTAAAATTTAATTTAATTTTTATGCCACCCAACTCCCTAAGAAGTCTGGGCAGCTTACAACAACAACGACAATTTAAAAAAAAAACATTTAAAAGGAACAATTTAAAAATAATTTTTAAAAACCTTAATAAGACCGTACAAATCTCTCAATCTTTCATGGCCAGATCTACTGTGGATGGTATCTCATTCAGTCAACATCCAGGCCTGCCAGAAAAGCCAGGTCTTTACAGCTTTTGGGAAGGCCAGTAGGTTGGGGATGGTAGGGAACTCCAGAGGTAGCTGGTTTCAGAGAGCCAGAGCCACCACAGAGAAGCTCCTTCCCCACAGCCCCGCCAGCTGACATGGTTTGACTGACAGGATCTGGAGAAGGCCAGCTCTGTGGGCCCTTATTGGTTTCTGGGATCTAAGCAGTAGACAGTGGTCCCGAAGATAGTCTGGCCCTAAGCCAGTGATGGCAAACCATTTTCCCCTCGGGTGCTGAAAGACTATGGGTGTGCACTATTGTGCATGCGCGAGTGCCCACACCCATAATTCAATGCCTGGGGATGGCAACAACAGCTTTCCCCGCCCCCCAGAGGCGAGGGGGGCATTTGCCCAGGTTCGCCTGGTGCACCAGTTGCGGCCCTATTTGTATCAGGAGTCATTGCTCACAGTCACTCATGCCCTCATCACCTCAAGGTTCGACTACTGTAATGCTCTCCACATGGGGCTACCTTTGAAGAATGTTCGGAAACTCCAAATCGTGCAGAATGCAGCTGCAAGAGCAATCATGGGCTTCTCTAAGTATGCCCATGTTACTCCAACACTCTGCAGTCTGCATTGGTTGCCGATCAGTTTCCGGTCACAATTCAAAGTGTTGGATATGACCTATAAAGCCCTTCGTGCATCGGACCAGAATATCTCCAGGACCGCCTTCTCCCGCACGAATCCCAGCGACCGGTTAGGTCCCACAGAGTTGGCCTTCTCTGGGTCCTGTCGACTAAACAATGTCGTCTGGCGGGACCCAGGGGAAGAGCCTTCTCTGTGGTGGCTCCGACCCTCTGGAGCCAGCTCCCCCCAGAGATTAGGATTGCCCCCACCCACCTTGCTTTTCGTAAACTCTTTAAAACCCACCTCTGCCGTCAGGCATGGGGGAATTGAAACATCTCTCCCTTGCCCATGTAGTTCTGGTGTATGATTGATTGTGTGCTTGTTTTTTATATATTGGGGTTTCTTTTGTGGACTTTTTAACCTAAAATTGTAATTTAGATTGCTAAATATTAGATTTGTTACTATGTACTGTTTTTACCATTGTTGTGAGCCACCCCGAGTCTGCGGAGAGGGGTGGCATATAAATCCAATAAATCTAATCTAATCTCTGGAGGCCGGAAACAGCCTGTTTCCCAACTTCTGGTGGGCCCAGTAGGCTCATGTTTCACTCTCCCAAGGAGCAGGGGGAGGGTAAAAACACCCTCTCCCATCCCCCTGGAGGCTCCCTGAAAGCCAAAAACGCCCTCCCAGAGCTTCTGTGTTAGCCAAAAATAAGCTGGCCAGCACACACACGCACATTTGAGCTGAGCTAGGGCAACGGCTTGTGTGCCAACAAATATTGCTCCATGTGCCACCTGTGATACCTGTGCTATAGGTTCACCATCACTGCCCTAAGCCATGTAGGGCTTTCTAGGGGATAACCAACACCTTGAATTGCAGCCGGAGACTGATTGGGAGCCAGTGCAACTGGTGGAGAGTTGGTGTAATGTGGATGTACCTGGGTTCACCCACAATATTTTATGTATTTATTTATTTGGTTGGATTTATAGGCTGCCCTTCTCCGCAGACTCAGGGCGACTTAGAGAAACGAGAATAAAATACAATACAAAATATAACAAGAGAAATCCAACCTAAAACTCATATAAAAAACCAGACATTCACATTCATTGTTGCTATGCTAATAATAGCTCACATGGCTGTGTTCTGGATCAGTTGAAGTCTCTGAATGCTTTTGAGGGGCAGCCCCATGTAGAGCGCATTGCAATAGTAGACAATGCAGATCCAATGGACCACTTTAAAACTTAAAAGAGTACAGTACGTGATATTTACGAAAGATGCCCTGTGATATTTGAAAACTAATTTAAACCATTATAAATATGCTTAGTAACTCAGCCACAGGAAACATGTATTACCAAACTCCCAGCCATTCTTTGCCCTTCTTACCATGATTGCAGCTAAGATTGGGATCTGGTAGATCCATTTCATATTTCCAGCACTGAGGTCCCAGCATCTGACAGAGAGAGACTTACATTCAGCCATAAAACATTTTTTAATCAGAGTATGACCTACCCTCTCTCCCAACTCTTCCACAATCGCAGAAAATGATTTTTAGTATCCACAATTCTTTCTCCTCTTTTTCTGATCAGGTAGACTTTTTGAAATTAAACATTACTGGACTCAATTGTATCAACCCCTAACCCCCAACATTTCTCCCTTAGACTTTCCACGATTGACCTCTCCAGCTTCCTAAGAGGCCAGTAAGGGGCGTACATAAGTGCACTGGTGTGCCTTTCGTCCCCTGTCCAATTGTCTTTCCTTTCTTTTACCTATCATATACCGGTATATTCTTTTCCTTTCATATATCCTCTCCTCTAAGTTCACTTTTACTCTCATATATATTACCGAATGTCTATTTTTCTTCCTATGTATTTGTGTATTGGACAAATGAATGAGTGAATGAATGAATGAATGAATGAATGAATGAATGAATGAATGACTAAATAAATAAATAAATAAATAAATAAATAAATAAATAAATAAATAAATAAATACCCCCTGAGTTTACTTTCCTAGAAAGCTTACAGCCTTCTTCAGGAATTTTAAAAAAATGATCCTGGAAACTGGTGCATTGTTTTACAATATCAATGCCAATTATATAAACGTCACCCATCTACACATGTCTATACGTGGGTAAAAAAAATGGGAGTGGCATAAAACCTGGTGGGCTCTAAAAAAAATGTCCGGGATGCTGACCTTGAGTACCATTTGACATTTGGAGATTTCATCCCTATTCTCTAGAACAGTGATGGCGAACCTTTTTTTCCTTGGGTGCCGAAAGTGTGTGCACATGTGCTAGTGTGCATATGTGTGCGTGACCCCACATGCTGCCCCTCCCCACGCGCATGTTCACACAACCTCCCTCCCAGTGATGGGCTAACAAAATTTTTACTACCGCACTGTGGCTGTGTGGCTTATGCATTTTGTTTCAACATCTTTCAGTGCGAATTGGGTGCTCTGGGATGGAGCTCCAAATTTAGACTTGTTTTTCACGCTCCCCATGCTCCAGGGTGGGCTACTATCTGGACGGGGTGGGTGGGTATGCAGTGGAGTAGCAAAAATGGAGCTCCACCCCAGAGCACCCAATTTGCACTGAAAGATATTGAAAGAAAATGCAGGCTGCCCTGCATAAGCCACGATCACAGTGTGGTAGTAAACATTTTGGTAGCCCTTCACTGTTCAGAGGTCTCCTTGGAGCCTAGGGAGCCTGAAAATGCCCTCTCTGGTTTCCCTGAGGACCCTCCAGTGGCTGAAACCAGCATCACGTGCCTCTGAACAAGCGGAAAATCACCTGTCTATCATGCACGTGCACACTGGAGTTGAAATAGGGCAACAGCTCGTGTGTCGGCAGATATGACTCTACATGCCACCTGTGCCATCAAGTCCCTGGAACCTTAATCCCTCCCTGCCACTGTGGTGAGGGTAGTTTTGCTTCCGATCTTTCAGGGTAAGTTGTAAGCAAAGTAGAAGCTACATACTGTGTATCGGCCAGAGATGCTCTTACACCGGCCCAGATGGATACAAAGACAGCAGGTGACCCTCAAAGGAAGAAAGAAAGGGAAAAAAAAGCAAGGAGAAAGACATCTGGGTTTCCAGTGATATATTAACAGGACACCAGGGGAAAAACAGAATAACACGATACCTATCCCTTCACTCTGAAGGGTGAAAGAAATAGTAAATGTTGGGAACTCCACACACCTTAAGGGGAGACTACCATACCTAGTGCAGTGGAAAGGATGTCCCTGAGCTGATGCCCGAGTGGGTGGGGCTCACAATGTTAGCGCAGAGAAACTAGTAAGAGGCACCAGGGGCAGTTCTGGTGGCCCAAAAGCACTACTGAAGTAATCAGGGGCATTCTGGACTTGGAAGGGTCAAAAAAGAAGACCACGATCATGACCTTGTGACCAAAGCCTCATCCCTTGTAACACATGTAAAAGCAGCAGTGCTTTTAACTGCCGCAATTGGGGATGCCCTTTTAACTTTTGGGGTGTCTCCTGCTGCAGCTGAAATTACAAGAGTTTAAAAGCCTTTTTTACATTGAGGGTGGGGAGTAAACCTGCCTCCTCTACATTAAGCTGCTAATCCAATCTGCAGAGTCATTGATAAGTTAAGGAGAACAGCAGAGGACAACCTGTGAACTGGACTGTTCTTACCCCATCCAATGAGGGTCAGGGTCCACAGGTAGCTTTTGTTGGACAGGAAAGCCATGAAGATTAAACTGTGGAGGTAGAGGCCTTCCACCAAGATCCAATAGTGGTTGGTAGCCAGGAAGTACAAGAAGACAGTCACTGCTGCTTTGCAACCTGCCTGGAGGAATGGAGAAACACATCACGCAATCAGGGATGGGCTCCTATGGGTACGGTCAGGTATGCAAAACCGGTAGAAAAATTTTGGGCTTTGGGTATCTTTTTTTTTGCAAAAAAGATCTGTGTGTGCAGGGGTTTGGGAAGTTTGCAAAATACTTCTGGGGTCCAGGAAGGACAAAAACTTTTTTTCTTACTTAGCTCTTTGAAATCTTGGTGCATCTTATACGGTGCATCTTATAGTCCAAAAACTATGGGAATTATGCTACCGGTACTTTGAATTTACTGCCCCATTGGGAATAACTACTTGTAGGACTCATTGTACAACTTGGGACATTGCTTGAAAGATTGTATTGTTGATTTTCTGCCTTTATGAATAAAATGAGGACTTCTCTTTTTAAAACCATATTATGGGGAATGTAACTTAACTATTAATTACCAGCAACCATTCATTGAAAACAACCCCACTCTCAGGGCTTTAGAATGAAGCAGAATACAGTGGTATCTCTACCTAAGGAGGCCTCTACTTAAGACCTTTTCTTGATAAGAACTGGGTGTTCAAGACTTTTTTGCCTCTTGTTAAGAACCATTTTCTACTCCAGAACCCAAGCCCAGAAAAAATTCCCAGGAAATTTGAGAGCAGCACGAAGCCCAGCCAGTTTCCTGCTATTCCCCACTTAATCCTGGCCACCTCGGGCTTTTCTGGGCTGCCAGAAGAGCCTTTTGGTGGCGCTTAAGGAGGCTTTGGCAGTCCAGAGCAAAAGTATCATTTTCCTTTTTCTGGGCGCTGGGAGAGGGAATAAACCACTGTCAGTGCCCAGAGAAAATAAACGCTTCCTTCACTCTGGGCAGCCCAGAGCAACAGGGTGTTTTCCTTTCTCTGGGTGCTTGGAGAGGGAATAAACTGCTGTAGTGACTCCCTTTTGCTGCCTCCCATACACCTGGCACGATGCTGCCTCCCGAAGGGTCTGGGCACTGAAAGGCAAAAGGGGGCGCTTCACCCCAGCCAGATCAACTCGGCTTCAGCCAAACCGAGGAGTCACAATAGCGAAGGAAAGGCACCGGCTACAAAGCGAGCAAGTGAGAGGAGAGGGGAGCCCTTCAGCATGGGAAGGAAGAGGAAGCAGGTAGCAGCAGCAGCAGCCATCTTTCGGTCAAAGGAGCGGGAGGTTCCCCCCTCTTGCCCGCCTGGGTTTCTCTCTCTGGCGCAGTGTATGGGAGGCAGCCTCGTGCCGTGTGTATGGGAGGTGCGTGCTCCTCCTCATCGCCTCAGAGTCCCTCTTTTTTTTTAAGCCTTAAAGTTTTAGATTTTTTTGTTTCCTGTCACCTCACCTTCTTCCTTCGGCAGCGACTGTCCTCCTCTTTTTCTTCCTCCTCCTCCTCCCATCCAGATTCCGAGCTTTTATTTCTTTCCTAAATTGCTTCTACTTACAAACTTTTCAACTTAAGAACCTGGTCACGGAACAAATTAAGTTCTTAAGTAGAAGTACCACTGTATACCTCTTTGACCTCCCCCCTAATTACTGTGGTTTATTAAACAAACAGGATCCAAACAAATTTACTTGAAGCAATTGCACATCACCTGGGGGGAAGGAGTCACCAAGGAATTGGTTTTTTTTTTCATGGAATTTACCAATTGGGTTCTGGGTCCCAAAGTGAGGGTCAGCTCTGCAGCATCCCAATCATGGTCTTGTCCTTTTAAGAGTCCTTCTGGTCGGAAGGTAGAATATAAAACTATATCTTTCACAAAGATGCTCCCAGCTCGGCAGATGAAAGAGGCAAAAAGATGGAGATGGATATAGTTCCGATTGCAGTGAAGGCGCCTTTAATACACAACACACAAGAATGATTTAATTTACCCATTAATTATAGTTTTATTCTAGTTTTTATTCCAAGGAGACATATGTGTTTTATCTTCTCTCTCTCTTTTACCTTCCATATTCAGTGTTTTTCAACTGCGGCAACTTGGAAATTTATGGACTTCAATTCCCAGAATTCCCCAGCCAGTCATACTGGTTGGATAATTTTGGGAGTTGAAGTCCATACATTTTTGAGTTGTCAAGTCTTTAACTGGGAGAGACCCAAAATTTCTCCACTTCAATGCCCAGAGAAGGCTTGCATCTCTT
This sequence comes from Erythrolamprus reginae, assembly GCF_031021105.1. NCBI lineage: Eukaryota > Metazoa > Chordata > Lepidosauria > Squamata > Dipsadidae > Erythrolamprus > Erythrolamprus reginae. The sequence goes on from NC_091963.1 coordinate 117,499,815, forward strand.
TTTTCATCCTAATCCATTGACTAAACTGGTTGACAATAGTGAAAAAGCCAATGTTATAGCCACACAACAACGATAGGAATATACAATAGAGTAGACCTTTCTCCTTACTTGAAGAAGCAAAGGATACACATAGCAACCACAAGGGATGCCAGGGAGACAGAATAGCCAATTGTATAGATGATGTGCAAACGGTCAAACACCTCCTAGAAAAAGAAAAAAAGAAATATAATTGAAGAATGAAGCAGCTTCTTTAAGATCACTATGCTAACTTGATCTCACCAATTTCATTTGAGCAGAAACAGCAGAATGAAGTATTATATATATTGAAGGTCCAACAAATCAGGCCAATACTAAATGCTAATGTCAGTTTAGGGTCACTTACTATAATGTATTTGTATCCTATAATGTATTTGTTTGTTTGTTTGTTCATTCATCCAGTTGTTTGTTTGTTTGTTTATTGATTGATTGGATTTATATGCCGTCCCTCTCCGAGGACTCAGGGCGGCTTACAACATATTAAAAACAAAAAATTTAAACATCCTAATCCAATTAATTTAAAACTAGTTAATCTAAAACCCAAGTAACATTAAAAACCAATCATTTCCATTCACATAACAAGCATACTGTACATTATATTCATATATTGTACATTGTATTCACACAAGTATCATGCCAATAATGCAGAAGTTCATTACTACTGCCACCTCCTGCTGCATTTTAAACAAAATTTCCGAGTCTAGTTAACAAGGAAGTTCCTTAAGAACTTTTGCCATAATAATAATTGGGTCTCATTGTGCTTCATTTTTCAAATTAACAAAGCGGACAAGATGCTGTAAATTAATTGGTCAACAGATCAAGTAAAAAGGCTCTTTTCTAAAACAAATAGGCATTAAACAAAACAGTCTTTTTTTCAGTTTTACAAAAAAATATTAAGGAAGCCACAATGCAGAAGATATCCCTAATAAAAGTCATTTTCACAAGTTATTAGATTTCAATTATCAGAACAATTAAAGTGTTTATCAGAAGTGCCTGTTGACTGATTAGCTCTCTTTCTAGAGAAGAAAGATCTATAGAAAATATCAGTTAAGCATGAGATTTCTGCTAACTGAATTTGATTGGGTTTATGGCCAATCAAAGGACTAGGAGTGACATGATAGCAGTGTTCCAATACTTGAGGAGCTACCACAGAGAGAAGGGGTTCAGGCTGTTTCCCAAGGCACCAGAAGGACAGATGAGGAATAATGGATGGAAGCTAGCCAAGGAGAGATTCAACCTGGAAATAAGGAGGAACTTTCTGACGGTGATACCGATCAACCAGTGGAACAGATTGCTTGTGGAGGTTGTGATAGCTCCAGCACTTGAGACTTTTAATAGGAGATTGGATTGCCATTTGTCTGTTTATTGTACTTATACAAACCTTTGCCCAGGTTTGCCTGGTGCACCAGTTGCGGCCCTATTTGGACAGGGAGTCATTGCTCACAGTCGCTCATGCCCTCATCACCTCGAGGTTCGATTACTGCAACGCTCTCTATATGGGGCTACCTTTGAAAAGTGTTCAGAAACTTCACATCATGCAGAACACGGCCGCAAGAGCCATCGTGGGGCTTCCCAGATTCGCCCATGTTTCTACAACACTCCGTGGCCTGCCACTGGCTGCTGATCAGTTTCCGGTCACAATTCAAAGTGTTAGTTATGACCTTTAAAGCCCTACATGGCATTGGACCAGAATACCTCTGGAACCGCCTTCTACCGCACGAATCCCAGCGGCCAATAAGGTCCCACAGAGTTGGTCTTCTCCGGGTCCCGTCGACTAAACAATGTCTTTTGGCGGGCCCCAGGGGAAGACCCTTCTCTGTGGTGGCCCCGGCCCTCTGGAATCAACTCCCCCCGGAGATTAGAACTGCCCCCACCCTCCTTGTCTTTCGTAAACTACTCAAGACCCATCTATACCGCCAGGCATGGGGGAGTTGAGACACCTTTCCCCCAGGCTCTTTATATTTTATGTTTGGTATGTATGTGCTGTTTGGTTTTTAAATATGATAGGGTTTTATATGCTTCTTTTTAAATATTAGATTTGTTTCGCTACAATATTGTTTTTTATTACTGTTGTGAGCCGCCCCGAGTCTTCGGAGTGGGGCGGCATACAAATATAATAAATTATTATTATTATTATTATTATTATTATTATTTATTACTATTTCTTGGATTTATATAATGGAAACGGTGTAGGGACTCTTGCTTGAGTGGGGGGTTGCACTAGATGGCCTACAAATTCCCTTCCAACTCTAATAATAATCTACTCTAATTGCTGAAATGTTAAGATTCAGTTTACACAGGTTTCTGTCTGGATTTATTTATTTATTTATTTGAAAATAAAAGAACTTGGCTTTTGAAGAAATGTGGCTTTCTAATTTCTATTTTACTTAGATCTAAAAATCTAGTTTTCTGGACCAATGATGATAAACGAGCTGTCAACTCTCTGTTTGGAAAATATTACTCCCAAAACAGCCCCATGCAAAAGCATGCAGGATAAGAATTCTTGGGAATCAATTGATTATTGATTTATGATTATCTGTTTAACACACACACACACACAAAAACACACGTTGGTCGATAGATAGATAGATAGATAGATAGATAGATAGATAGATAGATAGATAGATAGATAGATTAGAGAGATAGATAGATAGATGGATAGATAGATAGATAGATAGATAGATAGATAGATGATAGATAGAGATAGAGATATGCAAAAAGGAAGCTGTGTTGCTCCTTCAATATACCAGGGTGATTCGACATAAAAAACATGTAATCCTTCCCTGGTACAGAGCTGAAGGGATTGGATACTGTAGCCTAGAGGTTAATTCTCTGCCTTAGGAGGCAAAGGCTGCAAGTTCAAGTCCCAGTGAGGGTATGGCTAGCTGATGAGGCCAGAACAAGGCCAAAATAGATCTATCCTAGTCTCCCTTAATTTTCAAATTCAGCAAAAACATGTGACATATAGTGATATGTATATATCTACATATATAGTATATATGTACACTAATGTAAATGTTTCCTATTGGGAAAAGTCAGGTTGGCAAGGAATTTAGAAGGGTCCATTCAAGGAAGTTCATGGAAATGTTGTTATGTTTGAACAGAGAACAAAGATTAGCAAATTTTCACCTTTTCTTGGTCCTGCCGTTCTGGGGCAAAGAAAAGGACACATTCTGTGTAATTGGCCCAGGTTTTGTTTGTATTAGGGACTAATTGCCAGTTTCCATCTTCATTGCAACATCTGTAGGCGTGACCTGAAATAAAGAACAAGAAGAAAGAGATATTGTTTGCCTCCAGAGGACAATACAAATAGTCAGTTTAGTAGCTATGAGGTTATAGTCAAAACTCCTCTATTGTCTATGTCAATGATGGCAAACCTTTTTTCCCTTGGGTGCCGGAAACCCTCACATGGACGCTATTGCATGTATATGCATGCCCACATCCATAATTCAATACCCGCTATGCACCCTACCCCTTATGCATGTAAGCGTGACCCAGGCAAGGGTCTCCTGTCGCCGCTGCTACCGGTGCGGTTGTGTGTGCAGCTCTACATGACTGGCGGGTGGATGCCCGCATGAGATTTGGTTTCTGCGCTTGCAAAGGAAGCCAAATCTCATGTGAGGATGTTAGCATGTTTGGGATTTCACCAATTTTCAGCCATTTCTTTGCTTCTGCGTGTGGAAGCAAAAAAATGCTGAAAATTGGTGAAATCTTGCATGTGTGAGTGTTATCGCGTGAGATTTGACTTCCTGCGCATGTGCAGAAGCCAAATTTCATGGGGGCACCCACCTGCCAGTCACACAGAGTTGTGTGCACAGTTACATTTTCTCTATCGGAATGCTGTCCCCCCACTGTCCCCCCAGGAACCCAATACTGTGACCACCCTCCATTCCCCCATTTCTAATGTGGCCAGACGTCCCGCTTTCCGTGGGACAATCACACTTTCTAGCAATTTGTCCCACGTCCTGGGGCATTTTTAAAAGTTCCAATTTTTTTAAACAAGCCACCATGAAACCATGAAGAAGGAAGCTCAGCTTGGTCCACTCAGCCTCCCGCAGCCGTCAATTAACACATCTGGCACCCCTTCCTGCCTCCCCACTTTTATTTTTCTTTCTTTTTATTTGCTTGCTTCCCCCTCTTCCTCTTCCACTCTTGCTCGCTCCTCGCCTCCGGCTCGACACCTTCCTGTGGCCACCACCATGGGGCTGAGCCACCCAGGCAGGAGAACTCGCTGGCCATGACAGCAAAGGCGGGAGAAGGAAAGGGAAGCACAGCCGAGGTATTTGCCCCCACTCCTCCGACAGCCTGTCCTCTGTGCTTAGAGTCGGGCAGGCGGAGTGGCCTTTGCGCCGGGCGGAAAAACCTATCCGCTCCTTCCCAGCAGCAGCTGGTCCTGGCAAGGCGTTCGCCCTGGCGCCACCAATTGAGCGACTGAGCATGCTCTGCTTCTGCCTCTGGATCTGCGTCGCCTCAGAAGAAGGTGAGAGAGGCAGTGCGGGCCACTGACGAAGAGAGAGATAGAGATAGAGAGAGAAGAAAAGAAGAGAGAGAGAGAGAGAGAGCAAGAGACAGAGAGAAAGGGAGAGAGAGAAAGAGAGAGAGAGAGCAAGAAAGCAAGAGAGAGAAAAAAAGAGACAGAGAGAAAAAGAGAGAGAGAGAGAAAGAGAGCAAGAGAGAGAGAAAAAGAGACAGAGAGAAAAAGAGAGAGAGAGAGAGAAAGAGAGAGAGAGAAAGAAAGAAAAAGAGAGAGAGAAAGAAAGAGAGAGAGAGACAGAGCATAAAACGTATCAGGAAAGACTTAATGAACTCAATCTGTATAGTCTGGAGGACAGAAGGAAAAGGGGGGACATGATCGAAACATTTAAATATATTAAAGTGTTAAATAAGGACCAGGAGGGAAGTGTTTTTAATAGGAAAGTGAACACAAGAACAAGGGGACACAATCTGAAATTAGTTGGGGGAAAGATCAAAAGCAACATGAGAAAATATTATTTTACTGAAAGAGTAGTAGATCCTTGGAACAAACTTCCAGCAGACGTGGTAGATAAATCCACAGTAACTGAATTTAAACATGCCTGGGATAAACATATATCCATCCTAAGATAAAATACAGAAAATAGTACAAGGGCAGACTAGATGGACCATGAGGTCTTTTTCTGCCGTCAGACTTCTATGTTTCTATGTTTCTATGAGACAGCAAGAGAGAGAGAGAAAAGAAAGAGAGGGAGAGAGAAAGAGAGAGAAAGGGAGGGAGGAAGAGCGAGAGAAAATAGGAGAGGAGGGAAGAGAGAGAGAGAGAAAGAAAAAAATTTTTGGCTAAATTTCTTAAGTCCCCTCCAGCCCTACTCCAATGCCTTATCCATAATATCACATTCTCTTTGCATTAAAAAAATAGATTGGCATCCTATGTAAATGATTGTTCCAAAAAGTTTCTCAGGGGATGTCATTTTCTTTAGGATCATAGCAGGAAAATATTCAAAATTTATTTCATGCCATCTGTAATTCTAGTGTCAGACCCACTTTTTAAATATGTGGATGCTAAATTTAAAGACGTAATTAAAATCCAGAAATAGCCAAAAGATCTTATAGACTTTGGAGGGAAGCTATGACAACAAACTTACCATGATGATTGAAGTCATAGATGTAGTCTGGACAAAGAACCGCTACTCTTTTACCTGGGAGACTTGCTGGCCAGCAAATGATTCCATCCCATTCAGGTGAACATTGACCATCTAACAAGGTATTGTTTCACAAGTCAAGGGAAAGACATGTGAGAAAGAAAGAGACAATCATGAACAGAGCCTGGGTAAAAAGAGGTTTTAAAATGATACAGGCAAGAGCCAATATGCCTCTTAATGTGCTTAAACTGGATAGATGGCTTGCATTATAGTTCTTGAAGAATTTACAGGAAATCCTTGACTTATCTCCACAATTGGGACCAAAATCTCTGTTACTACGATAAGTGAAGTGATTATTAAGTGAATCAGGCCTAATTTTATGACCTTTTATTTGTGATGGTTGTTAAGCAAAGCAATGATTCACTGTCATCCAGTTTTGCCAAAATCAAGAAATAAATGTGGATTTATGACTTGAAGGGAAGGCGGCTATCGGAACTGGGTTTTAAGTGCCCCCATGGAGATCCATCATAGCTCCAAATAGTTGTAAATTAAGGATTACCAATGTTGTGGTTAGCTCTGGCCCAGCTCCTGCCCCAAGGACTGTGGATGTGGGGGAGACATCCACATGCTGCAGGCTGGTGGAATCTGCTGATGAAGGCTCCTCTGACCAAGAAGACATGAGTGACAGGGAGGAGGAGAGTGTGGCAGACAACTCAGAAGGAGATCAATTATCTAGCTCCTCCTTGGATTCAGAACAAGAGTTAATGATACAGCCACGCATGCGGAGAGCGATGCATAGGCAGCAGCAACTGAGAGATTATTATCAAAGAAAATGAGGCCACCTGTGGTTGGGTGGGGCTGTGGTAATTAGTGAGGCTGCTATAAATAGCAGCCTGTGGGTTTGGCCATTGTGGAGGATTATCTGATCGTTGTGTTTCGTGACTGCTTTACTGACTTTGACCATTTGTGTGCTGATTTTCCCCCGCTTTGAAACTAAACCAGAGCAAAGTGTGTTTCACTTTGTGAAAGAAGGACTGTGAATTGCCTCACAGCTGCAAGCTAAGTATCACAGAACTGATAAGGGACTTGTACAAATTACCAGTTTGTTTGGAGACGAGTGCTCTTTGCTATACCAAAAGAGGGCTTAGGTTAAGTGAATTTTCATTATAAAGAACATTGTTTTGAATTTTCAAACGTGTGTGTGTCTGAAATTTGTACCTGTGAATTTTTGGGAGGAGTCTACCAGACAGCCCAACAGAACAACCAACAAGGTAGAATGGTCTGAATAGAATTTGGAGCACAACTGGCACCTATCCATAATTTCCCCATAATGGCAGCAAATCTTGGATTTCCATTAGCACATATAGCCAATGTTTTTATAACAATTAAAAACAAAAACTGGTACCTTGCATTTGTTCCTTCTGGCCATTTATCTGATTGTTACATGTTGATTTTGCTTCATTCAGTAAATAGATCTGTTCTTCTTTGGTTAGAACATCATCTGTGTCCACCTGCCAAACATATAAAGAGAGAGAGGTAAGAGACAGGGGCTGTTCCATCCATTTGCATCTGACTCCTTCTTTCCCAAAACTGGGTTCATGAAATATAAATCCACCAGTCATGGGAAAGAGAAATATAACTTTATTTGAGTTTTATTTTCAAAACAAAATAGGATAATATTTTGCTATTCAAGAACTTCTGATGCTATTGTTCCATGTCTGCTAACAAATCAACACCAAATATAATACTGTATAATAATTTTTATATGTCCACAGAGAGAGACAGAAAGAGAGAGACAGAGACAGAGAAATAGAGATAGAGACACACACAGAAATGGAGAGAGACAGAGACAGAAAGATAGACAGACAGAGACAGAGACAAACAGCCAGACAGACCAGACACAAAGAGAGACATAAGTTAATCAGACAAAGAAGCACAAACAAAATTCAATCCTAAATAGTGTTGGGCAAACCCAAACCTGAACTTTACCCGAACCCGAACTCGAGGAGCCAAGGAGCGCCGCTGCCCGGCTGTCACCTTCCAAAACAGCCAGGGCACTTCTTGGCATTCTCCAGAATGCTGAACCTGGAAGTTTGGCAAAAGTTCGGGTTCAGGTTCGGGAGAATGCCGAGAAGCGCTACCGCCTGGCTGTCACCTTCCCAGAAGAGCCGGGGAGCTGTCGGCCAGACGGGAGGCGCAAACGGAGGTGGGGAATCCCAATAGGGGATTCCAGGGGATGGAGCTATGACGTCATGGAGACGTCCTTCCTGGCTGGCCGAAACGGGGACTCCAGGAAGGACATCTCCGGGACATCAAAACTCCGCCCCTGGAATCCCCTATTGGGATTTCCCACCTCCGTTTGCTCCTCCTGACCTGCCGACAGCTCCCCGGCTCTTCTGGGAAGGTGACAACCAGGCGGGGTGCTTCTCAGACTGTTTCACAACTTGTGGTGGGCCCAGTAGGCTTATGTTTTGCCCTCCCAGGCTCCAAAGGCTTTCCTGGAGCTGGGTAGGGTAAAAACTCCCTTCCCTGTCCCCCTGGAGGCTCTTTGGAAGCCAAAAACACCTTCCCAGAGCTTCTGCGTGAGCCAAAAATCAGCTGCCCAGCACATACATGCACATTGGAGCTGTGCTAGGGCAATGCCATAGGTTCGCCATCACTGGCTTAGGAAATCTGAGAATGGCTCCTGAAAAATGCTCTCTTAATTATGAACCGTAGGAGATGGTCCAAGAAAGCCAAGCTTTTTGATGGCATCAGATGTATGAAAAGCTATGTTCAGAGCATGGCACTGAGATTGCATTGTGTTAGTCAAAGACTGACTCATTTCCTGTGAAAAATTATCAGGAAGTGGGAGAGCTCAGTAAGATAAAGCAAGGCAGCACTAGGGATTACTAAAGTGGGCCCAAGTGATGACAGCTGCAATTAGCTTGCTCATCTGCAAATCTTGATAAAGACTTTCATATTAATGAAATTTCCATTGTGTCTGTGGTAGCCGCTGGTGGGTGTGTTTATATGTATGGGGGAGCTGCAATAGGGCCCTGATGAAGCCCCAGCTGTTAATGAGGAGATTCATCAGGGACAATGCTCCCAAATGTTTAGTCCCAGGAATAAAAGGCAAGCTTTTCAGATTGGACATGAACAAATGTGAGTCATAAAATCAAAAGCAAAGAGAGTGGGTAGCAGGTTCCTATCTTGGAAATCATCCATGCAATATAATAAAATCTATGAGTTCCATAATTGCATTGGGGGTTTTGGGGGGGATGAGTGTGGGTTTCATTTTCATTATTATAAATTATTGAAACACACCGGTTTTGCATATTGTTATTAATCTACATTTTAATTTCATTTTCTTGGCGTATTATTCACCTCCATTACAATATATAAAATAAGGTTTACAGCTAAGACGTATGTATCCATCTAATCATTATTTGCTCAGCAAATCATGGTTAAAACTTTGTATACTCTTTCCAAATCTACTACCTTGTAGCTCAGAAGTCTTCCTCTATTCCTATACCTCCTCTTCTATTCTTTCATTGATATATTCTATTCCTATATCTTCTTTTCTATTATTTCTTAGATATATTTTACTATGAGTATCTCCTCTATAACCTTCATCATGTATTTTACTATGTGTATATTGATATATACCCACTAAAACCCTCATTGTGTATTGGACTTTTATATCCTTTCTTTATATATAATAACTCATGTCTATCCTCTTCAATATGTATTGTGCATTGGACAAAATAAATAAATAAATAAATAAATAAATAAATAAATAAATAAATAAATAAATAAATAATAAATAATAAATAAATAAATAAACTTTAAGAGTTGTGGATTTCAACTCCCAGAACTTTCCAGCTTTTACTTTCCATTAAAGTTGCCAAGTTTGGGGACCTCTGCTGTAGATGCACAAATGTTTCATTTCCCAGTATTCCAGCCAGCTGACACCAGTAGAGAACATCAAGTTGGAGAAGACTGGACCATAGATGAACCTTGCTTGAAGACCATCAGTGACAATGGTTAAGGCACCATCATGAGATCTAGCGCCTCTTTATCCATGAAAGCCATTTGGGTGATCTTGGCCCAGTCCCTCTCTCTCTTAGTTCAACTCACCCACAGGGTTGTTGTTGCAGAGAAAATAGAAGGGAAGTGTGCAAAATTGGTTGACCACCTTGCATTATTTATAAACATAATAAAGGCGAGGTACAAATAAAAATAAAAGCATCTATTAAAAAAACTGATATTAAAACCAAGACCTTTCTTCTAGGCATAATAAATCAAAAACTTAAAAAAGACTACTATTATTTAATACAACACAATTAGAATTACAATAGCGCAAAATTGGAAAAAAGAAGAAACACCACCAGAAAGAGAAATTATTAAAAAAAATATACGACTGTGCAGAAATGGACAGATTAACCCAAAAACTTAAAAATAAAGAAGAATCAAAATACTATGAAATTTGGAAGAATTTTTATGACTGGGTCGAGACAAGAAAAAAATAATGGTAGTAAATAAACTAGATGTTCTTAAAATCAATCCGAGACACAAAATTAAGATCAAATCAATCTGACTTTAGATTAATTGAATGATAGAACAAATGTTCGATAACTGCTGATGCCATAAGCTGTATATTGATATATATATATAAAAAAAGAACTGTGTGGCTAACAGTTCAATGGGGAGGAAGGGGGAATAAGGGGCAGCTCTGTATAATATATTTCAGAATCTAAGTACAACAACTATACAAATAATAATTATATTGTGGAATGATACAATATGTACAACATAATATACCTGCTCTTTTTAATCTTTGTATTATAATAAAAAAATATTTTTTAAAAAATAAAAAAATAAAAATGCAGCAAGAGTACAGTACAGGTAGTCTTCAACTTAAAATATACTGCTCAAAAAAATAAAGGGAACACTCAAATAACACATCCTAGATCTGAATGAATGAAACATTCTCATTGAATACTTGAAATTTATTGTCAATCAGCGTTGTTCCCTAAGTGGACAGTTTGATTTCACAGAAGTTTGATTTATTTTGAGTTATATTGTGTTGTTTAAGTGTTCCCTTTATTTTTGGGGGCAGTGTAGTTTGTTTAGTAAGCTACAACAGCATTGAAAAAAGTGATTTATGACCATTTTTTATAGTTACGACTGTTGGAGCATTCTCATGGCGATAGGATCAAAATTCAGATGCTTGTCAAATGACTCATATTTATGATGGTTGCAGTGTCCTGGAGTCATATTTTGCGACCTTTTGCGACCTTCTGGCAAGCAAAGTCAATGGGGAAGCCAGATTCAATTAACCACCATCGTATTAACTTAACAACTGCAATGATTCACGTAATAACGGTGACAAGCAAATTTGTAAAATGGGGCAAAAACTCATTTGTCAAATGTCTTGCTTAGTAACAGAAATTTGGGTTCAGTTGTGGTCATAAATCAAGGACTATCTGCAGTGATGGACTCCTATGGGTACAGTCAATTGCGCAGAACCAGTAGAAAAAATTGATTTTTCTTCCCCCCCACCCCTTCTGGTCTCTGGATATGTTTTCCCTATCGTAGCAAATGAGGTTGAATGTGTATAATGTTAAAAGAACTGTGCATGTGTGTGTGTGTCTAATACACATACATTTTATATAATAGATAATGTATATATTTGTGTTCCTGTGTGTAATATGTATGTACACATATGGTCTATGGAGAGGGGCAGCATACAAATCCAATAAATAAATAAAATAAATAAATATATACATAGGATTAAACAGTATATTTTGGATGTTCAGTAATAATAAATATCTTGTATCTCTTTGAGGCTAGGAGAGGCCAAGCACCGTAACCCAAACCCTCACCTTTAAGCCAATCACATGACCTTTAAGCTACCCCCAGTCACAGGGCTGTCAAGCCACTCCCACCTGGTCACATGGCTGTCAAGCCACACCCACAAAATAAGCCACGCCCACAGTGTGGTAGTAAATTTTTTTGCAGACCTTTACTGACTATCTGTAATGATGATATTCAAATTTCTGTATTTATTGCAATTATAACATCCAATTGGTTGGTTGGTTGGTTGGTTGGATGGATGGATGGGTGGGTGGGTGGGTAGAAATGTTTAAGGTGACCTCCATCAGTTAGCAAAGATTTCAAAGATCCCCTACTTTGCTTCTGAAATTCTTCTTCTGCTGATTCTGCTATTCCTACATTGCCATGTTATACCTTCTCACCCTTTAAACACACAGTCATTCTCCAATTGCTCTCTGAGATCACACAGGGATGCATAGCAGTCCAGCCAGTGGAGAACAAGGCACCTCTTATCCAGTGTAGCTTTTAACAACTCCATACTAAAGTTAACAAGCAATCTTCAGACAAACAGAGCAAACAGAGAGGGAAATTGGGGCAGTTGAAAATGTATGCTATATTCAAGTCGAACAGAAATCAGAAATGGGTGGCTACACTTTTCCTCTACTTTCTGGAAATCCACAAAGGAGGGAGAAGTACCAGGATTATTGTCCCATTAGAGCAGTGTTTTTCAAACGCGGCTACATAAGACATGGAGGCTTCAGTAGCAATAGCAACAGCAATAGGCATTTACATTTATATATCATTTCACAATGCTTTACAGCCCTCTCTAAGCAGTTTACAGAGAGTAAGCATATTGTCCCCAACAATCTGGGTCCTCATTTACCGACCTTGGAAAGGATAGAAGGCTGAGTCAACCTTGAGCCTAATGAGATTCGATCTGCCAAACTGCTGGCAGCCGGTGATCAGCAGAAGTAGCTTGTAGTACTGCACTCTTAACCACTGCACCACCGAGGCTCGCTGGGAAATTCTGGGAGTTGAAGTCCACATATCTTAAAATTGCCACATTTGAAAAATAGTTTACAGGACTTTGCTGTTTTCAACACCCTAGTCAGTTATTGCAAGAATTGTAATTTTAACAACTGGAACTGCTTTTGTTTGTTCTTTCCTCTCGTTTTATTTATTTTTATTTATTTATTTATTTATTTTGTCCAATACACAATGAGGGTTTTAGTGGGTATATATCTATAACACATAGTAAAATACATGATGAAGGTTATAGAGGAGATACTCATAGTAAAATATATCTATGAAAGAATAGAAAAGAAGATATAGTAATAGAACATATCAATGAAAGAATAGAAGAGATATAGGAATAGAAGAAAGGTATAGGAGATATAGGAGAACAATAGGACAGGGGACGGAAGGCACTCTAGTGCACTTGTACTCGCCCCTTACTGACCTCTTGGGAATCTGGATAGGTCAACTGTAGATAATCTAAGGGTAAAGTGTTGGGGGTTTGGGGATGACACTATGGAGTCCAGTAATGAATTCCACGCTTCGACAACTCGGTTACTGAAGTCATATTTTTTACAGTCAAGTTTGGAGCGGTTAATATTAAGTTTAAATCTGTTGTGTGCTCTTGTGTTGTTGTGGTTGAAGCTGAAGTAGTCGCCGACAGGCAGGACGTTGCAGCATATGATCTTGTGGGCAATACTTAGATCTTGTTTAAGGCGTCTTAGTTCTAAACTTTCTAGGCCCAGGATTGAAAGTCTAGTCTCGTAGGGTATTCTATTTCGAGTGGAGGAGTGAAGGGCCCTTCTGGTGAAGTATCTTTGGACATTTTCAAGGGTGTTAATGTCTGAGATGCGATATGGGTTCCAAACAGATGAGCTGTATTCGAGGATGGGTCTGGCAAAAGTTTTGTAAGCTCTGGTAAGTAGTGTGAGATTGCCAGAGCAGAAGCTGCGTAGGATTAGGTTTACAACTCTTGAAGCCTTCTTGGCTATATTGTTGCAGTGGGCCTTGGCACTTAAATCTTTTTTTATTAGTATACCAAGGTCTTTAACCGAATGGGGATTATCTGTGATAATTTGATTATTCAGTTTGTATTTGGAGTTCAGATTCTTCTTCCCAATGTATAGGACAGAGCATTTGCTAGTTGAGACCACTCAGAAACAGCGTCAAGGTCTTTTTGGAGAGTAGTTGTGTTATCGGTGGTGTTGAAGAGTTTTACATCGTCGGCGAAGAGGACACAGTTGCTTGTGATGTAATCGCAAAGGTTTTTGTTTGTTCTTTTCTCTCTTCTCCCCTACCCCCCCTTTTTTTGTGGGACAAATGTAAACAGGAACTAATAATGCCTGTAAATAAGCCCAAATGGGATTAACACAAATTTCAAATACATCAATAAATAAAATTCTTGCAACATACTTGTTTGTTTATCATTTTTGTGGAATACTCCTCATGTGGATTGGATTTTCATTTTTTTCAAGCAGCAGGAAACTTAAAGATAACAGTTGCTTTGCATTTAGGAAATCCCAGGTTCAGCTTCTAACATGGCTGAAGTATTTATGTAAATGAGAGACAAGCCAAATGGTAACAATTCTCAGGACAGAGATGTCAATTATGTCAACAACTAAACAAGCGGCAGAGTTTATTGCAGCATGAGGAAAGTGAAAAGAAGCAACTTTAAATCGTTGTGAATCTAAGAAAGGAAATGGCCCCTTGTGGTCTTGAAAGGCAATGAACTTTCCACTGGGATAGGTGTAAGATTGGAGGAATTGACATTTATGTGTTCTGGAGAGCAGGGCAGCAGAATGAACACCTGTATAGAACAGGTGGGCACATGCACGGTCGCCCCAGTTCTGTTTTGAGTTTGTGCCACCAAGGTGTCTGCCAACAGCCAGCTGGTCTTTGGTTAAACATGCGCCCATGCCTTGCAGTTTGGGTGGAATGCATGCACATGTATGCGGTGCATTGTACATGCATGGGAAGCACATGCGCCCATACCCTTCAGATTGGGCACTCTCACACACTTTGGGCACTCAGTGCCTAAAAGGTTGGCCATCATTGGTATAGAAGTATAGAAAACATATTTATTATAATAATTTTATTTATTCAAGAAACTAAAGAGGGTGCACATGGATTTTGTTTCATTACTTACTGGAATTCAGTGCAATAGGATATACCCAACCAACCAAATTATGACCATCAATTGACATCATTGGCTTAATAAAGTGGGGAGATGTGTGGAAAGTTATAAGTAGCTACGGTAGTAGTGGTAACTGCTTGATATGTGTTTCAAGTCAGGCTAAACTCCCGATAACTTCATGGATATAGCCATGTAGTTTTCTTCACCATATTTTGTAAATGTGGTATTGCAATATATACACATTTATATTTATAATAAAATAAACTGTAGCCTCCTTGAATTCAGGTTAATAATTCTAAGGTTATATCCCTTGAAGATTGTCTTCTTTTACGAACCTTTTGTTTTCCCTTTTTAGCCTTAAGTCTAGGAATTTTCTGAGTAGCCACCCTTATGCCAAATATGATTTTGCTATTCTGATGGCTGTTTATGGTCTCTAGAATTCCAAGAAAGGTTAGTGAATCCTCTCCATGTTTGTTGTCTGGACTGGATGGGCTATTGGTTCTTTAGGCAGGCTCAACTAGATTCCCATATAAAACAAATACTAAGGTTATAAAATTAGATGCATCTTAAAAAATAACCTTGATAGCAAACTCCTTCTATCAGTATAGACCACAGATGTCAAACTTGATTGCATCATGTGACATAGCATGATGTATCGCAATGTTTTTTGCCTTTGTGGAGATGGGATGGGCATGGCCTGCACGTGATGAATATGGCCTGCGGGCTACCAGTTTGACAAGGCTGATATAGACAGATTTCACAACTATTTGGAATACAGTGATCCCCCGAGTTTCGCGATCTCGATCATTGCGAAACGCTATATCGCGATTTTTCCACCCGATGACGTCACTCCCTTCCTTTCTCATCTTTCTTTCTCTCTCTCTTTCTCTATCTTGCTTCTTCCTCTCTCACACTCTCTTCCTCCCTCTCTCATCTCTTTCTTTCCTTCTCTCTCTTTCTCTATCTCTCCCCCTCTTGCTCTCGAGCGGCAAGCGAGCAGCCGGGCGGGCGGGCGAACGGGCAAGCGGCAAGCGATCTTAGGGTTTCCCCTTTGCCTGGGCGGCGGGAAGACCCAGGGAAGGTTCCTTCGGCCGCCCAACAGCTGATCTGCTCCGCAGCGCGGCAGCAGCGAGGAGCCGAAGATGGGGTTTCCCCGTTGCCTGGGCAACGGGGAAACCCCATCTTTGGCTCCTCGCTGCTGCCGCGCTGCGGAGCAGATCAGCTGTTGGGCGGCCGAAGGAACCTTCCCTGGGTCTTCCCCGGGTCTTCCCCGCCGCCCACACGCAAACTCCACCATCTGCGCATGTGCGGCCATGGAAAAAGGGGCGCGCATGCGCAGATGGTGTTTTTACTTCCGCACCACTACATCGCGAGAAATCAATTATCGCGAGGGGTCTTGGAACGGAACTCTTGTGATAATCTGGGGATCACTGTATAGAGCGGTACCTCTACCTACAAATGCCTCTACTTATGAACTTTTCTAGATAAGAACCGGGTGTTCAAGATTTTTTTGCCTCTTCTCAAGAACCATTTTCCATTACAAATCTGAGCCTCCGAAACTGTAACCAGAAAAGGGAGGGAGAATACTCCGTGGGGCCTCTCGAGGAATCTCCTGGGAGGAAACAGGGCCTCCACTCTCCCTGTGGTTTCCCCAATTGCACACATTATTTGCTTTTACATTGATTCCTATAGGAAAAATTGCTTCTTCTTACAAACCTTTCTACTTAAGAACCTGGTCATAAAATGAATTAAGTTCATAAGTAGAGGTACCACTGTATTTGTGTGGGGTTTTTAAGAATCAGAATCACCAAATTATTCAGAGTGCAAAAAATAATTTCACCACACACTTAAAGGGGGAGAGGGGGAAAGTGTACCTCTCTATAGATTGTACTGCTTCCTCCAAACTGATTCCTCACAACAATCTTGTGTGACGTGTTATACTGAGGTATTATGAAGGAATCAAAGCCATTTATTGATTAGATGATTGGTGTCATACAGTACTCAGAGGTGGACATTTTTCAATGGCCTGATTGAGGTCAGCTATATATAGATACAATTGGGTAAGATTGGGATTTTCTCATTTTATTGGGAGGTATTCTTTTTTTAAAAAAATCATTATTAGGTTATCTTTTGAGTATCCCAAAAACAATAGGAAATTATGTCACCAATTTTCAACATTTGGGGTCAATGGTGACTCTAATGAACAATGTGATTTTTAAAATTTGGGACCATTAAATCGTATACATTTTTTTGCAATTTATAGAACAAATCAAGACTAAAGAGTCAAAACCTATGAATCTGAATGCAGAGCATGACAGAGCAAAGATTTAAACTTAGAACTTCCTAATCCTTGTCTAATATCTAGTCACAAAGTATCTTTTTCAAACCACAGTAAAATCTTTCTGATAATGCAATCTGTGGCATGTAGTTCTTAACCATATTTCTGAAATGTTCCAAATGTGCAAAATATGCACGTAGGAGACCATGCAAACCACACCAGCAGAAATTATTAATTGCAAATTAATTTTTAAAGCCTTGTTTTGGGGATAAAAGGATAGGTTCTGTTATTTAATCATTCATTTGAAGTCTCACTTGTTTCCTAACAGCCAGTGATGGGCTACCAAAATTTTTACTACCACACTGTGGCTGTGGCTTATGCATTTTGTTTCAACATCTTTCAGTGCAAATTGGGTGTTCTGGGGTGGAGCTCCATTTTTACTGTCTCACTGCGTTTCCACCCCGTCGGGGCAGTAGCCCACTCCTGATTATCTACTATGTAAAGTGTATGTACACACACACACACACACACACACGCACAACTCTTCTAAAATTATACACATTCAACCTCATTTACTGTGATAGGAAAAACATACCCAGAGTCCAGAAGGGGGAAAAAGAAAAAAAATAAAATAAAAATTTTGCTACCGGTACTGCATACCTGATCGTACCTGTAGGAGCCCACCACTGCTAACAGCCACAATAACTACAGATTAACAGAGTTCGAAGGATTCTTGGAGATTGTCTAGTTCAACCCCCTGCCAAAGCAGGAGACCCTACATCTGCAGTTCACTTGAAACAGGAAGCCTAACCCTTGGTTTTCAAGGTACAATTCCTGGGTTAAACAACACACTAAGCAAAGAAAGTTATAGTTTAGCCATACTGTAAAACAGCCAATGTAGCTAACACTACATAACTTTACTAAACTACATAAGTTTACTTTACTGTGCTTTATTGATCAGACTACAATGGACTAGATTAATGTCATAACTATGATTTACATGCTATGGTGGTTGTTTATTTGTTTGTTTGGTACGGCTGTCCATTCCAGCAAATGCCATGTAGCTTGCAACATTTTGAAAAATAATAAAAACAATAAAAGAGCACAGACAGCCTGGACTAAAATAATCATGACCATGGTTGGGATGACGCTCTGACTCCTTTTTTGAGCGAACAGCATATAAACACAAATAGTAAATGAATGAATGAATGGATGAATGGATGGATGAATAAACAAATGAATGAATGAATGAATGAATGAATGAATGAATTACATACACGGAAAGATCTTTTATAATCCTCCATAATGGATTTAGTGGTGTAAGAAAATAAACATTACAAAAGATGTAAAAGGAAGAGATACAAAAGGGCTTACCAAAGCACAGACTATATTCAGAAAGGAGAAACAAAAAGCAACTCTTAGGAAGTTGCTTAACTGGGTCAATTCCTCCATCCTCCTGGTGCTGTCCAAAGTGGTGGAAGATTTTTCTTTTTAATTGTCCAGTTCGATGCTTTCTTGAAGGAAGGGGAAACAACTATTTTCAGAATGTAAATCCAAACCGAAGTCCCGTCGATCTAGCGATATTGGCATACAAGTTCATTTCTGCATCCACAGATTAAACTTCCTCAGCAAAAAACCCAAAAATAAAAACCACAGTCTCTAAATTTCTGGGACATCAGCATTCATTTAACTGATAGATGGTGCTGAGGCAGCTGCTTAATTATGTTCAATGTTCCCTCCGCTTGGTGATTTAGCCTGCCCACTCTGCCTAGTTGGTGTGTATTTATGACTTCTCCTGTCAGCCAATCCCTTTCTGTTTGAGAAAGAGACAGAGAGTAGGTAAAGAGTTTCACTGTGCTGGAAAAGGAAAGACACCCAGGGAAGCTGAACCTTAGGTTCTGTTTCTTAGCCTTTGTAAGTGTTTGCCTGGCTAGCCGGCTTTTCCCTTTAAAATCTGATGAAACTCTTTTCTTTCTTTCTTTCTTTCTTTCTTTCTTTCTTTCTTTCTTTCTTTCTTTCTTTCTTTCTTTCTTTCTTTCTCATATGCACTCAGGAAGAAAAATGAATTCTATGTGGGGTTTCCTAGTTTAGAATTAGAGGCAGAGGTTTCTGCCTGTTGATATGTGAAATACGATCGAGGTACGCTTCAGCTGAACGTCTATGGAGAGTCTAGAACTATGGCGCCTAAAACACGATTTGAGCATTGCCCACAATGCTGCAATGTCCTACCAGTCAATGACTACTTCAGCTTCAACCGCAACAACACAAGAGCACGCAACAGATTCAAACTTATTACGAACTGCTCCAAACTTGACTGTAAAGAATATGATTTCAACAATCGAGCTATCGAAGCGTGGAACTCATTACCGGACTCAATTGTGTCAACCCCTAACCCCCAACACTTTTCCCTCAGACTCTCCACGATTGACCTCTCCAGGTTCCTAAGAGGCCAGTAAAGGGCATACATAAGTGCACTGGTGTGTCTTTCGTCCCCTGTCCAATTGTCTTTCCTTTCTTTCACCTATCTTATATATTCTCTTCCTTTCATATATCCTCTCCTCTAAGTTCACTTTCACCCTCTTTTATATTATCACATGTCTATCTTTCTTCCTATGTATCTGTGTATTGGACAAATGAATAAAATAAAATAAAATCCAGGTCATGGTTATCCCCAAAAGTGCTTTTTCTGAAAGCAATTGGACTTTCTTGGGGGTTTTTTTCTTTGAAAATGTTTTGCTTCTCATCTAAGCAGCTTCTTCAGTTCCAGAAAATGAAGAAACATCTTATTTATTTATTTATTTATTTATTCTTTGTCCAATATACAATACATATGGAATGAAATAGACATTAAGTAGTATATATAGGGATAGTAAGTAAAAAAGAAGAGGAGTGGATGAGAGGGAGAGAATATATAGGATATATGAGAAAAGGAAAGGTAATTGGACAGGGGACGTTAGGCACATCAGTGCACTTATGTACGCCCCTTACTGGCCTCTTAGGAACCTGGAGAGGTCAATCGTGGAGAGTCTAAGGGAGAAATGTTGGGGGTTGGGAGTAGACACTATAGAGTCCGGTAATGAGTTCCACGCGTCGACGACTCGATTGTTAAAGTAATATTTTTTACAGTCAAGTTTGGAGCGGTTAATATTAAGTTTGAATCTGTTGCATGCTCTTGTGTTGTTGCGGTTGAAGGTGAAGTAGTCGTTGACCGGAAGGACATTGCAGCATATGATCTTGTGGGCAATACTTAAATCGTGTTTTAGGCGCCGCAATTCTAAGCTTTCAAGAGCTAGGATAGTTAGTCTGTTTTCGTAAGGTATTCTGTTTCGAGTGGAGGAGTGAAGGGTTCCTCTGGTGAAATATCTTTGGACGTTTTCGATAGTGTTGATGTCTGAAATGTGGTGTGGGTTCCAGACAGATGAGCTGTATTCGAGGATGGGTCTGGCATAAGTTTTGTAGGCTCTAATCAGTAGTGTGAGATTGCCAGAGCAGAAGTGAAATATTTTCAATGAAAAAAAAAAGAATGCTTAATTGCTTTTTTTAAAAAAATCCCATTCCAAATTGCAGAAATCATTGGATTACAAAGGCCATCTCTCCAGGCATCCCAGTAAGAAATCAGCAATGATAGATGTAGCCCAATCAAGGCTGAAGTTCAGAAAAGGCAATATTAAAGTATAACTGTAGCATTATGAAGCTTTGATCTGTTTAAATGTTAATTGAGGTCCTTCAGTTATTCATGCCCTGACAATCACTCACACAGGCGAACTATTGCAAGGCACTCTACAAAGTCATTCAAAAGCTGCACATTTTATTTATTTTTTTATTTTATTTATTCATTTTGTCCAATACCCAAAGAGGGTTTTAGTGGGTATATATCTATATACACATAGTAAAATACTTGATGAAAGTTATAGAGGAGATACTCATAGTAAAATATATCTAAGAAAGAATAGAAAAGAAGATATAGGAATAGAACATATCAATGAAAGAATAGAAGAAGAGATATAGGAATAGAAGAAAGGTATAGGAGATATAGGAGAGCAATAGGACAGGGGACAGCAGTGCCAAGTGCAGCAACGCAGGGAATTTATTTATTTGGACTTAATTATGAGCATACTATAAAATGCCTCTGTTTAGTTGAACTTAATTGGTTAGCATCTGACTTCTAGATACAATTCAGAATCCCAGTTATCATCGATAAAGTTCATTATGTTATGGACCTGACTGTTTGATAGACAACTGCCTCCTGTCATTTCTACCCATCCTGTATAGTTGGACAGAACTACCATGCTTTGGACCACATTATGAGTGATTCTCAACCTGGGGGTCAATTCCTTTGGGAATTGAACAACTGTTTCCACAGGAGTTGCCTAAGACCATGGGAAAAGTCAAATAAAGCTTCTAATCTGGTGCCTTGGAACATATTTTTACAATCTGACCAATCAGTTGTTTACATTGGGGGGTGTCCCTCTGATCTTCCTGCCAATCAGCTTAAAGCTCTGTTGGGAGAATTGGCACTAGACTTATAGTTGGGGGTCATCATAACATGAGGAACTGTATTAAGGGGTCCCAGCATTAGAAAGGTTGAGAATCACTGGAACACAGGAAGGGCACTTTCTCTTTTGCAGTGCCTTCCCCCTGAAACAGCATCCACCCATAGACCCATGCAGTCTCTACATTGACCTTGTTTAAATGCGGTCCTGGCTAATGTGTGTGGTGGACATCTTATAGGAATTTTTTTCTGTTCAAATTATGAATTATATTGCTCTACCAGAACAATTGTCATTCTTCTTTTACTGATATATTGTTTTGAACAATTTAATATTGTATGCCTATTGTGGGAGTATTCAGGGGGCTTGGAAATGTGATAAATAAATAAAGAGCTTACAAAACTTTCACCAGATATATCCTCGAATACAGCTCATCTGTTTGGAACCCATATCGCATCTCAGACATTAACAACCTTGAAAATGTTCAAAGATACTTCACCAGAAGAGCCCTTCACTCCTCCACTCGAAACAGAATACCCTACGAGACTAGACTTTCAACCCTGGGCCTAGAAAGCTTAGAACTAAGATGCCTTAAACATGATCTAAGTATTGCCCACAAAATTATATGCTGCAATGTCCTGCCTGTCGGTGACTACTTCAGCTTTAACCACAACAACACAAGAGCTCACAACAGATTTAAACTTAATATCCAAACTTGACTGTAAAAAATACAACTTCAGTAACCGAGTTGTCGAAGCATGGAACTCATTGCTAGACTCCATAGTGTCATCCCAAACCCCCAACACTTTACCCTTAGACTATCCACGGTTGACCTATCCAGATTCCTAAGAGGTCAGTAAGGGGCGAGTACAAGTGCACTAGAGTGCCTTCCGTCCCCTGTCCTATTGCTCTCCTATATCTCCTATACCTTTCTTCTTTCCTATACAGTATTTATTCTATTCTTTCACTGATATATTTTATTATTATTATTTTATTATTTATTAGATTTGTATGCCGCCCTTCTCCACAGACTTGGGTTGGCTCACATCATACAATAAAACAATTCATGACAAATCTAATAGATTTAAAAAACATTTAAAAACCCCATTATTAAACCAGACATACACACAGACATACCATACATAAATTGTATAGGCCCAGGGGAGAGGGGGGGGGAATGCCTCAATTCCCCCATGCCTGATGGAAGAGGTGAGTTTTAAGGAGTTTACGGAAGGCAAGGAGGGTGGGGGCAGTTCTAATCTCCGGGGGGAGCTGGTTCCAGAGAGTCGGGGCCACCACAGAGAAGGCTCTTCCCCTGGGACCCGCCAGACGACATTGTTTAGTCGACGGGACCCGGAGAAGGCCAACTCTGTGGGACCTAACCGGTCGCTGGGATTTCATGTGGCAGAAGGCGGTCCCGTAGATATTCTGGTCCGATGCCATGAAGGGCTTTATAGGTCATAACCAACACTTTGAATTGTGACCGGAAATTGATCGGCAACCAATGCAGACTGCGGAGTGCTGGTGTAACATGGGCATACCTTGGGAAGCCCATGATTGCTCTCGCAGCTGCATTCTGCACGATCTGAAGTTTCCGAACACTCTTCAAAGGTAGCCCCATGTAGAGAGCATTACAGTAGTCGAGCCTCGAGGTGATGAGGGCATGAGTGACTGTGAGCAGTGAGTCCCGGTCCAGATAGGGCCGCAACTGGTGCACCAGGCGAACCTGGGCAAATTTTATTCCTATTTCTTCTCTTCTATTCTTTCTTAGATATATTTTACTATGAGTATATCCTCTACAACCTTCATTATATATTTACTATATGTATACCCAATATAACTCTCATTGTGCACTGGACAAAAATCAATCAATCAATAAAAATAAACAAATAAAACCTCCTATTCCCAAACATTTATTACCCCAAATCCAGGCTGCAAACTTTACTGCACCAAATTAAGTCAAGCCCACCCAACACAAAACAGGATTTACTTCAATATATACTAGTTCAAGTCAAAGCATAAATACATGTATTAAAAAAATAACAATTCCCTTTTTGTGCAAGGGAATTTTACCACTCTATTTTCTGTTTCCACTAAAACGGGCAGCATGGTCTTCTCACTCTGCACTGGGATCCCAAGCTTGCTGTCTTGTAATTCTCTAGATATTGGAAGTCAGTTCACATCCATTCTCTTTCTCCCCTCTTCCTCTCTATCCCCTGAAGTTGATTGTCGCCCTTTCTGTTGTCTTGAAGAAAATGCATCTTTAGGAGTTAGAGCCTCTTGGTCTCATTCTTGCAGGTTAATCTAGTTCTGATTCAACAAGATTCACCCTTGTTTTAAACTTTTGATTTGAATTGAACTTTCAAAGACGGCCTTTAAGTATTATCGAATATAATATCTCTGGGGTTGCCACAATGAAAAAGGAATCAACCTATTCTCCAAAGCACCTGAGGGTAGAACAAAAAGCAACGAGTGGAAGCTGAACAAGGAGAGAAGCAACTTAGAACTAAGGAGAAATTTCCTGGCAGTTAGAACAATTAATCAGCTTGCCTCCAGAAGTTGTGAATGCTACAAAACTGGAAGTTTTTAACAAGATGTTGGATAACCATTTGTCTGAAGTAGTGTAGGGTTTCCTGCCTAAGCAGGGGTTGGACTAGAAGACCTCCAAGGTCCCTTCCAACTCTGTTGTTACGGTTATTGTTATTACATTATTCTTATCCTTTGGAATCAAGTTATAAATTCATGCTGATACACGGAATCTCAGGAATAATTAAAATACTCCAATGACCCTGGAAAAATCTAGATATAGAGTCACTGAGAACCAGCACCAACTTAATGGCACATGATCAATTAATTAATCTCTTCCCAAACTTCTATTTGTAACCCTGAGATGCAATCATTTTAAGCAGCTTAACAAATGGGAAAACAGAGTAAACACATTCCCCCTGTTCTCAATAGATTGCGTCTCTCCAAACAAATTTAAAAATCTTGTTAATTGTAGTCAGAATGTGAATAACATGCAGCATAGTTTGAATAATAGAATAGGTGTCCCATCTACTTGATAAAACAAATGCTGGCAGAAGTTAAAAACCAAAAACAACCATTCCAAATCGCTAGTTTAACACATCACATTGTTTGCCAACATTATCAACATCTTTCTTTTTAAAATAAAATGTAATTAACGTTGCAACATCTTCAGACTAATTGTAGGTTTGTTTAAAATACTTATTTGAGGAAATTGCCAGATTTGAACCACAGATACTTTAAACTATTATAAAAGATTCTGTTACTGAGCCAAACTCTTTCCCTGTACTCTTTCTTTCATAAAGGATCTTTAATGTTTCTTTAATAATTCTAACACTGCTCAAAAGAAATTTGTGAGACAAAGTGTTCCTTCCTGAACAGGAGAAATTGATTGTATGTAAAATTAGCAATATCTGAAGAAACAACAGGAATTGCTGACAATAATATATAAATAGTGCTGAATTGAAAGTTAAAGAAATAAAAAGAAGTAGAGTAGATCAAACCAGTTTTCCAAATATTAGTGCCTTCCTTTCCTTTTCCTTTCCTTCTTTCTATGTATATATAATACTTCTAAGAAGGAAATTTTATTAATTGGATTTCTACATGCTGTTTTTATTATTGTTGTTAGCCGCCCCGAGTCTGCGGAGAGGGGCGGCATACAAATCCAATAAACAAACAAACAAACAAACAAACCAACAAAACAAAACAAACCAACCAAACAAACAAACAAATTGGAAAAAAGGCTTCTCAAAGCTATTTTGTTTTGTTTTGTTATTAGGGACAATCGGACTCTTCGAACCATATCACAATTTCTTTGGTTGTGGCTAAACCATTGCAGTTTGGAGATCATGGTTTATGGCTAGTGTTTGTAGTTTTTGACCTGGTTTCCTGGCAGCTGTTTGTGTTTTGTGGCCATTTTGCAAGCCTCCAACAATGCAGGCTTTTAGGCCAAGCTTCGTCTGTGAATGTACAAGTGGATAGGTTTCAAATTTATCGGCTCTATTTCTGTCCACTGGAATAGTCCTAGACCTATCAGTGTAATATATAGCAGTGACAAAATGGGATGTCTCTGAACACACACGGAGCATATTTATTTGAATTTGTTATGCGTGGTTCCAGACAGAGGTGCTGCATGTGCACAACTGCATCAGTTCCAATCTTCAGCCTCTGAGCGGAGTCCTTTGGATTCTCTGATGGAGGGACCTCCAGACGTCATCTCCCAGGCCTTGCCTTAGCTGTTTCCATGTAATTAACAATGTGAGAAGAATGCAGGCAGCTCTTTTCCCTGTCCTGGGCTACAAATACATAGAATGAAATGGAATGGAATAGAATAGAATAGAATGGAATGGAATAGGGCCGAGCAAGGTAAAATAGAATAGAATAGAATGGAATGGAATGGAATGGATTGGATTGGATTGGATTGGATTGGATTGGAGTGGAATGGAGTGGAACGGAACGGAACAGAACAGAACAGAACAGAATAAAATTAGTTATTGCCCAAGTGTGATTGGACACACAAGGAATTTGTCTTGGTGCATATGCTCTCAGTGTACATAAAAGAAAAGATAATATTTGTCAAGAATCATGAGGTACAACACTTAATGATTGTCATAGGGGTCAAACAAGCAACGAGGAAACAATCAATATTAATAAAAATCTTAAGGAAACAAGCAACAAGTTAGAGTCATACAGTCATAAGTGAGAGGAGATGGGTGATAGGAATGATGAGAAAAAACTAGTTGAAATAGTAAATAGTTTGACAGAGCTGAGGAAATTATTTGTTTAGCAGAGTCATTGTGTTCGGGGGAAAAACTGTTTTTTGTCTAGTTGTCTTGGTGTGCAATGCTCCCTAGCAACATTTTGAGGCTAGGAGTTGAAATAGTTTATGTCCAGGATGCAAGGGGTCAGTAAATATTTTCACAGCCTCCTTTTGACTTGTGCAGTACACAGATTCTCAAAGGAAGGCAGATTGGCAGCAATTGTTTTTTCTGCAGTTCTGATTATCTCTGAAGTTTTTGCAGAACCAAACGAGACAGTTATAGAGGTGCGGATGATAGACTCAATGATTCCTCTGTCGAACTGTATCAGCAGCTCCTTGTATAGTTTGAGCTTCCTGAGTCGGCACAGAAAGAACATTCCTTGTTGTGCTTTTTTGATGACGTTTTCGATGTTAGGTGATCATTTTAGGTCACATGGACAGGAAGATGCGCAAACTTTGATAATCTGCGTAGTTTCTTGCTCAATAATTAGTTCACATATCATGCTATTATACCTAAACATAGTTTGGGGTTTTGGGGGGGTTTAGTATTGGAAGAATTTGTGGCTTCACAAGGACATTGAGTGATTTCAGCTATTTGTAATTTATTTGGTAAGACATGAATAAGCAACCATGCTATATGTCAGATTCACTGAACCAATTATTATTCAGCCAAATTTAGCCAATCATGTTCTGGAAATCCATATGATTTAGTTGATGGTTCAATGCATCATGGACATCCAGAAAACTGCCTTACCTAAATAAAGTACTGGAATTGGAAAAGGTGCAAAAAAGGGCAACAAGTATGATCAAGGAAATGGAGCACCTCCCTTATGAAACCAGGTTGCAACTCCTTGGTCTCTTCAGCCTTGAAAGACGGCGTTTAAGGGGTGACTTGATCGAAGTGTATAAAATTATGCATGGGATAGAAAAGGTGGATAGAGAAAAAAAATCTTCTCTATCACACAATACTAGGACGAGGGGGCACTCCCTAAAGTTCATAGGTAAGAAAGTGAGGACAAATAAAGGGAAATATTTCTTCACCCAGAGGGCCGTTGGTTTATGGAATTCACTTCCAGAAGAGGTTGTGACAGCTGTCAGCCTTGAATAGTTTCAAGGCAGAATTAGACAGATTCATGGATGCCAAGTGTATCCGTGGTTATTGAAACGGATGTCCATGTGATGCCTCTATGTTGGTTGAGGCAGGCAGGATTCCCTTGAGTACCATTTGTTGGGGGTCAAGGGGAAGGGAGGGTCTTGCCTTCTCTTTCTGCTCAAGATCCCCATGGACAATTGGTGGGCCACTGTGTGACACATAATGCTGGACTCGATGGGCTTTGGCCTGATTCAGTATGGCTCTTCTTATGTTCTTATGTTCTAAAATACTGTTGTGATGACTTTGAATGATGTGTCATGCCTATACATTCTTAGCATGATGTACAGTATATGAAATGAACAGTCCCAGCCATTAGCAGTTAAATGAGCATAGGGCAGCTTTTTATAAATCAGAACAAGAATTACAAGCTTATGTAATTTCATTTAATTATAGACTCCATTCTATTGTTTTCCTAATGTCCTCAAGACAAGCATTTCTATGGAGATAATTTTTCTAGATAGAGTGCCATAATCAGATGCATGTGCCTATGCGCACATTACAAGCCTTCTTTTGTGTCTGATTAATTTAAATATAATTTAATTGCTTTCATACCAACCAGTTGGGGTTTTTTTGAGTGGGACTACATAATTTATTGCTTTTCAAAGCAGCAGACACTTCTGTTTCCAGCCCTGAAGGAATGTTAGAACGTGTTGCTGGCCATAAAAACACTCCTGGCTTTCTGACTACGAAATATATATGTGTTTGCCTCCATGCACATGCCGCAGACATATTTATTTATTTATTTATTGGATTTGTATGCCGCCACTCTCCGCAGACTCGGGGTGGCTAACAACAGCAGTAAAACAGTACAACAAAATCCAATACTTAAAAAAAAAGTTAAAAACCCATTATATAAAAACCAGTCATACATACAAACATACCATGCATAAAATTGTAAATGTGGTGCAAATCTTGTGGAAGATATGCTCAGGAAGTCTCAGAAGAAGTCACTCTGATTGGCTCCATCCTATTTTTGCTTATTTTTCCAAAGCTGCCATAATCCCCATCCCAGCTGGGCCAAACTGTCCAAGGGAGAAAATGCTAAAGACACCAGGAAGGTAAATATCCCATTTGCAACTCCATTAAGGAAGGTGCTAAAACCATCAGTGGGAGGAGATGAGCTGTGTGGAGAGATAAACATTCACACATTTATCCAAAAACATACGCACCATGCAGCAATGGAATTTGCATTTCCATGGAACAACCCATGAAATCCTGTTGCATAAAAATCCAATTATCTTTAAAGGATTTTGCTTGTTTATTTTGTTCAATATCAATAACAATATACAGTGTTCCCTCGATTTTCACGGGGGATGACTTCCGAGACCGCCCGTGAAAGTCGAATTTCCGCGAAGTAGAGATGCGGAAATAAATACACCATTTTTGGCTATGGGCAGTATCACAAGTCTTCCCTTAACACTTTAAATCCCTAAATTACCATTTCCCATTCCCTTAACAACCATTTACTCACCATTATTACTGGTACTCACCATTGACTAAGACACTTAGTCATTCTGATATTTATAAACCTAATTATTTAGAATAGAATAGAATAGAATAGAATAGAATAGAATAGAATTTTTTATTGGCCAAGTGTGATTGGACACACAAGGAATTTGTCTTGGTGCATATGCTCTCAGCGTACATAAAATAAAATATACATTTGTCAAGAATCATATGGTACAACACTTAATGATTGTCATAGGGGGTCAAATAAGTAATGAAGAAGCAATATTAATAAAAATCTTAGGATATAAGCAACAAGTTACAGTCATACAGTCAACATGGGAGGAAATGGGTGAAAGGAATGATGAGAAAAACTAGTAGAATGGAAGTGCAGATTTAGTAGAAAGTCTGACAGTGTTGAGGGAATTATTTGTTTAGTAGAGTGATGACGTTCGGAAAAAAACTGTTCTTGTGTCTAGTTTATTAACAATAATTAATTTTTTTGTTATTTATTTGCAAAAATTATTAGTTTGGCAATGACGTATGATGTCATCGGGTGGGAAAAAACATGGTATAGAAAAAAACCCACGAAGTATTTTTTAATTAATATTATTTGAGAAACCGTGGTCTAGGCCATTTGCAAAGTTCGAACCCGTGAAAATCGAGGGAACACTGTATCTAGAGATGGGGTCTGACAGGTTGCCAATAGTAGGATGCAAAGCGATGATTGGTGGATCTCAGCTAAGGACATAAACTGATAAATTAAATTGCTGGTGCAGAATAGGCAAGGAAAGAGTAAGTTTGATTAGTGATAACAATAACTTGTCTGCATAACTTGACAGCTCCCATAATTTGGGAATCCTGTAAGAACTGCCCCCCAATATACATGTTTGCCATCATCTCAGCCAACAAGGAATTAAATTACCGTAAAACCTCAAAATAAAACCACTGAAAGACACTCCGTAGGAAGTATACATAAATGAAAACAGAAATCCACCACTTTTGAAATGTCCTCCTTTTCCTCTTATGCATTTTTCATATATGATAATGTGGCGAATTTGTTTTGCACAGTCCAAAAACATTTACCATTTGCCAAAATTATTTGAGGTTTCCACACTAAGAACTCTTATTAATTGCAGAAATAAATGGAATTATTTCTAACATGGTCATAGCTAGATTCATAGTTGCCTCACATGAGTTTAAGTAGTCTGGAAGTCAATAATTTTCTCCTTAAAGAGGATGGTTTGAATTTTTTTAATGGTGTTCTACTTTTTATCCAGGGATTCTAAACAGCATGCATACATGCATAGCAAGCCTTCTTCCAATTTCTCAGAATAAGCCAGGCTAGAAAATAAGGACTGGTTCAAAGTCAGCCAGGAATTTTTGCGGCTAATGGTGGATCTGAACCTGGCTCTTCTCATTCCTAGTCCAACTTCTTAAGTCCCATACTGTATATTTAGGAATTTCAGACATACTTGGCATAAGATCCAAGGATACGTTCTATACATGAGAAGCCATATCTTCAAAGAAAGACCACAAGCATACATGCTGTATTAGTTCCTAGCAATTCCACCAACTAGTAATGGAAAGAATGTTGCCGAAATTAGTGGAAAACTATTGCCAGTCATGTCATGCTCAGGCGTCGAAGAGGATAGTCAAATTAGGCATCAATTATAACAGGAGAAATACAGCCTTGGGCAGACTGAAAGGTAGAAATCTTTGGATATGTCACATTTTAATACATTTATTTATTTATTTATTCATTCATTCATTCATTCATTCATTCATTCATTCATTTATTGGATTTGTATGCCGCCCCTCTCCGTGTCTTGTCTGGATTGAGCTTGAGCCTGTTAGCACTCATCCAAACCCTGACAGCCTCCAGACACCGGCACATCACTTCCACTGCTTCACTGAGTGGACACGGGGTGGAGATGTACATTTGTAGCTCCTTTGTTCTTTCTAGGGTTCAATTGAAAGCTATTCTTCCCCCAGACAAAACCTTAGCACTGGGAAACAACCTCAACAGCCTCACTTAGTTGGTTCAGATGACAGATGTACAGTTGGAGAACAACAGGATGCTGATGGTATCTTACCATGCATATTCCCATTCCCAGTGACTTTATGAAAATATATAATAAAATAAAAATAGGAATAAGGATAGAACCCCGAGACACGCCATAAAATAGTCTATGACCAAGGTTCTATCACAGAACTGACAAACTTTAGATTTATCAAATTTTGTATGCAGTTTGCTTTTACTGTATTGTATTATTCTATTGTACTACAGGGTTCCCACTCCTAATTTAAAATAAGACTAAAATGCCCCTGAGAATATTCTGACCCAAGGAATTTATTTTCTTTGTCCAAATTAAGCAAACTGTTTGCAGAGAAGAGAATTTCATCTGCACGCTAGAAAATTTGATCTCCATTTAGACAGATTTGACTTGAAACCTGGACTTCCATAACCAATAGTCAGAAAATACACAATACAGTGATCCCCCAAGTTTCGCGATCTCGATCATTGCGAAACGCTATATCGCGATTTTTCCACCCGATGACGTCACTCCCTTCCTTTCTCATCTTTCTTTCTCTCTCTCTTTCTCTATCTTGCTTCTTCCTCTCTCACACTCTCTTCCTCTCTCATCTCTTTCTTTCCTTCTCTCTCTTTCTCTATCTCTCCCCCTCTTGCTCTCGAGCGGCGGGCGGCACCCAGGGAAGGTTCCTTCGGCCGCCCACCAGCTGATCTGCTCGGCAGCGCGGCAGCAGCGAGGAGCCGAAGATGGGGTTTCCCCGTTGCAAGCGAGCGGCAAGCGAGCAGCCGGGCGGGCGGGCGAACGGGCAAGCGGCAAGCGATCTTGGGGTTTCCCCTTTGCCTGGGCGACGGGAAGACCTAGGGAAGGTTCCTTCGGCTGCCCAACAGCTGATCTGCTCCGCAGCGCGGCAGCAGCAAGGAGCCGAAGATGGGGTTTCCATCTTCGGCTCCTCGCTGCTGCCGCGCTGCGGAGCAGATCAGCTGTTGGGCGGCCGAAGGAACCTTCCCTGGGTCTTCCCCGGGTCTTCCCCGCCGCCCACACGCAAACTCCACCATCTGCGCATGTGCGGCCATGGAAAAAGGGGCGCGCATGCGCAGATGGTGTTTTTACTTCCGCACCACTACATCGCGAGAAATCGATTATCGCGAGGGGTCTTGGAACGGAACCCTCGCGATAATCGGGGGATCACTGTATATCACTAACTTATTTCTTCTTCAAACCCATGATCAGGAAATCCCTTGTAACAGAACCAGTATGATTTTGAACCGTGGGCATCGTTTAAAATCCTCTGAACCTTAATTAAAGAAGTGGTTACAAAGTGATGGGAATTTGGAGTGCAAGAGATTCAGTGGAAAAGTTAACACTGAAGGCATGCAATTTGCACGCCTAACCAGAATGTTGTTTGTTATTTTCATTAAAAGGGGGTTTAAGAGTACCAGCATAGTTTGGAAAGAAGGAAGAATAATGTCTGTGTTTGTGCATGTATGTGCATAGTGTAAATTAACAAGTAAAATGACATTATAACACAGATGCCAAAATTTCAGCTGTAAATTATAAGTCTGTCTGCTTCTCTTCCCCCGACTCTCCCCACCCCATTATTTTTGATTTGGAGAATTTAGATTTCTTGACTTTCCTTTCCACATTTAATTCTGCTGGCTGGCGGAACATTTTCCAAAGTGGAGATAGAAAGTATTGCCTTTCTGCCAGGGAAACATGGGGGTTTGTTTTGCTGCTGAAGTGGCACCCCCTAAGTCATTATGCTAAGCTCCTTATTCCTGATTACCACCACCACCTCCTCCTACCTATTAGATTGGCAAACAGCTTTCACAGCAGGGGTTGAGATAGGATAGGCTATATAAACTTTCCCAGGCTTCCTTGAGGGTATCTCCATCCTTGCTGACTGCTTTAACCAAGGCTGCTGTAACGATGGAGTATCAGGTTTGCCTCCTTGTTTTTCTCTGCTTCTTGCCCACGACACATAGCTACATATGGGCCTGGATATATACTTTTCCTGATCCCGGTGTCAACAAAGCAGCATCCCTTACTGACCCCAGACCTTCATCCAGCCTAGAGCTAATGGTAAGTTGAAGCCTGCATCTTGTCCTACTCAGAACAATATTTTTTAGCCTCATGTCCTGAAGAAGCATTGCATTATGTCTTCCATCAGCGTAATCTTCAGGGCTATTGGGAATGCTACTAAAGAAATAGTATGGATTGTAATCCAATTCATTATTTGTCAATCAAAGCAATTTTCAGACGTGTGGGTTTTAATTCCCAGAAATTCTCAGCTAGCCTGAGACCTAGAAACATTGCACTAACAAGATATCAAACTAGGATGTGCTGCTCAAGTTCCTGTTTTTTGTGCCACTTAATCTAATGGATATTTCTGGAGTTCTCAAAATCTTCCACGTGTTTTAGCATCGTTTAGTTGGTTGTGGCGTGCTGTACTGCAGGTAATCAAGAATTAGCACTTGCAAAACATGTTTTGTGACTTAACATGGTGTTGGAATCTAGGCAATTACTGCTTTCAGAGAAACATAGAAACATAGAAGTCTGACGGCAGAAAAAGACCTCATGGTCCATCTAGTCTGCCCTTATACTATTTTCTGTATTTTATCTTAGGATGGATATATGTTTATCCCAGGCATGTTTAAATTCAGTTACTGTGGATTTATCTACCACATCTGCTGGAAGTTTGTTCCAAGGATCTACTACTCTTTCAGTAAAATAATATTTTCTCATGTTGCTTTTGATCTTTCCCCCAACTAACTTCAGATTGTGTCCCCTTGTTCTTGTGTTCACTTTCCTATTAAAAACACTTCCCTCCTGGACCTTATTTAACCCTTTAATATATTTAAATGTTTCGATCATGTCCCCCCTTTTCCTTCTGTCCTCCAGACTATACAGATTGAGTTCATTAAGTCTTTCCTGATACGTTTTATGCTTAAAACCTTCCACCATTCTTGTAGCCCGTCTTTGGACCCGTTCAATTTTGTCAATATCTTTTTGTAGGTGAGGTCTCCAGAACTGAACACAGTATTCCAAATGTGGTCTCACCAGCATTCTATATAGTGGGATCATAATCTCCCTCTTCCTGCTTGTTATACCTCTAGCTATGCAGCCAAGCATCCTACTTGCTTTCCCTACCGCCTGACTGCACTGTTCACCCATTTTGAGACTGGGTGAACAGTGCAGTCAGGCGGTAGGGAAAGCAAGTAGGATGCAAATTATTTTAATTGAATTTGCTCTGGTTTTTCATAATTTGTTACTCCTAAGGGTTGGGATATACTGTACTTCAAATCACGGCCATCATTGTCTAATTGAAGGCCTATAGGAATTAATTTTGGATTTTATTTGACAGTATTCATCTAGGTGTGTGTTCTAAGAACTACTTGAACTGAAACCAGTTTGAAACCACAGTTATGAAACCCCTCCCCCCAAATATGACAGGTTTCCTACATCTGAACATTTTTGGTGACTAGCTTTGTTCTCCTTACCAAATAATATTTCCTGACCCAGTCAAAGCATAGCAGTTCCATATTAGTGGGGAACCTAACTGAATATTTTTCTCCTATCCTTTTCCTACATAGTCAAAAGTGTGCAGTCCTGAAACTGATTGTCCACTGGGGTTCTTCTGTGACCTCCACTTTGAGATCTGCAGGCCACTTAAGCAAGAAGGAGAACATTGTCGTCATGATACCCATTGTGCCACCAATCTGACTTGTATGTTTGGAAAATGCCTCCAAACTGTACCTAAAGGACATGAAGGTAAGCTCTATTGGGGTGGACTGTTCATCAGAGGCAGAGGAAGTAAATAGTCTAGGCAAAAATGTGCATAATGAATAGCTTGTTTATTGCAAATGTTAAGAGTGCTATTCTTAGAACCATCCTCTTTTTAAAACCTTTCCTGACCTGGAACTTCCCAGAGCTATTGATACTAGAATTCCTAAGTTCCCCTTTCCACAAATTTTAATAGTTACCTTGCTTTTCAAATCAGTTTGCTTTTCTTCTTCTGTCAATTTATCTATGCTCTAGTGCAAACACCATATAATCATCATATGATGAGTCACATAATGAGGATATAATTGTAAATGTAATTATGTACTTTACATGCGATGTTTTGTCATATTTTGTTTAAATGTGTTTTTTTTAATCCAATAAAAATTATTAAAAGAAAAAAAGAGCCATCATATAGTCTATCTGTTTATGTATTAATAAGTGGGGGCCAGCTCAACTGGTGTTATTTCAATAAACCATATTTAGTCAAATTATTGCTTAGCCCAGAGCATGGTACAATGGTGCATTAGGCTTCCAAACTGTTTTTTAACTCCTTTAGAAAGTACTTTATCTGATAAATCTGGTCCATGCCATTGTAATCAAGATGCTCCTTAAGGACTAGCTAATTGTTCAGACTTTGCTTTTTATTTTCTTTTATGATGTCTTCTTTAATCTCCCAGGCCTGGCAGTCACAGACATCAGGTTAGAGAGGCCTAATCTAAATATATCTTTTTTATTATTTGAGCTGCTCAGCAGGCCCCTTATTTTGATTCTTATCCTGTATCCATATATTATCAAGCCGCAAACTTTAATGAATTAGAGTTGGATGTGTGATTTACCTATATTTTCCCCAGAGCTTGAAATTCATGCTAAACTTAATTTATGAAGGGGGATTCTCAGATTCTTACAAGCTTCCAAATACCAGTAGAAAATATTTGAGATAATGTGTGAAGGTTTGTTTCATGTTTTGATTAGACATGTAACTTGACTATGGAAATTTTTACACACTTTAGTTTTCACTCTAAAAATATTTTACCCATGCCTAAATTGTGCTAATATTTAAACTACATAGTTTTAGTTTGAAACCATTGTTGAAGTCAACTTCACTGAGTTTACAATGGTTTCAAAATTCTCTTCCCCCCCCGGCCCCACCTAAGTTCAGCTGGGTTCTCACCTTTCTTTCTTGCCCTTTGCAGGTGCCCGCTGCCATCACCATAAAGACTGTTCTCCAGGCTTCTGCTGTGCCCATACCCATGGGGAAAGGGTTTGCAAGAAAAGGCTGATTTTAGATGAGAAGTGCCATGTCCCCCAAGGAGGGATGGCATTCAGCGTTAACCAGGTGTGCTCCTGTTCAGAAGGACTCTTATGCAGGCAGATGCAGCCCAAGAGAGAGTGAGTATTGGTGCCACCTGGGAAAAGGTACATCTTTCCCCCACGCATCCCTATCTCTCCTATTCTCATTTGGGATTGCTGACTCCCTGTTGCAAACCAGCAATATTGTACAAAAACAATGGGGAAGGGAGGTTAAAGCCCATCCTATCTGCCATGATTGACATGTAGCCAAGCTTGCCAGTTATTGGGGAAATTGCCATTTTGGCTGCTTGCTAGGATGTTCAATTCAATTCAATTTATTAGATTTGTATGCCGTCCCTCTCTGAAGACTCGGGGCGGCTCACAACAATAATTAAAGCAATATTCCAGCGAAAACAAATCTAATATTAAAAAGCACATAAAACCCTATCATATTTAAAAAAGCAAACAACATATACATACCCAAACATAAATATAAAAAAACCTGGGGGAAAGGTGTCTCAACTCTCCCATGTCTGGCGGTATAGATGAGTCTTGATTAATTTACGAAAGACAAGGAGTGTGGGGGCAGTTCTAATCTCCAGGGGGAGTTGATTCCAGAGGGCCAGGGCTGCCATAGAGAAGGCTCTTCCCCTGGGGCCCGCCAAACAACATTGTTTGGTCGACGGGACCCGGAGAAGGCCAACTCTGTGGGACCTTATCGGTCGCTGGGATTCGTGCGGTAGCAGGCGGTTCCAGAGGTACTCTGGTCCAATGCCATGCAGGGCTTTAAAGGTCCAGAAATGTTGGTGCAGCTGAAGTTGCTAGCAATGGAAACAAATCTTTTAGCAGTTGCAATGAAGCTGATTTTGGATGTATCAAGATTTTTGGGGGAGACAGTCTTAATGCAACAGAGTTTATTGGTCAGAAAGTTCTAGGTTCTCATGATGGGGCAAAGATCTTTGTACCTCAATATCCACTGCCTATAGACTTTCCTTTAACAAAACTTACTGGCATGTGGCATTCAAACAAGGATAAGCAACATCTTCCCCAGCTAGCATCAAAGCAAGGGCATGATGGGAAATGAAATCTAAAACCAATGGCAAGCACAAGTTTGCCCCTACTGTTTTAGTTGAAATCTTACCCCTCATTTTCTCTTTTTGCAGGAAACCATCTGAGTACAAGGGGAGAAAAGGCGACTGGAGATGCCAAAAAAAATAGACAACTATGAAATGCTGTTTAAAAAAAAAAAAAAGCTGTATTATTCCTTGTAAATAGTATTGTACATAGAGTTGCCTAATGTCTACCATCTGTTTTGATTGTACGTTTGTGAATAAATCTGAGTTCATGAAAAGATGGAGCTACTCTTAAAATAATAAATGGATTGATGTCAACAAATTTCTTTTTGGAATCAAGGACTGTTTTTTTCCTATCTAAAGACATACTACTATCTGACTCTGTGTGTATGTGTGTGTATGTGTGCACGCAGGCATGCGTGCATGCATTTGTGTGTGTGTATGTGCCTTTTATTTTATTCATCAAACAATACTGAAAACATTATACCTTTGAAGATCAGTGGTACCATCCGTAGTATCTGGAGGAATGGACAGCACATAGCCTATTGGCTATGGGTTGCCCATCCTTGCATGGCTGGCTGGAGAATTTGGGAGTTTAAATCCAGACACCTTCAAGATCGAAAAACACTGGTCTACTCTCTACCATATTAAGGCTTCTGGCATCTTTTTCTAGAGCCAAAAGATGAGTTAATCCTGGCTTGGACAGCAGTCTTCACTAGATAGGACTCCCGCAGATACAATTCATAATAAGCAGGTCTACCACCACCACCACCACCAGCAGCATTTACGTATCAACCTCGATATACCTTTATCTCTATGAAAACGACCTTTATTTAAGGACATACAGGATTATTTTTAATCTGTTATATACTAGATAGACTATTTTTTTATTTAAGTGCTATTTAGTCCCCTAAGTTTTTGTGTCTTGTTTTAAATAGCTCTCTTTTAATCTGATGACTTCCTATTGTCTTTGATTACCAATGATGTACAGCTTTTTATTACAGGAGTTAAATGTCATATCTGGAGAGGTTGCAATTTATTATTTAAAAATATGAATAACCATTCTTAAGACCTAGTATCTTGAGAAAAAAAATAAACAAAACACTTGTTTTTCAATTACTCCTTTTACAGAAAAACATTCTTACCTCATATAAAAAAACCTAACATAATTCATAGAAAAATCTATTTCAATACAATGAACAGATACCACAAAAAAGCCAGCAAGGGGGTGTAGCTCAGTGGTAGAGCATCTGACTGCAGATCAAGAGGTCTCTGGTTCAAATCCACGTGCCCCCTTCTCGTTTTTTAAAAACATAATTTCACAGGTAGCAAAGCCCATTTCTACTCCAAAACACAACCATTTTTCATATTGCAAATAACATTGTTAACTCCCTTTCAATAGCCCCCCTCAAAGTAGCACAGGCTATTAGAGAGGTTGGAGGTGGTCATAAAACACTGGGAAAGGGCCAATATACTTCCCGCTACAATATTGGGAGGAAGTGTTAGATATCTCCACTTTCCTGCCTTTCCCTCCCCACTTCTGCTTTAAGAGAAACAATTGCAGGGGAAGAAGTAATACAATAGATCAAGGTCGGGAAAGATTCTTGGATTGAACAGAAGGCCTCTCGATAATGCACTCAGCAATCTTCAAATCTGTTTTTGCTCAGACACATTTCACAAATCCTTGACTGGAGCATTTAAGTCCCCAACTCAAGTCAACACTCTGACCTCTAGCTTATTTAACCACGCTTTATTGAATTATCCCTATTGCCTGGATTCAGGCCGCAAAGCACTGAACCGTAAGCTAATTATTTTGACAATTAGGACTCTTTCACATAGATGTGTTATTGTCTGTTTCTCTGGTTTTTGTCAGAAGAAAGATATAAAAGGCCAATTTGCACTCTCCTGATAGTCAAGAACAAGCTGCCTCAGTAACTAGGCTTACAAGTGAACTTATCCTTACCAATTTACTGTGGGAAAATTTAAGCACCTACTATGGTCCTGTGTTTTCCCTCTCATATTAAGTCACCAGTCCCTGGGAGAACAAATCATCACCAGTGGGCTTCGAAGTGCTGTGAGATACTGTAGACTTAGGCAAGTGTGAATGAGTTTGTGGGACCAAGACTTTATCCATCTTCTAAACCAGGGGTCCCCAACCACCGGGCCGCGGACCAGTACCGGGCCGCGGGGCATGTTGCACCGGTCCGTGGAGTCAGCAGCTGCCGGCCCTCATGCCGCCCCCCCCAGCGCTTCGCCTCCCGCCGGGCAAGAGGCCTCGGAAGGCAGGTTCTGCCGGCCACAGGACGATGGACGGGACAGAGGGGCAGGAAGGACCGAGAGGCTCAAGCCTCTTTTGGCTTCTGTCGCGGGGCGCTTTTGCGTTTTTGGCTGGGGGGAGGCAGGACCCCCTGTCTCCAGCGCTTAGGCCCCGCTGGGCAAGAGGGCTTGGGAGGCAGGTTCTGCCGGCCCACAGGGCGATGGCGGGAAAGAGGGGCGGGGAGGACCAGCACCCCCATGCTTAATCCCGCCCCCAACCACACCCCTTTCCGCCCCCACAGGGCCATAGAAAAATTGTCTTGCTGAAACTGGTCCCTGGTGGAAAAAACGTTGGGGACCACTGTAAATCTAAACTGACTGAGTGACAGGTTGCTGGAGCAAAGGTGCTTCACATTGATAACTGTCACACAGGCCATTTTTGAACATGAGCTACTGGTCTCCCAGAAGACTAATACATCTGGGTAAAAAAACTGGTTCAATTGACAAGTCAGCGAGGCAGACATAGATTGTGGGATGCTCTCATATGTTTTATTTATTATTTGTTTGTTTTGTCAAGTATGTATTGGAAGTGTACAAAGATATGGCAATGTTTATATACATGACATTAGTAAGAGAGAAACATTAGGACAGGGGATGGAAGGCACTCTGGTGCACTTATGCACGCCCCCCACTGACCTCTTAGGAATCGGGAGAGGTCAACAGTGGATAGTCTAAGGGTAAAGTTTTGGGGGTTAGGTGATGACACTACAGAGTCTGGTAGTGAGTTCCATGCATCAACTACTCAGTTACTAAAGTCGAATTTCCTGAAGTCCAGTTTGGCGTGGTTTACTTTAAGTTTGTATCTGTTGTGTGCTCATGTGTTGTTGTGGTTGAAGCTGAAGTAATCATTGACAGGGAGGACATTGTAGCAGATGATTTTATGGGCTATGCTTAGGTCGTCTTTAAGGTGACCTAGTTCTAAGCTTTCTAAACCTAGGATTGTAAGTCTAGTTGTGTAGGGCATGCCATTGAGAAAGTTCCCTCCACCCCAAACCCTAACCCTGCAGTGTTTTGGACAAACCTTTACTGCACTCACCTTGTAGTGCATTAGTAGACAACTTTACTAGTCTTCTAGTCACTTGCCTTTGGGGGGGGGGCGAAACTGGCAGAGCTCTTCTCAATTTCCCCCCAGTTCCCAAATATCCACATATATACAGTAGGTCTTGCTGAAAACTGTAATGCACTAATCTGGGGGGAAATTAGCATTGCCTTTTCCCCTGTTTAAAGGGACCTCACCCCCCCCCCCCAGGCAGGTCTTGCAGTCCTGACAAACTTTAAATATGTGTTCAATAACTGGTCTAGTAGCCTTCAAGCAATATAGCAACATTTGCAAGAACCCCTCAATGTGATGCCTGTATGGAAACCAGAGGCTCCTAGTTTCTCAAAAGCTCAAGTCAAATTAGCCCTGGAGAGTAATCTGGAAGTCCCCTGGACTCTGCTCCAGGAGCAAATGGCACCCATACCTAACGAACCTTTTGCATAATTACATCTGAGGCCCCAGTTAGGGCAGTTCTAGGACTGCAAGGCCTCCCTTGATAGCTTCTTGGGGGCTTAATCATCTCCCATTTGGATTGCTGCAACTTGCAGTACATGGGACCCTCCTTGGAAGCTTCAGGGTGCAGAATTGTGGTGGGAGTGTCAAACGTTCTTCCATGTACAATAACTCTACTTTGAGAGCTGTTCTACTTCCTGAGTCCCATGAGATTGGGCGGCATATAAATCAATTAAATTAAAGGTGCTGATTTTCACTTTGAAACCGTAACATGAAACAGGACCAGGTCACGGAGAAGATCTCCAGCGGCAGACGCCTACTCTAAAACTAGCCTTGAGCTGCTCCAGCATCCCTCCAGCAAACCCCGCCTGACCATTTGACCCAGTGTCTCAAATGCCGTCAGCTCTACACCCACTCGCAAAAGCCAGACAGCACAGTGCCAAGCACCCCGCTTGCCTCCCTCCGCCCCTTTCACACAGAGTTCCTTGGAGGAAGAGAATTTATCCTGCAGACCCAGCCCTGTATTGTCCCCACGTCTTCCTGCCCGGTTCCCTGTTTCCACCACGCATTCTGACGTCACTCAAGGGTTCCGCGGAGTCCCACTTGTTATCCCCCTCGAGAGTTTTTTTTCGAGAGGGAGGAGCTCGGCGGGGGTGGACTTAGCTTCTGACGCGGCACCTGCGGAGTCTATAAAGAGGGGCGGGGGCGAAAGCGTTTGCTGGTGAAGCTGTGAAGTTCGGGATGGGTAATTTTTTTGCTAAACTCCTGAATATTTTTGGAAGTCGCGGTAAGATGTCTTTGAGCGCGGCGCGCCCGCATTTCCTCCCTTTTTATTACACAATTCCCGGAATGCTAAGTGTGGATGTCAATCAAAACGTGTTTGCCTTTTAGGTTGTTGTCCACCAACTTTCCCCGAGGTTTTTTCCCCTCCTCTCTTTCTTTCTTGTTAAATCCCAGTTTTACTTTGTTTCTTATTTTGCACGGAACGTGCCTTCACGCTCTGCATCTTTCTCTCTTCTTTCTTTTGTTTCTCATTTTGTTTCTCTATTTTAAAATGTATTCATTTATTGCCTTTCTTTTCATACACGGTTCCTTTTTTCATTCTGTTTTTCTCTTTTCTTCCTTTCACTCTGCTCCCCCTCGCAGCATTTTCATTTGATTTCCAACCTTCTTTTATTTTTTTCATTTTTCTTTCTCTCTTTTTACACATTTTTCCTTTTTTTGTTCACTCTTGTGTTTATAAACTTAACCATGTTCTACTTCTCCCTGTCTCCTTTCTTCTTTTATTCTATTTGGAACTGTGCTTTCTTTGCTTTTTGTGATTTCATTCCCTATTTTTCTCTTTCTATTTTCTTTTTGGTTGTAGTTTCCTTTTTCTTTCAAGAAATTTGGTACCATGTTCTAGGGTTAAATTTGGGGTATGGAGCCATGATCTTTTCAGCATATCAATTAGTAGCTGGTGAGGAAAGATTTTGTGCAGCTAACCAGAATTTGCAGTTGTGCCATCACTCAGTCTGAAGCATGTAGTAGCATTTGAGTGCATGTGCTTTAAACAGGGGTCTCCAACCTTAGCAACTTTAAGACTTATGGACTTCAACTCCCAGGATTCCTCAGCCAGCAAAGCTGACTCGTGAATTCTGGGAGTTGAAGTCCACAAATCTTAAACTTGCCAAGGTTGGAGACACTTACTTTAGCATGTATGTTGAGCAGAACTGAAACGAGGGAAGGAAAATAATTGTTCATGAAAATCTTTTGGAAAGGACTAAAGCAGTTGTGAATTCTAATGTTTCCTTTACTATGGACTGTAATAAGATATTTGTGTTTTAATTTTTAATGATCTTGCATTTTGCATAGGACATCAAAAATGATGTAAAAACTTAGTCTGGAAAGTGTCTTCTATGTTCACTTGCTTGCTGAAGTAGGTGAACTACCATTATTAGTTATTTCAGGGAGTGCTAATAAAGACAAAGAGCATGCCTGGATATTTGATGTTGAAGGGCATTTGTGGCAAGTGATATGCGCTTGGGTGTGGGAACAAATGAACAAGGGGGGGTGTCTGTGCATAGAAGTGGGAGAGTGTGGTAGAGTTAGGTTGTAAAGCAGCAATAGATGAGAACAAAATGTTAAAAGCAGAAGACATTAAAATGGGTAATAGCAGAAAACTTAAAACTTGAGCAGAAAGCTTAAACTTTAAAGGAACTGGCTAAAAGAAAAATCTTCGAATCTTACAGATAATGCACTCCCCCCCCTTCCCCCCCCAGTTTTTCCTATATACTGTACTGGTATCTGAGACAGTAACAATTTAGTCGAGAAAAGTTTTCTATAAATTGGTCAAATTCTGCCCTTTCTATTGTTCTCTGGGAGTCAGGGGATTGCAAATGTTTTTGAGTGGGTGGGAGTATTGGGGGTGTTTACATGGAAAATTCTGCATTTCTTTAGCATGGCTTGTTTGCTTAGGCAAATGTTTGGCTACAAGAATAGTTTCCATCCTTTGTTCTAACTGTTATATGTTGGCATGCCCCCCCCCCCAGTTTTCTAAGCAAAATGCTTTACATTCCTTAAAGCCTGGAACTATAATGACCGGTGGGTATGCAGACTCCCAACCCAGGACCATTTCAAGGCAGTTAATTTATTCATAGCTAACAAACTATGTTCTGTATGTATCACATGTTTTTGCTGATATTTTTAAAATTAAGGGAGACTAGGATAGCACTATTTCGGCCTTGTTCTGGCCTCATCAGCTAGCCATACCCTTACTGGGATTTGATCCTGGGGCAGGCCACCAGATCTGATCCCTTTCAGCATTGCAAAAACATGTGATACATACAGAACATAGTTTGTTGGCTATGAATAAATTAACTGCCTTGAAATGGCCCTGGGTTGGGCCTAGAGACAAAAAGGAGCTGTGACATTCCTTCAATATACCAGGGTGATCCAACAACAACAAAAAAAACCATATAGCCCCTCCCTGGTACAAAGCTGAAGGGATCAGATCTGGTGGCCTAGAGGTTAATTCTCTGCCTAAGCTCCAGAATCAAATCTCAGTAAGGGTATGGCTAGCTGATGAGGCCAGAACAAGGCCGAAATAGCGCTATCCTAGTCTCCCTTAATTTTAAAAATTCAGGAAAAACATGTGATACATACACACACATATATATTTGTTTTCGTAGATTTTCACAGGTACAGGTATGACGGTCTTGGCGTATTTGGGTTTCTTCCCATGTAAGATTCAGAGATTTCTGGTGACGTTTCGACTGGTGCTTCTGTCCTTGTTCTAGGGCTAACAAGGTGTTCCTTCATATAAATAAAAATAAACATGACAGAACCAATGCTGAAGCTATATACATGTCTGCATGTTCAAGTGAACATATTATATTTATGTAAGTTTCTTCCTTTCTAGAGGTAGAACTCCAAGCCAACAAAGAAACCCCTAATATATTATATTTCATCAATGTTACATATCCTGGTTTTGCACTCTTAAACATTGTTGAAATATATACTGCTCAAAAAAATAAAGGGAACACTTAAATAACACAATATAACTCCAATTAAATCAAACTTCTGTGAAATCAAACTCTCCACTTAGGAAGCAACACTGATTGACAATAATTTTCCCATGTTGTCAGCACATTGAACTTTGTACAGAACAAAGTATTCAGTGAGAATATTTGATTCATTCAGATCTAAGAGGTATTCTTTGAGTGTTAGCTTTATTTTTTTGAGCAGTGTATATTAGGAGTTTCTTGGTCTTGGAGTTTTGCCTCTAAAAAGGAAGAAAGTCACATGAATACATGTACATTTGACATGTACATAACTTCAGCACTGGTTTCCAACCATGTTTTCATGATAAGAAGTAAATACAA
The DNA here is from genome assembly GCF_031021105.1 of Erythrolamprus reginae. Taxonomy (NCBI): domain Eukaryota; kingdom Metazoa; phylum Chordata; class Lepidosauria; order Squamata; family Dipsadidae; genus Erythrolamprus; species Erythrolamprus reginae. Next base: position 117,544,434 of record NC_091963.1, read on the forward strand.
TGCAAGTTGGGCAATGCTGTGCTTTAGGTTTAATGATCATGGTATATATGCCAGGGGAATCCCCAAACCCTGGTCCATGGACCGGTCTGTGGCAGGCCACCAACTAGTCCACACAAACAAGCAAAGCCCCATCTGTGGGATACAATCAATACACAAAGCCACACACACACCCACACACCACTGGTCTGCAGAAAAGCCTCTCTCCACAGAACCAGTCCCTGGTGCCAATAGGTTGGGGGCTGCTGTTCTAGTCTACAGATGTCCTGACATTTCGCCAGCAGTTGTACACCTTCAAAGGTAAAATATAGAGCACCTGTCTTTATAGCTAGTTGTCTGGCTTGGGTCTTTAGCGGAACTGATTTCTGATTGGTGCAGGATCACAAAACTCTGAAGCTCAAAAATGCCCAGCAGATACTGGCCGTGGAAGCCTACATATTATGCCAGTGTGTTTTTCTCTCACACAGAGGCTGGTGTAGGAAACTTTCATAAGGACAACTGGCTGTGACCTGAGATAGAAAGATTTTCAGAAAGTCAGAGGGGAACTAATCTGAGAAGAGAGGATGGAAGTGCCATATGCAGGGACCATTCAGGTAGTTCTCAACTTTTGCCCACAGTTGAGTCCAAAATTTATGTTGCAAAGGGGATCACCTGTGCCTAGGATACTGCAGTCATCATGAACGTGCGTCAGTTGACAAGCACCAGTTGCGCCTGGTGCACCAGTTGCGGCCCTATCTGGACCGGGACTCACTGCTCACAGTCACTCATGCCCTCATCACTTCGAGGTTTAACTACTTTAATGCTCTCTACATGGGGCTACCTTTGAAGAGTGTTTGGAAACTTCAGGTCGTGCAGAATGCAGCTGCGAGAGCAATCATGGGCTGCCGATCAGTTTCCGGTCACAATTCAAAGTGTTGGTTATGACCTATAAAGCCCTTCATGGCATCGGACCAGAATATCTCCGGGACCACCTTCTGCCGCACGAATCCCAGCGACCAGTCAGATCCCACAGAGTTGGCCTTCTCCGGGTCCCGTCGACTAAACAGTGTCATCTGGTGGGACCCAGGGGAAGAGCCTTCTCTGTGGCGGCCCCGACCCTCTGGAACCAGCTCCCCCCAGAGATTAGGATTGCCCCCACCCTCCTTGCCTTTCGTAAACTTCTTAAAACCCACCTCTGCTGTCAGGCATGGGGGAACTGAAACATCTTTCCCAGGCCTATATGGTTTATGTATGGTATGTTGTGTGCATGTTTTTTTAAATTATGGGTTTTTAATAATAATAATAATAATAATAATAATAATAATAATAATAATAATAATAATAATTTATTAGATTTGTATGCCGCCCCTCTCCGAAGACTTTGCAATATTAGATTTGTATTGTATATTGTTTTCTATTGTTGCTGTGAGCCGCCCCGAGTCTGCGGAGAGGGGCGGCATACAAATTTAATAAATAATAATAATAATAATAATCCAAATGTAAATCATGTGACCAAGTGGATGCTGTCAGGGTCATAGCTGTGAAAAATGGTCATAAGTCACCCTTTGCAGTGCTGTGGTAATTTTGAACGGTCACTAAATGAATTGTTGTAAGTCAAGGACTACCTGTAGTCCACTTGGATGCCTCTTCTGACTGCTGCATGCAGAATGGATAACCAGGTTTCAACTACAAGCAGAGGCTATTCCAAATACCATCCCTTGTAAATACTGATGTGAGTGAGCTTACATATTTAACCCTGCAATATGTAGGCATTGTATTGGCCCTGCAGTATGTAGGCATTCCTTCATTACTTCCAAGGTTTTCTCATTACGTATCAGTCTGGAATACAGCACCAAAACTCAGTGTTTCCCTAATAGCAGAGGTCTTCAAACTTGGCAACTTCAAGATTTGTGGACTTCAACTCCCAGAATTCTCCAGCCAGATATGGTGGGAGTTTGAAATCCACAAGTCTTAAATCCACAAGAGTATTCTGGGAGTTGAAACCCACAAGTCTTAAAGTTGTCAAGTTTGGGTATCTCTGCCCTATACATTCATATACTATAAAAATGCTGAAGGTTTCGCAGATTTCCATAAAGAAATGATCATCCTTAAAAATTAGCTAAGTACCCCTTAGGTGTGTTTTGTTCTTGACACATTGATATGTGCTAAGATGTGACTTAGTCCAAAGTACGCTAACAAGAACAAGGTAAATCAACTTCGAGCTTGTGTGTTTTTCTTCCTACCCTCCTATTGGGCCTAGAAGTGAATCTTGCAAACCATTATTACTACATTTACAATGGACCAAAATGGTAACAACATTAATTATAGTTTGTTTAAATCAGCGATCTTCCAATTTCAATGTGAATGTTATCACTAATTTAAAAATATGGCTACTTAGATCAAAAGTTGATCCAGATAATAAACTAGGTTAACACAAGGGAGGCTCTCTCTCTCTCAGTGAGTAGTCTTTAACTCCCAGAATTCCAGACTATTATGGTTACTGACAACCATGTCAGTAGAATCTGGCATCAAAGGAAAATGGTAGAAATTTTTACATTTGGGCAGGACTCACAATGAAGTTTCAGTGAGTCTCAAACATTGCTTATTTTACACCATAAAATATAATATGTATGCAATTAGAAGTTGTGTTTGGACATTGGTTGTGGAAGTTCCCTCACTAGAGGTTTTAAAATAAAAAAATAATAAAATTATCTCAGGGACCGCCTTCTGCTGCACGAATCCCAGCGACCAGTTAGGTCCCACAGAGTGGGCCTTCTCCGGGTCCCGTCAACTAAACAATGTCATTTGGTGGGGCCCAGGGGAAGAGCCTTCTCTGTGGTGGCTCCGGCCCTCTGGAACCAACTTTCCCCAGAGATTAGAATTGCCCCCACCCTCCTCGCCTTTCGTAAGCTCCTTAAAACCCACCTCTGCCGTCAGGCATGGGGGAACTGAGATACTCTTTCCCCCTAGGCCTTTACAATTTATGCATGGTATGTTTGTTTGTATGTATGTTTAGTTTTACAATAAGGGGTTTTTAGTTGTTTTAGTATTGGATTTACATGCTGTTTTTTATTATTGTTGTTAGCCACCCTGAGTCTACGGAGAGGGGCGGCATACAAATCCAATAAATAAACAAATAAATAAACAAAAATTGGACAACCATTTGTCTGGGATGGTATGAAATTATTTGAGCTTGCTTGGATTAGGAGATCTCTGAGTTTCCTTCCCAGCTCTATGACTCTATGTTCTATGACAGTGATGGCAAACCCATGGCACGGGTGCCACAGGTGGCATGCTGAGTCATATTTGCTGGCACGTGAGCCGTTGCCCTAGCTGAGCTCCAACCTGCATGTTTGTCACGGCCAGTTGATTTTTGGCTTGCAAAGAAGCTCTGGGAGGGAATTTTTGGCTTCCAGAGAGCCTCCGGGATAGTGATGGGCTACCAAATTCTTTACTACCACACTGTGGGCATGGCTTATGCAGGACGCCCTGCATTTTCTTTCAACATCTTTCAGTGCAAATTGGATGCTTTGGGGTGGAGCTCCATTTTTGCTCTTCCACTGCGTCCTTCCTCTTCCGGGTAGTAACCCACCCCTGCTCTGGGAGGATGAGGGAGGGTGTTTTTACCTACCCCCGGCTCTAGGGAAGCCTTTGGAGCCTGGGAAGGGTGAAACACGAGCCTATTGGGCCCACCAGAAGTAGGAAAGAAGCTGTTTCCAGCCTCCAAAGGGCCTCCGGGGGGTGGGGGACGCTGCTTTTGCCCTCCCCAGGCATTGAATTATGGGTGTGGGCACTCGGGCATGTGCGGTAGCGCACACAAACGCTCTTTCAGCACCTGAGGAAAAAAAGGTTCATTATCACTGTTCTATGAAATTATTTTAAGGCAGTGTTCTTTAAATGTTTTCCTGGCAGGACTCCTTCCCACTTTTAAAAATTCTAGAGGATCCCAAAAGAGCTTTTGTCTGTATTGGTTCTATTTATCAATATACTGGATTAAAATTTTTCATTGATGCATTCATAGAACATTTATTGAACACTGTGAAAATAACAGTGTTAAATCCATTAAATATTAAATGTTTGCATGGAAAATATTTTTAATAAATTATAATAACAGTGATACTATTTTAAACTTTCAATATTGGGCAAATAATTTTGATTTTGCAGACCCCTGAAACGGTCCTGGCACTACATTTTAAGAAACATGGTTCTAATGCAGAGATGGATGCACAGGGCTGGATCCCAGAAAGCAGAAGATGGATGAAAATCCAACATAATTATATTTAATGTCGAATTAAAATTACATATAATTAATGTAACTGCAATATTTGAAATGCAGCTGGATATTTAACCAGTTATCCTTTTGTATCATGATACAAATTATAATTTGCATTAAAGTTTTCATCAGCCTTAGGTTGTATATTTCTGTCATACATTACACATTATAAATTATGAATACTACTTTCATATAGAATAAGCCAAAACGGATGTTTGTACACACACACACGCATGCACACACACACACACACACACACACACACACACACACACACACACTTTGAGTCCATGTATGGAATTTGAAACAATGTTTGCAAGTGGTATTCTTTGGAGAGTACAGTATCTTGGTATCTTTGTATTTAGAGAGAACCAATTATGCCATTGTGTTGTTTCTTTTCGTTGAAGTAGCGTTTCCTTCCTATTTTGCAAAGCAAGTAAGTTTCATATAATATCGCTGCCAATCTTATTCTTAGAAGAATCAGATTCTTTTTTAAAAATAGGGCTGCTTGCCAATCGAAAAGGTAATCTCATTATCTTGTTTTGCCATATAAGGAATTCTTAGACTACCATAGAAAAGGAGGGGCTGTGATGTACAGCTTGAAATTGGAAACAGTTTTTCTGAATCCTTACATGAATTTAAACAACTGTGTCTAAGAGGAGAAATGTCATACATATGTCCTGGTTTATAATCTGTGTTTAAATCAAGTCATTTTCTCATCTTTTTGGCTTTTTATCTCTTTTATATACAAGTAAACCTCCATTTATTTCAAGTTGCAGTAGCACTGAAAAAAAGAGAGTAACTTTCGACTAATCCTCGCACTTATGACTGCCGTAGCATCCTCACAATCAGATGATCAAAATTCGGGCACTTGGCAGCTGGCATCTATTTACAGTGGTTGCAATGGGCAGGGATCCTGTGATTGCCATTTCAACCTTTCCAGTAAACACCCGAGAAAAAATCCCAGAGGGGAAAGTGGATTAGCATGATTCACTTAACAACTGCAGAGATTCTTTTAACAACCGTGGCAATAAATGGGTGCAATTCACTTAATAACCACTTGGATACAATTGTGGCTGTAAGTTAAGTATTAGGTCAAAAAACCCTCTAGGGCAGGGGTCCCCAAACGTTTTACACAGGGGGCCAGTTCACTGTCCCTCAGACTGTTGGAGGGCCGGACTATACAAAAACCTATGAACAAATCCCAATGCACATTACACATACCTTATTTAAAGTAAAAACAAAATGGGAACAAATACAATATTTAAAATAAAGAAGTAATAAGTAATTAAGTAATTAATAATTAAGTAATTAAGTAATTTATACTTCTTTATTAACAAGTAAATTTAAACTTAAATCAACAAACTCCATTTCTCCTTCCTTCCTTCCCTCCCTCCTTCCTCTCCACTTCTCTCTTCCCTCTTCCTTTTCTCTCATTTGTTTCATTTTCCTCTCCCTTGTTCCTTCCCTCCATCATTTTCTCATTTTTCTCTTTTTCTCTCTCCCTCTCGTTCTCTCTCCCTCTTCCTTTCTCTCTCCCTCTCTATCTCTATCTCTCCCTCTTTCTCTTTCTCTCTCTCTCTCTTCTCTCTTTCTCTCACTCACTCTCTTTCTAACTCTCCCTCTTTGTATCTATCACACTTTCTCTTTCCCCCCTCTCTCTATTTCTCCCTTTCTCTCTCTCCCTTTCTATCTCTCCTCTTCATTTCTCTCTCCCTCTCTATTTCTCCCTCTTATTATATCGATCGGTAAAATCTCGTGTGCTGCCTTGGGCCGGTTAAAAGACCTTAGGGGCCGCATCCGGCCCGCGGGCTGTAGTTTGGGGACTGCTGCTCTAGGGCAATGATGGTGAGCCTTTCATTCCTTGGGTGTCGAAGGTGCATGTGCGCACGATATCGCACATGTGCACATGTCCAAACCCATAATTCAATGCTCCCCACATGCCCCGCCCCAGAGGTGGCTGCTAGCCAGAATGATAAATTGGGCTCACCACCGTGGCTCGTGACTGCTTGCAGGGCCAGCACGATTTTGCGTCTGCACCTGTGGAGATAGCAAAATTATGCACGGAGCCGCAGGTGCACCCATGTTTCAGCATGCGTGGAAGCAAAAAAGCCTCACTGAAACATGGGTGCACCTGTGGCTCCATGCACGATTTTGCTATCTCCACAGGTGCAGAAGCAAAATTGCATTGGCCCCACAAGCACTCACAAGCCATAGCGACGAGCCCAATTTAGTGTTCCAGCTGGAGCCCATCCCTGCCTTGCCCCACATGCATACACGGTCCCCCTGGTTCCCCATTTTCCGACTTCTGGTGGGCCTGATAAGCCTGTTTTTTGCCCTTTCCAGGCTCCAGAGACTCTCCCGCATCCCCTGAGGCCCTCTGGAGGCCAAAAACCCTTTCCTAGGGCCTCTGTGCAAACAAAAAATCAGCTGTTCAGCACACTCATGTATGCTGGAGCTGAGCTAGGGCAACGACTTGTGTGCTGGCAGATTCACCATCATAGTTCTAGGGAGAACTGTAAGAAAAGGAAAGTCCCCTTTGTTTAACATGAAATGATCTGTGCCAAATTGTTGGGATTGTTTTTTTTGTTTCATTCCAAACTGCTCTCCCTTCTTTGTTATATTGGCTGGAGGTCAGGAGGAATTTATTTTATTTATTATTTATTTTATTAATTGGACTTTCATATGCCGTCCTTCTCCAAAGAGTCAGGGTGGCTCAAAACATAGAAAAACAACACAAAAACTACCGTATTCTAAAGCCCAATTATAAAACGTAAACCAACCCCCCCCCCCCAAGTCATAAAACCATGTAACCACATTCATTCACACCACAGTCATGCTGTGAATGCAAAAATTGATCATGTTTGCTTGTGAATTTTGCTTTGATCTAGTTTTCTGTTTGAGCTTCTTGGTGTCTATGCTAAAAGGCCATGCATCAATATGGGAACGGATCGCACAGTGAGCCATTTCAGTCTGCACAACAGCAATGGAGGAGCACAACTCATAGTGGCCAGCTTGGCATGGTCAGTTCACTGCCGCCAGCTTGTCACCGTAAAGTTGCCTCTGTTAACTCAAAGCCAACAAGTCATTGCAGGACAACTCAACACAGTCAATTTGATGCAGGTACAAGTAGAACTGGCAGCCAGAGGAGACCTGGGTGGGCAGGATGCAGATTAATGGTGGCTACCTGAGCTTTACAGTGGGGTGAAAACCAGGCAGGTGCATGATTCTACCGCACGAATCCCAGCGGCCGATAAGGTCCCACAGAGTTGGCCTTCTCCGGGTTCTGTCGACCAAACAATGTCGTTTGGCGGACCCCAGGGGAAGAGCCTTCTCTGTGGCGGCCCCGGCCCTCTGGAATCAACTCCCCCCAGAGATTAGAATGGCCCCCACCCTCCTTGTCTTTCGCAAATTACTCAAGACCCACCTTTATCGCCAGGCATGGGGGAACTAAGACATCTCCCCCAGGCTTATTATATTTCATGTTTGGTATGTATGTGTTGTATGGTTTTAAATTGTTGGGGTTTTATATATCTTTTCTTTTAATATTAGATTTGTCTCACTGTTATATTGTTTCTATTACTGTTGTGAGCCACCCCGAGTCTTCGGAGAGGGGCGGCATACAAATTTAATAAATAATAATAATAATAATAATAATAATAATAATAATAATAATAATAATAGAGTGGGTGGACAAAGCACAGAGCAGCAGCAACCAGAAGCTTCCCATTTTCATACCCTTGCTGCTTACTGCCGCCACCATTGCACTGAACTCTGGCTCGTTTGCACTTTGGATTGTTTGGCAGCAGTGATGGTCTTCAGCCATTTGGTGGCCGTGCCGGTGAGCAGGGCAAGAGGCAGCGAAAAATGGGTGCATCCCATTTTCACATCCTTTACCACTGCACCGAGCTTTCACCCCACCCACTCCTGCTGTCGCAAAGCCCAAGCTCTGCAGCCATTGCTGAATGGCCCACAGCAATGACAGCAATGACGGTGGTAGCAGTAGAGTCTTCGGAGAGGGGCGGCATACAAATCCAAATAATAAATAAATAAATAAATGAAAATGAGACATGCATGGTCTCCAATGCCTACCCCGTCCACTGCCACCACTGCTGAACAATGTGAACACTGCCAACACCGTTGAGTGGTCCGAACTTTGGATGGTATGTAACTCAGCACAGTGGTAGCAATTGCCAATCAGAACTTCAAATACAAACTTAATAAACAAATTATCACAGATAATCCCCACTCGGTTAAAGACCTTGGTATACTAATAACTAAAGATCTAAGTGCCAAAGCCCACTGCAACAACATCGCTAAGAAGGCCTCAAGAGTTGTTAATCTAATCCTACGTAGCTTCTGCTCTGGAAATCTCACACTACTTACCAGAGCATACAAAACTTTCGCCAGACCCATCATAAAATACAGCTCATCTGTTTGGAACCCATATCGCATCTCAGACATTAACACCCTTGAAAATGTCCAAGGATACTTCACCAGAAGAGCCCTTCACTCCTCCACTCGAAACAGAATATCCTCCGAGACTAGACTTTCAATCCTGCGCCTAGAAAGCTTAGAACTAAGACGCCTTAAACATGATCTAAGTATTGCCCACAAGATCATATGCTGCAACGTCCTGCCTGTCAAAGACTACTTCAGCTTCAACCACAACAACACAAGAGCACACAACAGATTCAAGCTTAATATTAACCGCTCCAAACTTTGACAGTAAAAAAAATATGATTTTAGTAATCGGGTTGTCGAAACGTGGAACTCATTACCGGACTCTATCATCCCCTAACCCCTAACATTTTACCCTTAGACTATCCACGGTTGACCTCTCCAGATTCCTAAGAGGTCAGTAAGGGGTGTACATGTGCATTAGAGTGCCTTCCGTCCCCTGTCCTATAGTCTCTCCTACATCTCGTATTTCTTCTCTACTATATCCTCTGTAACCTTCATTGTGTATTATTGTGTATTGGACTAAATAAATAAATAAATAAATAAATAAATAAATAAATAAATAATGAATGAATGAATGAATGAATGAATGAATGGATGGATGGATGGATGGATGGATGGATGAATGGTGGCAACGGTGTATATGAAAATGAGAATTCTCCAGCTGCCGCTGCTCTGCTCTGCACTCTACTCATTCATTCACCCACCCACCTGGCTTTCATTCTGGCGTGAAGCCCCCAGCTGCTGCTTCTCTGCATTCTGTCCACTTGCTCACTTGCCCATCCGGCTGCCCGCAGCAAGTTGGTGAATTGGCTGTGTTGAGTTGTCCAGAGATGACTTGGCGGTGGTGATTTGGCAGAGGTGGTCTGTCCCTGCCAAGATGTCCATTGTAAGTTGTCCTAGACCCTAGAGTGTTTGATGTGTGTCTGTCTGTCTGTCTCTTTCTTCTCCCCTCTCATCCCCAGCTTTTAGATATTTGAGAGCAATCATTGTTCATTCCTGGGGTCTCCCAGTGCCTGCTCAGGAATTATGCCCTTTTAGCTCACACCACAAATCTTTCATTGGTAATTCCTTCTGTGTTCTTTTATTAGTATAATTTTTATTAAGAATTTTTATAGTAAATTCGGTAATAAAACCTGAACGTACATAAAGAGAATGGGAAAAAAACATAATACAAGGAAAAATATACGGTAAGTACATAAAGAAGAGATTTCTAACCTTTGTCGCAATGAGTATAAGTGCATTTTATAAGTCTTCACCCTTTATAATAGTTTTTCAACCTTGACAACTTTAAGATGTATGGCATTCCCCAGTCAAGTAAGAGTCATAATCCATATATCCTAAAGTTGCCAAAGTTGAAAAACACTGCCCTATAGGATTAAACAGCTATTTCTTCATGTCACATCCTCTCCCTTGTCTATTCAAAAACTCATAAAACCCCAGTTTTTAAATCCTTGTGTCAGCAGAAAATTCTGGTCTTTAATTCAGTGAAATATTGTGGTAGGATTTGATTTCTTTCCAATTCTTTATTCTTTATCTTCACAGATTTATCTTCACAGACTAATCTACCTCTTATGTAGTTCCAGTAAAAACACATTTTCCAGGTCATTTAATTTTTTTAAAAAAAATTCAGCCAGTTTTCTTTGTAAAGCATCCTTTTCCAAATTATTTTCTTAGCCTATCACCTCTGATGCTTTCTCTGCCTTGTCAAATAAAATTTATTCTACCTCTGTTTTCCTTCATTAAAGGTTTTAAACCTAGTTTACCCATACAAGTAAACATGATTATTAATATTCATGTTATAATTACTAATTTGTGACATTATATTATAACATTTTGAATCAAATTTTACGTCTCCAAATTTATCTTAGATAAAAATCTTTTACTGTTTATTTTAACTTTTTAACTTTTTAAACTTATAATTAATTGTTTTTGTTCAGAGTTGAAGATAAACTCACATGAGAAAAATGTTCAAACTTACTGTTTAGAAGTCTCTAATACATTTAGGGTGATTAATAGGCAATTTGAAAAGGGATAGTGCAACAGAAGGTACATGAGTTGCATTTAAGTATGGATGCAAATAACAGATTCAAGCTATTTTCTTATGCGTCGGGTTGGTAGTCTTGAACAAATCTTCTCTCAAGTCTATTCTTCAATCGCAATGTTATGGGTGAATTAAAGAAGTAGCAATTATATTTTATCACATTAACTCTGACATATTGTAACTTTGTCTTATTCTAGAGCATAAGGTGATAATTATTGGATTGGACAATGCTGGAAAAACCACCATCCTTTATCAGTTGTAAGTATCTCCTTGTCTTTCTCCTTTTTCAGTATACAATGTCTAGTTTAAATAAATCTCTTGGTCTGTTCCCTTTGCAACAGAGTTTAATATAGGAGTAGGCAAGCTTATATTCTGTGTTGCATACAATTTTAATCTTTTATTTCTTTGCAGTTCCTAAACTTTACAGAGTCATGTCATCAAAAAGTTGTAGCAAACGTCTAAATTATTTCAATGCAACAAGCTTAACAGCGAATTGATTGAGTTAAGAAATATCCACCTCTGTGTCTCTACTAATATTGTCGTGTCACTCAATGCATATCCCTTCCCCAAAGTTCTCAGCAATTTTTTAAAAAGTGATTTTGACCACAAAAAGACTGAATACCTTGCTTTAATCTATAGTTGGATTTATAAACTGGAACAGTCTTTTAAAACGGTGGTTTGGGAGATTCTGAGAATTGAAGTCCACATATTTTAAAACTGTTAAGTTTCAAACACACTGTAATAGAACATGCTTTGCATGTTACAACTAAATTGTGACTCTTTTGTAATATAGTAATCTAGGATATATTCAAATTCCCAAAGTATTTGATGGGTGATATTGAGTGTCTGTATTATATACATTTTGCCTTTAGGATGCATCCATTAATAATGTATAAAACACATATATGAGCACATTTCTCAATTTGGGGAGTAAAAATCCAAAAAAAGAAAAGAAAAGACCTACTTTTTGCCATTTAAAATAATAGTAACATCCCAAATATTTGGCTAGGACATGATAGATGGATAAAAATGCCAAATTTCATTTAAACATCTGTCTATAGGAGAAGGGCTAGGGAGAGCCAGGGAGAAAAATAAATAAAAGGAATCGGTTTAGAGTTCTTATGAGGCCATGAATGGGATCACTCCAGCTGCCCTTGATTACTATTGAACTTGACCTAGCTCTGACCAGATGTTGACTGTAAGTTGAAAAGATTTCTGGGCATAGGCTTCTAGCAATAAATCAGTTATATTAAGCCTTTACATGTTGACAGGGTGGGCTGCTGGGGGTTCGCAAAAGTTTGGGGGAACATCTAGCTAAAATGCTGTGCAATTCAGAGAACCCCCAAAATCCCACTCCTGGCGGGCCCCCTGCCCCGTCCCTCCCAGGAGTCCCAATGTGGCCTATTTTGGATGCAGGGCAGGGCACTTGCATAAGCTCAGGCGTGTGAAAAATGGGCCTACCGGAAGTTCGGACCTGACTTCCAGTTGGATCAGAAGTTTTGTATTTTTGTTCTTCTTCCCCCCAGGGCCCTCCCAAGTTCACAAATGGCCCATTTCACAACTTGCCCCCCCCCCCCCGGAGGGTGTGGGGAAGGCTGTTTATGTCCTCCACAGGCTCCTAGAAAGGCTCTGAAGCCTGGGAGGAACAAAAAAACAAAACTTCCGGTCCAACAGGAAGTCAGTAAATGGAAACTTTTCAGCTTCTGGAGGACCATTCTCCCCATGCTCCTAGAAAGGCTCTGGAGCTTGGGGAGAGTAAAAAAATGGACCTTCTCACCCACTCTGGAAGTTGGAAACAGCCTGTTTTTCAACTCCCAGTGGAAATCAGCTTGCCAGCACATGCATGCATGCCAGATCTGAGCTTGCATGCCTACCGATATGGCTCCGCATGCCACTTATGCACACATGCCATAGGTTCGCCATCATAGGTATAGACAAGCAATTTGTCATATTCTAAAGCAGTGTTTCCCAACCTTGGCAACTTGAAGATATTTGGACTTCAACTCCCAGAATTCCCCAGCTAGCAAATGCTGGCTGGGGAATTCTGGGAATTGAAGTCCAGATATCTTCAAGTTGCCAAGGTTGGGAAACACTGTTCTAAAGGATAGAGCAGTGCCATATAATGTTTATTTCAATTGTTGTTCAAGGGACACGAGAGATTTATAGCATCCTTATTCTGTTTCTTACTATCCCCAAAACAAGAATCAAGATTATTATTCTAGTCTCTGTGTGTACTTTTTTCTAGCAATTTTTTCAATTTTCCCAAATCCTATGGAACATAAGTAACTTGAAGGCTTGACTGTCTCAAACATCTTTGCCTTGTTTTTTAAAAGATAAAAGTGTATGGGGAGATTGGTACATTAAGAAAGCACCTTATGGCTTTGGTCTTTCATCAGCCTAATGAATGAAGTTGTGCATACGTCGCCTACAATTGGAAGCAACGTGGAAGAAATCATCCAGCACAAGACACATTTCCTCATGTGGGACGTCGGTGGTCAGGAAAATCTGCGGTCTACTTGGAACACCTACTATTCCAACACAGAGGTGAGTTGGGTAAACATTAGTAAATAAATTAAGGAAGTAAAATACATATGGAATAGTGGGAAGGATAATTGGGTTTCTTGAGCTCTCGTGTTACAATTATTCCATAATCTACATTTATCACAAAACTCTGCGAAGCCTTTTGCTCTTGGGTAGCAGGACACCATACACTAAATATTCAGGCTGTAATGCTATCCAGATACAGGCTATGCATAGTCACCGAAGGGGGCAAAAATCTGTACCAGAAAAGATAAATATGTCATGAAAAAGTGACTTATGACCAGTCCTTGCACTTAACTGTTGCAACATCCCAAGGTCACATGATCAAAATTTAGACACTTATCAACCAGAATTGATAAAATCTTCATTTTAGAGTCATGTGGTCACAGTTTGCAAACTCCCAAAGTGGCTTCGGATAAGCAAAATCAATGTGGGGGAGTATAATTTACTTAACAACTCTAAATGTATTTAACAACTGCAGTGATTTGCTTAACAATTGTGACAAAAAAGGTTGAAAACCCAACACTTAACTGCCTTGCTTAGAAATGGAAACTCTCAATTATAGTTGAGGATTACCTGGATATTGTTTCAGAAATGCTCATCTTACATCCATGGTTTCTTCGCTTCATAAGCAGCACATAAGATTGTAAAATTTGGGCAATAATTCTTGGGAATACAAATTTGTATAAGCATAAACCACTTATGTTAACAAACGGCATTGCAGTTTTGGACAACGGCAAACTATTTTTTAAAAGAAATTAAACTCCATTATCATAAATACTTATAATGAATATACTACTCTCAATTGATGCTTCATATAGTTTAAATCTGAACTCATACTAATATGTAATTAATTCTGGATTACGTTTATGTGTGTATAATGCTTATCCCCCCCAAAAATCTAATACCTGCCAATATTAACCAATATTGAAATGTCAAAAACAGAGGTCCCCAAACTTGGCAATTTTAAGACTTGTGGACTTCATCTCCCAGAATTCTCCAGCCAGCATGATTGGAGAATTCTGGGAGGTAAAATCCACAAGTGTTAAAGTTGCCAAGTTTGAAGACCTCTAGTCAAAAGGTTCATGGCTATGTTAATTCCCCTTATAAGTTGATAACAGAAGCAAAGCCAAAGGTCTCAAAAGACATCAGCTTGGAGTAGAATTGATAACTTTAAGATGTGTGAACATCCCCAGCTTGTTGGATGGAGAATTCTGATAACTGAAGTCCATACATCCAAACATCACCATAGTTGAGAAATGCTGATTCAGAGGCACCACTTTGGTGAAAATTAGAACGAAATTATGGTATTCCAAAATATTGTTAAAGTCACTTCGAGCCAATGTTCTATGTTTAGTGGACATTCAATTCAATTCAATTCAAATTATTAGATTTGTATGCCGCCCCTCTCCGAAGACTCAGGGCGGCTCACAACAGTAATAAAAACAGTATAATAATGGAACAAATCTAATAATAAAATCATATTTAAAAACCCCAACAATTTAAAAACCGTACAACACATACATACCAAATATAAAATATAAGAAAGCCTGGGGGAGATGTCTTAATTTCCCCCATGCCTGGTGATATAGGTGGGTCTTGAGTAACTTGCGAAAGGCAAGGAGGGTGGGGGCCGTTCTAATCTCTGGGGGGAGTTGATTCCAGAGGGCCGGGGCTGCCACAGAGAAGGCTCTTTTTCTGGGGCCCGCCAAACGACATTGTTTGGTTGACGGGACCCGGAGAAGGCCAACTCTGTGGGACCATATCGGCTGCTGGAATTCGTGCGGTAGAAGGCGGTTCCGGGGGTATTCTGGTCCAATGCCATGAAGGGCTTTAAAGGTCATTACCAACACTTTGAATTGTGACCGGAAACCGATCGGCAGCCAGTGCAGGCCACAGAGTGTTGTAGAAACGTGGGCAAATCTAGGAAGCCCCACAATAGCTCTCGCGGCCGCATTCTGCACGATCTGAAGTTTCCGAACACTTTTCAAAGGTAGCCCCATGTAGAGAGCGTTGCAGTAATCGAACCTCGAGGTGATAAGGGCATGAGCGACTGTGAGCAATGACTCCCTGTCCAAATAGGGGTGCAACTGGTGCACCAGGCGAACCTGGGCAAACACCCTCCTCGCCACAGCCGAAAGATGGTGTGCTTTTTAACAATATTTTTTTCGTTTCCAAATACCATTTGGATGGTACAAGTTGTCTTGGTATAAGGAGGTTTTTTTAATCTGTTCTCATGTTGGTTTTTAACTGTGAAAACCAGACAACTAAAGTCTAAAATATGGGAAGGAGTTCCTTTTTGATCTTATGTTTAGTTTTCTCTAGTAGCTGTTTTCTGTCACTCTACTTCCTCTTGTATATTGATGTTGTGCTATCACATGCAAAGTTATTGCTTAGGTATGCATTTTGTGGGGGATGGGAATTACCCTTAAATCTTGATTGTATCATAGTTTCTGTTTTGTAGAACAAAGGCAAGTTGAGACTTGTTCTTTATAAGCTAAAACTGAATGCTTGACATTTTCAGATATGAAATGTGATTTTTTTTTCTTTTTCTTTCTCCTATATGCTTTCCAGACAGTACACTATTTGCCACGTAGAAGTCTATTCCTACATTTCGAACCTCTTCTTAAAAATCCCCCTGGGGAAGATGTCTAGGGAGCTCCATGTCTCTTTCACTTGCATCTTCACTCTGCAGACATGCCCTGAAATTATTTTATTCTCTGGCTTCCATAAATTATGTTCTGATGTTAGGAATGCATTTTGATAATTTAACAAACTTCGTTTGTTCCTGGAATGAAGTCAAGCTTAGTAGTTGTGCAAAATAACGAACCTGATTTAGCAAATACTCATCAAAACCTCTGAACTTTCTGATCAATATATTTAAGCTATAACTTACGGTAAATCTTAAATGTGGGCAAAAGAGACATGCATTGAGGGAGCTGCTGTTAGATTTCTATTTCTGAATACTCTTATTTGATTCTACTTGCATTTGGTCTCCTGTCTAGTCTTCTACTTCCTTCCATCAGATAGTTTTCTATAGCCATCAAAAACGCTTACTTTTCATTCTTTTGAAGTTTTCCTGTGTGATAGAATCTTTCTCAATGCCTTCTGATATTTCCTCCTTCTAAACAATGCTGTTTGGGGCCGACCAGGGCTGAAAACTAGGTTCACAACAAGAATGGTTTTCTTAATAGTAGCTTATTGAGTAAGATAAAATTGTGTAAGCTCACAAACATGGTTTATAAATCACAATTTCTGCAACGTATTGTGGTTGTGGTGGGTTGTGTGAACTCAGTCCCTGCTTCAATTTTGTTCACTTAGTCTTGATCATGTTTATAAATGTGTTTTTCCCCCTTTGATCAGTTTGTCATCCTTGTGATCGATAGCACAGATCGTGAGAGGCTGACGGTGACAAAAGAGGAGCTGTATAAGATGTTAGCTCACGAGGTGAGTTTGCCTGCTACTACATGCAGGGATAGATGATATACAGTAGGTTGGTCCACAAATTGCTTCCATAAATAAATAAATTATGTTGGATCCACGTTTCCCTTTTGTTCTTAAAAGGTCTTAAGCATAAAACATGTTCTGTCTGGGTGCCCCCAGACTTCAACACCAACTGGAAAAAGCAGCCAGACACGCTGGTAAAAGCAAAAGCACTTTATAGTTTGAAAAATAAACACAGAGAAAAACCTGTTCTTCCCAACAGGCAGGCTATGAGACTTCACAGCAGAGTCCTGATGGCCAGACAATACAGCACACTTCTTGCTGGCACACCCACCACTGTAGAGAATAAGACCCACACCTTTTCCCCCCAAGGTTTCAGTATTCAAAGTCACAAACCAGAATTCCAAGACGCCAAAGATCACAGCCAGGTCCCAGGACTCCCAAAGATAATACTCCACAAGCCAGGAAGGGTGGGTCTGCCTTTTCAGCCTTTCCAGAGAGCACCACACCCAAACCCAGCTGTTGCCTCTTTAGTGCTGAAAGTACCTGGCTAATTGTCCCCTTCGCTGTGTTGCTCTTCTCTGCCGGAGATCTATGATTGCTTGTGCATTTTTCATCTAAGGAATCCAGGCTGCTTGCTGGGGAGAGCTCCCCCGAGGGGGACTCTGGCTGTCCTCCCTCTCCCTCAGCCTGAGATTCCTCCTCCCCGTCTGCCTGAACCTCCTGTTCCTCATCCTCCCCCTCTGAGCAGGAAGCCGGCAGAGGATCAGCCGTTCCCTGAGGGGCCTCAGACGGAATCACAACAAAAACGTATCAGGAAAGACTTCATGAACTCAATCTGTATAGTCTGGAGGACAGAAGGGAAAGGGGGGACATGTTCGAAACATTTAAATATGTTAAAGGGTTAAATAAGTTTCAGGAGAGAAGTGTTTTCAATAGGAAAGTGAACACAAGAACAAGGGGGCACAATCTGAAGTTATTTATTTATTTATTATTTAGATTTGTATGCCGCCCCTCTCCGAAGACTCCGAAGTTAGTTGGGGGAAAGATTAGAAGTAATGTGAGAAAATATTATTTTACTGAAAGAGTAGTAGATGCTTGGAACAAACTTCCAGCAGATGTGGTCGGTAAATCCACAGTAACTGAATTTAAACATGCCTGGGATAAACATATATCCATCCTAAGATAAAATACAAGAAATAAGGGCAGACTAGATGGACCGTGAGATCTTTTTCTGCAGTCAATCTTCTATGTTTCTATGTTCTGATCTTTATGCGATAGTTTTATGTATCATTTCACTCATTTTGAATGAATCATGAGTTGATAGAAATTGGAGGCAAACACATATTGGACCAGATTACCTCCGGAACTGCCTGCTACTGCACGAATCCCAGCGACCGATAAGGTTCCACAGAGTTAGCCTTCTCCGGGTCCCGTCGACTAAACAATGTCGTTTGGCGGGCCCCAGGAGAATAGCCTTCTCTGTGGCGGCCCCGGCCCTCTGGAACCAACTCCCCACGGCGATTAGAACTGCCCCCACCCTCCCTGTCTTTCGTAAACTACTCAAGACTCATTTATACCGCCAGGCATGGGGGAGTTGAGATAGCTCTTCCCCCTAGGCCATTACAAGTTATGCATGGAATGTTTGTGTGTATGTTTGGTTTTATAATAGGGGTTTTAGTTGTTTTTTATTATTGGATTGTACATGTTGTTTTTATTATTGTTGTTAGCTGCCCCGAGTCTACGGAGAGGGGCGGCAAATAAATAAATATTATTATTATTATTATTATTATTATTATTATTATTATTATTATTATTATTTTGACCACTGCGTTGTGGTGGCACAGTGGTTAGAATCCAGTACTCCAGGCTACTTCTGCTGACTGCCACCTGCCAGCAGTTCGGCAATTTGATTCTCACTGGCTCAAAGTTGACTAATGATGGGAAAAATGTGGACCGGGTTGTTTGAGGGCAATATGCTGACTCTGTAAACTGTTTGCAGAAGGCTTTAAAGCAGTGCAAGCGGTATATAAGTCTAAGTGCTATTGCTGTTCTCTTTTTCTTTCCCAGGACCTGCAGAATGCAGCTGTGTTGATATTTGCCAACAAGCAAGATATAAAAAATTCCATGTCTACCTCTGAAATTTCCAAGTTCCTCACCCTGGGCTCCATCAGAGACCACCCATGGCATATTCAAGGTTGCTGTGCGCTCACAGGAGAGGGGTCAGTAAACCAGAATTGCATGTCCTGTATGCTAAGAACAGCTGAAGTCTCATCTCTCTAAAACAGTGTTTCTCCACCTTGGCCGTTTGAAGATGTGTGGACCTCAACTCCCAGAATTCCCCAGCCAACGTTGCTGGCTGGGGAATTCTGGGAGTTGAAGTCCGCACATCTTCAAACGGCCATGGTTGAGAAACACTGCTCTTGAACATTGGTTCTCAACCTTTGTAATTCAACGACCCCTTAGTATAGTTCCTCATGTTGTGGTGATTCCCAACCATAAGTCTAGTGCCAATTCTCCCAACAGAGCTTTAAGCTGATTGGCAGGAAGATCAGAAGGATAACCCCACTGTAAACGCCTGATTGGTTGGATGGTAAAAATATGTTCCAAGGCGCCAGAATAGAAGTTTTAGTTCCTAACACCATGGGAAATTTGTCTTTTCCCATGGTCTCAGGCGACCCCTGGGAAATGGTGGTTCGACCCCCCAAAGGGGTCCCAACCATCTAGAACCACTGCTCTAGAATGGGAGTCTTAAATTCAAGTATGCTAATCAGTGCCTTGCACTCAAATATGCAATACATATTAAATTCATATAGCTATCAATTATCTCAATTTCATCAATAATATTAAAATGATTTATTATTTATAATTAAAATTTTACATTTATTTGTTTATTTGTTTATTTATTTATTTTGTCAAACAAGTATAAGATTGTAGTTTGTAGAAGCATAACATAAGAAGTAAATAATGATAAAAGAAGACAATAGGACAGGAATGGTAGGCACAATGGTGCACTTATGCACACCCCTTACAAACCTCTTAGAAAAGGGGAGACATCAACTGTAGAGACTGTGAGGTTAAAGATTTTGAGGTTTGGGGAAGAAACCACAGAGTCAAGTAATGCGTTCCAGGCGTTGCTAAAGTTGTATTTTCTGCAATCTAGTTTGGAGCAGTTTACATTAAGTTTGAATCTATTACATGCTTGTGTGTTGTTGTGGTTGAAGGTGGAGTAGTCACTAACAGGAAGGAGATTTTGGTATATGATTTTATGAACTACTGTTAGATCAGATCGGAGGCGATATCTACAGAGTCTTTTTAGAGTCTACGGAGAGGGGCGGCATCCAAATCTAATAAATTAAATGGATGGATGGATGGATGGATGGATGGATGGATGGATGGATGGATGGATGGATGGATGGATGGATGGATAGATAGATAGATAGATAGATAGATAGATAGATAGATAGATAGATAGATAGATAAATTGTCTAATCGCAGTATTTCAAATCTGGTGGAATAAGGTATTTTGTTACGAGAGGAGGAGTGAAGGACTCTTCTTATGCAATATTTATGGACTCTCTCAATTGTATTAATGTCTGATATGTAATGTGGGTTCCATGCAGGTGGACTGTATTCTAGAATTTGTCTAACAAAAGTTTTGTAAGCTCTGCTTAGCAGTTCAATGTTTTTGGAAAAGAAGCTACATAAGATTAGATTAACAACTCTTAATGCATTTTTGGCAAAAATTTATTTGCATTAAATGCAAATGATGCTATTGATGACACATAAAAGCAAAAATAGGCTGTCTGCCATAACATTAAAATATTGTTTCCCTATGGCTGCAATTGTTATCCCCCATATCATATCACACATTCCTGAAGACAAATGGTGATTTCAGCAGCAACGGCCTTTGCACACCTGCAAAGCAATTACGTGCCAGGACAGCACCTGTGATGGTTCAAAACCTTCAAAATCCCACCAAAGCAGCTGTGTAGCTCCTTATTCTTTGCTGCTGCTTTGCCTGCGTGGGCATTGTTGTGGGACAGCAGTGCAGTGCCATTGGGTTTTGATGCATCCACAAACCATATACACACCTTCTATAGAACCCGTTGCTGTGTAAAAGGAGCAAAGAGCAGGTGGTAGTGCCAATCTTAAAAGGCATCGTTTCTCTTGATAAAAAAATATTATGGGGTAGGAACATAACTTGTGCAGAAAGCAAAACAGTTCTGGCTTAGGCCAATGAATTCAACATTGCACAATACAGCTTTCTGTCTCTTTGTCAAACCTGGATTGGAACCCTGGAACACTTTTAAACAGATTAAAGTTATTTTCTATTGTTGAAATACGTCATGACTGGAAATGTTTGTGGTTAATAACTCATCTAATGTGAAATGATTGATTTTTAATAACAGTTCTTAGAAACATTGAAGGTGGCCAGTGCTGTCTTTAATGTGGGAGAGTGTGGGAGGAAAGAGGAAAATTATTGCTTAAGATATATCTGTTTAATATATCCATGTATAATTTCTCTAAATAAAAATGCATCATTTCTCATACAAAGTATCATGATTGCCCAATCAACTAGAATTAATTTTTTTAAAAATATTTTCACTGTGGGCAGCCTTAATTGTGCCCTATTAGGCTGGTTTCTGGTTGTTTCTGAGTAATATGGTGCTATTTTTTTGGATTCACATCCTTTTGGAAATGAAGAACATATTCAGAAACCTTTTGCCCATGTCTTCAGTATAATTGTTGCTTAGGAGTAGGTCAGAAAACACTCATTTACCAGCAGGCAAAAACAGTAAAGTTATTACATTAGCTTTTCAGATGCTGTCACTTACTTCAGTTTATCTATCTATCTATCTATCTATCTATCTATCTATCTATCTATCTATCTATCTATCTATCTATTATTATTATTAAATATATATTATCTATCTATCTATCTATCTATCTATCTATAGATAGATAGATATGTCACATGTTTTTTTGCTGAATTTGAAAATTAAGGGAGACTAGATCCATTTCGGCCTTATTTTGGCCTCATCAGCTAGTCATAACCGCTGGGACTTGAACCTGCAACCTTTGCCTTGTAAGGCAGAGAATTATCCTCTAGGCCAATGTTTCCCAACCTTGGCCACTTGAAGATATCTGGACTTCAACTCCCAGAATTCCCCAGCCAGCATTTTAAACTTTTTTAAATATTTAAATTATTTGGATTTGTTACGATTTGTTTATGCCTTGTTGTGAGCCGCCCCGAGTCCGCGGAAAGGGGCGGCATACAAATCTAAATAATTAATAAATAAATAAATAAATAAATAAATACATACATACATACATACATACATACATACATACATACATACATACATACATAAGTGGCCAAGGTTGGGAAACACTGCTCTAGGCTACAGTATCCAATCCCTTCAGCTCTGCACCAGGGAAGGGTTACATATTTTTGTGTTGAATCACCCTGGTGTATTGAAGGAACATCACAGCTCCTTATTTGCCTCTCGGCCCAACCCAGGGCCATTTCCAAGGCAGTTAATTTTATTGATAGCCGACAATTCTATCTGTTTGTGTCACATGGTTTTTTGCTGAATTTGAAAAATAAGGGAGACTAGGATAGATCTATTTCGGGCTTATTTTGGCCTCATCATATATATATATATTTGTTTTCATAGATTTTCACAGGTATATGCATGTAGATTATTCTGAGTTCGGGTTTTACCCCATGTAATATTTTGAGTGTCTATGTGATGTTTCGGTGAAATCACATTCACTATCATCAGGCTGAAGTTGTTAGCTTCGTGCTGCTTGGAATATAGTTACTATATTGGAACTTGGAGCAGTATGTCAGGTACCCTCCAATACAAGTCAATTGATGCTACCTGTCTAGTAAGCATTGGAAGGATCTCTTGGACTTTTCTCCAATAAAGAGAAGAAAATGATTTCTCCCTTGAAAGGATCCAAGTTAATATCAGTTTTCTTCTAAGAATTGTGAATTTTGGGTTTTCTAATATTAATCATTTCTTTCTCTCCACTCAGCCTTCCTGCTGGTTTGGAATGGATGATATCTCAAGCTTCTGCCAAGTAATCTCAGCCAAAACTACTTTGGAACTGGGGGAAATCAAAACAACCCTTATATTTATTTCCACTTTGCAAAACTCTCAGGATCTGTTGGACCTTGGATGGCTTTTTTCCCCTTCACCAGAAGCATCAGTGTTTCATTAAAATACTTTCTTAGGACATGTCACATTATAGGAGAAGTTGCATTCAGCTTGCAGAGAGATTCTTCCCGGACGTCGGATCTAATCATATCACATTGGAAAGTCTGTTTACATCACACCACTACGTGGCTTTGATTTTAAAGCTTTCCACTCAGAATGGGACGCTGCAGTGAGAAGGGTTAAGTCCTATGAACCAAAAAAAAAAAAGAAGATTATGGAACACTGTTGAGTGAAAAAGACAGCATTGTTTTTCCTTCCCCCCCCCCCGATGCTAAAATGTTTTGCATTATCATTGTGAAAACAACAACAAAGAGGGTGGGATGTTATTTTGGGAAATGTTATTTCATGGATTTGACTGCCTTGCGAGATGCCTGGACTGCTTCCCAAAGGAAGAAGCAGCCAAGGAAATTTCGAAACAGATATCTTCATTTCTTCATCTTCTCTTAGGATTGCTCTCATTTCATCTGTCCTATAGGTAATTCCTGACTTAAGGTCAGTCATTTTAACTTCCTTCAAAGTCACATGATTTTATTTCGGGCTCTTGCAGTGTTCTGTTGGTCCATTGGTGTTCTATTACTGTTTCTCTTATTTTTGCTGGTTTCTGGCAAAAAATAAAAGTGCCCATGTGGGTGAATAGATTTGCTAAACTGCAGGGTTCACTGAACAATTTAATGATTGCAATGATTTGCTGTACAACCACAAAATTGACTCTGGTCATACGCATTACCTTACACTTATGACTGAAACTCCAGAGTCCATCGTGGTTGCATGTCGAGGACTACCTATACATCCAAAAAATAATTCGTGTTGTTTTAGAATTTTGCAAGTCTCTCTCTTTTTAATATTTTTCTAACTCTCTGTGTGTGTGTGCGTGCTCACATGTGCATGCATGTGGTCATGTTCATGTATGCGTGTGCATGTGGCTGCCCTTCTGTGTGAGAGAGAAAGACGCATATCAGAAAAGAGTGCTTTTAGCTGCTGTTTTGGAGGATTCCTTTCAAACAGGTAAAGGCAAGTTTGGGACAAGAGATAAGTGTGAAAGTCCATAAAGTGTGAAAGTCCATAAAGAAGAACATTCTTCCTCTCAACCTATCTTTTCTTCTTTTAAGAGGAACAATGTTAGGTTCTGACAATATAATAGCTTAATCTCAAATATGTAACCCAAATAAAATTGTACATGTTACTTCTGGTTTTAGAAATGCTTTGCTATCCATCTATAGCAGTGATTTTCAACCTTTTTTGAGCCGCGGCACATTTTTTACACTTACAAAACCATGGGGCACATTGAGGGGGGGGCGGCTAAAAAATGTTTGGACAAAAAAATTCTCTTCCTCCCTTTCGCTCTATTTCTCTCTCCCTCTTTCTTTCTCTCTCCATCCCTCTTTATTTCTCTCTTCCTTCTTTCCTCTTTTTTGCTCTCTTTCTCTCCCCCACCCTACTTCCCTCTATGTCTTTCTCTCTCCCACCTTCCCTCCTTCTCTTTCTTTCTCTCTCTTGCTCTCTCTCTTGCTTTCTTTCTCTTGTTCTCTTTCTCTCTTTCTTTCTCTTGCTTGCTTTCTCTCTTGTTTTCTTTCTCTCTCTCTTGCTTGCTTTCTCTCTCTCTTTCTCTTTCTTTCTTTCTCTCTTTCTCTCTCTTTCTTTCTCTCTCTCTTGTTTTCTTTCTCTCTCTGAGCTTCGCGGCACACCTGACCATGTCTGGCCACGGCACACTGGTTGAAAAACACTGATCTATAGGACAGACTGACCTGGGTGTGAGGGAGAACTGAGGCTACCCATCCTGCCAAAATAATTCCTCCTCGTACAGTTTATTATGTATAAATATAGTTCATGCCATATTTAGTCTGATCTTTCGTGCAGCAGAATTAATATCAGATACAGTAGTTGCCTCTATAGCTTCAGACTATAGAGAGGAGACCTTCCACAAGTAATTTCATCCAGGATTTTTTTTTTTTAAAAGCATCCTACAAACAAAGAGAAAAGTAACTGTTGAGGTGGTAATACAATTCTTTTGTCTTTGTATGCTTCTAATATAAAGCAATGTTTCTTAAGCTTGGCAAACTTTAAGATACATATGGATTTCAACTCCCAGAATTCCCCACCCAGCCATATTTGAGGAACACTGATGTAAATGAATGTTCAGAAAAGTGTTTCTCTAATATAAATTTTCCTGAGCAGGATCTGCCCCCCTCCCATCTCACTACACAGTCAACTCATCCCATTACATTTATAGACCCAGAGACATGAAGGATGGTGGCAAAAAATGTGATATAGTCTTCTTGAACATAATGCAAACTATCTGTTTTGGAACGGTCACTCCCAAGCTTGGAACTATGGAAAGTCAATATTAAACATATCTGGGAAACTTTAATTTCTTCTGCACAAGGATAAAAAATCTCAAGTTACAGAAACATGTGCTTTATCATTAGAAGTTTTGGTGCTGTGTAAACAAATGTTACTTGTCTTTTCTACGTCCAAATGTATTCTTACAATGGTGGAATTTTTAAAAAAAATATTTCTAGGTATGGTCTGTTTGAACTTTTTTAAAATTAAAGTATTTCCTCATTAAATGTCATTTATTTTGCACCTCTTCCTGTGTGGTACTCTTGCAGCCAGATATTGTAAAGTCATGGGTGTGACGAGTTTCACGACAAGACTGTAATTGGGACTGGTGCCACAAATCTTGATAAGAATCAAGAATATGTGTCAGATTTGATCGCGTCACATGACATATCCTGACATGGGTTTTTTGTCTTTGCGGAGTTAAGGTGAGTGTGGCCTGCGTGTGATACATCCGGCTCACAGACACTCTTCTAACTAAGCTGAATCAGCTACTGGTATCTGAACGCATTGTAAGTGGATCATAAGCTTCCTAATAAATGGGAAGCAGCAGGTGAATCTAAGCAGAATCACATCAGATACCTGTACAGTTAGCACACACACACCCTCCAAGACTACGTGCAGTGATGGGCTACCAAAACTTTTACTACCATACTGTGGGTGTGGCTTATGCATTTTTCCCCAAAATCTTTCAGTGCAAATTGGGTGCTCTGGGGTGGAGCTCCAAATTTTGCTACCGGTACTGCGTTCCTGACCGTTCCCGTAGGTGCCCATCACGGGCTATGTACTCTCTTCACTTTTCTTCTCTCTCCATACCAATGCCAGTAGTTTAACAAATGGATTGTTAACTCCAACAATCCATTTGTTAAACTACTGAAGTTTGCAAATAACACAATAGTGAATGGCTTCATTCAAGACAATGACGAATCCGCATACAGATAGTGTTGTGGTTAGCTCTGGCCCAGCTCCTGCCCCAAGGACTGTGGATGTGGGGGAGACATCCACATGCTGCAGGCCTGTTTTGCCCCCCTGGTGGAATCTGCTGATGAAGGCTCCTCTGACCAAGAAGACATGAGTGACAGGGAGGAGGAGAGTGGGGCAGACAGCTCAGAAGGAGATCAATTATCTAGCTCCTCCTTGGATTCAGAACAAGAGTTAATGATACAGGCACGCATGCGGAGAGCGATGCATAGGCAACAACAACTGAGAGATTATTATCAAAGAAAATGAGGCCACCTGTGGCTGGGTGGGGCTGTGGTAATTAGTGAGGCTGCTATAAATAGCAGCCTGTGGGTTTGGCCATTGTGGAAGATTATCTGATTGTTGTGTTTCATAACTGCTTTACTGACTTTGACCTTTTGTGTGCTGATTTTTCCCCACTTTAAAACTAAACCAGGGCAAAGTGTGTATCACTTTGTGAAAGAAGAAGGACTGTGAATTGCCTCACAGCTGCAAGCTAAGTATCACAGAACTGATAAGGGACTTGTACAAATTACCAGTTCGTTTGGAGATGAGTGCTCTTTGCTATCCCAAAAGAGGACTTGGTTTAAGTGAATTTTCATTATAAAGAACGTTGTTTTGAATTTTCAAATGTGTGTGTGTCTGAAATTTGTACCTGTGAATTTTTGGGAGGATTCTACCAGAGAGCCCGACAGAACAGATAGGAGGTTGAACACTTTGCGGCACAACTGGAACAATCTGGAAGCGAGTACACTCAAAATCATAGAAATGGTGGTAGACTTTAGGAAAAACGTGCCCATACTTCCCCCTCCATCTCACAGGCTGCCAGTTTGACATCCTTGATCTAAGAAATCCAAGAATTCCTTTGCAATTCCCTAAGTTTTTACATAATTGAATACCAAGTCTCATCAATAACTTACACTGTACAGTGGAACCCCGACATAAGAGCTGCTCTACTTAAGAGCAACTCGAGATAAGAGCTGGGAGGGGAGAGATATTTTTGTTCTACTTACAAGCCCAAATTCGAGATACAAGCGCCAAGGAGCTGTCTCCTGAAGCCAAATGCTAACTTCCGTGTTCGGCTTCAGGAGACAGCTGCGAAGCGGCGCGCGTGTTTTAAAAGGTTGCAGCCGGCCTGGGGGGCTCGGGGGGGTGCTTGCAGCTTTCTTTCTTGCTCTTTTTCTTTCTCTCTTTTACCTTCCCTTCCTCTATTTCTTCTTTTCTTTCTCCTTCCCACCTTCTTCCCTCCCTCCCTCCCTTCACTCATTCCTCTCTTACTCTCCCCTTTCATAAGTTTCCTTGCTTCCTTCCTCTGTTCCTGTCCCTTCCCTCTTTCCTTCCTTCCTTCCCACCCTCCGTCCATTCATTCACCCATTCCTCTCTTGATCGCTTAAAGCCGGTCCCTGGTGCAAAAAGGGTTGGGGACCTCTGTCCTACAGGATTGGATGGCAGAGAAGTTGAACATATGTAAATTTAAAAGTTTAAGAAAGTTTACAAGTTAAGTGAAAGAAACTTCATTATTCATTTATATGTACATGTACATTTCTTCATTAAAAACATGTCTTTCTGCATAATTTAGACTAACTTTGTGAGTTTTTTGAGGGATGGAACCAATTAAAATTATTTACATTAATTCCTATGGGGAAAAGTCGTTCGAGATAAGAGCTGCTCGACTTAAGAGCCCAGGTCCGGAACGAATTAAACTCGTATCTCGAGGTACCACTGTAAAGGTTTTCTTAACATCTCCTGTCTTTTAATTATCATTTAATTCAATTTTAATTATCACATCAGCTAGGTTACAGAACTGAAATAGGGCACATTTGGAGGATATCGGGTTTCAAAAGTTGGGAAAGGTGTTTACATCAGAGTTTATTCCAACTCTGAAATTACCCATCCTGAAAAAAAGGAAGCTGTGGCTGTTGTTGACAGTTGGCACCCTTGAACTACTCTGCATCACTATATCAGAATGTATTCCTCGCTCCTGTAAATGACTGAACCTGGAGGCCCATTTGGCACTTAAATATTTCACAGTACTCTGGCCATAAGAACCAGGTCTAAAACATCATGGGAAATCAAGATGATTGTCTTCATTTCTAATGTTCCAGTACAGTGAACGTTAACAAGTACATTTATCAGAGACTTTCTTGAATATCAATAAGCAACATTCAGTTTCTGCAAAACTTCAAATTTGTAAGAAGTCAATGGCAAACTACTATATTGTTTTATTGTTATATTTATATCCTATCTTTCCTCCAGTTGCTCAGGACAATCTGATAACATCCCTTTAACGTTCCCTTGTTAGAATAATTGAACTGAAATCTCTCTAGAGTTATTAAGAAAACTACAGATGCATCCATGCAGCAAACAGAGTTTAGATCAAACTCTAGATAATATTATATAGGTGCCACTAAAATCATTAATCACACGGGCAAGTCCACACAACACCTTAGGCTTAAAAATAGACCAGACAGATTTGATTATTGGGGATACACAGGAAAATTGCAACTTATCTAAGGATAAAACGTGCAGCTACATGATATGAATCACCAAGGAAGTAAACTAGCAAGAAGCTAATGTCTTCAGAAGTATAGTTAGAAAAGCTAAAGTCAAAAGCAGCTTAGGTTCTCAAAGGAAGCTAAATGCCACAAAGAACCCTTTTCATTAAGTCAGCCGTAAAAGGAAAAAAATGGAAAGAGAAGACAATTGGATAATGGTGAAGATCTGGGTCAGCTTTATACTAAAAAGGGGCAAAACCTTTGAACAGATTATTAAGCAGTTGGTTTAGGAACATTTAGAAAGGAATGTATTGCTTGGCAGAAACCAGCATAATTTATCAAGAATAAATCAATCAGGGTCAGCCCAATTTCCTTTTTTGGCAGAGGGCTCATTTAAGTGCCCATGGGAATGTGGTGAACGTAATTTACCTTGACGTCAACATAGTTTTCAACAAAACCAAATTCTAATGATGAAGGTGACAAAATATGGATTGGGTTATGCTGCCATTCCATCAATAACGAGTCCATTTAGGGATCAAACTCAAAAAAAGTGTATCAATAGTATCACATTGTTGGAATTGTCTGCCTACATGACTGTAGGCTCTTTGCTGTTCAACCTATTAATAAAGTGGGTGAGGGATTAGAAAATATGATTGTCACATTTGCAAATAACACAAATTGGGAACAGAGGCAACAGATTGAGAACTGAATCAAAATTCAGAGTAATTCTGAGATGCTAGAAAAAGTTTGAAACCAGCAAAATGAATTTGGGATAAATGGGGGATAAATACAAAGTCTTACGATTGAGTAAGGAATATCTAAACTATGAATACAGGGTGGAGGCGAACCATGCTGGATAGTTCATAGTCAAATGATCTGAATATATTGATGGATCAAATAATGAACAGGAGCAAGACATATAATATGTGTGGCAGAAGCAAGGGAGGGAGGAAAGGGAAGGAGGGAAGAAAGGGAAGGAGGGAGGAAGGGAGGAAAGGGAGGGAGGGAGGAAAGGGAGGGACGAAAGGGAGGGAGGGAGGGAGGAAAGGGAAGGAGGGAGGAAAGGGAGGGAGAGAGGAAGGGAGGGAGGGAGATACCAAGATCAGCAGTCCCAACTTTTGACTTGGTGGGTGTTGTGGTTGGCTCTGGGCCAATTCAATTCAATTCAATTTATTAGATTTGTATGCCGCCTCTCTCCGAAGACTCGGGGCGGCTCACAACAATAATAAAAACAGTATAACAATGGAACAAATCTAATAATAAAATTACATTAAAAACCCCCAACAATTTAAAAACCATACAACACATACATACCAAACATAAAATATAAAAAAGCCTGGGGGAGATGTCTTAAT
The DNA here is from genome assembly GCF_031021105.1 of Erythrolamprus reginae. Lineage (NCBI taxonomy): Eukaryota > Metazoa > Chordata > Lepidosauria > Squamata > Dipsadidae > Erythrolamprus > Erythrolamprus reginae. The sequence continues at coordinate 117,574,547 of NC_091963.1, forward strand.
TCCCCCATACCTGGCGATATAGGTGGGTCTTGAGTAACTTGCGAAAGACAAGAAGGGTGGGGGCTGTTCTAATCTCTGGGGGGAGTTGATTCCAGAGGGCCGGGGCCGCCACAGAGAAGGCTCTTCCCCTGGGGCCTGCCAAACAACATTGTTTGGTCGACGGGACCTGGAGAAGGCCAACTCCGTGGGATCTTATCGGCCGCTGGGATTCCTGCTCCAAGGACTGTGGGGGTTGATGTGAGCGAATCCTCACATTATCAGAGGCCTGTTTTGCTGCCGGCTGCTTCCGACAGTGAAGCATCTGTGGAGGATTCTGAAAGTGAAGTGGGGTCGACGGAGTGGTCAGGATGGGAGGGAGGGAAGAGGGCAGTGTTCCCTCTAATTTTTTGGGGGGTGGGTGGAAAAGTATAGTGTCCGAGCGGCAGTCCCTTTGGGACTGGGCGGCACAGAAATATTAAATAAATAAATAAATTAAATAAATAAATAAATAAATAGA